>NC_082706.1:18837766-20037766 GCF_030144855.1 Hypanus sabinus
AATGCCACACCTAGGGCAGGCTTCGTGCATTCCTGTTGTTCGGCTGCCTGTTACTCTTGCCCACATCCCCGCACCTTGCCTTGCATGCTGGTGCACTGACAAGTCTTGGGGGCTGGGGCACAGTGAGCCTACAGGCTGTGTTTGCTTTTCCTTTGTGTGACTGTGATTTCTGACCTGCCACAGTTTATGAAAACAAGAACTTGGCACTGATTGTCTCTCTTCATCAGTCAGCAGGCCCAACCCTGACCACATCTGACTGGGCCACGCCTACCTTTCCTTCTCCAAATTCACAGGGGATTATCCTTGTTCTTTAACTACAAAGCCAGTCGCAACCTTAAACCTGTGCCCTACTCTCCCCCTCATCACTCTGCCTCCACATTCACTCCTAACAACACAGTTGGCACAGCTCATACAGTCACTGCCTCTCAGTGCTGGAGAATCTGGGCCCAACGTGCAGTTTGCATGTTTTCCCTTCGACCAAGTGGGTTCCCCCCGAGTATTTTGGTTTCTTAGCAACATGCGAGGATGTTGCAGGTTGGTAGGTTAATTGGCCATTATAAACTGTTCCTTGAGTAGTTAAGTGATAGAATCTGGAGGGGGGAGGACAATAATGGAAACGTGGAGAGAATAAAATGGGTTTCTGGTAAACGGGTAGCTGATGGTTGGCCATCAGCTTGATGGGCCAAAGGGTCTGTTTCCATGCAGTATGGCATTATGTCCGAATGGCAAGAGTAGTCTCAATGGGATTCTACTTTTCCCATCTGTTCTTGATTGCCTCTTGCTGTCTATCCCCAGTCCCCATCCCATAACACCACAAGACATTGTTCATTCCTTATGTGCCGTGTCATATACCATGGGCGATCACAGTCTTTGCAAGACCATGATTGTTCTTGGCAAATTTTTCTACAGAAGTGATTTGCCATTGCCACCTTTTCGGCAGTGACTGTACAAGACGGGTGACCCCAGCCATTATCAACACTCTTCAGAGATTGTCTGCCTGGCGTCAGTGGTTGCATCACCAGGACTTGTGATATGCACTGGCTGCTCATACGGCCATTCATCACCTGCTCCCGTGGCCTCCTGTGGGGCTATGCAGATGCTATGCCTTGCTCAAGGGTGATCTGCAGGGTAGTGGACAGAAAGATTGCCTTGCACCTCCTTTGGTAGAGACGCATCTCCACCCTACCATCCATAAGATATAGAAGCAGTATTAAGCCATTTGGCCCATCAAGTCTGCTCTGCTATCTGATCATGGCTGGCTTGCCTTCTCTCTCAGCCCCATTTTTCTGCCTTGTCCCTTTAGCCTTTGTCAATGTTACTAATTAAGAAACTTGTGAATCTCCTCTTTACCTATACCCAAAGTTAGCATCTACAGCAATTTGTGCAAATGAATTCCACAGAGTCATCACCCTGAAGAAATTCCTCCTCATCTCTGTTCTGAAGGGACGTCCTTTTATTTCCAATGTTGTGCCCTCTGGTACAAGAGGCAGGCACTACAGGAAACATCCTCTCCACCTCCATTCTATCTAGGCCTTTCAATATTTGCTAGGTTTCAGATTTATTTATCACATGTACGTCAAAATGTACAGTGAAATGGGTTGGGGGGCAGACTGCAAGTGTTGCCACTCATTCTGGCATCAATGGAGCATGCCCACAATGTTTAGCAGAGCAGCAACAGTGAAACAGAATGACACCACAACAAGCCCCTTTCCCACCAGTCACACACACAGAAAGGCCTCAAACTCTTGTGTCTTTGGCCATAGCCTCTCAAACTCTCAAATTTCTTCTAACTTTCAGCAGATCCTTTATTTGCACTGTCAGTGCCCTCTCTGCCATTCCATCAACAGCCCATTCCCCTTTTCAACCCCCCCTTGACTTGATCTTGATCCCTCATCACCCAGCACCTTTCCCCCCCCCCCCCACCCCCACCAATTAAAAAGACTTTCTCAGGCTCATCTTCAAGAATAACTTGGTCTTTTGAAGTGTTGTCTGGTAATTGGAAGGGGCAGAAACTTGGCTTGGCATTGCCTTCCTGACTTCGGAGGGGAAGTCGCGGTGTGGGCAAAATTGGTTGGCTGTCCAGCTGCGAACAACATGCGCTATATGTGTTGATAGATTTCCAGAAGGTTTGTAAATGAAGGGTCATCTCTTTTTTTAAAAAAAAGAATTTAAGCAGTTTTGTTTATTCGCAGTATCTTTAAAGTTTTTGAAACCCTCTTCCTCAAACGGTCTTTGAATACTTCTAGATTAAAAGAAAATAAATTCTTGATACGTAAAGAGGCAACAGGGTATTACTTTATTATTGCCACATGTACTGAGGCACAGTGAAAAGCTTTTGTTTAACTTGCCACCCAGACAGATCATTTCATACATTATTACATCAGGGCAGTAAAAAGAATGCAGAATACAGTGTTACAGTTACAAAGGAAGTACAGTATATATAGTTTTTTTTAAATGATGTACAAGGGCAAAATAAGTTGGATTGGGAGATCAAGAGCTTGCTCATCTGATAACCATGGGATAGGAGCTGTCCTTCAGCCTGGTGGTGTATGCTCGGGGCTTTTGTATCTTCTGCCCAGCAGGAAAGGGGAGAAGGGAGAAGGTCCACAGTAGCAAGGAGCCCAAATTACGTTGGCTGCTTTCCCAAGGCAGCTGGAAGTGTAGATGGAGTCAAGGGAAGGGAGTGCACACAATTCTCTGCAACGTTTTGGATCTTGGACCAAGTCGCGGTGCTTCTGAATAGGATGCCTTCGATGCCGCACCTCTAAAGCTTCCAGTAAGAGTCGTCAGGGGCATGCCAACTTTCTGTGACCACCTGAGGAAGTGGAGGCATTGGCGTGCTCGTTTTGGAGCGTGCCAGGGATATGTTGAGTTGAGATTGCAGTTGTACCTTATTGAATGTCAGAACGTGTTTGAGGAGCTGAGTGATTTGTATGTACCTATGAACTTCTTTTGTCAGCTTCCATCCAGAAGTCCACTCTGAACAAGCTGTCATTCTCATGCGCAGTTTGCCTCTTTATTCAGTATGTTGTTGCTTCGGTCCTTGGGGGTGTCTGCGTCCAGCAAATCCAGTTCTCTGGGATTTGAGAAGCTTGAGCATACAGAAGCCCCACGCACGCAGTGAAAGGTGCGCAAAACTACCGCCTGCTCACCGCAGTGAAAGGTTTGCTGTTCCCACACCGATTACCTCAGAACCTAGAAAACGTGACTGAAAGCAGGTCATCCTTGATCCTGAGGGACTGCTTACGGAGGAAGATATTTCAGTGCAAGGTTCCTGTACTGCAGAGTACCTTCTCTGCACAGACTACAGCAGCTCAGAACTGCAACTCAGCATGATTTTCCCAATAAAAACTGGCCCAGCTGTTATCCTCCTGTTTCATTTTTCAAAAAAAGGACCATCCTTAAAGTTCACATCAATACCCATAACATGAAGCTTTGCTAAAGCAGCTATTTGCCTCCTTAGATCTCACTGGGCATTATGGCCCCTCGATGATTTAACTCCATTATTGTTCCACTACTCAGTGAAATTATCAGGGTCATTTGCTGAATCTTTGCTGATGATGCTATCTCTCTCGGGTTAGATTTGTTCTCTCTGCGCTGTGAGGAATCGCTGATGATGAATCATGTCTCTCTGCAGCAGAACAGAGGGAAAAATGAGGCCTTTTCTGGGCAACACCACCCACTACAGTAATCAGAAGGAGACCCTGTACAAATTGTTCTCCCTTGCTTCTTTCTGCATCATACCTCAGCACAGTCCGTTCTGGATTGTGACTAACCGGAACTGCATTTATCCAGTGAGGCTGAACATAGAACAGTATAGGCCTTTCAGCCTATAATGTTGTGTTACCCTTTTAACCTACTCCAAGATCAACCTAACCCTTCCCTCCTACATTTCCTTAATTTTCTTTCATCCATGTACCTATCAACGTCTTTTAAATGCCCCTAAGTTATCTGTGTTTACCACCACCCCGGTAGTGCATTTGATGTACTTGCCACTATGTTAAAAAGAAAAAAAAACCCGACTTCTGATATTTTCCTCCTTCCGTACTTCCCTCCAATCATCTTAAAATTGTGCCTACTCATTAGTTATACCCTGTCTGTCCACTCTATTTACACCGCTTATAATTATGCCTCTATCATCACCCCTCATCCTCCACTCCAAAGAGAAGAGCCCAAGCTTGTTCAACTTTTCCACATAAGGCTCTAATCCGGGCAGTATCCCAATAAATCTCCTCTGCACTCTCGAAAACTTTCACGCCCTTGCTCTAATGAGGTGACGAGAACTGAACACAATACTCCAAGCACGATCTATCCAGAATTTTATCGAGCTGCAATATCATCTTGTGGCTCTTGAACTCATTCCCTAACTAATGAGGACCAATATACCATTCATCCTGTCAACGTGCATAGCAACTTTGGGATCTGCGGACATGGATATCAAGATCCCTCTCTGCCTTTGCATTGCTGAGAATCCTGCCATTAAGCTTGTATTCTGCCTTCAAGGTTGACGTTCCAAAGCGTGTCATTTTGCACTTTTCTGAATTGAACTGTATCTGCCATTTCTCAGCCCAGTTCGGCATTCTATCAATATTCTCTTGTGACCTTCTACATTATCCACTGCCTTTGTGTCATCCGCAAACTTTCTAACCCACCAGTCCACTTCCTCATCTAAGTCATTTGTAAAAATCACTAAGAGCAGAGGTCCCAGAACAGATCCCTGCATAACAACACCAATCACAGACTGCCAGGCAGAAAACTCTCCATCTACTACAACCATCTGCCTTGAGTGGGCAAGCCAGTTGTGAATCCGAAAAACCAAGTTCCCCTGGATTCCCTGAAACAACACTTGGTTGCAGATAATTCCTGCATTTCACCATATCTCTTCATCTTGCACTGTGCCTGCTAATTGCATTTGTCTTCAGAGTAAAGACAGTTGGCACATTTGCTTCCATTGGTCAGGGCACTTGAGTTACAACTGTGGGGATTCTGTGTAGTTCCGGTCAGACGGATGTCGGAAAGATGTCATTGAGCCGGAAATGCTGCAGAAAAGATTCATGTGCATGTTATCGGGACTGGAGGGCTTTAGCTACCTGGAGTGACTGGATAGGCTGCGACGTTTTCCCTTGGAGCACAGGAGACTGGGGATGAACTTTCAGAATTGTATAAAATTATGAGGTTTAGATGAGGCAAGTGGGTGTGAAAGATCTGCGGGATCACTGTAGAGGCAGGTAGAATTACAATGTTAAAAGTATATTTAGTTCAAAGTAAGTTTTCTTACGTGTGTGTGTGTGTGTGTGTGTGTGTGTGATCATAGGAAATCCTGAGATTGTTTTTTATTGCAAGCATACACAGTAAATCCAAGAAATGCAATAGAATCAATAAAGGGCCACACCCAACACGACAGACGACAACCAGTCTGCAAAACGCAAACTGCAAATATAAAAGAAAAGAAAACTAACAATAATAAATAACTCACCAATAAAAATCGAGAACATGAGATGAAGAGTCCTTGAAAATGAGTTCATAGGTTGTGGAAACAGTTCAGCAAAGGGAGGATTGGGGTTGGGCGAGGTTATCACGTCTGATTTAAGAGCTTGGTAGTTTAGGGGTAATAACCATTCCTGAACGTGGTGGTGTGATTCCTGAGGCTCCTGTACTGTACCACCACCTTGACGGCAGCAGGTAGAAGAGAGCGTGGCCTGGATGGTGGGGTCCCTGGTGATGGATGCTGCTTTCCCGCAACTGCACTCTGTGTGGATGTACTCAACAGTGGGGAGGGCTTGACCCTTTATGGACTGTCATATCCACTACATTTTGTAGTATTTTCCACTCAAGGACGTTCTTCATAATTGCAACTTGTGTGTTGGGCCCTGGACAGTCCCTCCAAAATAATAACACTGAGGAATTTAAAGTTGCTGACCCCCTCCAACTCTGATCTTTCAATGAGAACTGCTCATGGACCTCCGGTTTCCTCTCCCTGAAATCAATAATCAGCTCATAGGTCTTGCTGACTTGAGTTGTTGTTTTGGTACTACTCAGCTAGATTTTCATTTTCCCTCCTATATGCTGATTCATCACCTCCTTTGATTCTGCCAACAGCAGTGTTGGCGTCATCAAACTTAAGCATGGCATTGGAGCTGTGCTTAGCCTCGTAGTCATAAGTGTAAACCAAATAGAATGAGAGGCTAAGCACACAGCCTTGTGCTACGCTTGTGCTGATGGTGATTATGGAGGAGCTGTTTTTTGCCAATCTGAACTGACTGGGGTTTGAATGTGAGGAAATTGAGGATCCAGTTGCACAAAGAGGTATTGAGGCCGATTTCTTGAAGCTTATTGATTAGTTTTGAGGGGATGATGGTATTTAATGTCGAGCTGTAGTTGATAAAGAGCATCCTGTTGTATGCATCTCCACTATCCAGATGTTCCAGGGCTGAAAGAAGAGTCAATGAAATGGCATCTGATGTGGACCTATTCCTCTGATAGGCAAATTGGAGTGGATCCAAGTCACTTCTCAGGCAGGAGTTAATGTGCTTCATCACCAGCCTCTCAAAAATACTTAATCACGGTGGATGTAAGTCCTACTGGGAGACAGTCATTGAGGCAGGTTACCATGTTCTTCCTAGGCACCGGTATAATTGAAGCCTATTTGAAGTAGGTGGGTACTTCAGACTGCGAGAAGTTAAAGATATTGGTGAGCAGTCCAGCCAGTTGACCAGCACAGGTCTTTAGTACTCAACCAGGTACCCCATCTGGGACGGTACACCCTCCATGGGTTCACCCTCCTGAAGATGCTCTCATGGTGGCCTCAAAGACTAAAAACACAGGGCCATCGGGGGCTGTGGGAGTTCGTGAAGGTTCCTCCATGTTTTGATGGTTAAAGCGAGCATAGAAGGCATTGAGCTCATCTGGGTGCGAAGCCTTGTTGTCACGTGTGTCACTTGGTTTCACTTTGTACGAGGTAATAGCATTCAAGCCCTGCCACAGCTGTTGAGTATCCCCCAGTGATTCAAGCTTGGTCCAGAATTGAGACTTCTCACATGAGATGGCCTTCCAGAGTTCATGCCTGAACCTTTCTTGGTTGCCAGATGTTAATGCCACTGATCTGACCCTTAGCAGATTGTAGATCTCATGGTTCATCCAGGTATTCTGGTTGGGGAAGATTTGGAAAGATTCTGTGGGGACACACTCATTGACAGCTGTTTTTATAAGGTCCGTGACAATCGTGGTGTATTCGTTCAGCTCTTCTGAGTCCCAGAACGCAGCCCAGTCTACCGACTGGCAGCAATCTCATATAGCTGCTCTTCAGCCTCCCACAACTGCCTCTTGTTCTTATCTCTGGAGCCTTGCTCTTTATCCTCTGCCTGCCTGCAGATAGGAGGACAGCCAAGTGATCAGATTTCCCAAAATGCATTCTAAGCATGGAACGGTAGGCATTCCTAATTGTCGTAAAGCAGTGGTCGTGTGCTTTGGTGCTGTAGGTGATAATTTGATGATAATTGGGCAGCAATTTCTTCAAGCAAGCCTGATTGAAGTCACCGACTATGATTTGGAACGCGTTGGGTGGGCTTTTTCTTGTTTGGTGATGGCAGCATTCAGTATCTCGAGTGCCTGATTAATGTTGGCTTTTGGTGAAACTTTGAGGGGGAGGGATGAGTTGATCTGTGAAAGAGACAGAAAGCCATGAAAGAAAGGAAAGTAGGAAGGGGGTGGGAGCACCAGAGGAAGGTGAAGGGCAGGCAAGGAGATAACATGAGAAAAGGCCAAGGGGATGGGAAATGGTGAAGGTGGGGTGGAGACAAGTCTGAGAAATCGATGTTCATGCCATCAGGTTGGCAGTTACCCTGATGGATTATAACACTTCACCTGTAAGTCTGTTGGGGTCATGTATTGTGTCCAGTGTTCCCAGCGTGGCCTCTTGAGTATCGGTGAAACACAACGTAAATTGGGAAACCGCTTTGCCGGGCATTTACACTCCGTCTACCAGAACAACTGGGATCTCCCAGTGTCCACCCATTTTAATTCCAATTCTTATTCCCATTCCGATGTATTCATCGATGGCCTCCTCCACTGTCAGGATAAGGCCACGCTTAGGTTGGAGGAACAACACTGTATATTCCGTTTCGGTAGCCTCCAACTTGATGGCTCTATTTCTCAAACTTCCAGTAATGCCTCCACATCCCCTCCCTTCACCATTTCCCATCCCCTTGTCCCTCTCTCATGTTATCTCCATGCCCGCCCATCGCCTCCCTTTGGTGCTCCTCCCCCACTCTTTCTTCCATGGCCTTCTGTCTCTTTCACCATTCAACCTTCTAGATCTTTGTTTCATCCCTCCCCTCCAAATTTCACCTATCACCTGGCATTTCTCTCCCCACCCACCACCTTTCAAATCTACTCCTCAGCTTTTTTTTTCTCCAGTTCTGACGAAGGGTTTTGGCCCAAAATGTCAACTGTACTTTTTTCCGTAGATGCTGCCCGGTCTGCTGAGTTCCTCGAGCATTTTGTGTGTGTTGCTCGTACTTCCAGCCCCTGCAGGTTTTCTCTCGTTTGTAATGTTGGCTTTTGCCGGTACGTAAGCTGTGGTCAGAATCAGGGAGAAAAACTCTCTTGTTAAATAAGAGTTGCCACTTAATCGTTAGATATTCCAGGTTAGGGGAACAAGAGTGCGATAAGATCGTTACGTCTGAGCACCAAAAAGAGTTTATTGTGAAACACAGACTCCCACCTTTCTGCCTTCTCTGAGTCAGCATTCCAGTCCATCTGGTGTATCAAGAAGCCTTTGGGTCTTACCGACATATAGTACGTGATCTGGAGTGAGCCATGTCTCTGTGAAACACAGAATGCAGCAGTTCCTCATTTCCCTCTGAAACAGCAATCTTATCCTTGGGCGCTCTGTCTTGTTCTCTAGCAAATATACGTTTACTAGCAAGGTACTGGGTAGAAGTAGCCATCTGAAGTGGTAGAGGCAGGTTTGGTGTTGTTATTTAAAGTAAAATTGGATAGGTATATGGACAGGAAAGGAATGGAAAGTTATGGGCTGAGTGCGGGCCAGTGGGACTAGGTGAGAGTAGGCGTTCGGCACGGGCTAGAAGGGCCGGGATGGCCTATTTCTGTGTTGTAATTGTTATATGGTCTAACACTATTACTTCATGACTATCCCCTTTACCCTGAGTAATAGGTTTTATCTTCTATGCAAACATGAGGAAATCTGCAGATGCTGGAAATTCAAGGAACACACACAAAATGCTGGTGGAACGCAGCAGGCCAGGCAGCATCCATAGGAAGAAGCACAGTCGACGTTTCGGGTCGAGAACCTTCGTCAGGACTAACGGAAAAAAGAGATAGTAAGAGATTTGAAAGTAGCAGGGGGAAACCCGAAGTGATAGGAGAAGCCAGGAGGAGGAGGGCCGAAGCTAAGAGCTGGAAAGTTGATTGGCAAAAGGGATACAAGGTTGGAGAAGGGGGAGTATCAGGACGGAAGGCCTTGGAAGGAAGAAAGAAAGGGGGAGGGGAGCACCAGAGGAAGATGGGGAACAGGCAAGGAATTATTGTGAGAGGGAAAGAGAGAGAGAAAAAAAAAGATATAATAAAAATAAACAATGGGGGATGGGGTAAGAAGGGGAGCAGGGGCATTAACAGAAGTTGGAGAAATCAATGTTCATGCCATCAGGTTGGAGGCTACCCAGACCGAATATAAGGTGTTGTTCCTCCAACCTGAGTGTGGCTTCATCTAGATAGTAGAGGAGGCTATGGATTGACATACCGGAATCTTACTATCTCTTTTTTCCATTAGTCCCGATGAAGGGTCTCGACCAGAAACGTCGACTGCACTTCTCCCTATAGATGCTGCCTGGCCTGCTGCATTCCACCACCATTTTGTGTGTGTTGCTTTATCTCCTATGCATTTTCTTTCCCACCTTCTTTTGTAATTCCTGTCTTGGAGCAACTATAAATCAAGTGTAAGACAGTTGACTAATCCAATATTCTTAATAACAGGGACTGGATCTCTGTTCCACCACCTCAGCTTTGTGTTGAGGGCAGGCTATTGTTTCATGATCCATGCTCTAAGCAGCATTGCATCAAGGAACAGCAGCAAAGGCCCTTCAGGGATGCCATCCAAGTTGGAGCCTTCCTTATTTTTGTGCAGCAGTTGAATTAATATTTGCTAAGTATGGCTGAGGTTTAGTTACTCCCACTGTAAAAGTCAGCAACAAATTGCTCTTCCATTTCAACCCATTCCAACCTTACAGCTCGTTTATTTTGGAACTGACATGGCTTCCTGAATTTCTTCGGCTTGCCCTGAATTTCATGTCCCAAGCCCTCCACGTTTTGACTCACCCCAAAATTAGAACATAGAAATTTACAGCGCATTACAGGCCCTTTGGCCCACAATGTTGTGCTGACCATGTAACCCTAGTCTAGAGAATGCCTAGAATTTCCCCAGCACATAACCCTGTATTTATCTAAGCTCCATGTACCTATCTAAGAGGCTCTTGAAAAACCCTGTTGTATGCAAGTTTTTCTCATTTCCCATTTTATCTGTGCTTAAACCCCTTACCCTCTCCCTCTCACCCATCCCCAGTGGCATTGTCATCGGCAATCTTGGAAAACATTTCACAAGTCTCTGCTCCAACTACCATTCTACAAAGGGCTCTCTGGAACTTATCCTGCCTTCCATCTTCTCCCTCATGTTCATTCCTTGGTTATTGCCTCCTTCCTGAGGCAGAAAGGTGGAACATTGTCCTCTATGACAGTTACAAGCCTCCAGCTGTTCGAACTTCCTATGTATGAGAAAGAATCGTTCACCGTGAATGACTAAGAATGTATCTGTAGTGGCTGAGTGCTGACGTCCATTTGGAATAACTGTTGAAACTTGTGTAGACGGATGTAGCGTCCAATTCTAACCAAACCCATTTGCTGCTGCTGATAATCCCCCACGGATTTGTTTTCCTTGTATGATGTGCCCTTGGCTCCAATAATTGTTCCAAAAGTCGAAGGTGTATATTCAGTGCTTTATTAAGAATTAGCAGAAGCAATTTTGAAGCAGTTAAACTTGACCGCACCCAAGTGTGAGTTGAGCGTAACTGAGCAGTCAACAAAAGATGCAGCGTCCTTCGGATCCTAGCCGCGAACTGCCACGAGCGGAACGTGGAGACGTAACTTATTGGCTTTGCTTTTACCCAGCCCCCACTCGTGAGACTAGTTGCCATAATAAACACGCAACATGGAATAAAATGCAGATAGAGAATAGATGCGTATCTCCTAGAGAATGGACCGGTACGATGCCCGAGGGGAAAGGTACGGGGGGCAGTGCTAGGGGTAGTGGTGGATGCAGATACTATAGTTGCTAGGGAGCAAGGCAAAGACTTTCATTAATTAAGAAGCTGTATATTTCGCTGAGTTTTGGAACACAGGAGCAAAACATTCAGCCCACCATGTACAGGTTGTCCATTGTACCTGTTGACACTAATCCCATTTACCCATATTAGGTCTGCTTATTACTGTTGCTTTGGCAATTAGGTGCTTCTAAAATGTGGTTCGAGTATGTGCACCCACCACCCTTTCAGGCAACTCATTCTAGACTCCAATCGTGCTTTGTATAGAAAAGCTTCCTCCTCTGAATCTTCTGCTTCACACCTAAAAGCAGGGAGGGGTTCCCAGCTTGGGGTCATTGGACCCCTTGCTCAATGGTATTGGTCCATGGCATAAAAAAGGTTGGGAACCCTTGCCTTTAATGTTATTTCTCCTGTCTTGACACCCCACCAGGGTAGATCGATGAAGAAATGCAGTTGTAGATCTTTGCCCCAGAAGTGTATTTCTTACCTCTCCGAGCACCCCAAAAGCTTTGCTGTACGTGGTTTTGGCCACCAGTGTAGCGTAGAAAATAGGGGGGTACAATATGATCCAGGGTTGTTTATTGTCATTCAGTGCATGAGTTTAAAGGAGAATGGAATGATTGTTCCTCTGGATCTGATGCAGCATGAAAAGAATACACAATAAGCATAAAGAATACAAAATAAATTTACAGTAAATATAATGATTAAAAGTAATCCTGTCAAGCAAAATGTTAGAAGTAACTGTTTCATGCGTAGACGGGTTGTATGTATGGTGGTGATAGGTGATGTGTGGGGGCAGGGCATGAGGGGCATGGATCGAGTGGGCAGCCAGAGGCATTTTTCCTGAGGGCAGAATTGGCTAATACAAAGGGGCGTATTAATATGATTAGAGGAAAATATAAGCGGATGTCAGAATTGTTTCCTTTAACGGAGAGAGGTGGGTGTGTCGAATGGTCTGCCGGGGTAGTGGTAGAGGCAGATACACTAAGGATATTTAAGAGACTCTTAGACAGGCACATGGATGATAGAAAAACGGAGGGCTATATAGGAGGGAAGAGTTAAATAGATCTCGAAGTAGGTTAATAGGTTGGCACAACATTGTAGGACGCAGTTTTCTGTTCTATATTCTAAAAACCCCACCTGCAAGGAAACATTGAGCGGATAGATGATCGCAGATAGAAATGATCTCTCATTTAGTTTATTCTGACTGAGATTTGCATCTACAGGCTTCCAGCTAACCCCTATCAAAGGCCTCTGAGTTCTCTAATTACCCCTCTACTCCAGGGCTCTTGCAAGGTACCATTGCCTCTCATGCTGAGATCAGCAACTTAAGCAGAGTCTGGGATCAAACCTGTGACATTGGTTAGTTTCCTCGCCTGCTGAGCAACCACGGAGGAAATGTGAGGGGGAATTGCAACTAACCTTTTGCCAAGAACAATCCCACATTTTTTTTTTAAAGTGTCCAAATCACCCCTTCTATACTAACTGAAAATGCTGGTAAATGGCCAGTTCTTGCAGTCACAGTATTGGGAATGCCCAAAATGACCTTAAAAGTCTCATGAGTTGGAAAAAACAACAACCTCCTGTCCACTGAAGCCCTGCGCCTGAAAGAGATGGGATGGACTGTTGCTTGCGCCAGAATCTGAAAAGTTGCCAAGGCAATTGGGCTTTGGGCCTACAATTTCCTGAGTGTTGGCCACAGGCTCAGAACGACTGCCCTCTCTTGCCCCTTGGAATCAAAACCTTTCTAGACAAATGCTGCAAGCTGCAGAGAGAGTGGAGACGGCTTGAGAAGGCTTTTCTTTGTTTGAGTGAGAACGACGCGATGCCGAGGTAGGAATGTAAAAAGTCCAGCGCTTATAGAGGATTTCTTTTTTTTTAAATACACTTTCACAAGTTTAGTCAGAATTATGATTGGGAGCCCTGGCACGCATACTCTCTGTCTGTCCCTCTCAGTTCCCAATGCTGCCCCCTCCCCACCTTGTCCTTTCTTTCTGTTTTCCTATTGGGATTTTTCATGTTTTTTTTCACTATCTCCCACTAATGAACAAGAATTGACGGTGGTGGCTAACAATGATTAAACGGGGCCTTTGATAACCACTGGAAATGATAGTATATTTCTACCTCCACTGCATTCTCTTAACCCCTGTCAAGAGTAATATTGTGAGTTAGTGACACAAGGAGAAAATAGGCCATCCTAGGTGGGACATTGGAAATCCCACTAAAAGCTATCAGGGAGATAGAGGGACATTTGATTGAACTTGTGAACGCTAGCTTTGATGATTACTGTCTAACTTGGCAAAGACTTGCATAAGCTGCAGTTCTCAATACAACCTTACAACAAATTCCCCGTTCTAAAAATATATTTGACACTGCAGCATCTTGAAATGTTTGTTTTCCTCCAGGGAACTTTCCATTCCTGTGGGGAAGCAGCTCTGTGTGAGCGTTAAACTCCCTCAGCAACACCCAGTGGAAAGATTGGGGATAGAAATAGAATAGGACATACATTGGATTCAGGATAATTCTACTGGCTTTGGGTGTCACTGCCAAAGGCAATGTTGTTGCCAATTCCTGATTGTCCTTGAACTAAAATGGAGTAATGTTGGGATTATTCTACAAATGGGGCAGTGTCCACAAAGAGATGAGCAATTATTGTTCTGGGCCAAAGGCCTTATCTCAACACTTGGAGTAGACAGTTAAAAGTCAGTCAGGATCAGAATCAGGTTTAATATCACTGGCATATGTCGTGAGATTTGTTAACTTTGCATCAGCAGTACAGTGCAATACATAATTGAGGAAAAACTGAATTACAGTAGGCATGTATGTATATTAAATGGTTAAGTTAAAATTAGTAGTGCAAAAACAGAATTTTTTTTAAAAAAAGTTGTTGAGGTAGTTATTATTGTCCATTCAGAAATTGGACAGCAGAGGGGAAGAAGCTGTTTCTGAATCATTGAGGCTTCTGTACCTCCTTCCTGATTGGAGCAATGAGAACAGGGTATGTCCTGGGTGGTGGGGGATTCTTAACGATGGATGCCGCCTTTTTTTTTAGGCAAAGACTGCCAGATCAGCTGAATTCCTCCAAAACCTTTGTGCGTTGCTTCAGATTTCCTGTATCTGTAATTCTTGTGTCTGTGTTCAGTAATAAAATGACTTATTGCCGTACCCCACACTAACTGGAGGTTGCTTTGTTTGTATTACCTTCCTCTCATCTGCTGCTTTTTATTTTTGCTTAGATAGAGGGTGAGATTGTGGCCTGAAAATGTCAGCCAATTACTTGATCCCGAAGTGCATGACAGGTAGACCACCTTGCGGACACACCGGACAGCCGGTAGCCCTGCTTTGTTTTGGCTCATCTCAGTCCGTCGGAGGGAAGCCCAGTCTTCCAGGGCTGTCGTCAACATTGTGCCTCGTCTCTCCGCAGGTCGACACTGCTGCAGCTGGAGGTGGAACCTTGCGGAGTCGGACGGGCGGTGCTAGCCGGTGGTCGCTTCGAATGCGCGGACCCTGTGCCGAGTCTCTGCAGTACAATGATCGTTGTGAATGATAAGGTGGGGGACTTCATGTCATTAGCTGTCATTCACTGGAGAAGCCCTGTCTCACCCCTGCGTTAGTTTAGCGGTTTCAAGGCCAATGTGTTGTCTTGCAGACTTCAATTCCACCTGCTCTATAACTTTATGAACATTTAAAGGATTCCACCAGCCCTTAATGAAAAATAGATTTCTCCCTAGTGTCCAAGGCTATGGTTTACCAATACATACATCTTAACAGTTGAAGAAGGCTTGCTGTACACAAGCTGACTGCCATGTCTTAAAGTCAAAGTCAAGTTTATTGTCAGATGCACAAGTACTTGTGTACACAAGCACTGAAAACCTTAGCTTGTAGCAGCATCATGGCACACAGTATTAGATACACAGCATTCACATGGAAAAAAACATAACTTGTATAAGAAAAACAAATTAGAACAAAAAAAAAATCCACTGTAGTGCAAAGTGGTCATAGTGGTGCTATAATGAGGTGGTGATTAGAATTGTGTAGATCCACCAACCAAATGATTTTCACATAAATGATTGCACTTGGGTGACCCCATGACAGGAAAAAATAAGTACTACATTAGGTTAGACATCCTGAGCTCATGAAAGGAGCTTTTGAGGTACACTTCTTGTATCTTATCGAGTGGGGCGGTGGGGGGGGGGGGGGAGAAAGACATTTTACAAAGGGACTCTGGCAGTGTAGATTTGAAACTCTGTCAATGCCCTGGATGAGCGATCGCCTGTGATCAGCACTAACACATGCGTTCTGGTGCATGGGGCAGAAAGGAATGAGTCAGTGAGATGTGAGGAAGCTCCTGGGGAACACAGACACCAGCACAGACCTATGGGATTTATCTGCAACTGCAATAAAAGGAAAATACACACTGGAGCCGCTCTCCTTGTGTTTAGATCCCGGATGCTCGGAGTGTGGAACCTGCGCTGATTCAGGGGAGTGTGCTTGGAGACGAAGACCCGTCACCGTGTGACGGGTGCAGCACCTACGGGACAACTTCGCATCGAAGAAGTCAAGGCGACAGCCATGTGAGTGTGTCTGACCATTTGTCCTTTTGTAGCATCGTCTCCTTAAACTTTGGACCTTTCTCTCCAGAGGGAAAAGATCTAAAGGGGACTTCATGCAAATTTTTCACATGCAGGGTGGTGGGGTATGTGAAATTTCACTGCCGGAGGAAGTGGTTGAGATGAGTACATTTAGAATTAAGTTTAATATCACTGGTGTGTATCGTGAAATTTGTTGTCTTTGCGGCAGCAGGGTATTGTAATACATAATAATAAAGACCGTAAATTACAGTGTATATGTTGCAATAAGTATATATAAGCATTCTTTGTCCTAAATCAATAGAGTTCCAGATCTTCTACTTGGCACCAGTCAGTGTGGCTTCGGATGGGGCAGGTCTTGTTCTTACTAATTTGATCGAGCTTTTGAAGAGATGATTGTTGAAGGTAGATCTGTGGATGTCGTCCACATGGTTTTTAGTGATGTGTTTGTCAACGTCCCTCATGGGAGGTTCAAACAAGTGTAACCTGACTGGGGTCCACGGTGAATTAGCCGTTCAGATTCAGAATTGCTTTCTCCACAGAAACCGGGGCATAGTCATCAATGGAGCTTATTCCGGCTGCTGGTCTGTAACTAGTGGTGTTTCACAGGGATCCTTACTAGGACTAGGATCTCTGATGTTTCTGCTATATGTAAATGACACAAATCAGCAGATGTCATGAAATTTGTTGCTTTGCACCAGCAGTACAACGTTATAGTGTGTGTGTGTGTGTGTGTGTGTGTGCGTTTTATCATGGGTTCAATGTCCGCTCAGAAATCAGATGGTAGAGGGGAAGAAGCTGTTCCTCAGTCATTGAGTGTGTGTCTTCAGGCTCCTGTACAACCTTCCTAAAGGTAGCAATTACACCATTAAAAGACATTTAGACAAGTACATGGATAGAAAAGGTTCAGAGAGCTATCAGCCCAACACAGGAAATGGAACTAGCTTTGTCAGATATTTTAGTCAGTATAAATGGGTTAGGCCAAAAGGACTGTTTTTCTGCTATAACACCATGCCTCTACTAGGAAAGGTGCGGTAAATGTGCTAAGTGTCTAAATCAAAAGGGTTAGATACAATGCGCTTGTGTGAAAGAACTGGTACATCTCATCGAAGAATGTGTGACTCAAACTTCCAAGTGAAGGGGTGCGAACGAGTGACAAATTGTGTAATCCTGAGTTTATTAGGTGCAGGGCAGTATTTAGCGCTTGCATACTTTAAAGATTAGCTTCGTCGTTTGTGTCAACGGCTGACCAAACCCCAGATATGTGCTGAGGGCTGCCCACAAGTGTCACCTTGCTTCCGGCATTAACGTATCTTGTCTGTGCACAAATGAATTGATTACACTTCATCGATTTTTTTTTTTCTCTCTTTGCCAATTGGGAATTATTCATACAGGTTGAATAAATATTAATAAGGAATACTGATTTTTTTTTTGTTTGTTCAGGCATTCAATTGCCTAAATTAGTAAGACCTGGGTGGCACTACAGAGTAGTCTCGGTTTGCTTAAGCAAGAAAGGATACATTTGCCTTGGAGGGAGAGTGGAAAAGGCTTGCAAAACTGATTCCAAGATATAAGATTGCATGATGGAAGCCTAATTGGACCAAATACATAATTCTCTAGAGTTCAGAAGAATAAGAGTTGATCTCATTCAATTTTACAGTGCTTAACAAGCAGGATGTTTTTCCTGAAAGAGTGTAGACTTGGAATTATTATCACACACAAAAGAAAAAGTGGACTATCTAGGATGGGGATGAGAGTTTTTTTTTGCCCACTGCAGGGCAAATCTCGGGAATTCTTCACTCCAAAGGTCTGTGGGGTTTCAGACACTGTCCATTCAAACATCACATTGGTAAATCTTGGGTATTGAGGGAATCGAGGAATATGGAGACAATGCAGGAAAATGGAGCTGAGGAAGATAATCAGCCCTGATCCTGATGAGTGCTAGAGCAGGCTCAAAGTGCCAAATGGCCATGAGATCATAGGGTATAGGAGCAGAATTATGCCTTCCGGCCCATCAAGTCTGTTCCACCATTCAATCATGGCTGATATATTTTCCCTCTCAACCCTATTCTCCTGCCTTCTCCCTGTTATGTAATCTTTGATGCCCTTGCTAATCAAGAGCCTATCAAACTCCATTTCAAATAAACCCAATGACTTGGCCTCCACTGCCATCTGGTAGAGAATGAAATCCACAGATTCATTCTGGCTGAAGAGTTTCTTCTTCATCTCTGTTCTAAAGGGACATCCTTCTATTCTGAGGCTGTGGCCTCTTTGGACTCTCCATCTATTGGAAACATATTCGGAAAGTCCACTCTATCCAGGCATTTCAATATTCGAACGGTTTTAATGAGATTCCCCCCACCCCATACTTCTAAACTCCAGTGAGTACAGGTTTAGAGCCATCAAATGCTCCTCATACATTAACCCTTCCGTTCTCAGAATCATTCTTGTAAATGTCCTCTGGATCCTCTCCAATTCCAGCACACCTTTTTATAGATATGACCTCCTATCTTATTACTTTGTTCTTATTTTCTTAATTATCTCTCAAATGTCTCAATAGTCAAATGCAATTTTCAAAGACAGGGGTTCCCAGTCTTTTTTTGTGCCATGGACCAATACTTTTAAGCAAGGGGACCGTGGACCCCAGGTACGATACCTCTGTTCTAAAGTAGTAGTTTTGTGGGATTCGGATTTGACACATTGAGCCCCTCTCAGATCTTTGGTGTTGCTGCTCAATTTTGCCTGAAGCCAATAAGTACTTACTCATTCAGCATTTGCACACTCCCCCTGTTAATATCACAGCATCTGTTTAGTGTAACTGGCCCAAAGTCCATGGCATTCTCCTTCCAAAGGCATCTATTTCATCTGCAGTTATGTGAGGGCGTAAGTACCAAGGGTGAAGTTGTTTTCACATCAGTCACCTCTCCTTATCTTGCATTTTCTTCTGCTTCTCCAATCACCCATAATCTCTGACATCCAATTCCAGTCTGTGTGCTGTCTGAATCTATGTACTCGAGATGCTGCTGCAAGCAAGGTCCTTATTGTACCTGTAGCTCATTTGTGCACGTGACAAAAGTGTGACCTGACGTCGGGATTCAATTGCATTTATTTTTCACACATACAGTGCTGTGCAACAGTCTTCGGCACATTTCTGTAGCTAGGGTGCCTAAGACTTTTGCACACTACGGTATTTGTTGGTGTGGAGTGGAGAGCAAGTTTGTAGATCTGGCAAGAGCAAAGGATGTTGGAAATGGCGAGGGTGGAGTGCCTTGGGGGAAGTGTGAGAAAAGTAGCAGAGGAGGAATGCCAGGGGTGGGGTGTGGTGTGGGAGATTGATTTATTGATTATTACAGAGTGTCTCTTTGGTGCCTCTTGCTCTCTCCCCTCTCCCCCTTTTCCAAACCATAATTCCCCTCTCTCTGCCTCCTTCCCACCCTCAGAATTTGTTTTTTTTTGGGGGGGGGGTAGCAATACAGTGCAATACATAAAATTACTAAAGTACTGTATGTCAAAAGATTCAGTGAAATGCACCGTTTGCATTAACAACCAACATAACCAAAGGATGTGCTGGGGCACACATTCCGGTGCCAACATAACATTTCCACAGTGTTCAGCGGAACCACACTAGACACCCACCAGAACTAGTGCAACAACAAGAAAACGAGTCTCTTTGCTCCTTCCCTTCCTCTCATACACAGACAGTTCTCCAACCCGAGGAGTGGACTTTCAGACTCACTGACTTTGGTCTTCAACCTCCGAGTTTTGATCCTCAGACTCTACCTCAGGACTCATGAATGACAGAAGCCTGAACTCTGGGCCTCCAACTCCAGACTCACCAGTGACAGGACCCTGCACTCTGGGCCTTGAACTCCTGTCTTCTTGTCTCACTGACCTGGGGGGGGGGGGGGGGTCACTGACCCTCAGGTCTCCTGCCTGCAAGAATCTCTGATCCTGGGACATGGGGTTGGGGAGGAGGAGGGGCATGGCTCGCTGACCGAGGGGTTGGCCACCAGCCCACATCCTTGCTGGTCATCGCCCACAGTTCTTGTGGGCTTGGCATCCATTCACACATATCCTTGGTTTGCATGTCCACTTGGCTGGCCTTTGAACTTGGAACATTACATTGAACATCTAGAACATGAAGGCCTAGATTCCAGTTTTACCTCTAACTCCCCCACGTTCCTGCCCCTAAACCTAACCTGACCAATGTCCTCTCTCTGAGCACCACCCCCCCAAAAAAAAAATCCCTACGAACCTTAAAAAAAAAGACTAAGCTTGAGCCATGGTCTCAACAGAGCCACATCTTGACTGGATGCCTCCAGACTTGATCTCCAGGTCATATCTGATTTTTCTCATTGATGGCCTTCCCTCCACGTCCTGGGGCTCTGAACTTCACCTCCTCCAAATCCATTCAGCGTCCTTATTTCTCGTCCTCTGCCCCACCTCCACGTGCCACGACACACATCAGCGTTATATCTACGGTACTGTGCGGAAGTCTTAGGCACACGTGTATAGCTAGGGTCCCTAAGATGTTTGCACAGTGCTGTATTTATCAATGTGGATCAGAGAGCGAGTTTGTGAATTTGGCGGGAGTGAAGCATGTTGGGATCGTGACGTTGGAGTGCTGCGGGGGGGGGTGGTGGTTGTGTGGGGCAGGTGGCAGAGAAAGAGTGCTGGGGCAGAGAAGGGGTGTGCAGGTGCAGACACACCCAGCCTTGAGACATTAGTCAAGGTTATTTGATTCCTAATAATTGGTTTATTGATCATCATGGAACGTCTCTCTGGTGCTTTGCGCTCTCTCCGCTCTCCCTTCACCTTTTCCCAACCACGATTCCCCTTCCCACTTTCAGTCCGCAATAAGAGACCCATTCAGAATTAGGCTTATCATCACTCATATAGATCATGAAATTTGTTTTTTTTTTGCGGCAGCAGTACAGTGCAATACATAAAATTACTACAGGACTGCAACATTCTTAGGAACCTTAGCCATATACATGTGTCTAAGACTTTTGCACAGTAGTGTAGCTGTTGGTTATTAAAAGGGTAAGTTAATTTAATGTCACTCTCACTTGGCAATACAGTTTCTTTGTTCCTCACTCCCGTACCTTGTATTCTTTTTCTCCTCTCATTTCTGCCCCAATTCTTCTCATTTTTTTTGGTCTTCCCCTTTTATTCCCATTACTGTAGAAACCAAACTGAAACACTGGGGCTGCCTTCCTGGAGTGCACAACCAACCTTGTCAGTTGTTTCCATAGCGACTTGTTGGGTGTGGTTGCGAATCCTGGAGTTTCTTGCCCTCTTGTTTTTCCTTGGAAATAAGGCATTATCACAAGTGGTTAGGAATACTGTAATGAGGATCTTTGTTTTATTATATTGTGGGTTTTTTTTAAATATCTACTAAGCATTTCTATTGTTGGATCCCAGGAGCAGAGGTCAAGAGGCAGTTCAATATTGAAACTCATTAGTTGAAATTGTTTCTCATGGTAGATAGGTCAGTAGCCATCAATTCTGAAAAGATATAGAGGCAGCACAGTAAATAGTGATCGGAAATAAAATATTGTCCAAATGAATTGTGGAAGCAGATTAGATAGTATTGAAAAGGTCATTGCATAAATTTTGGAAGCAAAGTAATTCACTGAAGGTAATTGGCCAGCTATATACGCCACAAAATATGGATGGGACTTAGCAGGTTGAAAGGCATTTTGTGCTGTATCTGACATGACACTCTATTCTGTACTTTCAGAGACAGTTCTCAAGTCCGCCCATGAACTGCCACTCCTCGTTTCCAAGGCAAACAGCAGAGCAGCGCCACAGCAACAATAATGGGAGGGGGAGTCCCTCTGAGTCATCGTCAAGCCACAGCAGAGAGGGTACGGCCATAGAAATTACGCTTGAAGAAAAATCTTTGTTGAATCAAGGGGACTGAACGATGTAGTCCAGATGTGTGAGAATCCAAGTTGAGCCTGTAACACTGATACAGAGGTGATGTGAATCTGGCTGTCGGTGGGCAAGGAGCGTAGTGCCAAGCCAGGCTGATTCGGCATTGAGCTAGCACCCTCCTCCCTGCACATTATATGTACATGGGAATACAACAGAAGCAAAGCTGAGGGAACTTTGCTCTGTATACGCTGGTATTAGTTAATTGTTGCAAGGTGTTAGATTGAAAGTTAAGCTATAACGTTAGAGGATGCTAGAAATCTTGAGGGTCAAAGTAAGGTGATGGTATTACTATTAGTCCAGTGAAAGGTTCAAATTTAACCATAATAACTAGGAAAATTAAAAATGAGTTACTTATTTAATTAATATTTAAATTAATAATATTCAAAATTACAAAATTAAAATATCCTGGCTTCTTCTCTCATTCTCTCCAGTCCTGACGTAGGGGCTCAGCCCGAAATGTTAACTGTTTATTCCCCTCTGTAGATGCTGTCTGACTGTTAAGTTCCCCCAGCACTGCGTGTGTGTGTGTGTGTGTGTGTGTTATTGTGGGTTTCCGGCATCTGCAGAATCTCTTGTGTTTATGATTAACTAAAACCGGTCCGTTAACAGGGAGAACAAGAAGACAAAATCAAATGCTTGTGAAAACCCGCCCCTACTTCACCAGTGCCTTTCAGGGGACAAAATCAGCTGCCTTGATCCAACCTGGTCACCAGTGCACGATAGACCAGTAGTCAAGATTGCAGATTCCTAATTACCTCCTCAGGCACCGAGTTCAGATTTAGACAGTAGATGGCTAGCAAAGATTCCAGCGTGTCATGAATGGATTGGAAAATATATTAAGGGTTGTGTTGAATCAGTGTTGGGATATAATGTGTTGCTTGATCATGCATTGGACATGTGTATTCCATTATGTATGTACAGAATTATTAAACTTGACAGTCCAGGAACTCCCTTCATTGTGTCCCATCTGCTTCAGAGTCATAGAAATTTACAACACTGAACCGGGCCCTTCGGCCCATCTTGTCCATGCCGAACTAGTTAAACTGCCTACTCCCATCAACCTGAACCGGAACCATAGCCCTCTATACCCCTACCATCCATGTACCTATCCAAACTCCTCTTAAATGTTGAGTTCAAGCTCGCATGCACTCCTTGCACAAGCAGTTTGTTCCTTGCTCTCACGACCCTCTGACTGAAGAAATTTCCCCTCATGTTCCCCTTGAACTTTTTACCTTTCACCCTTAACCCATGACCTCTCATTGTAGTCCCTTTGACAAGGTCCCTCATGGGAGGCTCATACAGAAGTTTAACTGATCAGCATATAGGAGGGAGATTGAAAATCTGGCTGAGTAGTGCCATAACAACAATCTCTCATTCATTGTCAGTAAGATGAAGAAGTGGATTATGGATATCAGGTTGAGGAAACCAAAAGTCCATGAGCCAGTCCTCATCAGGGGATCAGAGATGGAGAGGGTCAGCAAATTTAAATCCTTAGCGAGGATTTCCGAAGACCTGTCCTGGGTTCAGCACGTAAGTGCTGTTACAAAGAAAGCACTTAGAAGTTTGAAAAGCAGCACCTGCAGATTTCCTCGTGTTTATGATTGGACTTGGAAGTCTGTGAAGATTTGGCATATCATCTAAAACATTGTCAAACTTCTATAGATGTACGGTAGAGCATTAGTGCCTGGTGTGGAAACACCAATGCCCTTGATCGGAAAAGCATTACAAAAAGTAGTGGATACGGCTCAGTCCATCATAGGTAAAGACCTCCCCACCATTGAGCACCTCTAGAGTGGTGTTACAGGAAAGTAGAAACCCCCATCACCCAAGCTTCCTTCTCGCTGTAGCCGTCAGGAATAAGATACTGGAGGCTTGGGAATCACACCACCAGGTTCAGGAGCAGTTATTTCTCCTCAACCATCAGGCTCTTGAACCAGAGGGGATAATTTCACTCACCCTAACACTGATATATTCCCACACCCTTTGTGCTCTCTTTCAGGCAACCTTTGGACTCATTTTCAAGGACCCTGTTTTCAACAGTTACTGTTCGTTTATTTTGTATTTGCAGTTTGCTGATTTTTGCAAATGGGTTGTTTGTCCACCTTGTGAACGGTTTTTCATTTACTCTATGGTGTTTCTTGGTAGCTACTGTGGATGCCCACAAGAAAATGAATCTCAGGATTGTATATAGTGACATATACATTGATAATAAATTTATTTTGAACTTTGAATATAGACGTATTGCAGGAATAGGCAGAAAAATGGCAGATGGAGTTTAACCTGGGCCAATGTGAAATGCTGCATTTTGGGAGATCAACTGTAAAGGAACAGTACACTGTTAATAGCAAGATCCTTTGCAGTGTTGATGTGCAGAGGGATCTTGGAGTTCAAGTTCATAGCTCCCTGAAAATAGCCATCTAGGTTGATAGGGTGGTAAAGAAGGCATATGGCCTTTATTGAGGATCTGTGTTCAAGAGTTGGGAAGGTGTGTGGCAGCTTGATAAAACTCCAATTAGCCCACACCTGGAATGCAGACCTGATCATCCCCTTATCGGAAGGATGTCTCAGATTTGAAAAGGCTGCAGAAGGTAGCATAGCGGTTAGCACAACACTTTACAATATAGGCAACCTGGGTTTAATTCCCTCCGCTGCCTGTTTGAGCGTTGTCCCCATGACGTCATGGGTTTGCTCCGAGTGCTCTGGTTTCCTCCCACAGTCCAAAGTCATATCAATTGTTCACTGTAAATTGTCCTGTGGTTAGGTAGGATTAGATTGGGGGATTGCTGGGAGTATGACTTGATTGGTTGGAAGGGCCTATTCTGCACTGTTTTTTTTCAAGTTCTGCTAGAATTCTGTCTGGATTACAAGGGGGTGGAAAAACAGGTTATTTTGTCTGCAGAAGGGAGATGTCACCAAGGATTATGAGAGGATTATGACAGCTGATACGTTTTCTGAGGGTTAACACCAGAGGGCATGCATTTTAGGTGAAGGGGATAAGTTCAAAGGCAAGCTTTTTACACATGTACCTGTAGTGCTTTGCCTTGGGTGGTAATAAATACAATAGGAGTGTTCAAGAGGCTCTTGGGTAAGAACATGTATGGAGGAACATGAACATTGTATAGGCACACTGAATTAATTAGATCCTGCCTACCTGTTGAGTTCCTCCAGTATGTCATATAACATACCAAGAGATTCTGCAGATGCTGGCAATCTCGAACAATGCAAATGAGTTACTGCAGGAACTCAGCAGGTCAGGCAGCATTTGTAAATGGGAATAAACAGTCAATGATTTGGGCTAAAACTTCCTGCATTTTAAGTGTGTTGCTCAGGATTTCTAGCATTCGAAGGTTAGCGCTACACTATTACAGTTTGGGGCATCGGAGACTGGAGTACAATTCCAGTGTCCTCTATACATCCTCCCCAGGAATGCATGCGTATCCTTGCCCAGTTCGAAGACGTACTGGGTAGGTTAACCGGTCATTGTAGATTGTCCTGTAATAAGGATAGTATTAAATCAGGTTTGTTGGGAGTTGTTAGGTATGTGACTTGAAGGGCCTACTCCGGACTGTATCTGTAAATCAGAGGTCCCCAACCTGGGGTCTATGGACCCGTCAGTTAATGGTAGGGGTCCATGGAATAAAAAAAAAGTTGGAAACCCCAGCTCTAAATAAATAATTAAATCTGCAGAATCTCTTGTGGCTTTAATTACTAATTTAGTTAATTCAATACAACAAAGGGCCTGTTCTTGTGTTGAACTGTAGTATACACTAATGGTAACCTCCTGTCATCCCTATATTCGAAAGTTCGAAGTAAATTTATTATCAAAGTACATATGTCACCATAGACTACCCTGAGATCCATTTTCTTTCTGGCATTCACAGTAGAACAAAGAAATACAATAGAATCAATGAAAAAAGTACACGCAAACAAAGACTGACTTCCAGTCATAGAAGTGCAGGGGACCTTGTGGATAATGCAATCTTAACACCAGATATTATTTATGCAATTCTTCTTTCTATAGATAAATATCTAATGTGTTTTCTGGGCATGTGGTCAACAAATGCAGAAATACGGACATGTGAGATAGGTGAATATCAAAGATTAGAACCTCAACAGCTGGTGAGGCAGTTGCGGGAAGGAGTGCTTTGAAAATGAGGACCTGGAAGAAGCAAGTGGAGGTATTGCTTGCTTGTGGGAGGCCAGGCTGTGGAAATATTTTTTGCACCCTAAGACAGGAACGCTAAGTTCAATGCATCATAGGCCTGGGACTTGGTGGGACTCAGTGACAGGATTTCACATGGGTCAGGGCAAGGATCCCAGGGTTTTGGCTGAGCTCTCAGAATTCCTGAATTCTGAAAACGCAAGTTCAGACCAGTCTGGACAGAGGATGATCGTACACCAGCCAGCAGAGCATTCATCCCTGACATGACCCTGTGTCATTCAGTACTAATTGGACATCGTGAACCCAAAGCTTGAGGTCAGAGCAACACTTTTTTTCAAGAGTGAAAAACAATATCAGTGATACTTAGGCCAGATTGCACCAAGTACTCGTGACATTCTGAGCTTCTCATAGTCACTCGAAAGAACTGCTCATATGTAATAGGCACAGCTGTTAATATTAAGAAAGTTAGGGAGTCACAACAAGTGGTTTGAATTAAGCTTAAGAAGCATAGTTGTTAACTAGTTTATTGTCACACATACCAAGCAACAATGAAAAGCTTTAGTTTTATATTCATTTGAGGAATTATCCAAACATATTAGTGGAAAAGGGGAGGGGGAAAAACAGAAGCACGTTTTGGAGCAGCATGGTAGCGCAGTGGTTAGTACAATGCTTTACAATACTCGTGACCCAGGTTCAATTCCCAACACTGTCTTTAAGGACTTTGTCCGTTCTCCCTGTGACCGCGTGGGTTTTCTACGGGTGCTTCAGTTTCCTTTCCACGGTCCAAAAATGAACCAGTTGGTAGGTTAATTGAATTTTGTAAATTGTCCTGTGACTAGGCTTGGATAATCAAAGACAAGACCCACCCAGCCAACACACTTTTTGTCCCACTTCGCTCCGGGAGAATGTGCAGGAGCATGAAGATTCGTACAGCCAGATTTGGGAACAGCTTCTTTCCAACTGTGATAAGACTGCTGAACAGATCCTGACTCAGATCTGGGCCGTACCTTCCAAATATCCGGACCTGACTTGCACTACCTTACTTTCCCTCTTCTATTTTCTAATTATGATTTATAATTAAAATTTTTATTATACTTACCTCGATTTGTACTTCAGGGAGCGCAAAGCGCAGATACAAATATCACTGTGATGATTGTACGCTCTGGTATCAATTGTTTGGTGACAATAAAGTAAAGTATCTAAATCGGGGGATTGCTAGGCAGCACAGCTCAATGGGCCTATTCCACTTTGTATATAAATAAATTTTTTAGGAAGTGTTACACTTGTACAGAAAATGCAGTGCTGGCAGACAAATAAAGTGCAAGAGCATACTGAGGTGTGCTCGACAGGTCAAAAGTTCTTCTATCATGTAAGAGGCCTGTTTAAGGGTCTGATAACAGCAGAATAGAAGCCACGCTTGAGCCTGGTGGGACGTGTTTGCAAGCTTTTCTAGCTTCTGCCCAGTGGGAAGGGGGAGAAAATAGAACGATCGGGGTGGGGAAAACCTGCTTTTTCAGGTCTGAGTATCCCCATTCATCTACCTGCCTATCACGAATGCAAGGCATAAGTTTGTCCCATTTTTTAAAAAAAAATTATTTTGGATTAATATTTCTCCTTCTATTTACCAGGGAACCAGCACTCTGAAGGAGCAGAGATAAAAAACCACAAAAGGAAGCTGTATCATGGAGAGGAAAATGATATAAATTTACCAAAGCTACCAAGGACAACCCATCACTTCAGTGCAAGGCTGGAAAATGGTCACTTGCAATTTCCGCAGGGCATACAACAACAGGGCAGAAAGGACACACTATTACCAGGTCATAAAGATCTCAGAGGAACAGAGGAGCTGGGACGAGTCATACATGATGGCAGTAGTCAGTCTAAAACTTCTCACCGGGAACAACAATATGGAGCAAATTTGGGTGCCCAGGAAAATCCAATCAAGCATTACCAAAATGGCAAAGGAGAACTGAAATCAAGTTGCACCACTTACGAAAAGGTATTGGTTCAGGGTTCTCTGACAGACAATGACAAAGTGGCCCTCCGTAAAAATGCAACTTGCCGCGATCATCTAGAGGATCTGGGAAGGGCACCGTTGCTATTCCCCGCTAACTCCCTCAGTAAGCCAAGCAGTGGGAACTGGAGAGACACTAATAAACTATTTATTGGAAAAGATGGTCATAAAATGGACATTCTAAAAGGCCCACTGCAATCTTCATTTGACTATCAGGCATCTCACAGTTCAAAGTTCAAATCAAAGGAATCGTTGGGCATGTTGAATCGTTCGGATTGCAATGATTTGCCTGCACATAAGGAGGGGAACGCTGCAGATGCACTTTGTAAAGTTTCAACTTGTGACAACGGTCATAAGTTTGGCTTTCGGCACCCTTCACCCAAAGCCAGCAATGCGGATGGATCAAAGAAGACCTTGGCTTTGAACAAGAGCAATCCATCTCCTTTGTACAATGGATCCGGGGTTCTGGATGCCACCTGGCATCCGTTCTACTCTGCACCTGCGTGCACTGAAATTTCAGAACCTCAACTTGTTTCTTACGTGACCACAGGCGCAGGATCAAGCACTTACTCTCCATTACATACTCATTTCCCACACTTCCTCAGTGGCGGCTTAACTGTCGGCCATCAGTCATCTCTGTCGTCGCTGCTGGCTCTCAGTCCTCACGTGGACTCCACGTACGGCAGCAGTATTGGACCTCTTGCCTCCGCTTACAGTTGTTACCATCCAAAGCATCTCCAAACCTCCAGCCAGGCCCAACTAACCGCAGCCTATGGGCACCTCGGCCTATATCCCACAATGTGGCAAAATGTGAACATCGACGTCCACTCAGGGTCAAGGTTATCGGCTGCACATCAGGGCTATGTGAATGGAGAGCCCTCCTTTAATATGGTTGGTACTGACCCTCGCACGCTAAGTCTATTAAGCAAATTTTTAACCATAAATTGTTTGAATAAGGTGAAATAAAGTTTCACTTACTTACTGCCATTACGCTGCTGGGATCTAGGGCAACAACAAAGGAACTCTATCTCTGCTGGTGTTCAGGGATTCATTCATCTTGTCAGTAACTTCGTAGTTTTCACTACTGTCAGTCATACAAGTCCCAGGTGGAGACTCAAAACTACCATCACACTCAGATGTAGAAGAATTCTTCATTGCTCTTTCCATTAACAATTTAGTTTTACCAGTCAGCCCTGAGCTAAACAATCCCCCCCCCCACCCCCACTGCCAAACCTGGAGGACCAGTGGACCACTCTTAGTCTGGCCTCTACCCTTTGACCTGTTTGGCATGGGTGACCCGACCAAAAGGCAAAGCATAAAACCAGCCAGCCAGCATAACTCCCCAGGTCACTGAGGCGGGCAAACCTCCATGACAAGGTTGTGGTCCTCTTGGAGGAAAGTTTCCGATTGAGATAAATTTTATCTCCAAAATAAGGAGTGAGGATGCCATCAAAGAGCACGTACAGAGAGCTGTCAAAGGATTTGATTGTTTCTTTGTGTTAGAATTCAGAGGAGAAACTTAGTTGTACTTTCCAGGCAAATAGATTAATGTTATTCCCACTTACCTCCTCAATATTAGAGGAAGAGTACACACTCTATAAATTGTTATTCTTATAGGCAAATGTGGCAAGCAATATGTATAAAGGAAGTTCCCACAAAGTGGAGAGGTAAATGACTGTGGTCTTGCTCTTCCGCAGGACAACACACCATACCGGTCTTCAAACAAGGCAGTGAGATCCTTTGCAACCAGTCAGATGTAGGTTAGGTTGCCCCAGATTCAATCTGTGGTCTCCACCCGGTTATATAATGTATCTCAACAAAATCTGGGGATTCTAACATACGTTACAAAGTTTAGAAAGTTAAAGGTCCAATTCCTGATTTTAAAATATCCGCAGATGTGTTTCCCTGTGTGGTTGTTGAGCGAGGCTGAGAAAGAGCTTGGTGCCAACACTGCTTTTGTTGAAAAGCCTGCACGCTTGCTTCCTCCGCGGCTGTGCTGCTGCTTGCTGCGTACCAGGTCTGTGGGCGTGTACTCAACAGGAAAGAATGAATGACCTGCGTCTCTTTTGAAAAGGGAATCCAATTTATTACCACTGACTTGCAGGACGAGGAGTTTGTTGATTTGTGGTGGTGTACAAAGACATGGAATTGCTCTAAATTACAGAAGTAACTCAATAGTGCAAAATGAAGGAATAACGAGGTAGTGATCATAAGTTCATAGACCACTCATAAATCAGGCAGTGGGGGAAAGCTGTTTTGGAATCATTGAGTGTGGGTCTTCAAGCTCCTGTACCACTTCCCCAATGGTGGTAACAGAAGAGAGCATTCCTGGATGGTGGCACCACATTTTGAAGATGTCCTCAATGGTAGGGAAGGTTTTGGTCTTGTTGGAACTGGCCATGCCTACAACCCTCTGCAGCCTCTTGCTATCATGTGCATTGAAGCCCCCTTACAATGGAACTAGGAGGAATCTTGTCAACTGTACACCTACAGAAATTTGGAAGAGTCTTTGGTGACATACCAAATCTCCTCAATCTCCTAATGAAATAGAGCTACTGGTGTACTTTCTTTTGTGATTGCATCAATGTGTTGGGCCTGGGGTAGACCCTCTGAGGTGTTGACATTCCGGAGCTTGAAGCTACTCACTCTTTCCACTGCTGACCCCCTCAATGAGCTGAGTGGTTATCCATTTTGGGTCTTTAAGATGCTGGAAGATTTTGGTAAGGTCATTAGAGATGGAGTGCGTTCATACTTGCTGATGAGAGTCACAACGCAGTTTGCCAAGCAACACATGCAAAATGCTGAAGGAACTCGGCAGGCCAGGCAGCAACTATGGAAAAGAGAGAACAGTTGACGTTCCGGGCTGAGGCCCTTCATCAGAACTGGAAAAAAGATGAGAACTCAGCGCAAGAACGGGGGGAAGGGAGAAAGGAGTACAAGGTGACAGGTGAAACTGGGAATAAGAGGAGAGGGGTGAAATAAAGAGTTTACCAGTCGAGGATAATCAAGCAATCCATTAGGAATTCGGGGAAATATGCCTTTCCCAGAGTGGTGAGAATGCAGAATCCCCTCCCTCTTGAGTGTGGTGGGACATGGCGGGACACTGAGTGTAATATAGTAGTAATTAATGGGAAGTTGGGTAACCACAGGAAGCAGGAGAGGATAAAAATGTTGATTGGACTACATTAAAATTGGGAGGAGGGATAAATGGCATTTCAGTGCAGGCAGGCAAGCAGGGCTGAAAGGCCTGTGTATTTGATGCAGATTTTTTTTTTAATGCTCCCACAGGGGAGCATAGCTTTGAAGGAGACTCTGGATACTTTCCCAGTTCTGTTAATGATGACCATCGTGTTGCCCGTACTTTTTTTTTCCCCAAAGCAAAATTTTTTGGAAAACTGATGCATATTATTCTGCTGCTTTGAACAGGGCTTTCCCAACCCGTGGCCTCGACATCAATCTCAGAGAAATGGTGCTGATGACCAAACAGAACTGGGCCAATATTCCAGCTTGTCCAACACCAAGGAGCTTGCAGCAACTTCTGGTCCGAAAGCGAATTCCACTTATGTTTACAAAGGGTATGTATGATTTTGCTCAGGAAACCACCGTTCCACTAACAATGTCTACACACTTCCCTGTTTAGGGTATGAAGTCAACAATCTTGGCAATGGCCAACCCTTAAGTTTTTCAGTCATTCGTTGGTTTGCCAAGATAACTGAACAGCCAATCAAGCACTCTAACTAATGCTCCTTGCCATTCACCAGCTTTTTAACAGTGGACTGAACTGAATTTTATAAGTTTTATTGTAACTTGTACACCATAAAGATGATATGATCAAATAAACTCACCATGAACCTCTTTCCTTTCTTTATAGAGATGCCAATGGCACCAGAATGTATGGGGATTTTTTACATTCATTTCCATATGGTTTGGGGAAAGTTGAGGTCCAAACTGCTCCATGTTCTAAAGCTGGCATCCAACCAATTCCAGAAGGACAGCTGTACAAAGAGGCTGCCTTCAAACAGGACCTGGAATGTGCCAGCCCCACTGAAGCACATAATGGCAAAAAGGACAATACAAATATAATTGCAGAGGCGACGGATGGGAAACCACTCTCGCTGGTCTTGAAGAGAGAGCAGAAGAGCAGATCTGGGGAACCTCCTTTGGCATCTTCCAATCTCGGGCCAGCTCTCGGCAGTAAAGAATGGTCTGCACCATCTTCGGGCTTCACGGTGTTGAACTGCTCTCCTGATTTTTCCAGGAAAATGGAACCTGCCGCCCAACATCAGCAGCTCATCAGTGATGAAAACCAAAGGAGCCTATCGTTGGAAGTGACCTCCTTGTACTCAGCTGTTAATGGTGCCAGTCTGCAGCATCCTCCCTTTCACAGGTCACCACGGGAAGCTGGACCAAAGGTGAAAGATCAGTACGTCCAATATCAAGAACCACTTACCCTGTTTCCAGGTAGTTCATCCGGCAACAAAAATAACTTTCGAGACTTGAGTCATGGACACTTTGCACAGAAAAGTGATGTGCCTAAGGTGTTAGCTTTACCTGTGCCCCTTGCTACATCTATGGAGGTCCACCAGCCTGGTCCTTTCCCCTTGATAATGCCAATGTCTAAGTCACCAGATGTAACTAAAATTCCAAAGGATATGGCAGACAAAGATTCCAGTGGGAATTCCAAACACAGAAGACTGGAGTCTGAGAAAGCTAATCACATTTTTGGTGTTCATAATCAATTGCCTTCTGCTCCCTGCCTTCCAGCTACCACAAAGCAAATTACATTTGTCCCACAGATGGATCTGGGTGGGAAGCGAAGTCAAGGCACATACCCCACGATTGCTTGTACTGACAATAGACATCCGGAGATAAAGGCTGAGTGCAATCCTTCAAATAAAGAACATTGTTCCAACTCACCAACCCCTGTGCCAAGCAGTCAGGGTTTGGCTGAATATAGTTGCAATTTGTCTCCCTCAAAGGGTGCGGTAAATAGCAAACGAGCTTTGGAGGTAACCAATGCCCCGGATTACTACACACCCAAAAAGTACAAGGCAGCCAGGGCAGCTACCCCTTGTCCCACAAAACCCACCAGTGAAAGCCCGACTTCTGCTCAGACTATTGATGTGAAACGGGAAGCAAATTCACCTAAAGTGCCCTCGACCAATGTCTCGCCAGTGAAGCCTGCACCTGTGCAAGATGCTTTCAGCACGAGCCTCTCTCTGCAGTCCAACCCGCACAATTACCACACAAAGCTGAAGAAGGCTTGGCTCACGCGACATTCTGAGCAGGACACCACGAGGGCCCGGCACACTGGCGATACCAGCGGGACGGATTCGGAGCCGACTGTGTCAAAAAGGCAAGGGTTGGAGCCGGCAGCCCTGCTCGGCGACTCGAGGCAGCCGGAAGAACGGGAGAGGGGCACGCCAGCCAGGGGCGGCAGTGAGAGCGAGAGCAGTGACCCGGCGGAAAGTCGACATTGGCTCAGGGCAAGGCGAGAAGCCAGGGTCAACAACCAGCACAAGTCCGGCCAAAAACTGGGGGAGAACGTGGCGAAAAATAGCAACAAGGCAAAGGAAGAGGAGGACCAGAAAGGAACCAGAAAAGCAGAGAACGAAAGTAGCAACAGGCAGAATGGTAAGCTGGCTTCTCTTCTCAATACAGAGAAAGACGTAGAAAGATGCCATTCAGCTTAGACCATAGTAGCAGAATTAGGCTGTCCATCATGGCTGACTATTATCCCTCTCAACCCCATTCTCCTGCAACCTTTGACCCCCTGACTAGTCAAGAACCTATCAAGCTCCATTTTAATTGTACACAATGACTCGACCTCAAGAGCCAGATGTGGAAGATTGCGAGAGGGGTTGACAGAATTAGATGCTAAGTGGTGGTAGAATTTGAAACTGTGGAGGATACAGTCTGAGGATGACCAGAGTTCTCACGTTTATAATGACCTTGGAGACAAGTGTCCTTAAATTTGTAATGACTCATTTGTAGTGTTCTCATATTAGTAATAACATTGTTGACCAGTGTTCCTAAGTTCATAATGACCCTCAGTTACCAGCATTCCCATTTAGACCATAAGACATAGGAGGAGAATTAGACCATTCAGCCCATCAAGTCTGCTCTGCCCCTCATTCATGGCTGATTTATTATCCCTCCTCAACCCCATTGTCCTCCCCATAACCTTTGATGTCATTTCTGATCGAGGACCTCTTATCACATGATGATGACGACGACGTTGACTCAGGCCTGAGAGGCCAGTATCGGGCATTTTCATGCCTTACAAGGCGCGGAGCGAAAGACTGCGTGGCGCGCCACTCCTCACACAGACATTTCGCAGTATTTTTCTTTATTTTACGAGGTCGAGTTGCAAGCTCAACACTCAACCCGGCACGGATGGAAAGCGTACTCGGGAACGGCCCGACTGGATTCAAACCCGGGAATCTCCGTTCCGGAGTCTGGTGCTGACATCACTGCGCCACCAGCCACTAAACGCACTGGGAAAACCTGGCCTCCGATGTAACGGCCTCCCAGTGTTCCCACGTTTGTGATTACCTCAGTGGGCAGCGGTTTCAAATTTGTAATGAAAACGATTAGCTTTATCTGTCACGTGTCCATCCAAACATGCAATAAAATGTGCTATTTGCTTCAAATCAAATCAGCAAGGGCGCACTGGGCAGCCCACAAGTGTCACCATGCTTATGGCACCAACGTAGCATGCCCACAACTCACTAACCCTAAACATACACCTTTGCAAAGTGGGAGGAAACTGGAGCACGCGGGGGAAACCCATGCGGTCACAGGGTGAACGCACAAACTCCTTACGGACAGCGGCAGTAAAAGAACCCCAATCTTACAGCTGGTGCTGTAAAGCATTACTCGCTGTCAACACAAAGAATAGGCTGAGCAACACACACACAAAATGCTGAAGGAGCTCAGCAGGTTAGGCTGCATCTGTGAAGAGGAATAAATACTCAATGTTTCGGGCTGAGACCTGATGAAGTGTCTCAGTCTGAAACACTGTTCGTTCCGCTCCTTAGATGCCGCCTGACTTGCTGAGTTTCTCCCGCATTTTGTGGGTCAGAATCGGAGTCTGGTTTACTATCACCGGCGTACTTTGTGAAATTTGTTAATTCTGCGGCAGCATTACAATGCAATACACAAAATTCGAGAGAAAAAGAAAACTGAATTGCAGTAAGTTAATTGATTAAATAGTTAAATAAGTAGTGCAAAGAAATAGGGAATTTTAAAAAAATTGTTAGGTAGTGTTCATGGGTTCAATGTCCATGCAGGAAATCGGATGGCAGAGGGGAAGAAGCTGTTTCTGAGTCATTGAGTGTGTGCCTTCAGACTCCTGTACCTCCTCCCTGATGGTAGCAATGAGAAGAGCTCATGTCCTGGGTGATGGGGGGTCCTGAATGCTGGACGCCGCCACCTATTTGAGGCACCGCTCCTTAAAGATGTCCTGAATACTACAGAGGCTAATATCCATGATGGAGCTGACTGAGTTTACAACTCTGCAGCTTTCCTCAATCTTATGCAGTAGCTCACTCCATACCAGGTGATGGAGTCAGTTAGAATGTTCTCCATGATGCATGTGTAGAAATTTGCGAGTGCTTTGGGGAGAATTTTGTGTATTACTCAATGCAGCCCTGAAGCATAGGCACCGAGTCAGGGGCTGCTAGCACAGTAACCTCAGTACTCTGATCCCAGTGCTGTAATGATTTTGCCGTAATGTTTCCACCTTCACATTAGGCCTTGATTTCTTTTCCAACAGACGGTGGCTGTCATTAGAATGGCCACTTCCCAGCAGATCAAGCAAGGATATAAAACATGAACTCTACCTGTTTATTCCCATCCTAGTTCAGAGTTCAGTTCCCTGGTAGGGACTTTACCTCAGAGGCTAGCCAGCGTTCATAGGCCCGCTCTCCAATTTAACGAACAAGCCAATGGAAGCTCTGAGGGAAGCAGATTTGTCCTGCAATTTGTAGCAAACTGCAAATGTTTCAGTAGGTGCATTTAATGTCAGAGAAATGTATATAATATACATCCTGAAATTCTTTTTCTTCACAAACATCCACGAAAACCAGGGGGTGCCCCAAAGAATGAATGACAGTTCAATGTTAGAACCCCAAAGACCCCCAACTCCCCCTTCCCATGCTTAAGCACCAGAAAAGCAACAACCCCACCCCCACCAGCAAAAAACATCAGCACCCCCCCACTGAGAATCAAGCGTGCAGCAAAGCATCAATAAAGACAGAGGCTTGCAGTACCCTAAAGACTACTCGTTCACCCGGTAATTCAACACATCACAGGCTCTCTCTCCCTAATAAGGGAAGAAGAGGTGTCCCCGTTTAACAGCGAGAGGGGAGACATAACAAAGCAACTCGGTGTTTTATGGTGTTAGAAGTCTGTTGTGTCTCTTTTTCCGGCCTCTGTGCCCAAAGAACTTGGGTCTCTGGGCACACAGCCAGCGGCTTCCAATCTTCTGTGTACTCCCACGATCCATCAGGCGGCAGCTCTGTCCTCGAATCCACCCACCTCCAGAGCCACGAAAATCCGGCACCCTGAAGGCGCGCTAGTCTTCCAGACCTCGTCCTAGGCATATCGAAAAGCAGCCAGTCGTGAGGCCCTGAGAGCAGGTCCCATTTCCACAAAGCACCGAAGTCCGTGTGTAACTCCAGGTCAGGGTCTTCAAAAGAACCTTGAAAGGAGGGGAAAAAGAGTTACCAAAGATAGAAATAGAGCTGTTTCCAAAGATGCAAGCAGAAGAATCGCCATTAGGCACCATCATCCTCCTAAGCTGCTCCTAAAGCTGTTTCTGCTGAAGTCTGTTGCACAGAATTTCAGAAGCCGAATTCAATAAGTAAACATTATTACATTCTTTGTATAGTTTTAAAATACTCCAGAGATTTCTTTTTCCTCAGTAGGCTTCATTTGCAGGAGTGCCTTGAATTATTAAATGGTGGAGAACTCAGGGTAACCCTATAGTGTTGATCCGAGGTTGCCAAGAGCATTTTGTCTTTACTTTATTCTGATGATTTAACCCTATCCAAGAGATCCTTTTCTGCATGAGTGGGTTACATCTGGTGGTAGATCACCCCACTGAACCATTTCTGAACTAACACTGTTGATCATAGTGCGGGAAAATTCCTCATTTATTTGCCGTAACCTTAACCCAAAAACGTGCTGTGTGACAGAAGTGGGGGCATTTGATGTGTGTGGGGAAACGGGGTCCATCTTGTTCCAAATCATTAATTTCAGAAGATGTAGAATTGTTCCTATTTACCTAATTGCCCCCTCTTGGGTTTTCCCACAGACCGATTGGACTTATCAGGCCCCAAGGAGGCCCCGAAGCCAGCACTTCTCAAGAGTTCAGGAGAATCGTTTCTCCAGGATGTCCCGTGCACTGAGCTCTTCACAAACATCCCTCGCTGCCGAGATTGCTGGCCAAGTCGGAGTAGAAAGGGACAAGAATCGCCTCCGTTGTCCTACTCTTGCAGGTTTATGCATCTCCGCAGGTATCTATCTCACTTTCGATGAACGGCACGGGGATGCTGGAGGACTTGGGTCGGGGATAGAACATTTTGAAGAATTGTGCATGCGTTGAAAGGAGTTTATGAGCCAGAATAGGTTTATTGTCACTGGCGTACTGTAAGTTGTGAAATTTGTTGTTTAGTGCCAGCTGTACAGTGTAAGTAAAACAAATAACTGTGTTACAATAAAAATACATAGTGCAAAAGAGGAATAGGTATTGCCCATGAGTTTAGGGACCATTGAGAAACCTGATGGCAGAGGGAAAGAAGCAGTTCCTAAACCATTGGATGTGGGATCTGGACAGATGCCACCAGTGATTAAGGCCAATATCAGCACTGGAAAGTGGGATAATGCCAAGACCTATTGGAATAATGTCACTTTTTTCCCTCAATGATGCTTAAATTAGGAAAATAATTTTTAAAAGAATGCACTGGTGTGAGCAACTGCTCTGTCTACCTCCATCATACTTTTATTTAAGCCTGTGGTTTTTACTGTTGCTTTGCTTAGTAAGTAGAGGAATTTGTGTTGATTTTGGATGGGTCATTATCTGATTAAATTGTCTCTGACTGGTGTGTAAGTTTCAAGATAACCACTGGAGATAGAACAGATGGGGTGTGTCATTGGAAAAGTCCATCACCTTGAGATGAGCTTCCCTCTGTACAGCCAAGAAGTTAATCTTGTATACTCTCACTTTCTTTCTGTTGTAAGGCTGTCTGTTGGTCGAAATGGAGGTCTGAAGGTCGAAGGCTTCTCCACAGAAGACCAGATCAATGAGGAAACCCCGCTGGAGTCATTTACCAGTGCTGCAGAGACTAGTCTGGACTCTGATACTTCAGCCTACATCTTGGGGCACGTGGGTGACCTTTTTTGTGGCCTCATGCTGTCTGAGCGGGGACTGCTCGAGAGGGTTGGCAAAAGCTACGATGGTAAGCGTCCCATGGTCAACAGCAGTCATAAGTCAGGGTCTTGCAACCAATGACAGACGAGGCTACATGCCAAGTCTCACCTCCTTGCAGGAGCCACATTTCCATAAGGAATGTGCTGACAACATGTGGCATACTTGCACAAGAGACAGTGGCTTGCGTTGTTCCTCCTTTGCCACATCTTCCTCATAGAATTCTGTCTGTCTTTTCTCGTGGCTTTGACTCCCAGTGATGCTAGCCTCCTGTGCATCATGCAATCTGCGTGCACGTGTGGGGACTGTGTGGGTAGCGACTAGCTAACTATCTAACCACGATGTTAGCAGAAACACCCTAACCAGTGGCTGCCCTTTCCCCCCCCCCCCCCCCCCACCCAGATAAGCAGTATCTTTGAAGCAGATCTGGTCCTTTGTAGAGCAATCCATGTCTGGGTTTTTGCAGCCAGAATACGTGATTTCCCCTCCAAGTTGCTGTGGTTAACTGAATCCCGTGCAGTGCCATAGATAATGTTAGAAGTCATCTGTTCGATATGACTCAATCGGTGCATTTACTAACTGAAACATTGCCAGCAGTGACATCAGTATTTCCTGTCTTCTTTTCAATCAATAGGGGCCATTGCTTGCAAGGCACCAAATGGAGAGAAAGAGGAGAGGTGTGACAGCTGCCACTCTGTGGTGTTTAACCTTCACTGGGTCTGCCCGAGGTGTGGCTTTTTCGTCTGCATGGAGTGTTACAACCTGAAGCAGAAAAAATGCACAAGGAATGAGAAAGGTAAGTGTGTGTGTTTTTTTAAAAAAAACTAAACAACAAATAAACAAAAAAACAGGGGTATTGTGAGTAACAGATACATGTACATGAACATAGTCACTGGCAGTTCAGCCATGGCTTGTGAAGATGCAATCATATTCGTTAGAAGGTGGTGGGATTCAATTCTGACCCTTCCTTGTTCTCTAGCTGTATGGTTATGATTGCCAGCTTTTAGAAGAGGCATTAATCCAAGGTCCCAACTGATCCCATAAATATACATGGCCCCTTGTCACTATCTTTAACAAGAGTAAGTAATTCTGTAGTCCCCTGGATGATACTTGTATATCAACAAGCATCATTAAGCAAAGAATTGTCTTATTACACTGGACAACAAATTTTTTTCAAAAGTGTTGCTTCCTCAGAAAGTTGTTTTGCTTATGATACGCTACTTGAAGCTGAACACAAATAAAATTTCAGGCCACTTGTATCATGTAAGGATTTTGAGAAACAAGTAATTAACCTTTATTGAATTCAATGTGCTTTATTGCGTAATGGTGCTGATTCTTTGTAATTGTTCAGCTCAGCTAAAAATATTTTGTTGGTGATTTTTGTTTCTCCTCAGTGTCTGAGGCTTCTTGTTTAAGGGTTCAATAATAATCAGCCAGGTTTGATGGATTCCAGTTGCCCTGAGGCGGTTTCTCCATGACCGCAATGTCCCGGTGAAACCTTTCACCGTGCTCGTCACTGACGGTGCTGAGATTTGCAGGGAAGAAGTCTAAATGGGAATGTAGAAAATCCATCTTTAGTGACATGTTGCACCTCATGGTTTTGTAAGCTGGAGGCATTTTGACACCAGCTGAATGTAATTTGGTGCTGTGTATTTACCAAGAAAATTTTCAATAACAACCTTGAGTGCCTTCCATGCAATTTTCTCTGGTCCCGCTAGAAGTTCTACGAATTGATCTATTTGATTTGTTGACCAATAAAAATGCCTGCCTTAATCTTGGCATCAATTATTCTGTAGGAACAAGCACAGTCGACGTTTTGGACCGAGACCCTTCGTCAGAGCTAACTAAAAGAAAAGATAGTAAAAGATTTGAAAGTGGGAGGGGGAGATCTGAAATGATAGGAGAAGTCCGGAGGTGGAGGAATGAAGCTGAGAGCTGGAAAGTTGATTGGCAAAAGGGATACACAGCTAGAGAAGGGAACGCATCATGGGATGGGAGGCCTAGGGAGAAAGAAAGGGGGAGGGGAGCACCAGAGGGAGATGGAGAACAGGCAAGGAGTGATTGTGAGAGGGGCAGAGAGAGAAAAAAGAGAAAAAGTGGGGGGAATAATAAATAAGGGATGGTGTAAGAAGGGGAGGAGGTGCATTAACAGAAGTTAGAGAAATCAATGTTCATGCCATCAGATTGGAAGCTACCTAGACAGAATATAAGGTGTTGTTCCTCCAACCTGAGTGTAGCTTCATCTTGACAGTAGAGGAGGCCATGGATTGACAGATCAGAATGGGAATGGAACGTGGAAATAAAATGGGTGGCCACTGGGAGATCCTGCTTTGTCTGGTGGACAGAGCGTAGGTGTTCTGCGAAACGGTCTCCCAGTTTGCGTCGGGTCTCACTGATTATAGAAGGCCGCACTGGGAGCACCGGACGCACCAGCCAACTCACAGGTGGAAGGACTGTCTGGGGCCCTGAAGGCCCTGGTGGTGAAGGAGGAAGTGTAAGGACAGGGGCAGCACTTGTTCAGCTTGCAAGGATAAATCTGCAGATTTCCTCGTGTATCAATTATTCTGACGAATTATGAATTAAAATAATATAGGCAATTTAAAAGAAAAACTACATGATAGGGAAATTTCATGGTGCTGTTCTTGTTCAGCAGCTGAAAATCCATAAGGTACACCAAAAAGTATTCAGGAAGCAAAATCTTTGTTGTCCAGTGTTATCATTAAGTTGCTCTTAGTTGGTAAATCCCAGACATTATAACAGTAATGACATTCAAACGTAGTTCATTGACTGCGAAGTGTTTGGGGCACCCTAAGGTGTGTAAGGTGAAGGAGAAGCAGGTTTTTCATTTGGGTGTTATGGAAAGCATTAATTTTCAAAGTTATGTTCAGTGACACACTGAACAACTGTTTTTTCATATTATTTGTAAGTCCCAGGTGTGAGCAAATGACTTGGACTAGGGCAGCACGGGAGTGGCTCGAGTGTGTGGAACCATACCACATCAAGAGTCTACAACAGTCTTGGTATGGGCCCCCAGATCCTAAGAACTTTCTGTCGGGGCACAATTGAGAGCATCCTGACTGGCTGCATGACTGCCTGGTATGGGAACTGTACTTCCCTCAATCGCAGGACTCTGCAGAGAGTGGTGCGGGCAGCCCAGCGCATCTGTAGGTGGGAACTTCCCACTATTCAGGACTTTTACAAAGACAGGTGTGTAAGAAGAACCTGAGTCACCCCATCCACAAACTGTTCCAGGAAATGGTACCACAGCATACAGGCTCGGGGGCAGCTTCATCCACCAGGCCATCAGACTGCTTAATTCATGCTGATACAACTGTATTTCTGTGTTATTGACCATCCTGTTGTACATAACCTTTATCATAAATTACTATAATTGCTCATTTTGACGGAGATTTAATATGAAGATTTTTGCTCCTCATGTATATGAAGGATGTAAGTAATAAAGTCAAATCAATTCAATTCACGAGACTGAAAGCATAAAATGGTAATCACAAGGAAACTTGGGGAAGAATAGAGTTTGGCCAGACAGGGGATTCTGCTGATAAAACAGAATTGGTACCATATCTTTATATTTTCTGCCTCGCGTTCCGTATCAAAGAATTCTGGACTTTGCCTGAGATGCACACCTGGTGGCATGGTAGCACAGTCATTAGCACAACGCTTTATAGTACCAGTGACCTGGGTTCAATTCCCACCAGTGCCTGTAAGGAGCTTGTACGTTCTCCCCGTGACTGTGTGGGTTTCCTCCGGGTGTTCTGGTTTCCTCACACAGTCCAAAGACCTACCAGTTGGTAGGTTAAGCTTCTCCATGGATTGATACCTTGTCGTGGTGGAGAAGCTTGTGTGGTCCTGAGATCCCGAGAGCGATGCCGTCTGGAGATATGCTCCTGGTAGGGTCACCCATGGCAGTAAGGTCGAGGGTGAGATCGCTGACAAAGAACAATCCAAACAAGACCTCGACGGTGGAACAGACAGGTGAAGTTACTTCGATCTCAACGGCTGTGAAGGCGGATGAAGGCTGCAACAAATCCATCATCTCCAATCGTCGTGGTTTCCATGCCATTGGAATCAGTTGGTTGATTTGTGAAGTATTGTGTGCTTCTTGGAGTGCAACAACAAGCACACGTTAAATAAGTACACGCACAGGCGTCTTCGCTCTGTGGAAATAGAATGAAGACCATCATCCTTGACCTCGAGGGATAGTCACGATGGTAGGTTTATTATGCACTGTAAGTTATTTGGTAATTAGGCAAGGATTACACTGGGGGATCGCTGAGCAACGTGGCTCGCAGGACCGGAGGGCCTATTCAACACTGTATCTCAATAAATAAATAAATGTATACAACGTTTAAACCATTCTCATTATCCCTCTTTCTATTGCTTTGACAATGTGGTCTATTTGTCATCTGATGCAGCTCCTGAGGTTCTTCTTGACCAGTGTTACCCTTGGATACCTGCTTTGAAAATTCTCTAGCTTATGAACTATTCATATCTATAGTGTTGTGGAAGCATCGTGCACCATCTGAAAGCACAGAGGACAGGATGAATAAATTACTATTGTTAATTATTAACATCCTCCAGGGAAGAAGACCTGCAGCACTTACCTGAGCTAGGTCTAAGCAACCCACTGTAATCTGGTCAGTACTTAAAGGTGCAATAGGGATGGGCAATAAATGCTGGGTATATTTCATAAACAGATAGTGAAAAGGTTCTCAAATTTTCAAATCCTACCTCTCACACAGATGAATCACCATTCTCCAATTGTTTAGATTTGGCACATCAGGCTATAAAGTCAGATAAATAGTAGCAGAGCTGACAGAAAGAGAATAACTATTCAGCTGATATTTTTAACCCTAGAATTATCCAGGGTACGTGCTAAATCACGGAGTAAGGGTATGTTGGGTGAAATCAGGAAATGGCAGGGGGAGTCTACGACCAGAATAAAGGGGTCATCCATTTAGAAATTCCTTTTGCTGGAGAGTCGGTGGTGGGGGGGGGGGGGGGGGTCCTCTGGAATTCATCGTCCCAGGCAGCTGTGGAGGCAAGTTAGTGGGTGCATCTAAGACATTGTTGATTGGTCAGGGCATGAAAGGATACGGCAAGAAGGCAGGAGATTGGGGCTGAGAGAGAAATGGATCAGGTATGATGAAATGGCGGAGCAGATCTGATGGGCCGAATGGCCTAATTCTACTCCATTTATCCTGTGTCCAATGATAATGTGTCCAATGAACCAGTCTGGCCATTCTCCTCCAACCTCTCTCATTAACAAGGCACTTTCACCCACAGAACTGCTGCTCACTGGAATTTTTTGTTCTTTTCAGCTTTTTGTACCATTCTCTGTAAACTCCAGGAAACGTTCTGTGTGAAAATCCCAGGAGATCAGCAGTTTCTGAGATACTCAAACTGTCCTGTTTGGCACCAATGAGCATTCCCTGGTCAAAGTCACTTGGATCACATTTCTTCCCCATTCTGATGTTTGGTCTGAACAACTGAACCCCTTGACCATGTCTGCATTCCTTTATGCATTGAGTTGCTGCCACACGATTGGCTGATTAGATACTTGGATTAGCGAGCAGGTGTGCCTTTAATAATGTAGACACTGAGTGTACATGTCCACATTCCCACGCACTCCACAGTTCCCACAAGCTCCACAGTTAGGTAAAAGTGAATTTTGCAGTGTACATGAGACAGTAAAATTCCAATAACCTGACTATTGGGAAATCCCGACAGTTTAGCATCAGACTCATAAGGTAACGTTTGCTGCACTTCCTTATAGCTCATTAGGGTCTCAACTCCTTGGCTGTCTTGGTTCCTGTTCTCACTCATAACTCGCCGACCCTCAGTTTCTGTGCTTCCTTCTGATGGGCCAGGACCCTGGTTCCCAGGCTCCCACTTGATTCACCAGAGCCCTGTTTCCCACACCTTCTTTAAACCAGTTTTATTTTCCCTTGCTCCACTTAAGATCACCCAGTTCACTGGAAAATCTATTACAATGTTACATAACTTATTTTTTTTTAAATTTAATGTGTTTGAGATGAAATCTGGAAAATCTGCTACTCCAGCACTACCAAGTTCTCAGGAGGCTAAATATTTTTACTGTATTGTTGAAATGTAAAATCCTTCAGTGTAGTGCTGAGTAAACACCATGTGATCCTGTGTAGAAAACTGCAGCGTTTCAACAATTCTTGTCCCTCACCCCCATGAGAACTGATGTTGGCTTTGACTTGTATAACGGTAAACTGGACAATGGGGGCTCAATCGTGCAAGTTTTTTCAAAGATCAATCCAATTTATCACTTCCCTGCTCCTTTCTCATGCTCTCGCATGTTCGGTGTATCTATTGAGTCTGCAACATTCAGCTCCATCCCTCCCCCAAGCTGAAGGAAGGATCGTGAGCATTGGATACAAAAGTAGGCCAAACAACAGTCAGATTTTTCTCCTGGTGATTGTGTGGCTGACGTCTAGCTTCTTGCCTGGAAATAACTCGGAATATGTGCAGCTCGGGTGGTTGATGGCTGGGTTGAGTCGCTCTCTGATCTTTGCTATCCATTTGCAAACGTTTTGTCATCGTACAAGGTGTGGTGAACTATGTGCCTGTCGGGACACGCCCCTGCTGACTGCTCCTGTGGCTCCTCCCACAGGCCCCTGTATAAAGGAGACCTGCGGCCTGAAGATCGGCCTCAGTCTCCAGGACCTTGTATGATAGACACTCACTCCTGGTTCCTTCTTCCAGTCAATAAAAGCCGATATCTCGCCTACGTCTCAGTGTGAGTTATTGATGGTGCATCAATTTTATTGACTGGAAATTTTAAAACATGGAACCCGTTTTGCGTCCGGACCGGTTGGATTTGGACCCTCAAGACCCTGACGCAGCTCTCGCTTTTGAACACTGGCTTGCATGCTTCCAATCGTACTTGGCGGAGCTTCGTGCGACTGAACCCGCCGTTATGCACAGAATCCTACTCTCGAGGGTCACCCCCAAAGTTTACTCCATTATCCGGGACCTGCCGACCTACGAAGGGGCACTGGACGCCCTCAAACGACAGTACCTGCGGCCGGTGAACACCGTCTACGCAAGACATCGCTTAGCTACCCGGCAACAGCGGCCTGGCGAATCGTGCGCTGAGTTTCTCCGAGCACTACAGACACTAGTCCGAGCTTGTGACTGCAAGACGCTCACGGCAGAACAGCATGCGGAGCTGCTGGTGCGAGACGCCTTTGTGACGGGACTGAGGTCAGTGTACATGCGCCAGCGACTGCTGGAGAACTCGGATCTTACCTTAAGCTCGGCGATAGAGAAGGCCAACGCTCTAGAAGCTGCGCGGCATAACGCCGACGCTGTCCAGTCGCGCGATTCCCCGCCGGTTTCGTGGACGCCTCAGACCCCGCCACCGCCGGCTCCCGGGAGCGAATTCGCCAACGCCGCCGCCAGTCGCCATTCCACGAGCTCCCCGACCCAGACCACGGCTGTGGCCCGTAAGAAACTCGTGCCTTGTTATTTCTGTGGCCAAAAGAAACATCCTCGACAACGCTGTCCAGCGCGAGAAGCGACCTGCTCCAGCTGCGGAAAGCGGGGCCACTTCGCCAAGGTCTGTAAGTCTCAACCTCGAGCGGAGTGCAGCGCTGCGGGTGAAACGTGGGGGCTGCCATCTTGCATGCCGGGATGTGGGCGGCCATCTTTGTCGACGTCAGCACGCCCCGCCCCCGACCCTCCGATGCTGACCGGGTACCCCGACGGCGATCCAACTCTGGCCACTGTGACTCTCGACCAAAGCGCCCCACACCAGCTTGCAAGATCCATGATGGACATCCAGGTGGAGGGGCATTGGACTGGATGCCTGTTTGACACGGGCAGCACTGGGAGTTTTATTCACCCGGACACAGTGCAACGCTGCGGACTTGCAACGCGGCCGGTCAGTCGGAGGTTCCATTTGGCCTCTGGGTCGCAGTCCGCAGACATCCGGGCGGGTTGTGTAGCGACTTTGGTGGTGCAAGGCACAGTATATCAGGACTTTGAACTGCTGGTCATGCCTAATCTGTGTGCACCTGTGCTATTGGGGCTGGACTTCCAGAGCCATCTCGAAAGTGTGACTATGGTATACGACGGGCCCCTCCCACCACTCACTGTCAAGAATCCTCAGTTTTGTGGGACTTCTTCACATACCCCGCTACTGACCACACACACACACGGACACACACATCCCATCCAGAACCAGGCCAACAGCTGCGCTACCGACACTTGCAGCCTCTCCACTCTCAAGATCCCTCCCCCACCGCTGTTCGCCAACCTGACCCCCGACTGTAAACTGTGGCAACCAAAAGCAGGAGGTACAGCGCGGGGGACCGGGCCTTCATTCGGTCGGAGGTGCAGCGGCTGCTCAGGGAGGGGATCATTGAGCCGAGCACAAGCCCTTGGAGGGCCCAGGTGGTTGTTGTTCGGACTGGGCAGAAAAATAGGATGGTGGTGGACTATAGTCAAACCATCAATAGGTTTACGCAGCTTGACGCATACCCCCTACCCCGCATCGCGGATATGGTCAACCAGATTGCTCAGTATAAGGTGTACTCGACAATAGATCTGAAATCCGCTTATCACCAGCTCCCCATCTGCCCAGAGGACCGCCCCTACACCGCCTTCGAGGCGGGCGGCCGGCTCTATCACTTCCTGCGCGTCCCTTTCGGTGTCACGAATGGTGTCTCTGTCTTCCAGAGGGAAATGGACCGGATGGTGGACCAGTACCAACTGCAGGCCACATTTCCCTATCTGGATAACATCACCATCTGTGGTCATGACAGGCCAGATCACGACGCCAACCTCCAACGGTTTCTCCAAGTGGCCGCAGCTCTGAACCTTACTTATAACAGGGACAAGTGTGTTTTTGGTACCACCCGCCTTGCTATACTTGGGTATGTCGTGGAAAACGGGGTTATTGGGCCTGATCCCGAACGTATGCGCCCCCTGTTAGAGCTCCCTCTTCCCACCACTCTCAAGGCCCTCAGACGGTGCCTGGGGTTTTTTTCCTATTACGCCCAATGGGTCCCCCATTACGCAGACAAGGCTCGCCCCCTGGTCAAGTCTACCTCGTTTCCCCTCTCTGCTGAGGCCTGCGCGGCCTTCAACTGCATTAAAGCGGACATTGCCAAAGCTACAATGTATGCAGTGGACGAGACCGCTCCCTTCCAAGTGGAGTGTGATGCCTCCGATTTCGCTCTGGCTGCTACCCTTAATCAGGAAGGCAGACCAGTAGCATTCTTTTCTCGCACCCTCCAAGGCTCTGAAATTCGGCACTCTGCGGTGGAGAAAGAAGCCCAGGCCATAGTGGAGGCTGTTAGGCACTGGAGGCACTATCTTGCTGGCAAAAGATTCACTGTGCTGACCGACCAGCGCTCGGTTGCGTTCCTGTTCAGCAACCAACAGCGGGGCAAGATCAAAAATGATAAGATTTTGCGGTGGAGGATAGAACTCTCCACCTACACCTATGATATCCTGTACCGGCCTGGCAGACTCAATGAGCCCCCTGATGCCCTATCCCGGGGAACATGTGCTAGCACACAGCTCGACCAGCTGTACGCCCTTCATGCACAACTTTGCCATCCGGGGGTCACCCGATTTTACCATTTTGTGAAAGCTCGGAACCTGCCGTACTCCCTGGAGGACATCAGGACGATGACCAGGGACTGCCAAATTTGTGCCGAGTGCAAACCGCACTTCTACTGTCCTGACACGGCACAACTTGTCAAGGCCACCCGCCCTTTTGAACGCCTGAGTGTTGACTTTAAGGGCCCCCTTCCCTCCACTGACCGCAATGTCTATTTTCTCAGTGTTATTGACGAGTTCTCACGGTTCCCCTTTGCCATCCCCTGCCCCGACACCACTGCCACGTCCGTCATAAAAGCCCTGCGCCAGCTCTTCACTCTGTTCGGGTATCCCTGCTATATCCACAGTGATAGAGGGTCCTCCTTTATGAGTGAAGAGCTGCGCCAGTACTTGCTAGCTAGGGGCATTGCTACCAGTCGGACCACGAGTTATAATCCCCGGGGTAATGGCCAGGTAGAGCGGGAGAATGCCACAGTGTGGAAGGCCACACTTTTAGCCCTCAAGTCCAAAGGGTTGCCAGTCTCTCGATGGCAGGAGGTCCTCCCTGAGGCACTGCACTCTATCCGCTCTCTGTTATGTACGTCCACCAATGCCACCCCTCACGAACGCCTATTCTCTTTTCCCAGGAAGTCTGTCACTGGGACCACCCTACCAGTTTGGCTGACGTCCCCGGGGCCAGTGCTGCTCCGGAAACATGTGAGGAGCAATAAATACTCCCCGCTGGTGGAGAGGGTTCACCTTCTCCATGCGAACCCCCAGTATGCTTACGTGGTCTTACCTGATGGGCGGGAGGACACGGTCTCCATCCGCGATCTGGCACCCGCAGGTGCAGCAGACCACTACCCTGAAGGCTCTCCGGTAACTGTGAACCCTGCACCAGAGGTGACACCGTACTCACCAGGCCCTACACAGACTCCTCACGACACTTGTATACCGGGCGTTTCGTACGCATTTATACCAGGCGCCTCGCACATGCATGAGGGTTCACCGGCGCCTAGTGGGCAAGAACACGCGCAACCCCCGTCCCCTGTGCAATCGCCAATGTTGCCGGCACCTATGCGGTCACAGCCGGTGCTACGTAGATCGCAGCGACAGATTCGACCGCCTGATCGGCTTGACTTGTAAGAACCTTCGCTACATGAGGACTTTTTCAAACGAAGGGGGGGTGAATGTGGTGAACTATGTGCCTGTCGGGACACGCCCCTGCTGACTGCTCCTGTGGCTCCTCCCACAGGCCCCTGTATAAAGGAGACCTGCGGCCTGAAGATCGGCCTCAGTCTCCAGGACCTTGTATGATAGACACTCACTCCTGGTTCCTTCTTCCAGTCAATAAAAGCCGATATCTCGCCTACGTCTCAGTGTGAGTTATTGATGGTGCATCACAAGGAGACATCATTAGTGAGCTGTTCACTTGTGGTGTTCCCTCCTTGTGTTGTTTAATGGCAGTTGCAAACCAGCTTGAAGCTGCATTACCGCCACCTACTGGGGGGGAGGGGCAGTGTGTGTGTGTGTGTGTGTGTGTGTGCGCGCGCTCTCTGAATGCTTGGCCTTTTATATACTTATTAATCATTTAATTGGTTGTCGTTACGGAAACCCAATTATGACCTAAGGACGGGAGCTCGTTGCTGATGCACTACGCTCCGTGTTCCACAATAAACTCAGCAATCTCTCTATACCCTTCAGAGGCAAAGAAACCCAACTTCTGTCTTTCCAGATATAGAAACCTCCCCTCATTTTAATCCTGAATGGTTGATCCTGGATGTAATCTCTTCACTTTGGACAAAGTACACCAGAATGTGGTCTCGCCAAAGGCCTGTACAGTCACAGCAAAGTTTCATTAATTTTCTGTCCCACATAATAAAAGAATTTCTCTTCCCAAATGCTCATTGTATCTTCATGCCTGCCGCTTGTGAACCAGCAAGCCCCATTCCTCTGCACGCAGGCATTTGCAAGTTTCTCACTACCAGAGTCCACAACATCACACTTTCCTAAATTTACTACATCTGCTCCAAATCTGAAGGCCAAATTGAGAAAGGTTGGATACGACCAAATCAAGTTGGCCATGTCCAGGCCACTTGGCCATTTGGCCCAGAGCCTAGATCATCGCCCAAACATTGGGTTCAGTCACTTTGATACGCCCTGTGGCCTGGACATGGGGCTTATCAAAGTGACTGAACCCAATGTTTGGGTGATGATCTAGGCTCTGGGCCAAATTGAAAAGGTCAGAGTGTTGGGGACTGTTCAGCTCACTGCTCCACTCTGTGCTGAACCAAGGGGCTGTGGACAGATGCCCTTTGTGGACTTCTGTCCAGAACGCCATTTATTTGCATTAATTGTTTCCATGATTTGTTTTTGATTTTCTTTTCTCTGTACATTGGGTGTTTTATATATATATATGGGTTCTTTCAGGTTTCTTTGTTCTGTGGCTGTCTGTAAGGAGACAAATTTAAAGGGTTGTGTAATGTATACATTGATAATAAATATACTTTGAAATCGCTGGTTGATGAATGTGAGAGCACAGCGGAATAGGCTCTTCTTACCAGCAGATCAGAACCAAATCTACTAGGCAGACAACAAGCTGTTCAGTCCCGTGCTGGTGCACTTTGTAGCCAGTGCCCTGGATTCTCCCCACCACTTTCCTTTCCGTCCTTAAGCCAGATACTAAGCCTTACAGATTCTGAATGGATGTGCAGGAACATCCAAGTTTAAAAAAAATCCTTCATTTTTGTTGGAGCCGTTTGAATGTTGCAGCTTAGCCTTGCAAAGATTGAAAAGGAAACAGGAAAAATCTGTTTATCACCAGCAGCTTTAGAGAAGGGATTGCCTGCAGTGGAAAAACATGCTTGATTCACTGTAAATGAACCCTTTACTGAACCGTTATGATAAAAACGTATTTCAAGATCATAAAGTTTTACTGTATAGAGCAGGGGTGGGCAAACTTTTTGACGTGGGCCACAAAGGGTTCTAAAATTTGACTGGGGGGCCGGACCAGGAGCAGATGGACGGAGTGTTTTGGTAATACACCTCATAAGAGAAAATAAAATATCATGGGATATGTAGAAAACATGTGCTTTAATTTCAATTGAAAATGAACAAATGCATTACAACAAAATATCTGTCTTTGAAGTCCCATGGTATTTAGCTATTTATTGAAATGACTTTTAAAACACTGAAAATTAAATGAATAAAATACAGCTTTTTTAATAGTAACAGTTATTATTTTAAAGCAATGAAAATTCTGTTATCCTTCAAGATATTATCATCATCACTCTCCTCCTGACTGTCTTTATTTCAAAAACGGTAGGAGATGCAGGTCTACTTGTCCTGCTCCTTCTTATTCAATTGTCCCCTGTGCCAAAACTCAACAACGACCAGCACAATGACAGAACAGTGACAGCGCGTGAGTATGCGGAGCACGTTATTTGATCTGGAGCGCATTTTTTATTTTGAGAACGTATGTGCACCTGCGCACTACTCATGTCCATCACTTAACAGAAATGACATGTAACATGTAAAGCTTATTGAAAAAAATATTTTCAAATGCATTTTTTACATACCACAACGAAGAAACTTATTTTTAATTTCAGTGGGAACAGTGTTGTTGGTCTCCCTTTTTAGCCAGCGCATCAAAGTCTGGATTTAGTTTTGTTGTAGCGATTCTCAGGATGGATCTGAGGTGTTGGTCAGTTAACTTGGATCTGTGGCTGGCTTTGTTGATGTTCATGACGCAGAACGCCTGTTCACACAAATAGGTCGAGCCGAACAAAGAGTAAAGCGCAAATGTGGAGTAATACGCTGCACCTCAACAAAGGTCAATGTGTAGCGGTGTGCTACATGCAGCGCTAAAATTACGACATGGATTCGGTAACTGCAGTCGAAGAAAAAACTTTATTCGAAATCCCCAGCCTCACTTTTAAGCCTCCCTCAATCTGCCCCCCGTGGCGCAGAGGTTCCAAAGCTCTGTGCTCGCAAATCCCCGCAGGCTATCTCCCTTAGATGGAATGCTGGCTAATTGTGAGCCGGTTCGGATGTGCCAGGAAATGGGTCGCCACAAATGTATATAGAGTGCGTCATCTATTGGGAAAACGCCAGAATTGCGGGGAAAAAAACGTTAACAAGGTTTATTAATATAATTTCATCAAGTTCTGCGGGCCAGATTAAAAAGCTTAACGGGCCGCATATGGCCCGCGGGCCGTAGTTTGCCCATGCCTGGTATAGAGGAATGCTTTTGTTTGGACTGAAATCTGATTAGATTTGGGCACTGTAGAAGCATCAGACAAAAAGATAAGACCATATGGGGTAATATGTCCCTAAGGTGGAAGGAGCACCTTAAACTTGCCGTCTTGCTGAATATAAATTTAAAATGTTGGGTCTTCAAGGAAATGGAGTGATGATTCTTATGTCAGTAGATAAATGTTGTTCTGTGGCTTGAGCTGTGACAGGATGTGCACAACATTTGCCAGACTTCTGATGTAATTAATATTTCCTTTCAGAGAGGGGTGAAGACCTCACAGCATGGCTGAAATGTGCTAAGGGACACAATCATGATGTGAAGAGCCTGCGGCCAACGCAGTTGGTTCCTAACTCTGGTGAGAGCTTTTCCACAGCTGCTTTGCTCAGTTAATTTTGGGAATTAATCCTCATCCCTTGAAGCTATCTTGATTTGTTGTAGTAGAGCTGCCATTTTGTGTCAGAGTCCTTCCAGACTGAGCAATTCTGAGCCTGTTCGGAAGAAAATTCAGTGAAACCATTGTCTTGGACTGTGTGGTGGAAAAGGGGGTCCATAATCCCCAAGGTCCATGGCATCAGTAGACTAATTTGGGTCAAAGATATGAGGCCAAAGTAATCGGGAGGGGAAGAGGGAGATGATCACCATGTGGATGTTGAGAGAGATGGAGGGTTATAGCACCATTTACACTTTCACTCAAACTGTATCCCCTTCATAATCCAAACCTCCTCACGTTCCAAGGAATTCTCTCCACTCTCATTGTGGAATGTGGGGTCCTGACCAAATACGAACATGAAAAATCTTATCATTCTCAGCAATCGTACATCTAGGATCATCCAGATTTCCATTTGGAGCCTGGCTGTATTTGGTGGGAAATTTGTGTCATTAAGAGCAGAAAGACTTAAGCAACTGAATGTGCAGTACTTCCAAAGGCAGTGTGTAGATCTGTCTCAAACTCTACTGCCTGTATCCAAATCAGCAGAGTCCCAGTCATTCATCATCCTGTGTCACTGATCTCTGTTTCTGCTGGTAAAGCAACTTCAAATTATAATCTCTCTCCTATGTCCTTAAATCCATCATGGTCTCACTGCTTCCTCCCTCTTATTGTTAGAATAATAATAATATAATATTTATTCAATATCTGGGCACACTTAATAAATCCAATAACTATAATAGAATCAATGAAAAAACCCACCAACAGGGCAGACAACCAGTAAGATGACAACAATAATAAAAATTTTTTTTGTATTTGCACAGTTTATTGTTTTTTGCACACTGATTGTCCACCCTGCTTGTGTGCTCTTTCATTGATTCTATTGTGGTTTTGATTTATTCAGAATGCGTGCGAGAAATTGAATCACAGGGCTGTATATGGTGATAGATACCTATTTTTAACTTCTGAACTTTGACCTTTGAACTCAGAACTCCTAATGAGGCTTGTATTCCAATTTTATTTGATGTCTCCTGCAATGCATTCTGGTAAATTCTATTACCTTAAACGGTGCATAATGCAGATTATATCCTCAATCATTCCCCTTTCCACCTTACTGCCTACTTCAACCACGTGTTTATTTGAGCAGGACTGTACTACTTTGAGCAGGGAATGGTGAACTAAATCTGGTTAACATAAGAGGATTCAATTTGAGGGGGCTGCCATCTCCCTTAAAAGAGCTGGGTTCATGAGGGAGGGGCAATATTGCCCACATGGCAACCCCTTCCGATGGTCCTTCCAGACCAACAGTTTTGACCACAAGTCCATCAGGGACTGGTCAGCACAAAACACCCTGCAGGGGAAGGACTCGAGGGATACTGTGCAGTTGTTCCCTGAGCATCTGGCAGAACACCTCACCACCGGATCACACTATCAAGCACAGAGACTTGCTCTGGCTGGCAGTGAGAGGGTCCTTCCCAGTCAGATCCTTCCTGTATCCCCAGAGCACCTCTCCCAGCACGCACATCCCACAGGGCGACTGTACTGGAGACGAGAAGTTTGTGAAGAAAGATCCACGGGCCTGTGTCATGGCTCATCCCAGTCAGCGGCGTGACCGAGATCCTCTCTGATCTACACACATACACAGAGACAGACGTCACGTGCTAAAGGAAGATCGCCGACTCGGTGGTGAAAGACGCCCTTTGGTTTGATCTTCCCCGAATCTTTTTGTTCTGCCAGCACATCGAGATGTTGGTAGAAGAATGCTGACAGCTAGCACAATCCAGGCTACAAGAGTACGTGCTGCTGGACAAACCAAAGCTTGTTGCAGCCGCCATAAGGGCTCAGTGGCAAAGGGCCGCAGTATAGGGTTCTTCCGCTACTGAAAGGAAGAGGCGAGGCTGGGTGAAGAAGCCCCTCAACTTTTTAGTAGTGACCACCCAAGTTGGGGGGGGGGGGTGTTCACATGAGTGGCAACAGTGCAATTGGTTTTAAGAAATGTAAAGAGCACTACACAATGCACTTCCTACAAATGTAAGTCGTGCAAGAGTTATTCGTGTCAATTTTTTTTAATGAATGAAGTTCTTTTGACTTGCCACCTCCTAGAGAGATTCTGGAGCCCTTGTTCTCGGGCAATGCAGCTGACACAGGGGAAAACCCTTTGCTTGCCTTACCCACACCTCCCTTGCCAGGTTAACTCCCTGTAGAGTCCCATGGTAACAAAAGGGGAAAAATGAGTGTGAGAGAGGTTTACCCATTGCAATGGAACAGATCTCGAGGGGGCAGGGGAGAAAGTGGGAAATGCCTGAACTGACTCCCCTTTTTCTTTTATCCTTTCACAGCATTGGTCAGCCTCTGTGAAAGGATGCACAGAGACAAGAGCAGACTGGGCATCAAATCAAGTTGCACTTGTGTCGATGGAGATAAGAACCGGTTTAACAAAGCAGCTGCGGTGAACAGGAGTCCCAAGGTAGCAACCGATTTCAAGCTGGCAATGGCTGATATTCTCTGATAGGGAACAACGTGACGTGGGCCAGTAACCACAAGCTTCTCCTTGCTAGTCGGAGGGTGCTGGCTTGGGTCACGTTTTGAAAAGAACAGAGGCACAGCGGGCCGGCTAGCCTCTTGTGCTGTTCCATTCCCTGATTCCTGCTGGAGGAGGAGTTTAACAGTGAGGCCGATTGTGATCATTTATTAAGATGCAGCACGGAATACGGCCTTCCGGCCTTTTGAGCTGTGGCACCCAGCAATTCCCTGACTTAACTCTAGCCTAATCATGGGACAATTTACAATAGCCAATTAACCTATCAAACTTTCCTCCCATCAAACTGGTGGGAGGAAACCCACCAGTTATGGGGGAGCATACAAACTCCTTACCTGAAATTTTTCACCTTTCACTCTTAACCCATGACCTCTAGTTGTAGTGCAACCCAACCACAGTGGATAAGGCCTGCTTGCATTTACCCTATCTATACCCTTCATATTTTTGTGTACCTCCATCAAATCTCCTCTCAATTTTCTACTTTCTAAGGAAAGCATCAATTTCTTTTATAAAATAGTCACAGAAAAAAAAATCAGCACAGAAACAGGCCCTTTGGCCCATCTAGTCCATGCTTCTTGCACCTTCTCCAGCATTATATGCTTTACATTTTTCCTTCAATAAGTCTTCATACCAAAATGTTATTCCACATTTCTATGAATTAAATTTCATCTGCCATGTTTGTATCAGTCACTTTAGATCCTCTTTACTGTTTATCTCACTTCCAACTTTGTGACATTTACCAATTATTGAATGATTTCTGGCATTCCAAGTCAAATCTACTAATTTCTTTCAAGAGAAAGTGCAGTGCCCCCTTCCACCACACTTTTTTTGCACTACACTGTTGTATGCCTTCCTCCAGCCTGAAGAACAATCGATCATGCTGTTGCATGCTTCCCAGCCAGTCCTGTATCCATTGCATCATCTCCCTGTTTGTCCCATTGGCTCGAATTCTGCTGACAAGTTTATTACATGGTACTTTACTAAATGACTTCCGGAATTCCATTAACCGAACGTCAGATGCATTGTCCTCTGTTCCACGATCAAAAGGAAACCATGGTTAATGGGACATGGTGTGCATCTGTTAATCAGAGATGTCCAAATGAGTTGAGTGTTATACCTAATTATTGCTTCCAGCAGCTTCCTCACTGACAGAGTTAAACCGACTGGCCTGCGATTGCTGGATTTATGTCTGCATCCTTCCTTGAACAATGGTGCAACATTTACCAGCCCCCTGACACTGCCTCAACGTTGAGGAAGGAACAGATTCCATAATCTCAACCCTTATTTCCTCATTGATGGAGAAAGCGTCCCATCCAGTCTTGCATGACTATTCTACCTTAATTATTTCCAGTACCTCCTCTTTTATTCACATTTTCAACCAATTCCTTATCTCAGCATCTCCACTTCTATAACTTTGGCATTTGCTTCCTTGTTGAAGATAATGACAGTAAGAAAAACTGGATTTACCCAAACATATCTTAACGCCCTAGGATTGCCCAACACACGTGTGGCTTGTCTGAGCGCCCAGGTCACTGATCGACTGCTATCTTTTCATCTTTTATTGCTACATGTTTCACATATTTATATTACTGCTTGTTTTTATTATGAGGCCGTAAGATATAGGAGCAGAATAGGCCGTTTGGCCCATCAAGTCTGCTCTGCCATTTCATCATGGCTGATCCATTTTTCATAGTATCAGTAACATTTATACCGTCTTACATAAGCATGCACCTTGCACTTTATGTCAAACTTCAGGCCCTGCCACTCAAAGGCTTATGCTAATATTGTGATTTTTTTTTTTGGGTGTGTGTGTGCGCTGGATTGTAACTACATTCAGTGGCCAATTTATTAGGTACCCCCCGTACACCTCAATAATGCAAATATCTAACCAGCGAATCACATGACAGCAACTCATGCGGACATAGTCAAGAGGCTCAGTTGTTGTTCAGACCAAACATCAGAATGGGAAAGGTATGGGATCTAAGTGACTTTGACCATGGAATGATTGCTGAGAGCAGACAGGGTGGTTTGAGTACCTCAAAAACGACTCGCCTCCTGGGATTTTCATGCACGGCAGTCTCGAGTTAATGAGAGAGGTCAGAGGACAATGGCCAGGCTGGTTCAATCTAATAGGAAGGCAACAGAACTTTAGGACTGCACAGCAGCGCAGTGGTTAGCACAACACTTCATACTACATGCAACCTGGGTTCAATTCCCGCCACTGCCTGTAAGGAGTTTGCACATTTTCCCCCTTGAGGGTTTCCTCTGGGTGCTCCGGTTTCCTCCTACAGTCAAGTACATAGTAGTTGGTAGGTTAATTGGTCATTGTAAGTTGTCCCATGATTAGGGTCGTCTTAAATCAAGAGATTGCTGGATGGTGCGGTTGAAAGGGCCGGAAGGGCCTATTCTGTGCTGGATGTCAATAAGTAAGTAAATAAATAACTCAAACAGCCCCACTAAAGAAGAGTTGTACTCTGTTGTGAGAAAGAACATCTCTGAACGCGCATCAAACCTTGAAGAGGATTGGCTATAGCAGCAGAAGACCACCATACATTCAGTGGCCACTTAGTGTACACGTGCTGTGTTTTGCACCTTGGCCGCAGACGAAGATATTCAGCTGCATATGTGCGTATGGTTGGGTGACAGTAAATTTGAACTTGGACAAAGCAGTGGTGCATGTTAATAGTTCTACGACAGTTAATCAAAGAATGTTTATCTTACAGCGGACATCATACTGGTATAGTACGCTAACGTTTTGTCTCGTGCTCCTTACTTGCAGCCACAGACAGAGGCAAAGGCGGAAGAGACGTGCTCCCCGACGTCTGGAGACAAGCCTGCTAAGCCCAGGTCGATGTACGAGCACAGCCAAGGGTCCAACAGCAACCACTCCTGCTCCCAGTCACCACTGCATTGGCTGGCAGAGCTCGCTATGCGCAAGGCAAAAGAGGAAGCAAGTGGTGAGGAAATGTAACCACTAACTGTAGCTTTGTATCCAGCATAGCACCGCCGTTCATTGGGTCACTGTTACTAGCGGTGCAGGTCTTGTGTTTACTCTGCGGACTGTTTTACTAGAATCTGGTGGGGTCAGGATACTACCGTTGGAGATTCGCTCTAAATCTAATCTGTGCTGTAGTTACCTTGAAAGAATTTGAAAGCAAAAAAAAAAGACGAGCTGAGGCCAAGCATACGTTGCTATTGAACCAAGAACAGAGACGTGTGTGGTGATGAGAAGCAAATCATTCCATGCCATGCTGAGCTCGGCTGCCCTAACCAAGCTACGTATCAACATGCCACCCAACATATCCCACTGGGCTTTGGTCAGGTAGCTAGACTCAACTGCTCTGTACGTTATTCAAAGAAGAGGCACAGGAGCCTGAAGACACACACTCAAAGTTCAGGAAACTGCTTTATCCCCTCTGCCATCAGATTTCAGAATAGACGATGGACCATCTAAAACACACTACCTCACTATTTTACTCTCTTTTCCACTAATTTAATTTGTATACATTTTATAGTCATTTATAATATTTTTTATGTATCACACTGTACTGCTGCTGCAGAACAACAAATTTCATTACATATCCCAGTGACACTAAATTAGATTCTGATTCCTTACTCTCAGTTGACTCATTTTCCTTGTAAAGGAACAGGGTGCTTGACACTGTTTCCACCGCCACTACGAGCAGTAACGACCAGATTTGTGCAACTTTTTGTTCCTGTTTATTCTTTTTTTTAAACTTTTGGATCTGGGTATTACAGGCAAGGTAAGCATTCATTGCCAATCTCCAGCTGTGCTGCAATTCAGTGGCCTGCTGAGCTAGTTAAGACGCAACTACATTGGTGGGTCTAAAGTCACATATTCACTGGGTAAGAAAGGCAGATTTCCTTCCTTAAAGGAAATTAGAATAGACAGTTAAGCTCTATATATGTTTTCTGTTCATCAACCTCACTTTTGAATTAGAAAATCAGTTTAAATCCCACAGCTCCAATAGTTGGAAGGAAGGTAGCTGTTCTTAAACCTTGTGGTATGGGACTTCAGGCCTCTGTATTTCCTGCCCGATGGCAGCTTCAGTGGCAGAATTTGAACTTGGGCTTCTTGATTTTTTTTTTGTCTAGAGCCTTTACCTCACACTCTTTACCACCAGTGTACTCTGGAAGCTTTTTACTTAAAATTAGTTGCTCATTGACAGAGAGAATGCAGAAACTGTTGAGCAGGGTGGGATCCCTCGGGCACTCTTGGAGATGTTATCAAAATTCTGAGATTTATGGATTGGACAGTAGTTCAGTTTGGCTTCTTTCTGTTCTGTGTTTTCGTTTCTGCTCTCGCTCATTCTTGTTGCCAATTGGCGGGCTGGGCGTTTGTGATCTGTTAGTTTTTGTGCGAGGGAGGGGTTTGGGTTTGCGAGTGTTTACTTATTTTTCTTTTCGTGTGGGGGTGGATTTATGTCTTCCTTTCAACTACTTCTGTATCTTGTGGCTATCTGGAGAAGACAAATCTCAGGGTTGTATTCTGCATACATACTTTGATAATAAAAAGAACCTTTGAATCTCTTGAGTACAACATTGAGGAATAGCAGGGCCCATGTCTGGCCTGGATGGTAAAGGGCTTCACCTAATGGGTTCTCTCACTCTCATTCAATCTAGTCAAACTTTTTTAAAAAAAGAACAACAACATGGAGTTTCAGAAACAAACAAGGTCCAGGAAATGCAAGAGATTGCACATGATGGAATCTGGAGCAACAGGTAATCCGCTGGAGGAACTCAGCTGGTCAAACAGCATTCATAGAAGAAAAGGAATTCTCGATGATTTGTGCCGAAACGTTGCTAATTCCTTTTCTCCCATAGATGCTGTCTGACCCACTGAGTTTGTCCAGTAGATTGCTTGTCACTGAAGGAAGATCAAAATGTTCCCCAAAGTCCTTCTGTCAGAGATTCCCTTGTTGCTATTAGGTCAGGGCCCAAGGAGCATATGTACCATAGCTAAGTAACCTACCAGATGGTTGTTCGTAGTTTCAGCTCATTCCTGTCTGCTTTCAGTTCTTGGGTGAAACTGAAACTTTTTAGATTGCAAGTTCTAAGATGAAAGCACCATTGATTTGATTCTCTTCACTGTAACCACAGAAGCAGAAGAGATACCAGGTAATAGACGCAGAAACGCACCCTCGAAAAGCCCTGCAGACCAGGAGCCCAAGTCAGCCGAGCACTGTTCAACTCTGTGCGACCTGCTCACCAGCACAGCGGGGAAACTGCGCTTGGGATCCACAGATGCCGGCATCGCATTCGCCCCAGTCTACACAACATTAAACAGTGTAAGCATGGGTCTGGGCGAAGAAGGGTCTTGGCCCAAAATATGGGCTGTTTGTTCTTTTCCGTAGATGCTTCCTGACCTGCTGAGTTCCTCCAGCATTTTGTGTTTTTGTGTTGCAAAGAAGAGAGTGATTTCTTCAGGCTGAGCATGTGGGGGATTTATGAGGGATTGGGTTAGGGGACTCTTGCGGTGTGGTCACACTAATCCCATGGCACAGGAACACGATAGTAAATCCCAAAAGATCCCAACTGGCTCACTGGGGAACATGGGACAAACCAAATCAATATTCTGTCAACAAATATTTATCAAAAAAAAAGTCATTATTTGATCATTAGTGACATCAGATGTATGAGAATGTTGCCAGGACTCGAGAAACTTAAGCCCCACTAAATATTGAAAGGCCTAGATAGGGTGGAGGTCAAAGGGTATTTCCAATACTGGGAGAACCTATGACCAGTGGGCACAGCCTCAGAATAGAACAGGGGTCCCTACCTTTTTTATGCTATGGACCCCTACCATTAACCAAGGGGATCATGGACCCCAGGTCAGGAACCCCTAAAATAAAAGGACATCCCTTTAGAACAGAAGAGAAATTTCTTTAGCCAGAGGGTAGTGAAACTGAAATTCATTGCCACAGACAGTTGTGAGGGCCAGATCATTGGGTGTATTTAAAGCACAGCTTGAAAGGCACTTAATTAGTAAGGGCTTCAAAGGTTACATGGAAAAGGTAGGAGAGTAGGGTTGAGAGGGAAAATAAATCTGCCATGCTCCTCTGTCTTGTATCTGTTTTATAGCAAGAAACTAAATAGGCTAGGACTCTGTTTTGTGAACATAGGAGACTGAGAGGTGTCCTTGTAGAGCTATACAAAATCTTGAGCGGCCTAGACAGGGTAAATGCACACATTTACCAAAACTAGAGGGCATAGGTTTAAGGTAAGAGAGGAGAGATTTAAAAGGGTGCAGAGGGGTAGATCCTTCATGCAGAGGGTGGTACTTGTGTGGAACAAACCGACAGAGAAAATAATTTGAGGCGGGTGCAATAATAATTCAACAGGCTCTTTTGATTTTGTGTTTTTATGTTCTGTGTTTTTGCTCATTCTTGTTGCAGTTTGCACAATTTGTTTCACATGAGGGGGGAAGTTCATGTTCTTGTTGCCATTTTAATGATTTGTTTTTTTAATGTGGGGGGTTGACACTTTTTCTTTGAACAGCTTCCATGGTTTTCTTTGTTTCATGGCCGTCTGGGGAAGGGAAATCTCGGGGTTGCATACTGCATACATACTTTGATAATAACTGTACTTTGAACTTTGATTTGGATAAGTACTTGGATAGGATTAGATGAATATGGGCCAAGCAAATAAGACGAGCTAATATGGGAATCTGAGCCAGCCTGGGGTAGTTAGGCCAAGAGAGCTTTTTCTGTGCTGTATGGCCCTGTGACAATATTCTGCTTACTGGATAAATGACTTCAGCACCTGAATTATAGGGAGAGGTTGAATAGGTTAGGAATTTATTCCCTGGAGCAAAGGAAAATGAGGGGAGATTTCATAGAGGTATATAGAATTATGAGTGGTATAGTTATGGTAAATGCAAGCTGGCTTTTCCCGCTGAGTTTGGATTAGACTACAACTAGAGGTCATGGGTTAAGGGTGAAAAGTGAAATAGTTAAGAGGAGCATAAGGGGGAACTTCTTGACTCAGAGGGTGGGGAGAGTGTAGAACGAGCTCCCAGCGCAATTGGTGGATATAGGGTCGATCTCAGCATTTAAGAAAAAAAAATGGGTAATTACATGATTGGGAGGGATATGGAGGGCTGTGAGGTGCAGGCCAATGGGATTGGGCAGAATAATATTTTGTTCACAATCTAGATGGATCGAGGGGCCTGTTGTTGTGCTGTAGTGTTCTATGACTCATTAAGACTCGTACAGTGCTTTGGGACCATCTATCTTTTTTTTCCAACTGTATGCTTTGAGTTGCTCCTTTCCAGCCAATGCTGCCTGGAGAGATGAAGTGACTTTTGACTGCTTTGCTTCAAGCAAACTAACTGCATATTAATCTCCAGAATGCCTCTCTTCCAAAGCACCCTAGAGCCTGGTGATCCGCCGGTACAAATAAAAGGGGCGCAGGTCTATAATAATGTGCTAACCTTCTCTTTGTGCAAAAATCCTGAAGTTGCAGCAGTAAGCCTTAATGGCTGAAGAAACTGCACTATCCACCCACCTGTGCTCCCTTCCAGTACGGTTTGCCACACCTCGCCCCTAATGCAAATACGCTGCCGTTAAGCACACGTGTTTCTAAAGTAGTGTTTCTCGTTCTGACGTGACAGTGTACCGTATCATCACAGAGCATGCCAAGCATTCTGGATGACATCATTGCGTCAGTGGTGGAGAAGAAAATACCGATCACCAGAGCTCCAAGGCCAAGTGCGGAAAATCAGACGGGGAAGACGTCTCGGATTAAAGAATCTGACCAGGTCCCCGCGCAAAGCCAAGAACAGAGCTCCACCATCCATTACTCGTGGCTTGCCAAAGGAACTTTTCCGTGGATACAGGATCCCACGAACAAGGATAACTGGAAATTCTTCCAGGAATACTGGATAAAAGGGCTGGTGAGAAATGTTTAAAATTAACAGACTTATAAAAGTTCTATAATGATACCAATTCTCTCTGTGTTATCCTATTGATGACCTGGTGCAAGTACATCATAGTATAGGCACATTCATAAAGCTGCTGTACATTGTCCCATCAAGTAGTGAGAACACAGGTTGGATGTTGAGTAAATCTGCCTCTAGAGTTCACTGAATTATAGGAAAGACGTCAACAAAATAGAGAGAGTACAGAGGAGATTTACTAGAACGTTACCTGGGTTTCAGCACCTAAGTTACAGAGAAATGTTGAACAAATACAAATACTTTATTGTCACCAAACAAAGCATTCTTCTCGGGTGCATCACAACCTGGTACGGAAGTTGTCCTGTCCAAGACAGGAAGAAGCTGCAGAAGATCATGAACCTAGTCCGGCACATCACACAATAGGTCTTTATTCTTTGGAGCGTAGAAGGTCGAGGGGGGACTTGATAGAGGTACTTAAAATTATGAGGGGGATAGATAGAGTTGACATGGATAGGCTCTTTCCATTGAGAGTAGAGGAGATTCAAACAACAGGGTTGAGAGTTGAGAGTTAGGGGGCAGAAGTTTAGGGGTAACAGGAGGGGGAACTTCTTTACTCAGAGAGTGGTGGCTGTGTGGAACAAGTTTCCAGTAGACGTGGTAGAGGCAGGTTCAATATTGTCATTTAATTTTTTATTTTTTTAAAATTGGATAGGTATATGGACTGGAAAGGAATGGAGGGTTATAGGCTGAGTGCAGGTCGGTAGGACTAGGTGAGAGTAAGCGTTCAGGCCGAGATGGCCTGTTTCCGTGCTGTAATTGTTATATGGTTATAGAGCTGGGGTTCCTAATTTTTTTTATGCCATGGACCAATACTATTAAGCAAGGGGTTCATGAACACTAGGTTGGGAACCTGTCCCATGAAACATTCTCAGTACAGACACAATACGGGTTAGATCCAGACCAAAGCTTCCTCTGTACTGTTCTGCAATAGTTGAAGAGACTCTTGTCCTGGATGTTTACCGATTTTGTTTTTGTTTTATTCTGAAGCCTGTGCTGGTGTCTGGGGTCCTGACAGCCACAGACAGTAACTCCTGGGGACCTGAGTGCTTGAGGCAGGACCTGGGAGAGCAGAGTGTGAGCTTGGTCAACTGCAGGGACCACTCTGTCCTGACCAGAGCGAGGAGTAAGGAGTTTTGGGAAGGATTCAAGACCAACTCCAGTGAGTACCTCAGTGTTGTCAATGAGTTTCACTCCAAGGTAAACTCAAGCATAAAAAGCAAACACGAGGAAATCTGCAGGTGCTGGAAATTCAAACAACAGACACAAAATGCTGGTGGAACACAGCAGGCCAGGCAGCATCTATAAGGAGATGCGCTATCGACGGTTCGGGCCGAGACCCTTTGGTCAATATAGACTCGATCTCGGTTGATGTATATATATGCCCTAACTCCAGCTCACTCCCTGAGCTTTCTTCAATGTCAACTCTCCAAGGCCCTAACTCTCTATTAAATTCATCATCATCATTACGTGCCGAGTCATATGACATGAACGATCATGGTCTTCCATCTGTCTCTATTGCCTGTGGAGAAGACCCCACTTCACACTTGTTCTTACTCTTCTATCTATCCATGACCATGACGGCTCTTGGCAAATTTTTCTACAGAAGTGGTTTACCATTGCCGCCTTCTGGGCAGTGTCTTTCCAAGACGGATGACCCCAGCCATTATCAATACTCTTCAGAGCTTGTCTGCTTGGTGTTAGTGGTCACATGACCAGGGCTTGTGATATGCACCAACTGCTCATATAACCACCTGACTTCATGTGACTCCGGTGGGGTTGGGTGCTAAGCAAGTGCTACCATAAGGCCGTTAGATATAGGAGCAGAATTAGGCCATTTGACCCATCCAGACTGCCGTGCCATTCGATCGTGACTGATCCACTTTCCCTCTCAGCCCCATGCCCTGACCAATCAAGAAGCTTATCAGCCTCTTCCTTAAAGGTACATAAAGATTTGCCCTCCACAGCTGCTTGGGGCAACACCTTACCCAAGGGTGACCTACAGGCTCGCGGAGGGAAGCAGCACCTTACACCTCCTTTGGTAGAGAGGTATCTCACCCCGCCACCCTCCTGGCTAAGTAACACTCCTGAATTTTTAAACAAAGGATTAATGCAACAGGTGTTGAAATTGTAAAGTGAAATCAGAAAATGCTAGATAAAATGCCACTCACCTCTAAGATTAGCTTTGCCCACTGATGCTCCCTGATCTGCAGACTGTTCCACATTTTCTGAGCCTCTTGATTAGATTCTATTATTTGAGAGTCCCTGGTTTCTATAAATTCACTGAAGAGTTCATGAACTGGTTTAATAAGCAGTTGTGGATGTTACAGTGAAATAGATCATCGCTTCTCCAACTGTCAGACAAGGTGATTTATACAGACTATCTGTTCTTCCTGCAGGCTGCCACAGACTCAAGGGTAGAAGCTCGAAGATCTTGCGGTTAGATTACTGTGCCTCAGAAAAGGAGTTCTGTGAACAGATGCCTGCTCAGTAAGTGGCAAATGGTTTTATTGACTCATGATGGAAGGTATAGAATCTATAAATGTTGAGGGTGTGTTATCAGGGAGATGGAAAGCACAGTGTAAAGGTAACGGAGAATACTGAATTAAGCTCTTTGCCTGTAAGTAAGTAAGTAAGAGTGTGAGTGTATTTCACTTTTGTGGGAAGTTAGAATGAATAAGAGGGATGCATTAATAATAATCAAAATAAAGACATGGGGAGAGAGACTGGGAAGCTATTCCCAAAGGAATGTCCCTGCAGTTAAATGACTTTTCTCTCCCTCGGTGCTGTCGGAGAATTGTTCAAGAGCAAGGTTTAATCGATGCAATTTGTGGATTGGACTGTAGTTCGCATTGTGATTTGTTTTCTGGTTTCTGGTCACTCCTTTTTCTCTTGCTATTTTTGGGCAATTTTTGCATCTGGGTGGCCTGCAGTTGCTGAACTGAGTACGGATCACTTGAGTGTTTTATATTCTGTGTTTTTGCTTGCTCTTTCTTGTTGCCGTTCGTGCAATTTTTTTTCTGCATGTGGAGAGAGGGTGTCTGATATGCTTTCAATAGGTTCCACAGTGTTTCTTTGTTTTGTGGCTGTCTGTGGGAAGACAGATCTCAGGGTTGTATACTGCATACATACTTTATTAATAAATGTACTTTGAATCATCCAAACTGTTTAAACAACAATGTAGTTGGTACCGTGTAGTATATTGTGAAGGTAAATTGGAATGGCCTCTCTTAATTGCTTACTAGCTCTAAATCCCTAAAGGCCTTTCTTCAGACTTCAAATCTGCTAGGAAGGAAATTTTACCACTGTACTTGGAGATAGCCTGCAGACTTTCTTGCTCCCCCTCCCCAAGCTGATGCAGATGGATTACAGCCACACAGCAACACACAATGCTGGAGGTTCTCAGCTGGTCAGGCAGCATCTGTGGAGGGGAAATGGATGGTCAGTTCAAAGGGGTGAAGGGAAAGGGTGTAGCAAGAACTGTGAGGTGATAGGTGGATCCAGGTGACAGATGGAGGAGGAGGGAGTGGGAATAGCGGCAGAGACTGTGAGGTGATCGGAAGCAGCAACAAAGGGCTGAACCTGATGACCACCTTAAGCCAGAGGGTGGTGAATTTGTGGAATTTATTACAACAGGCAGCTGTGAAGGCCAGGTGTATTTAAGGCATGACATCAAAAGGTTACAGGGTTGAAGAGGGGGATAAGAGGATCAACTGTGATTGAATGGCAGAGCAGACTCAATGGGCCCAGTGGCCTAATTCTGCTCCTATATCTTATGGAATCAGATGGGAGAGGAAGGTGGAACATGGAATCAAGTGAAGGGGTGAGCAGTGGGGGAAGAGTCCCATTGGGAAGTGTGTGTGTGGGTGATGGACTAATGGAGAAATGTTAAGAAGGGGAAAGGAGCAGGGTGAGGAAGGGTTTGGGCCATCGAGGAAGAACTGGGTTCAAAGTACATATGTTACCATGTACGACCCTAAGATTCAATTTCTCGCAGGCGTTTACAGAAGAAAAAAGAATAGTACAATAAAATTTCGTGAAATAAACATACATAAAGACTGACAAACATCAATGTGTAGTTAATGAATTTTGCAAATAAATTAATACTGAGAACATAAGTTGTAAAGAGTTCTTGAAAGAGAGTCTGTAGGATGTGGAATCAGCTTGAGTTGTGAATGAAGTTATCCACACCAGTTCAGGGTCCTGGTGGTTGCAGGATAATATCTATTCCTGAAGTGGTGTGGGCCTAAGGCTTCTGTACTTCCAACCCAATGGTAGTAGTGAGAAGAGGGCATGGCCTAGATGGTGGGGATCTTTGATGGATGCTGCTTTCTTGTGGTGGTGGTCCATGTCAATGTCTTCAGTGGTAGATCAGGAAAAGAGAGAAAAGAGACCGTGGAGTCAGGAATCTGGAGAATTCAGAGTTCATGCCTTCAGGGTGTAGACTACTCGGGATGAATGAGGTGCTGTGCCTCTAGTTTGTGTTCAGCCTGCTCCTGGCCGGCGGAGGGGGTTAACGCCAGGCATGGGGTTGTTGGAATGGGGAATTGAAATGGCTAGCAACTAGGAACTCCAAATAGACAAAAACACCAAATGGTCACAGCACCTTTGGCCCATCAAGTCTCTGAGAGCAGTTCAGCTTGTCCCAATTCTCCACTCTCTCCCTTTACAGCAGGGAGCAAAGCCGATGACAGAGACATCCACAAGCACCCAAACCTTTACATCCCATTTTTTAGCCAATGAATGTACTTTATTTATTGTGTTCTATTTGGAGATACAGAAGAGTAACAGGTCCTTCCAACCCATTGAACCCACACTGACCAATTACACCCTTGTGACCAATTAACCTACTAATCAGTGCAATTTTGGAACATGCCAGGAAACTGGAGAACTCAGAGGAAATGTACCTGATCGTGGGGAGAACATTCAGGCTCCGTGCAGAGCGTGAGGAAATTGAACCAGGGCCGCGGGTGCTGTAATGGCGTCGTGCTAAACACTAGGCTACCATGCTGCCCCCTCGAGGCCGGTGTGACCCTGTTCCTGTTCTGCAGGTTCGAGGAGCTGCACCGGAGCTTGCCATTACCGGAGTACACCAGGAACGACGGAAAACTGAACCTCGTGTCCCGCTTCCCAGAGGACACTGCCAAGTCTCAACTGGAGCTGAGGGTGTGCAGTGTGTACGGTGAGCATCACCCTGTGGTTTTCAGGTCTTGGTTGCTGTGAGAGTGCCGGGGTGGAGATACATTTCTACCAAAACTAGAGTGAGGCAGTGCTTCCTTCTGTTACCCTTGAGCAAAGAGTAGCATCTGCTTAGTCTCCCCCCCCCCCCCCCACCTACCCCTGATCAGGGTCACGTTAAGCCGTGGGAGCAGGTGGTGGCTGGTCACATGAGCAGATGGTCCATCTCACAGCTCCTCTTGATGCCAGGCAGACATCCTGAATGGCTGGGGGTCTCCCGTCTTGTAAAGATATTGCCCAGAAGAAGGTGATGGCAAACCACTTCAGTGGTGGGGGTGGAAATTGCCAAGGACAACCTTGCTCATCAAAAGACCATGATAGCCCATGTCATACGACGTGGCACGTACTGAATGAAAGATTGCTCTACTGTCGAGCACCAGTCAGCAGAAGCAGGCTCCCACGTATCGTGGTGCAAAGTTGAGATGAGGGGGAAATAACTCTGGCCAGGCTCCAGAGTTAACTGTCTTCAGAAAGGGCCTTGGGACCTTTGTAAGAACTTTACCGTCTCCTGTGAGTCTTCAGGAAAGCTGAACCAGCATGTTACCAACAGAGCAGGAGACATTTGTCTAATTTTGCAATAAAGTACATACCTCCCACGGTGTTGCATGACAGTGTCAACCTAATTTTACTGATCATCCCTCAAGAGTTGGAAATAAACCAACTGTTTACTGACTCAGAGACGAGTACTACCCTTGGCTGACAAAAGTATTCCCGTGGAGGCACTAGAGATTTTGTAGATGCTGAAAATCTTGAGAAGTGTGCACACAAAAAAAAAAATGCTGGGAAAACTCAGTAGGTCAGGCAAAAAGTAGAGGGGAATAAGCAGTCGATGTTTCGGGCTGAAACCCTTCATCATTTAGCGTGACGCTGTTACAGCTCGGGGCATTAGAGTTTGAAGTTCAACTCTGACACTGTCTGTACATCCTTCTTGTGGAAATCCTGAGCTTTCCCCAGGTGGTCGAATTTCCTCCCACAGCCCCAAAACCTACTGGGTAGAGTAATTGGTCATGGTAAATTGTCCCATGATTAGTTAGGTTTAGTCGGGAGTTGCTGAGCCTTCTCCATGCTGTGTCACTACATAAATAAATAGATAGATACTGTATGTAGATTAGAACTCAGCGTTCCTCCAGCATTTTGTGCGTCACTTCACTCTGGTGAAGATCAGAAACGCTGACACAACTTTGAATGGGGGACCTCACCACCTGATCCATTTCAAGAGTCATAGAGAAATGATTCCTTCAGCCCGTTGTGTCCATGAAGTACCCATCTATACTAGTCCCATTTTCCAGCCTCCTATCTTCTATATCTGGCAATCCAAGTGTTCTAGATGTTCTTCAATGTTATAAGAGTCGCAGATTCCACCACTCTCTCAGGCAGTCTGTTCATGATTCCAGCCACCCCCAGAGTGAACAAAATTTTTCCTCGGATCCTTTTAAACATCCCGCTCTTTACCACAAAATTCAGGTTTCAAACACCTCTGGGGAAAAAATATCTTTTTTTTCCTCTGTCTATGCCCCTTGTAATTTTGTTCATCTCCTAGATTCCCCTTTGGCTTCCTCAACTCCTCGATCCTGGCATGTTCAAACCCTCCATCTCAATGATCATCTTGGTGAATCACCTCTATATCCTTTCCAGTACATCACACCTCTCTTACAGTGTGTCCACCAGAACTGTATGTGGTATTCCAGCTATGGCCTGATGAATGCTTTAAATAGCTTTAGCGCAACTTCAATCCACACCCCTAGTAATAAAGGCAAGAACCCCATACATCTTCATCACTTTATCTATCTGTGTGGTCAACTTTGGATTTCTACACCAAGGTCCCTCTATTTCTTAATACTCTCTAGAGCAGGAGTTCCCAACCCTTTTTATTGCTATGGACTTCTGCCATTAACTGAGTGCCAGACCCAGATCCTTTCCATTCAGGATTATTTTTCATCTGCCATTGCTTTGCCTATCTCAGCAAGTCAAGAGTATCATGCTATATAACCCATGATTTCCATCCTAACTATCAGCAGTCACCATCGATTCCCATGTCATCTGCAAGTTTCACATCCAGATTGTTAATATACTGTATATAACAAACCATAAATATCCCAGAATCACTATTCATAGCTTCCATTCACAGGAACAACCCTCCTATTACCAAGCTAATGTTGGATTCAATTTGCCCTGGATTCCTTTAAGTCCATCTCCCATTGGAATCTTGTCAAAGACTGTACCAAGTTCCATGCAGACTACATCAACCGCATTGCCCTCCACTCTCTGTTACCTCCTCAGAGAAAAAAAATTCAAATTGGTCATCAGATAGGATCCGCCCCTAACTAAGGAGTTCTGACAGACGTCGATTAATCCTTGCCTTTTCCAATTATGGATTAATCCTGGCCCTCCAATATTTTTCCTGTAACTTCCTTATCCCTTGCATACCACACTTATCCCTTGTCCCCTTGAGAAAAGGTGCCACATTTTGCCGTCCTCTAGTAATGTGGCTCCTCAAGTAAGTCCAGCGGAGATTCAACAGTCTCCATCGGGGCCCTGACGATCTCCAACAGCAACCTGAGACACATCTCATCAATCTCTGGATCTGAAGCTTCATGCTGGGTCCAGAATGACATTCTTAATTTTAGAGTTGTTCTTTAGAAGTTGTTTTTTGATGAGAAAACTTGTGTGTTTTGCAGGCCTGAGCCTGGATGATGGTAATAAAGGAAGTACCAATCTCCACCTGGAACTGACAGACACGCTTCACATCTTGGTCCACACGGAGCCACCAAAAGAGGACCGGGACACCCTGGAGAAAGGTTCATTGAAAGCTCGCTCTCACTCTCCCCGCCAGTCTCTGCTCCTCCTCGCCTTGTGTGCATGTGACCTTTGGCCAGCTCATTCCCTTGTAGTGTTAGCCTTGTCGTGGAGTCTGTTTGTAGTGGACCCATGTTGTGCTGGTTTCGGCTGTTGATAGATCAACAGCTCCAGTGAATGAAGTTAGCCTGAGTATCTTAGAATGTAAAATTAGAATTTTAAAAAAAACTGGAGATGTTGGAAATGCTCAGCAGTACAGGCAGCATCCGTGGGGAGAGAAGCAGAGTCAATGGTTCATTTCAAGCACCCTTCATTGAAAATGGACTGTGCAAGAGGTGAAGGGGTGAAAAGATCAGAGGGAATGTCTGATAGGACTGGCATTGTCAGGGTAACAACTACCTTAAAAACCGGTCGTTAGAGAAAGAAGTCCCAGTTGGAGACTCAGGTATACCATCACACTCAGATGTAGAAGGATTCCTCATCGACAAAACTGTTACGGAAACAGCAGGGTTGCTAGCCCTGAGCTGAACCCCTGAACCTGGAGGACTGGTGGACCACTCTCAGTCTGGCCTCTACCCTTGACATGGGTGACTCTACCAAGAGCCAAAGCATAAAGCCCTGACTCCAGTCGACAAAGTTCTCCAGATTATTGAGGCACGCAAGCCTCTAAAGCCAACAACAAGGTTGTAGCCTACTTTTGCATCCTTCCATTCGTTGCACATTCATGTACCTATCTATGAGCCTTTTCAAACGCCTGTTATTTGCCTCCACTACCACCCCTGGTGGCACATTCCAGTGCCTTCTTCTGGGCAGTGTCTTTACAGGATGGGTGACCCCAGCCATTCTCAATACTCTTCAGAGATAGTCTGCCTGGCGTCAGTGGTCGCATAGCCGGGACTTGTGATATGCACTGGCTGCTCATACGAGCGTCAACCACCTGCTCCTGTGGCTTCATGTGACCCTGATCTGTGGGGGGGGGGGGGGTTGTGGATGGGTGGTGTTAAGCAGGTGCTAGGAAGAAGCACCTGACACGTCCTTTGGTAGAGGTACATCTCCACCCAGCCACCCACATCTCTAGTCCATCATTAAAAAATACCTCTGCAGCCTATTGCTCTCCCCACTTCTCCCTTCCCTTGGATTTAAACAATTTTTTATTCCCTCTTTTCAATTCTGATGAGCTCCCGTGAAGCATTGACTCTTCCTGTCCCCACTAAAGCTGCCTGACCTCCTCAGCGTTTTGCCTATTTTCTATTTTTTACCGCAAAGCAAGGTTCATATTGTCCTCGAAGCAACGTGTTTGGGTTTCTGTGACATATTGCAAAGCTTCAGGCTGCACTAGGACTTAATAGGATTTCGAAACATTATTCACTGTTGTGAAAGACTATTGCATTGTCATAGTCACTCTCACGTTGTCCAAAACCTGTTCAACATACGTCAGTTCACACAGAGCTCCACATCACGGGCTGACCTCAGTGAACCATGGACCTGTTATGGCAGAACAGTGAACCAAAAGACAAATTATCCAGCTTGTCAGTCGGTTGATCGGAGTCTCTAATGGGGTCAGTACAATTGCCTTCCATACAAAATGGAGTTGCCACCATTTGATCAGTTTTCAGTGCAAGGCTAAAGGCCTTCACCCAGTTTGTAAATTGATTTTTTTTTTAAATATTCTTTCTCTATGACACTTGATTTGCACGCTATCAACCATTTCATTACAACAGTGCACTGAGGCAGCACTGGGAGGAAAAAAAGACACAACAAGTTCAACTTGCATTAAAAGCTGGAGGAAATCAGCAGGCCGGGCAGAAAATACACAGAGGAATAAACAGTTGACGTTTTGGGCCGAGAGCCTTCATCGGGACTGGAAAGCAAGGGAGAAGAAGCCAGGAAAGGACAGTGGTGGAGGGGAAGGATTACAAACTGGCCAATGATGGGTGAAATCAGAAGAGGGGAGAAGGCAGGTAGGTGGGTGTTGGTGTGCGGGTGGACGAATGAAGTGAGAAGCTGGGGTGATTGTTTAAAGAGGTGAAGGTGAAGGAATCTGTAATGAGGAAAATGGACCATGGGAGAAAGGGAAGGAAGAGGCATACCAGAGGGAGGTGAGGAGAGGTAAGAGGGGAGCCAGAATGGGAAAAGAGAGAAAGGGCATGGGGGAGAAATTACCAGAAGCTAGAGAAATCGATGTTCATGCCATCAGGTTGGAGGCTACCCAGGCAGACGATGAGGTGGTGCTCTTCCAACCAGAGTGTGGCCTCATCGTAGCAGCTTAGGAGGCCACGGAGGCCAAGTTAACAAGGCAGCCTACAAGTGTGGCAGGTACTGTGGAAGAGGTGTTGCTTGTAATCACACAGTGACATGCAGCCACGTGACTGGGGTACGTCTGCTGCATTGTTTGGGGAACATAGAGGCAGCATCGGCAGCTAGTCATGGGCATTCTCGGAAGCCGAAACCAAAGAGAATGGTAGAGAGCGGAAGATGGGTTGGCAATGTTTTTTTTTTAAATGGGATCCAAATTATGGGAAGTAATTTGATGTCAGAATTCAGACCAGTGCCCTCAGGAAAGTTGAAGCTCTCTCACACTGTCAGCAAATCAAGTATTACTGGGGCGATGCGCTAGCGTATTGGTCAGCGCAGTCACTTTACAGCGTTAGTGATCACCAGTCGGGGCTCGATTCCTGCCACTGTCTGTTAGAAGTGAGTACATTCTCACTGTAACTAGGTTTCCCTAAGTACTCTGGTTACATGTAGAACAACATAATACTGTACAGGCCTTTTGATGTAAGGAAGATGGAGGGGTATGGACTGGTGTAGGTAGGAGAGATTTGTGCTTGGGTGTTTTTGATTTGCTTAACATCTAGTTCGGCACAACATTGTGGGCCGAATGGCCTGTTCCTATGCTCTACTCTTCTATATTTTATAAACCTCCATCTTTCTATCATCCATGAGTCTATCTAAGAGCTTCTTAAATTTGAGTTTCCTCCCACATTCCAAAGACGTACAGTTAGGATTAGTAAGTTATGTTGGCTCCGGAATTGTGGCGACAGTTGTCGGTTGCCTATAGCTGGTTTGAGTCGATGCAAACAATGCATTTCACTGTATGTTTCCACGTACTTGTGACAAAGTAGTGCTTGTCTTTAATCTATAAGCTGGAAGGCCAACCCTTCGCATCAAGGAAGGATGTATTGAGAGTAGAGCTTCATACTGTATGTAACGTGAGCAGGCTGGTGCCCACAGGTTAGACGTGTTTCTCATTTATGTTTGAGGTTTGCAAAGTCACAAGTTGAGAATCAAAGTCTGTCCGAGGGAAGCAAGCTGTGTTGACAGGGAATGATTTCAAAGGTCACCCTTGTGTGTCCTGTCAACAGTAATTGTTGTGTTATTTTAAACAGCAATTCTAACCAGCCTGGAGGGAGACGCAGTGGATGACGCAATAATGAAGCGACTGAGGGACCCAAATGAGAGGCCTGGAGCTCTATGGCACATCTATACCAGCCAGGACACAGAGAGGATAAAGGAGTTTTTACAGAAGGTAAATTTGTTAGGGACAAAATGACCCAGTTTGTAACCAGGCATTGTAGAACGATTCTGGATAGGAAGAGAACTTACACTGGAGTTGCCAAAAGGACTTGGGAGACCAAATTGAGGTTTTCTGTAAGCCTAACTTCCAGGTTGAGCTGGAAGTAAGGAGGCAAATGCAATGCTGGCATTCATATTGAGAAGACTATGTTATAAAAACAGGTATGTACTGCTGAGGCTTTGTAAGGTCCACATTCGGAGGACGGTGAGCAATTTTAGGCCCGTATCTAAGGAGTGGTGGTGCTGGCACCATAAGAGGACCAGAGGAGGCTCGCAAGAATAATATGCACATTCAAGGCTCAGCATGTGCAGAATTTTCAATGACTCTGGGCCTGTACTCTGTAGAATTCAGGACGATGAGTGTGGGGGGAGGTGGGGGTTTCTCAATGAAACCTACCAAATGCCAGAAGGTTGGATAAGGTGGACATAGAAAGGACGTGTCCTTTAGTAGGTCAGTCTAGGATCTAAGGACACGTTCTCAGAATAAAGGGACATCCATTTAGGACATAAATGAGGAGGAATTTCTTCAGCCAGAGGTTGGTGAGTCTATAGAATTCGTACCCCTGGAGGGTTGTGGAGTCCAAGTTGTGTGTATGCAAGTTGAAGGTTTTTGGGTTCTTGATTGGTAGGAGGATTGCAGTTTACAAGGAGCAGTTAGGTGAATGGGACTGCGGGAAAGAAAAACCCGCCGTGATTAAATGGCGGAGCAGATTTGAATGGTTAAAATACCTAAATTCAAAGGTACAATGTACATTTATTATCAAAGTCAGTATGCAGAATACAAATCTGAGATCAGTCCTCCTGCAGCCACAAAGAAACACCATGGAACCCATTCAAAGAAAACACACAACGCGTGTAAAAAGAACGGGTCATGTAAATGGCAAAAAGCGAGCGAACGTACAGAGGATCAAACACCAAACTGGGTGTCCAGTTCACCACTGCCTCCATTAGCCCACTGCAGGCTGCAGAGCCGGTGTTTGCCAAAGAGCTCCGTCCTTATTGCCCCAATCAAACCACTCAAAAGCCACGGTGGGGGGGGGGGTGGGTGTAACTGGAATCCAGAAATACATGCAACATGAACCTCAAAGTCCCCCAAAACAAGTCCAGTTTCTGCTCCAGGTGTTTTTCTCAAATCTTGCTCATTTATGGAGTATTCGAGAGGGGTGAGCAAACACTGAGGCTGTATGATTGACCACTCAAAGCAGCTGTCAGGATTAGGTTTGATTGCCGCTTTGCCTGCTCCCTGTGTTTAGTGATTGAATTACCACGGCTTCGCAGAAGTTCTGGCCAATGTTATTATCACTCACTAACCATCGTAAACTGAACTTTGTCTACGCCTTACAGGGGGTAGAGTCATGACAATGCAACCCCTGACACGAGGCGGCCTCACTACTCTGCCACCGCTAGCTAAAGCCTGTGTATACACACAACAGTCCCGGGGCTAATCCACATCTCGGATTCTGATTTGTTTATTTATGGCATGTACATCGAAACATACAGTGACAAAGTGTTGTTTGCCTTAACAACCGACACAGCCTAATGATATGCTGAGGGCAGGCCACTGGTGACTGGCAGTCTACCATTCCCGACTGCAGTAACTGTGACAGAGAGGCTCCTCTCCTGAGGGCAAAGTCACTGCCGCATACGTAGAAACTCCAGCTTTCCCTAATGTTAAATTACACTCCTCCCTCCCCGATTCTCCTAACTTGAACAAACAACAGTTCACCTCTCTTCTCCCTTATAACCATATAACAATTACAGCATGGAAACAGGCCATCTCGGCCCTTCTAGTCCATGCCAAACGCTTACTCTCAGCTAGTCCCACCGACCTGCACTCAGCCCATAACCCTCCATTCCTCTCCTGTTCATATACCTATCCTATTTTACTTTAAATAACAATACCGAGCCTGCCTCTACCACTTCTACTGGAAGCTCATTCCACACAGCTACCACTCTCTGAGTAAAGAAGTTCCCCCTCGTGTTACCCCTAAACTTTTGCCCCTTAACTCTCAACTCATGTCCTCTTGTTTGAATCTCCCCTACTCTCAATGGAAAAAGCCTATCCACGTCAACTCTATCTATCCCCCTCATAATTTTAAATACCTCTATCAAGTCCCCCCTCAACTTTCTACGCTCCAAAGAATAAAGACCTAACTTGTTCAACCTTTCTCTGTAAGTTAGGTGCTGAAACCCAGGTAACATTCTAGTAAATCGTCTCTGTACTCTCTCTATTTTGTTGACATCTTTCCTATAATTTGGTGACCAGAACTGTACACAATAAATTAGGATATTAAGCTGTACGAATTACATTCCAGATGAACAAATTTCTAGTGGTTATACATCAATACTATACATTTCTAGTAGCCTACATCGATAATATTTAAGGTGTGCTGATAGTTCAATAGAATTACATATCTACAGTCAGGTACATTTATGAGAGGAAAATTAAGCTATTAAACTTCCCACTGACTATTTATGTTGTTCATTGAAACCTCTGATGCTGCCATGTGACGTGTTACCATGGTAACAGAGTGGTTAGCGCATTGCTTCGACAGCTCAGGCATTCTGGTGTTAGGGAGTTCGATTCGGGCGCCATTTGTAAGGAGTTTGTATGTTCTTCCCGTGAACCGTGTGTGTTTCCTCCCACAATTTAAAGATGTACTGATTAGTAGTTTAATTAGTCATTCTAAATTGTCCTGTGATTAGGCGAGGATTCAATAGGTCGGTTGCTGGGCAATGTAGCTCAAAGGGCTGGGAAGGCCTGTTCTGCATTTTATCTCAATAAGTAAAATAGCATTTGTAAACCAGTTTACAAACTAGTTTGACAATATTTCTCAGTTTCTTCAAACAAATGGAGCCAGGAAGATCAGAGATCAGAGCTCTCCCTCTCTCTCTCCCGCTCTCTACACCTCTACCTCTCTCTCTGCTTCTCTCCCTCTGTCTGCCTCCCTCTCTCACTCAGAGTGTGTACATTAACAGCTTTGTTTGAGATTACATTTAAGGGCAGCTTCTGGGATTGTGTGTATAAATTCCCTTCCTGTATATTGCTGTCCAGTCCAGTTAATGTAGGTAACGTTGGCCAGAATGACATTGAAAGTCAAACTGTACAGAAAGTACAGGTCCTTTTGACTGACAAAGTTGAGCTACTATAATCCAGCCAACACGAGGAAATCTGCAGATGCTGGAAATTCAAACAACAACACACACAAAATGCTGGTGGAACACAGCAGGCCAGGCAGCATCTATAGGGAGAAGCACTGTCGACGTTTCGCTTCTCCCTATAGATGCTGCCTAGCCTGCTATAATCCAGCCATTTGCTCATGCAATTAATTTTTTCTTTCATTCATTTGCTTAAAGATTCTCCTAAATATCCCTAATGCATTTGCCTCTGCCACCACCCCCAGCAGTGCATTATTACACTGAGTATGAAGCCTACCTCTGACATTCCCCCCCTCCCCCATAAATTCTTCTAATCATCTGAAAATTATTTCCTCTCTGTTGGCCATTGGTGCCTTGGGAAATGGGTGCTGGATGTCCATTCTATGCATCTCATCATCTCTGTACCTCTATTTAGCCACCTCTCATCCCCGACAAATCTCTGGGCATTCTTTAAGGAAGTAACAGGCAGGGTAGAGAGGGGAGAGCTGCTAGATGTATGTTATGTGGATTTTCGCAAGGCCTTTGACATGCTTTGTACATGAGGCTACGAAGCAATGTAATAGCCTATGGTATACAGGAAGGATACTGGAATGGATAATTAGAATGGCTGGGTGGCAGAAGGCAAAGAGTAGAAATAAACTAGCCTTTTTCCTGGTTGATTGACCGTAACTAGCAGTGTTCCACAGGGGTCAGTACTGGGTCCACTAATTTTCATGTTATTTGATGGGTTTGCGGTCGATCCAAAGCTGGGATGGGGGGCAGGGGGCAGGTAGTGTTGAGGAAGCTGGGAGATTGCAGAAAGGCTTGGACAGATTAGGGCAAAGAAGGGGCAAATGGAGTACTGTGTAGGGAAAGTGTATGGTTAAGCACTTGGTAGAATGAATGAAGGCATAGACTATTTTCTAAATGGGAAGCAAATTCAAAAATCGGAGGTGCAACGGGACTCAGGAGTCCTAATGCAGGATTTTCTTAAGTTCAACTTGCAGATTGAGTTAGGGAGGCAAATTCAACGATAGCATTCATTTCAAGCGGACCAGAATAGAAAAGCAAGGATGGAAAGCTGAGACGTTATAAGGCAAACATGAGGAAATCTGCAGATGCTGGAAATTCAAGCATCACACACAAAATGCTGGTGGAACACAGCAGGCCAGGCGGCATCTATAGGGAGAAGCGCTGTCAATGTTTCAGGCCGAGACCCTTCGTCAAGACTAACCGAAAGGGAAGATAGTAAGAGATTTGAAAGTAGTGGGGGGGGGAGGGGAAATGCGAAATGATAGGAGAAGACTGGAGGGGTTGGGATGAAGCTAAGAGCTAGAAAGGTGATTGGCGAAAGGGATACAGAGCTGGAGAAGGGAAAGGATCATGGGACAGGAGGCCTCGGGAGAAAGAAAGGCGGGGGAGCACCAGAGGGAGGTGGAGAACAAGCAGAATGATGGTTAGAGAGAGAGAAAAAAACGAACTAAATATGTCAGGGATGGGGTAAGAAGGGGAGGAGGGGCATTAACAGAAGTTAGAGAAATCAATATTCATGCCATCAGGTTGGAGGCTACCCAGCCGGTATATAAGGTGTTGTTCATCCAACCTGAGTTTGGATTCATTTTGACAATAGAGGAGGCCATGGATAGACATATCAGAATGGGAATGGGACGTGGAATTATAATGTGTGGACATATCGGAATGGGATATATAAGGATTATAAGGCCACGTTTGGAGTACCATGAGTAGCTTTTGGTCCCATCTTAAAAAAGGTTACTGGCATTTGAGGCTGGAGAGGTCCCAGAGTTGGTTTACAAGAATAATCGATTTAAGGTATGAGGAGCATTTGATGGCTCTTGGCCTGTACGTGCTGGAGTTCGGAAAAATGGGAGGGGGGAGAGATCTCCTTGAAACCTAATCCTGAGAGGCCTAAATAGAGAGGTCATGTAGAGAATGCTTCCTAGTGTGGGAAAGTCCAGGACCAGAGGGAATAGCCTCGTAAAGGAAGGGCAAGGAGGCATTTCTTTAGCTAGAGGATGGTGAATCTGTGGAGTTCATTGCCACAGGCAGCTGTGGAGGCCAAGTCATTGGGTATATTTAAAGTGGGGATTGATAAATTCTAAATTAGCAAGAGTGTCAATGGTTACGGTGGTGGGGGGGAAGCAGGAGAATGGGGTTAAGAGGGAAAATAAATCTGCCATGATAAAATGGCAGAACAGATGAGATGGGCCAAATGGTCCAATTCTACTCCTATGCCTTGTGATCTGTGTTCTCAGGTGGTGAGGGAAGGGGATGCCGAAGGTCAGGATCAAGTCTCCGTTCAGAGCTGTTACCTGGATCAGAGCTTGAGGACAAAACTTCTTGAAGAAAGTGGAATCCGGGGCCGGGCGGTGTTGCAGTTCAGGGGCGATGCAGTCCTCATTCCCACTGCAACCACCTATCAGGTAACATCACTGATGATCGGGATAAGGTTTTATACATTCTTATTCAGATATTGGCGGAGAAAGTTCAGAGCTGATGGGCAGCAAACTGCTGCCGTGGAACAGACCAGCGGGCTCCAGCCGGTGACGTGAGTGGCAGCTGATCTCCTTGTCTGTCTCCCTCCCTTACAGGTGCAGTACCTCAGCAGTTGTATCTCTGTCACTAAACAGTTCGTCTCGCCAGAGCACATCAAACACTCATTCACAACAAGGGCTCTCACGGGAGAGAACAAGTCTCTGATGCAAAATGGACACAAACTACAGGTAGGCCTTAGCAACACAGTCAGAAGGCTGGAGGAATTCCACAGGCCAGGCAGCATCTAGGAAAAGGGTAAACAGTCTGTTTTGGGCCAAAACCCTTTGGCAAGACTGGAGGGAAAAAAAGCTTAGAAGACTTAAAAAGCAGGGGAGAGGAGAGAAAAACATGAGGTGATGGGTTAAACCTGGTGGAAGAAGGATGAAGTAAAGAGCTGGGAGATTGATTGGTGAAAAAGACAGGCAGCCATGGAGAAAAGGAAAGGGGGGGTGATGGGCAGGCAAGGAGATAAGGTGAGGTGGGAAATGGTGAAGGAGGAGGGTGTGGAGGTCATTACTAGAAGTTTGAGAAATCAATGTTCATGTCATCAGGGTGGAGGCTATCCAAGTGGAATATAAGGTGGTGTTCCTCTAGCATGTGCAGGTAGGCCTTGCAGAGAGGAGGGGAGGGAGAGGGAGCTGAGGTGGGGGTGGAGGGAGGGGACAGAAGTGGGTGAGTGAGCAGAGGAAGAGGAGGAGGGTGGGGAGAGAGAGAGGAGAGAGGTGTATGGGAGAAGGAAAGGAGTGGGGGAGGAGGTAGAGAGACAGAAGGAAAAGTTGGGCTGTGGAGGAGTTTTGTTCCTGGAAGGGAGTGACCTGGGTGATGGTGACCAGAAAAAAATATCACAGTGACCTTATTACTCAGTTCTTTAACGTGGAACCTGTTCCATTCAGCGTCTGTTAATACGTCATTTGCTTTTTGTCTCCTCAGATGAAGAGCATTCTCTACGACACTGTGAAAGACTGCGTGGAGACGCTGGCAGCTACAGCACTGGGCTGAGTTCAGCAGCCTGTGGGGTGCACTGAAAATTAAACATGACGATAATAAAATAAATGAAGTTTTGTAATATAACACCTCCCGGCTATCTCAGTTCATCCCCTATCTCTGCTAATTATGAAATGTCAAGTAGGTATGACAAACAGGGTGACTTGTATTAATTGGACACGATGAAGAGGAAACAATTTTTCACCTCAGTAAGGCAGCAGCTTTCAAATCCCAGTCTGCCTTGTGAGATGAACTCTGTGTTTTCTCTGCGGACAGGTCAGAGGGGGCCTGTAGCCAGTGCCATGCGCTGTCTGGGGTGTGATATTGCCTTCTCACAGCAGAGGGCGCAGAAGAGCAAGGCCTATCACTCCCGGTACGCCGCATCCCAACTTCCAGTCCTCCTATTCTTGGGGCATTTTGCATTCTCCCCACTCCGCACCATCACCCGCTGGTCCCCCTACTCCTTACACACATCATCCACTGGATCCCCTCTCCCTTCACCTCTTTCCCAGTGGTTCCACTATCACTATTCTTGTACTTGCAGGCTATTTTACTTCATTGAGATACAGCGTAGAAATAGGCTCTCCCGGCCCTTAAAACCACACCACCAGACGTCCCTGATTTAATGGTATCCTAATCACGGGACAATTTACAATAATCAAATAACATACCAACTGGTACGTCTTTGGACTGTGGAAGGAAACCAGAGTACCCGGAGGAAACCCACGTGGTCCCAAGAAGCATACAAATCCTTACAGCTGTGGGAATCGAACCCAAGTCACCTGCACTGTAAAGCATTGTGCTAACCACTATGCTACCATGCCACCCACAGCAAGGCTTTGAGACATTGCTGATCAGCTTCCAGACTGTGTCCACCTTCACACTCCTCCCTCTTTGCTTTTCTGCCTTATTTCCTTAAACCTGTCTGCTTCCACCTATTACCCATTTGTTTGCAAGTCAGTCTCCACTCCTCCTTGGTCTGCCTATCAGCTGCCAGCCCACGCCTCACAAATGCACCGCCCTTCGGCCAAAGAAATTTCTCTGCATCTCTGTTTTGAAAGGGCATCCCTTCTATCCTGAAGCTGTCCCCTCTTGTCCCAGACTCGCCCGCCATGGGAAACATCCTTTCCACACCTACTCTGTCTAGCCCTGAAGACATTTGAAAGGTTTCAATGAGAATTACGCGCCACCATCGTATGACGTGGGCAAACGTGGGCTTTCGATGACCACGGTTGCCCTTGGCAAATTGTTCTATGGAAGTGGTTTGCCATTGCCATCTTCTGGGCCGTGTCTTTACAAGATGGGTGACCTCGGCCATTATCAATACTCTCCAGAGATTGCCTGCCTGGTGTCAGCAGCTGCATAACCAGGACTTGTGATCTGCACCGGCTGCTCACTCAACCTGTTTCCATGGCTTCATGTGACCCTGATTGGTGTGATAAACAGGACCTGCAGACTAGTGGAGGGCAGGAGCACCTGACACCTCCTATGGTAGAGACATATCTCCACTCCCCCTGGAGTCAACAAGAGAGATTAGGTCAGAGAGAAAATCTGCGTTTATTCAAACAATCCAATTATCCTGAATGAACTTAAACTCAAGGCCATATCAGCAAAGCCTTTGCAAATGAAGGGCAAAAAGCAGTGCTGGAAAGATACAATACAAATTAACGTTTTCTGTCACCAGTTAACGAAACACTGCCGTTTAAATCTGACAATGCCTGTAACACTTTCTAACGATCACTGTGAAACATCAGCTGAAATCAAGAAACTTCAGCTGGCCACTAAATAAAAACATAATGCGTGGAGAGTTTCAGAAGATCAGGCGATATCCGTGGAGAGAGAGAGAGTTAATATTCCTCACAAAAAAAAAGTCCTCAACCTGAAACATAAACTTGGTTCCCTTTCCAGATGGTTCTCCAGCATTTTCTGTTTTTTATTAATTTGACAAGTAACCATACTTCATTCCTCTCAGTGAGTTGTTCCAGCATTTTCAATTTGGATCAGAAATTTTTTGGGAGGGGAAAGGTATGCTGATCTGTCCACCATGGAGTCTCTGCTGCCCCCTTGTGGAATCTCATTCCCCGCAACTGTACAAATTCCAATTCCCCCTTTGAAAGAACTCAGTCTGATCTCACACTCAGTCGTCCACATTTTGTCTAACAAATAATAAGCGTGTAAAACAAAAGGAGCTAGTACAGGTATAAAAATTAAATGCCATTTCATTTGAGGATCAGACTGAAGAATTAATAGGAAGTGAAGAAGTGGCAGAGATTTCAAATAATTATTTTAGATTGTTAAATTATTATCTATCATTCTTGTACCATAATACATTGGAGCTGAATTAGGCTGTTCAACCCATCTAGTCTGTTCCACCATTCTATCGTCTGCCAATCCCATTCTTCCACCTTCTCCTCATAACGCTCGACGCCCTGATTAATCAAGAACGTATCGAACCTCACCTTAAATATACTCAATGAACTGGCTTGCACAACCGTCTCCAGTAATGAATTCCACAGATTCATCACACTCTGGCTAAAAGAATTTGTTCCCATCCCTGTACAAAATGGATGTCTCTCTATTCTGAGGTTGTGCAATTTGGTCTTGGACTCCTCCACTATAGGAAGCATCCTCTCCGCATCAATTCTATCTAGGCCTTTCAACATCGGATAAGAGAATAATTGGGGATCTCATTGAAACCTAAGTACACTCCCAGAGCCATCAAATGCTCCTCATATGTTAACTCTTTCATTCCCAGGATAATTCTCATGAACCTCCTCTGGACCCTCTCCAATGCCAGCACATCCTTTCTTAGATAAGGGGCTCCAAAACTGCTCACAATCCTCCAAGTGTGGTCTGACCAATTGATTAAGTAACCAATTAATTAATATTAGAGACCTGAGTTGGAGAGTTGCTGAAAGTGAATCCGAAGGTTGAGAATCAGTTTACAGTTGCAGTGAGTGAAGTTATCCATGTCAGTTCAGGAACCTATTTGTTTTTGGGCAATAACTGTGCCTGACCTGGTGGTGTGGGCCTGATGATAGAGCATAGCCTGGAAGGTGGAGGTCCCTGATGATGGATGCTGCGTTCTTGTGGTAGCACTCCTAAATGGGGTGGGCTTTGCTTGTAGTGGACAGTGCTGTAACCAGCGCTGTCTGTAATCTTCGAAGGTGGGAGTGAGGGCCAGATAGATTTATGTGTCATTGTGCATACAGCACAAACATCCTATGGTCTTACCCTTAGGGGCCTGTGAGACCACGAGAAGGTAAGAAGTATTCCTTCAGTTGAGATGCTTGGCCAAGTGCCACCTAGACAACAGTCGTCTGCCTGAAAACTCTCCGTCTCTATTCCTCCAATGTCTCATACAATCATGGAAATCCCATGGCACGGCAAAGAGGTCATGGAGTGTGCGGTGTTTACGCCAGCCAAAAGAGGAACTACTGACGTTACGCTCATGTCTTAGCATGGCAGCCGTTACCTTTTGTGGCTGTAGTTTATCAAGTTCTCACTTTAATTTCAGTGAGAATGTCATTTCGGGGGACTTCACCAATACCTTTCTAACCCAGACATTGTGCAACTTGAACCCACGTCTCCTCATTCTTGGTCTATCTGCCAAGGACAGAGTGCTTCCACAAATTGATCCTCTGAGATATAATTTGTACACCACTTAATCTCCTCTCAGTCACCATTGTTTCAACGGAAACAATTCCAGCCTAGACAGCCTTTCCTCATAACTAAAATTCTCCAGAGTGGAAACTTTGTCAAAAATATCCTCTGTAGACTGTCTGGTGCTCCCACCCACCCCCCACCCCCCCAACCCCGGTGGGGACTACAGCTGCACACGGACAGGGGCATGGATAGGAAAGGTTTAGGGCAAGGATTCCCAACCATGGACCCCAGCACTGGGATCCCCTGGTTCAGAGTGATGAGGGCCAAACGTGGTGAAATATTTAAAGGGAACCTGTCGGGGAATCTTCACTCACAAGGTAGTGCACTTGTGGAAGAAGCTGCCAGTGGATATGGGTTCAAATGCATCATTTGAGAGAGGTTTGCTAAGTACATGGATGGGAAGGGTATGGAGATCTGTGGTCCAGATGTGGGTCAATGGGATTAATCAGAACAACAGTTCAGAATGGGCTGTTTCTGCAGTACCCTATGACATGACAAATGTTCTATCATGGGTAGCATGATGGGTTGGGCCAAAGGGCCTGTTTCTGTGCTGTATAACTATGATATTACTTTGACTGTAGCAACTCACATTCCCTCAGCGGTGGCTCTTTTCCTCATGATCTCCACTCCTGTTCTATGTTCCCTCCTTGCCATGTTTCCATTCCAGTCGACAGCATGCATAAAATTACCTTATCAAAGATTAACGTTCAGGTTGCGTCTACAGTAGACATCAGCTGCAATGTTAGCATTCACCAAAATACCAAAGCAAGGATGTAAGGCTGAGGCTTTATAAGGCATGGGTCAGACCGCATTTAAAGTATTGTGAGCCGTTTTGGGCTCCATATCTGAGAAAGCTATCCTGGCATTGGAGAGGGTCCGGAGAAAGTTTACATGCATGACCCTGGGAATGAAAGGGTAAATTCCTGAGGATTATTTGATGGCTCTGGGGCTGCTTGCTGGAGTTCAGAAGAATGGGGGGGGGGGGTGTGGGGTGGGGGTTCTCATTGAAATCTGTTTGAATATTGAATGGTCTAGATGCAGTGAACATGGAGGGGGCGTTTCCAACAGCAGCAGAGTCTAGCACAGCCTCAGAATGGAGGAATGCCCCTTTAGAACAGAGAAGAGGAGGGTGGAATGTGGAATTCATTGCCGCAGACAGCCATGGAGGCCAAGTCATTGGGCACTGTTAAAGTAGAGGTTAATAGGTTCTTGATTAGTAAGGGCGTGAAAGGTTACAGGGAGAAGGCAGGAGAATTGACTGGGAATATAAATCAGCCATGATCGAATGGTGGAGCAGACGCAATGGCCCAATACTACTCCTGTGTCTTATGGTCTTATCACTATCTCATGGCTGTGGAAACTTCCTGTACATTCATTGTCTATTCTATAATGTTGTGAAGAGGTTTATTAAAGACCATGGGACCTAGGAGCAGAATTAGGCTATTTGGCCCCTTGAGTCGGCTCTGCAATTCTATCACGGGTGATATACTATCCCTCTCAACCCTATTCTCCTGCCGCCTTCCTGTAACCTTTGACCTCCTGATCAATCAAGAACCTATCGCCCTCTGCTTTAAATATACCCAATCACTTGGCCTGCATGACTGTTTGTGGCAAAGAATTCCACAGATTTGCCCACTCTCTGGCCAAAGAACTTTTTCCTCATCTCTGTTCTAAATGGGCGTCCCTGAATCCTGAGGCGATGCCCTCTGGGCCTAGACTTCCCCACTATAGGAAACATCCTCTCCACATCCAATCTATCCAAACCTTTCAATATTTGATAGGTTTCAATGAGATCCCACCCCCTTCATTCTTCGAAATTCCAGCAAGTACAGACCCGGAGCCATCAAGCACTCCTCATATGGTAAACCTTTAATTTATGGGACCATTCTCATAGACCTCCTCTGAACCCACTCCAATATCAGCACATCCTTTCTTAAATAAGGACCCCAAAATGGCTCAAGTGCAGTCTGACCAATGCCTTTATAAAGCATCAGCATCATATCCTTGCTTTTGTATTCCATTCCTCTCAAGATGAATGTTAACATTGCATTTTCCCTTCTTACTTAAACTACAAGTTAACCTTTAGGGAATCCTACACAAGGTCTCCAAAGTTCCTCTGCACTTCAGTTTTTTTTTAAATTTTCTTCCCATTTATAAAATAGTCCACACCTTTATCCCTTCTACCAAAATGTATGGCCGTCCACTTCCCTACATTATAATCCACCTCCACTTCTTTGACCATTCCCCCAATCTAAGTTCTTCCGCACACACCCTGTTTCCTCAACACTACATTCCCCTGCCCCCCATCTTTGTATCATCTGTAATCTTGGCCATAAAACCATCATTCTTTCCAAATCATGAAAAGTAGTGGTCCCAACACTGACCCTTGCCCCACATCACTAGTCACGGGGAGCCAACTAGAAAAAGCTCCCTTTATTCCCACTCTTTGCCTCCTGCCAGTCAGCCAATCTTCTATCCTTTCTAGTAGCTTTCCCGTAATATCATGGGCCCTTATTTTATGGCATCTTGTGAAAAGCCTTCTGAAACTCCAAATAAATAATATCCACCAATTCTACTTTGTCTACCTGTCTGTTATTTCCTCAAAGAATTCAGAATCAGGTTTAAAATCACCAGTATATGCCGTAAAATTTGATGCCCTAGAGGCAGCTGCACAATACAATACATAGTATTAGAAAGAATAAAAACATGAATTACAAATTTGTTAGGCAAGATTTGCCCTTTAGAAAACCTTGCTGACTTTGGTCTGCTTTATCATATGCCACCAAATACCCCGAAACCTCATCCTTAATAATAGACTCCAACAACTTTCCAAACACTGAAGTCAGGCTGACTGGCCTGCAGGGCGAATTCTGTTACATTATAATCACTGTCTCCTCAGGGTTCCTTTACCTTAAGCTTCCAAATCAAATCTGGGTCATTGCATAACACCCAATCCAGCATTGTTGTTCCTCTAGTGGGCTCAACCACAAGCTGTTCTGAAAAGCCATCTCATAGGCATTCTACAAATTCCCTCTCTTGGGCTGCAATCTACCTGCATATTAAAATTCCCCATTTCTATCACAACTTTGCCTCTTTACATACCTTTTCTATCTCTTGCTGTAATTTGTAGCCCTGTTTGGAGGCCTGTTTATAATTCTCATCAGGGTCTTTTTACCCTTGCAATCTCTTAGCTCTACCCACAAAGATTCTACACCTTCTGATCCTATGTCACCTCTTTCTAAGGATTTGATTTAACTTCTTTATCAACTGAGCCGGCCCACCCTCTGCCTACCTGCCTGTCCTATGATTTTCTTTTGGCCACGGCTCAGAGATGCCTAAAACATCATACCTGTCAATCTCTCAATGCATTGTAAAATCAGCTACCTTATTCCATGTATCGCGTGCATTCAATTATAACTCTGTCAGTCCTGTATTCATCACCCTTTTCAATTTGGGCCCACTGGTACACTGCAACTCATCCCGCTGAATGCAATTTTGCCTCATTATCTGCTTGTCTTTCCTCTCAGTCTCACTACACGCTGCATCTTTTTGTATACCTGCTGCCCATCCTCAGTCCTACCACTCTGGTTCCCATTTCCCTTCCAAATTAGTTTAAACCCTCCCAACAGCTCCAGCAAACCTGCTCACAAGGATATTGGTCCCCCTCAGGTTCAAGTGTAACCCATCCTTTTTGTACTTTATACCTTTCTAATGCCCTTCCCTTGGACAACATCGGTGGAGTGGAGAGGGGATACTTGCATCTTGGGCAACTGCCAGTCTTCCATAACAAAGAACCTTGGCCAGGCTTGCGGCCTGGAAACTTTCCAAGGTGCAAATCCATGGTCTATCGAGACTAACAGAGGCCTACACTACACCTTTCACAGAAGAGATCCCAATGATCCAGAATTCTGAAACACGTGAACACCTGCAACCCTGGCTCCTACACCAATGCCTCAACCATGTATTCATCTGCTGAATCATCTTATTCCTACCCCCACCGGCACAGGGCAAACGCAGCAAACCAGAGATTACTATCCTGGAGATCCTGCTTTTCAGCTTTCTGGCTTAACTTCCAATATTCTGTCGTCAGGACCTCCTCCCTTTTCCTGCCCATGTCATTGGTACCAACATGTACCACAACTTCCAGCTGCTCACCCTCCCCTTTTGGAATGCCATGGACCTGATTAGAGGCCTCCCTAAACCTGGCACCCGAGAAGGATTCTCTAGAACTGCAGGTCAACACAGTGACGGAGCTGGTAGACCCACTGCCTCACAGCGTCAGAGACCTGTGTGCAATCCATATGGAGATTGCTTGTTCTCCCTGTGACTGACCGGTTCCCCTCCAGGTGTCCTGGCTTTCCCTCCACATCCCAAAGTCATAGAAGCAGGTTCGTTACTCGGCCACTGTAAATTGCCCCTAGCAGGTGTGCAAGGGGGAAACTCAGAGCAGCAAGGGTGAGGGGAAGAAGGGGAAAGGAGGAAAAGGGATACAGCTTCTTTATTCTAACCCACAGGCTGAAATTTTAACTAATGGGCTTTTTTCGGCACCTTTCAAACTCCAAAGGGGAACAAGACAGGGCTGCCCCCTATCTCCCCTCCTGTTTATTCTGGCCATTAAGTCGCTTGCTTTGGCAATTTGAGAAGAGGCTACAATAGGAGGAGTAACTATAGGAGATATAGAACATCGCATAGCCCTGTACGCGGATGACGTAATTTTGTTTTGTTCTAACTTGAATCAAACATTACCTGCCTTAATTGACCTGATAAGTACTTTTAAACAACAACACACACAAAATAGGCCAGGCAGCATCTATAGGGAGAAGCACTGTCAACGTTTCTGGCCTTTCGTGACTGAAGTCCTGACAAAGGGTCTCGGCCCGAAACGTCGACAGCGCCTCTCCCTATCGATGCTGCCTGGCCTGCTGTGTTCCACCAGCATTTTGTGTGTGTTGTTGTTTGAATTCCCAGCATCTGCAGATTTCATCGTGTTTGATAAGTACTTTTGGTACTTTTGCAGGCTACAAAATAAACAACAATAAATCTGTAATATTATTCATGGATAAAGATGAGAGACTTAATCCCTCATTTCAAACTCCATTCATGGTGTCAGTACAGGGTTTTACTTATTTGGGTGTTAAAATCACTCCTACTATTAATGAAATTATCCCAACTGATTATAATCCTCTCACAGACTCAGTTACTCAACTTATAAACAGATGGTCAAAATTGCCCATATCTCTGATTGGATGCATAAGCATTCTAAAAATGTCAATTTTACCAAAGTTCCTGTACCTTTTTCAATCTATCCCACTTTCTGCTCCATCATCTTTCTTTTATTTATTAAAGTTTTTCCTAACTTTATCTGGAATAATAGCCGTCCAAGACTCAGGCTTTCCCTGTTATATTTGCCGTATGATAGAGGCGGCTGACAGCTACCAAATCTTATATGGTATTTCTGGGCGGCTCAAATTAGAGCAGGAATCACTCCCCTACTTGGGTCTCAATGGACTCCCAGTCGATCAATATCCCTCTAGATCTTTATTTGTATTCAGCAGATAAGAAAAGACTGATTAAACAAACTAAAAATCCTTTTTTAAAAAATACAATGATGATTTGGCATGACGCTGTTGCATATTTGGGAAGAGACATCACAGTGATCCCAGTTTACCCCCATCTTTGGTAATGATGGCTTTAGGCCCGGCAGAGCAGACCCTGGTTTTAAAACCTGGGCGACCCGAGGCACAGTAAAGGTGTCTGATCTTTATAAGGGCAATACATTTATGTCACTTGAAGAACTCAAGGCTACATATGGAATTCCACCAAAACACTTTTTTAAATACCTTCAGTTGTGATGTTTTATTATGTCCAGGCAAGGCAGCAGTTTTGAAACTCCATCCTTTATCTACCCTAGAAGGCATCACTCTGAACTTATCTGAAGCCAAGGGACATGTTTTTGTACTATACAATTTATTTGCAAGCCAATGCAAAGAGTCATCGAACAACATACTTCAAGCATGGAGAATTGATTTGAATGAGAACCTATCTCCAAAAGAATGGTCAGAAGCTTGTTCTTAGCTCAAACCCAATCAGTGAACACTCACTCCAAATTATTACAATATAAATGGATAACCAGATAACATTACTCCAGTCAGATTGAATCATTTTAACCCCAACATTCCAGACACTTGCATTAAATGTAACCATCAAAAGGGGTCTTTGTTTCTTTGTATGTGGGAGTGCCACCAGATAATCTGGTACTGGAAGAAGGTGCTGGATTTGATTAGTCAGATTATTGGGAAAAAGGTGCCCCTCAATCCTAAATTATGTATTCTGAATATTTATCCAAATGACTTTGTAACCTCCAAAACTGTAAGGTCTCTGCTTTACATTTGTTTTTTGGAAGCTAAACGCTGCATAGCCTGTTCATGGAAGAAACCATCAACCAGTGGACTCTCAGAATGGTTGAAAGGAATGACTTCTTATCTTGCTCTGGAAAAGATAAGTGATGCACCATCAATAACTCTCTGAGATGTGAGGCGAGATATCGGCTTTTATTGACTGGAAGAAAGAACAAGCAGCAATTGACCACCATGCTACATCCTGGAGACTGAGAGGCCGGGCTCAGGCCCCAATCGCCTTTATACAGGGGTCTGTGGGAGGAGCCACAGGAGCAGTCAGCGGGGGGGGGGGGCGTCCAGACTGGTATATGTAGTTCACCACAATAAGCTACATGACAAAAAACAAACTTGACAAATTTCGAGAAATATGGAACATTTTCTACAAGTTCCTGGAGAATGATGTTCAAGATGATAAAAGTAAAGAACTGAATTGACTGCCTTTTTCTTCCACGATGGGACAGTCACGTCTTTTTTTTGTAATGTTTTTTTTCTCTCTTTTGTTTTTTAATATTTTTTCCTTCTTCAACTTTGTTATATTTTCGACTTGATATCTATTGTGTTTTTTTTTTCTTTTTATTCCGTAAAAACAATAAAGAGATGTTTTTTAAAAATAGGAGGAAAAGAGGGAGGGATGGAGGGAACATGGGCAAGTAGGGGAGGCAACTGAGTGAGATTTAAAATTGGGATTAATATAGGATTACTCTACATCAGGGGTTCCCAACCTGGGATCCACAGACCCCTTGGTTAATGGTAGGGGTCCATGGCGTAAGAAAGGTTAGGAAGCTTTCTGGTGTACATGGACAGTTGATGGTCAGCTGAGACTTGGTGAGCCAAAGGGCCTGGTTCAGTGTATTATCGCTTTCAAGTTCATCCTTGATTGACTGATAAAGGAGCCCCGCTTTATAACAATAAAAATCAATGCTTAGAAACACCCTTGTTGGAAAAAAACACCGACTCGGTGCAGAGTAAAGCTCTCCTCTACATTGTCCCACTAAACTTCCCCAGGGCAGGTGAAGTATGGAGTTTAAAGAGTAGAGTCGACGTTTCAGGCCAAAACCCTTCAGCAGAACTCAGCTTAAGCTCAAAACATAGACTGTACTATTTTCCATAGATGCTGCCCGGCCGGCTGAGTTCCTCCAGCATCTTGTGTTTGTTGCAACCTATCGCTGCGCTCGAGACAGCCCATTGCCACGCATTCATAGTTCTCAAGGCTCAGCAGGACAACACAGGACACAAATCAAGGCTTTGGGGACGGAGGCAATAACCAAGAGAAATCTAAAACCGAGGGAGACACAAAATCCCCAAGAAGAAAGACGGAGAATGAGAAACAGCGTGCACATCACCGACTGTTGACACTGCCGTCTGTGAGATTACTGCGGTGATAGTTCACACTGTTCACTGATAGGAAACAGCTGGCCACGTTGTCTGAAGGTGATGACTAGCAGGAAACAGTGATAAGAGCGTGACTCACTCTGGATCCCCACCTCCACATCCTTCGATATATATACAGTATTTCATTCACATTGCATTGTAGAACAGAGGGAACCAGGAGTAAAGGTTCAAAGTTCAAAATAATATCATTTTCAAAGCACAGTAGATATATGTCATTACGGACTACCCCGAGATTCATTTTCTTACAGGTGTTCATAGTAGATACAGGGAAATACAATAGAATCTATGAAAATCTACAAAGACATACAGTCAATATGCAAAAGAAGGCAAACTGTGCAAATATAAATAATAATAATAATGAATAAATAAGTAATAAACAATATTGAGAACATGAGTTTAGAGGCATTGAAAGTGAGTCCATAGGTTGTGGAAGCTGTTCAGTGCTGAGGTGAGTGAAGTGATCTACACTGGTTCAGGAGCCTGACGGCTGAAGGACTAACTCTTCCTGAACCTGGTGTTGTGGGACCTGAGGCTCCTCTGCTACCACCTTGATGGCAGCAGCAAGGAGAGAGCATGGCCTGGATGGTGGGGAACCTTGATGATGGACGCTGCTTTCTCGTGGCACCGCTCATTGTCGACGCGGGCAATGACGCTGAAAGGAGTGCTGGTACATATTCCCCGAAATCGACGTCACAGGGTGGTGAAGAAGGCTTCTGGCCCAATGACCTTCATCGGTCAGAGTACTGGGATCTGTGCAAGATGTTGCAGTGTACTAGTTGGGGTGTTGTGTTCAGTTTTGGATGCAGTGCTATTGGGAAGGCGCCTTTAGTCTCCACTCTCGCTATGTGACACCTCTCCGCCCCTTTATTAGGGAGAGAGAGAGAGAGAGATAGCCTATGGAATGCCGAATTGTCAGGTGAAGGAGTAGTTTTTGTTTTATTGCAGATCATGGTTTTTCATGGGGGCTTTGCTTGGTGGGTGGAGGCCACTAATTTGCTTTTTGTGGGAGGGGGGGAGGGTCGATGTTTTACTGCTGCTTGTGCCTGGGGTGGGGAGAGGGGGGTTGTGTCTTCAGTGTTTTTACAGTCACCCATTCTTTGGAGTACTCTTCTGTGTTTGTGGATGTCTGCAAAGAACAGGAACTTCAGATTGTATACATTCTCTGATATTAAATGGAACTATTACACTAACAAGCTGGAAAGAGTGCAGAAAGGATTTAGGGGGACATTGCCAGACTCGAGGGATTGGGTTAAAGGGAAAGATTGAGCAGTCCTTATTGTTGGGAGTATAGCAGAACGATTAGTGTTTTGCAGAGGCATATAAAATTATGAGGGGCTCAGACAGTGTTAATGCACTCAGTCTTTTTCTGGAGAATCAAGAACTGGAGGTCACGGGTTCAAGCTGAGAGATGAAGGAGTTAAAAGGGTCATGGGGGGGGGGTACATCTATGGAACAATTTGCCAGAGGAAGTGGCAATAACAACATTTAAAAGACATTCAGACTGATGCATGGCTAGGAAAGGTTTAACTTTAGAGGGGTATGGCTTACATGTGGGCAAATCGGACCAGCTTAGATGGCCATTCTGGTCAGCATAGAGGAGATGGGCTGAAGAACTTGTTTCTGGGCTGTATGGCTAGGTTCATTCCACACAGCCTACCCCCCAGGATGCTTAACAGGGCCACAACTACTGAATAGTTCATGACAATTTTTTCCTCTCTTCTGGCGGAGGAGGTCAATCAGCCCCTCAAGTCTAGGCCAGCCCTTGAACTCATTCACCAGATTCAACTCATCACTTACCCTCTCTCATGTGGTCATCAACCCCCTCCAGATTCCATCACCCACCCGCACCCAGGCCAATACACAGCAGCCGATGTCACGCTGTTGATATGTGGGAGCAAACCGCAGCACCCAGAGGAGAGCCACATGGTCACAGGGTGAATGTGGCTCCCAGACAGTGACAGGCGTCAGGGTTGAACCTGGGCCTACGGCGCTGTGAGTCAGCAGCACCACCTGCTTCATCGCCGATCCAAGTTTTCTCCTCCCTTCCCCCTCCTCCTTTCATGCAATGACATCCATCACTAGGGTAGACTTCTGCTGCGTGCTTTCTCAGCCTTTCGCCACAGTGAGCACGCTGCACATTGGAAATCCCGCAATGTCCAAACAGGAAGCAGCTGTAGAATCAGTGAATATCTAAGCTGCTCTCATTGTGTCCACACATCTTTCCAGCAGGTATCACTATATCAAGGGAACACACGTAAAATGCTGGAGGAATGACCCAATTAGGCTCCTATGTCTTATGGTCTAAGTCAGGCAGCATTTATGTCAGGATTATAAACAGTCTACATACAAAGTAAATGTTATTATCAAAGCACATATATGTCACTATATCCTACCCCGAGATTCATTTTCTTGTGGGCATTAATAGGAAATACAAAGAAACATAACTGAATCAATGAAAACTGCACACAAATAAACCACGATGGAAAAGACACCAAATTGTGCAAATAAAAAAAGAAAATAATAATAATATTAATAAATAAGGAATAAATATTGAGGACATGGACATGATACTTCAGGGCAACACTGGAGACTGGAAAGGACAGGGCAGAAATCAGAATAATAAAGAGACCCTTTCTTCTGCCCACTTCCTTTCCAGTCCTGATGAATGGTCTCAGCCCAAAATGTTGGCCTTTTATTCTTCTCCATAGATGTTGCCTGACTTGCTGAGTTCCTCCAGCATTTTGTGTATCGTTGTTGCTCAAGACTTCTGGTATCTGCAGAATCTCTTGTGTTTACTATATCAGGGAGTCCCAGCATAGGAGTGGGAGATCCACTCTTAGGCCAAAGTACACCAACACCCTTTGCAAATAGACAGCGAGAGATCAACCAGACTGATTACCACAGGCCTTCCCTGCTCGAGCACTCTGGCATGGCAGCCAAGTCTGGGAAGTGCCCAAACATGAAGTCCATTTATCTCACTTCCTATTCTTTCCATTCTGGGAATTGTTTGCACGGAAAACTCAAAACTTTGTTCTTGATGTTTCAGTCAAGAAGCGCAACTAACTCCCTCGTGAGCCTGACAACATCCCATTACTTGAGCTGTCAGGGGGAACCTTTCATGACTGGGCGTTAGTTCTCATTTCAGAACAGAATACAAAAACAGGCCCTTTGGCCCATCTCATCCATGCAAACCATGGAGACTACCAAGTTAATTCCATTTGCTCATGTTGGGCGCATGACCATTTAAACTCTTCCTATCCAGATATTTATCCAAATGAATTTTAAATTCTGTTATTATATCTGTCTCAGCCACTTCATCTGCTAGCTCATTCCATAAGCTCACCATCCTCTGCAGGAAGTTGCTCCTTATGTCTCTTTTAAATCACCTCTTACCCTAAATCTATGCTTTCTAATTTTTGATTTTCCCTTTCCTGAGAAAAAGACCATGTGCGTTCACCCCAACTGTATCTCTAGTGATTCTATACCTCTCCATAAGGTCTCCCCCTCAACCTCCTACATTGCAAGGCCTAAAGTGCTAGAGTACCCAACCTCTCCCTATATCTCAGGCCCTCGAGTCCCAATGGCATCCTCACAAATCTTCACTGCGGTCTCTTCAGCTTGATGATGTCTTTCCTTTTACAGGGTGACCAGAACTGTACACAATACTTTGATTGTGGTCTCACTGATGTCTCATATGTCCTGATGAAGGGTCTCGGCCCAAAACATCATTTGTACTCTTTTCCATAGATACTGACTGGCCTGCTGAGTTCCTCCAGCTTTCTGTGTGTGTTGCTTGGATTTCCAGCATCTGCAGACTTTCTCTCACTCATACATCCTCTCACTTTGCACATTTGGTGACTGTTCCCCTTGCTCAGCTTGACACCCTGCCCTGCTTCATCTTGCAACCAAGTCCTGCCCCGCAGCAAAAACAAGCCCAGACCATTGCCATGCAACAGAGCGCTGAGAACTCTGGGTAACAGTAGACATCGTGAAAAACAACCAGCTACACAGATAATGTTTAATCTAATAGAGGCACACAAGACTGCAGATGCTGGAATCTGGAGTGACAGACAATTTCTGGGAGAGCTCAGTGGGTCGAGCTGCATCCGTGGGGAAGAAAGGAATTACTCCCAAAGCAGGATCTCAATCTGGAATGTTGAATATTAATTCCACCCTCATTGATGCGGCCCGACTGGCTGAGATCATGTATTCTTGTTCTGTAATATTAACTACCCAATGCCTGCATCTTGTACAAGGCTCCAAGAAAGTAAGAAAGTTCAAGTACCTGGGTGTCAGTATCAATGAGGATCTAACTTGGACCCAACATATCAATGCAGTTACAAGGAAGGCACGACAGCGGCTATATTTCATTAGGAGTTTGAGGAGATTTGGGATGTCCCCAAAGACACTCGCAAATTTTTTCAGATGTACTATGGAGAGCATTCTAACTGGTTGCATCACCGTCCTGTGTGGGGTGGGGGAGCTGGGGTATCTATGGCACAGGATTGGAAAAAGCTGCAGAGTTATGAACTTAGTCAGGCATACTAGTCTCTGTAGTATCCAGGACGTCTTCAAGGAGCGGTGCCTCAAAAAGGTGGTGTCTATCACTAAGGACCCCCATCACCCAGGTCATCCTTTGTTCTCACTGTTACCAACAGAAGCCTGAAGGCACACACTCAGTGATTCAGGAATAGTTTCTTCCCCCCTGCCATCCGATTTCAGAATGGACATTGAACCCATGAACACTACCTCACTACTTTTTTATTTCTGCTATTTATTCAACTATTTAACATAGACTGTATGCTGCATAATATTTAACATGTTACTTACTCACGTATTTTCTATTTTTATGAATTGCATTATACTGCTGCTGGATAAGTTTCACGACATATGCCAGTGATATTAAGCCCGATTTTGATTCTGATAATTAAGTATTCCCAAGGCTAAATCAGGCTTTGGCAATGGGGCTCCAATAGATTTCCACACTCTGTCTCAGTCCCAGGGTCCAGGAGATTTCAGTGCTGACAGATCCCAGTTGCTAGATTCTCAACTTGAGTGAAAAATGGCAAACAAAATGCTGGCCTTTATCGCCGGGCATGGGAAGATTAGACTCAGTTGTGTCATGCACACAGGGTAGTCCATGCTGGAAGGGGTGACTGGGCTCTGTGTCAAGTCCCTCGCCTCCAGTCTGGACTGGCTGTGGTCTGGAAACCGAGTCTGTGGCCTTCCCAGGAATCAGTCATCAACCCATTGAAACAGAGGAAAGCCTTCCTACATTACTGTTCACATCACATTCAAGACGTCCCAAAAGGACCCAAACCCAGCTGAGTAATCTTGCAGCGTCAGTGAGGTATCAGGGCAGACTTGTGGGCAGGAGGGATGAGGTCAGATGACCAGTGGGTTCGCAAGACGGTGAGTCTGGAGTCTGGGGCCTAGTGGTTAGGGTGCCGTCATCGGCAAGTCCGGAGCTTGGTGATCGGTGGGTCCTGGCAACAACGTCAAGAGTTGAGTGGGAAGCTCAGTAGTCAAGGCCCCCGGGTCTGCAAATCTGCTGGGGGTGTTGAACTCCCAATGCCTGCATAACTGAATTTGCTGGAGGCTGAAGTGGGTCTGCATTGGTGTTACAAGATTGCGAATGTGTGTGGGCTGGAGAGAGGGATGGGGCTTTTTTTTTGTTGCTTTTGTTCTGATGCTTGCTCTGTTCTGTGCTGTTCTGCCAAGCATTGTGGGAAGGCTCTGATGCACTGGAACGTGTGGCAAAGCTTGTGGCTGTTAATCCAAGCTGCATTTCGACATACATGTCAAAAATAAACTAGGTGCTAAATGGCGACTCCTTTGCTTGCATCTTCAGAAACAGCTCTATTTCCATCTTTAACATCTCTATTTTCCCCTTTCAGGGTTCTTTTGAAGACCCTGACCTGGAGTTACGTGCTGACTTCAGTTCTTTGTGGGAATGGGACTCATTCTCGAGGTTTCAGGACCGGCCGTTGTTCGGCACGCCAAGGGTTAGGCCTGAGAGGCGGCCTGGTGTTTGGATGCCTAAGATCTCAGGGCTCTGGAGATGGGCGGATCGAGGGTCGGTGTCACGGCAGGAGACTTGTGGGTCGTCGGGGAGGCCGGAAAAGCTTTCGTTGTGGGCCTGAAGACCCACCATCTTTGCGATCTTCAGGCACAGAGCTCGTTAAAAAAAAGCAACAGAAAGGACTTTTTAGCATTGGAAATCAATGAGTTGTTGTCATGTCTCCCGCTCGCTGTGTAACTGGGGGGGCATCTCCCTCTCCCGTATAGGGAGAGCGAGAAGCTGTGGGTTGCCAAATGCCGGATGAATTGTGATAGTTTTTGCTATCGCTTAGCTCACGCTTACGCTCAGTAGCGGGTACGCTTTTTGTTTTGCCGGTGGGGGGGAGGGGTGATTGCTGCTTGCCACCACTTACAAGCGGGAGGGGGGAGCTGGGGGGGGGGACTGTGGGGTTCTCACGTTTAACTGTCGTTCATTCGTTGGGGCACTTCTCTGTTTTCAAGGACGTTTTGTAAAGAAAAAGCATTTTGGAATGTATATTGTATACATTTCTCTGACATTAAATTGAACCTTTGAATCTAGTTTGCACAGAGCATACTCCCAAAATCAGTAATGTGTTAACGAGCCATTATGTTTGGTTGTTGTTCTAAGTGTATTTTAACAGTGGATCTAGTCAACACTCTGTCAAGTGGATCCTAACAGAGATGCCTGGGAGAATTACACCCAGTGGCCACTTTACTGGGTACCTCCTGTACTTAAGAAGTGCCCACTGTCTGTACATTCTTGGTCTTCTGCTGCTGTAGCCCATTCACTTCAAGGTTCAACAGATATGTTCAGAGATGCTCTTCACACATCACTGATAGAACGTGTCATTATTTGAGTTACTTCCTGTCAGCTTGAACCAGCCTGGCCATTCTCCTCGGACCTCTCTCATTAATGAGGTGTTTTTCCCCCACAGAGCTGCCGCTCACTGGATGTTTTCTATTGCCTTTCTTTTTAAACACACCATTCTCTGTAACCTCTAGAGACTGCTGGGCACCAAAATCTCAGGAGCTCGGTAGTTTCTCTCCACGTCCACTCTACCCAGGCCTTTCAATACGTTAACCCCTTCGCTCCCAGCATCACTCTCATGAACCTCCTCTGGATCCTCTCCCAGATACCACAGAATATTTATTTAGATTCAAGGAGCTGACACTGATTTGTGATCACAGATGCTGGCTGGATCTGAAAGCCTGCTGCTAATGGTTCTATGAGTCACTAGACCTATCGATACGGGTCCAATAACTTTCTCATCCCAAGCCAGCCCGTTCTGTGACTCACTGGATAATTGGTGGTCTGCAGTGAGCGGCAGTGTCATTTCCTGTGTGCTGTTCCCACAGCACCAGGGGTATGTTGTGCCAAAGCCAATATCATCTTGGTTTTTAAAGGGAGCATGAGAATGCTCAAGATGATTACTTTATCTGATAAGACCACAGAGAGAGTAATGACAGTCTGCACACTGCAGTCAAGGATTGTGCAGACTGTCTCAGAGACACGGGAAACACTTTGAAGGCAGAAGTCCATTGCGGCAGTGTGCACAGGCCTGCTTTGATTTGGTAGAGGGCCAGAGACAGGTTCCAAGGAACTGGAACAGCAAAGCTATTGTATCATCGTGACCAAAAAAGGAATCAAAATTCAGTGGCAGTGAATGCCAGCTGGATCTCAAGTTTCAGAACATCCACTGATTTTCTTATTGCTTCGTCTGCTGAGGGGGAGCGGCGGTGGCAACCGTCTGGACAAATTACCTCCCAGCCTGCAGACTGAGGTGCTGCCCGCATGAAGTCCACGGTTCTTCCTGCGATCCCATGGATTTCCTTGGGGTGCTCCGATTCCCCCCCCCCCCCCACCACATCCCAAACTCGCGCGGGTTAGTCGGTTATTTAGCTGCAATTATTCCCAACGTAGCGCACACAGAATGCCGGAGGACCTCAGCAGGGCAGGCGGCATCTATGAAGTCCAGCCCTGATGAAGGGTCTCGGACCGTATCATCGACTATTTCCCTCCGTAGACGCTGCCTGACCTGCTGAGAACTCCAGCATTTTGTATTTGTTGCTCAAGATTTCCAACACCTCCTTGTGTTCTTCCTGATGTGTCAGCAAGCACCAGAATTTGGGAGGGAGTTGATGGCGACCTGGGGAGAATAAATTAATGTAGGAATGGTGCAAATGGTTGCTTGAGGGGCCAAATTGTGTCTCCTGATATATCTGAAGGGAAAGATATGGCCTTGTCACACCTCCAACTGTAACACTCTCTCTGTACTACTCCAGGGGACAACCTAGAGAATAAGCTCAAGTCTCCTTTTACAAGACACAGGACAATTTATAATGACCAATTACTGTACCAACCAGCACGTCTTTGGACTGTGAGAGGCATCTGGACTACCTATAGATCGTACAAGCTGTAAGCATTGCCCCAACCACTATGCTGTGGTTAGCACAACACTTTGAACACATTGGCAACAATTCCTTTTGATTCCATAGTAATTTTAATAGGGATTACACATAAAGATATCTTGAAAATCATTGCCAGGTGCAAACTGGAGACTTTGAACACTGTGAGCACTGTCGATCCACACTAAATCACTAAAGACTTAAATTTGCTAATCATGAGTGAAAGTGACTCAAGCACTGACATGACACCAATTGTGTCTTTGTTTGCACTAAGATGTTAAACTTGTACAGTCTTTTCTTTTCCTTTGTCTGTGCGTGGTATAAAAGATATATAATAGATATTCTGTGTGTCATCTGATGCTCTAGCAAGGAGGTTTCCATTTGTCCTGTACCTCTCTGGGTTTGAGAACGCAACAACAAAATTGACTTGACTTGGCTTGAGAAAAGGAAGAGTTAACACACCAGTAAATCTGCTTGGAGCTGCCAGGGACAGAGCAATTTAATCAGATTGCTTGCCTGGACGGCCCAGCATAACAAGATGTGTTTTGCAATAAGTGGGTCAGAGGCAGTTCATGATTTATTTATCTACCGAGGAAAGGGGTCAGAGGGCTGTGACGATCTGGGAGCATCATCCCATGTTACATTTGTACCCAGACAACCTGCGTAAATCCTGGCTGTCTCGTGTCTGCTCTCTTCCTTCCTGTGCTGCTGATGTTTACACTGGTGAGGCTGGTTCCTAAACCACTTCCACCCGTGAGTTAACCGCTTTGCGCGCACACTGACCAGTCATCGTTGGGTGGTTTCTCCTGTGGGCGTGGATACCACAGGTGAGGATAACATTGAGGATGGGCTGAATGGCCTCTAATATCTGGTCAAGGGGACAATCTTCTGCACTGCAGAAGCACAATTTTGGCACAACTAAGTTCTGCCTCCTTCACCTCAGGGATGATTGAAGGATGGGATGCTGTTCAGTGAAGCTGGGTAGGGGCACAGCTGGTAGAGTTCTTACCTCTTCTCACACACCCTGGGTTTCAGCCTGACTGACCTCTAGCGCTGACTGCACGGAGTTTGCACATTCTCCCCACACACGAGCTTCCCCCACATTCCCAAAGACACACAGGCCAACTTAGATTTATTTATCACACGTGCTGATTGTCCGTCGTGCACGACGAAGACAGAAAAGCTGTGCGGGAGAGCTTTTAAAGCAGAAAAGCCTTTGTACTGGGGCAGTTCTATTCTCTCAACCTCAGAAGTCCTTGCTTCTCATAGTCCAACCCTACATCCCCATTGTTAGAGGTGGAAATAGGCAAGGCCTGCCAGCAGGGCTCTGGTGAAGCTATATTGACCAATCCCATGTGCAGTGGATACAATGGATTACAGAAACATTGATGAACTCCAACTATACCATTGACTTTGGATGATGGAGGCAGGGGGTCATCAATTGCCTGGGAGCTAAGGGCACAAGAAGAAGAGGAAGACCTCAGAAGTCTGGGTCCAGTGGTACAAACACGTATCACAAACTGGGACCTTGCTTAGTTGTTGTGGATGAACATGGTGTCATGCCCTTCACTCTCCACGGAGCATTGCAATACTGTCCTCCTGGGCATTGGATCTCACTGTAGACCTCATCTGCCCTGTCATATGTACATTGAAACATGTAATGAAATGCATTTGTCTTAACAGCCTACACCCCCCAAAGCTATCCTGAAGGCACCCTGCAAGTGGGTTAATTGGCTGCTGATTACTACCCCTACTGTGTGTCGAGGAGTGGTAGAATCTCGGGGCAGTTGATGGGAACATGGAGAAAGTAAAACAACATTAGCGCAGGATTAATGTGACTGGGTGCTTGACAACCACACAGGACTGATGTTAACTTTAACCTAAACATCGAGAATATGTGGAACTTACTGTCACAGATGGTTGTGGACGTCAAGCCATTGGGTTTATTTAAAGAACACGTTGAGAGGGTTGTGATTAGTAAGGGCGTCAAAGCTCATGAAGGAAAGCAGGAGAATGGGGTTGAGAAGGATAATAAATCAGACATGATGGGACGGTGCAGCTTTCTTGTATAGTCTAATTTTGCTCCTCTGTCTTATGGTCTTGTGTCTTTCTGCTTGGATGACTCCATGACTCGCTTTACCCCCTTCCTAGTACAGGGCCCCAAGTCAAAATGGCACGATATGGATTGATGGACTCGAGCTGGAGGGTAATATTGCCAGGTGTAAAAGGTTAAGGGGCAGCTTCTTTGCAATGACCTGATTTCACAACATGCTTGAGACAGAGACGGAGAAAGAGCATTGATTATTGGCCAGGAGGTTCGTTCATTCATTATGTGCTATGTCATATGACGTGGGAGATCATGGCCTTTTCACGTTCTTGCCTCGTCCACACTGTATCTCAATCAATCGAACAATAAGTAAACTCCCATGATGGTGCAGAGGAGTAGGTCAGTTTTCCATTGCTGAGGTAGTTATGGATGTGGAGTAGGATTAAGATTCAGTGTACAGGGAATTTCAGTGGGGAATATAAACATAAGACCTCTACTGATACTGGAATTCCAGAGCAGCACGCACACACACAGATTGCTGGAGGAATTTAGAAAGTCAGCCAGCATCCAGTAGGGTTGCGATCACAAACAGGAGAAAATCTGCAGAAGCTGAAAATCTATGGAAAGGAGAGGTTGCCTGGCCTGCTGAGTTCCTCCAGCGTTTTGCGTGTGTAGCATGGTTGTGATCTCAGGATCGCCACCTGTTGCCACGTGCTGGGGGGGGGGCAGAAATACGAAGATTACACAATTTAACACATGGCTAAGGAGTCTGTGCAGGAGGGAGGGCTTCAAATTGTTGGATTGTTGGGCTCTCTTCTGGGGAAGGTGGGACCTGTTCAGAATAGGTAGCTTGCACCTGAACTGGATGGGGACTAATGTTCACTTGTACTGCATGGGGAGTGGGGGAAGTTTAAATTAGAGTTACAGGGAGCTGGGAAGCCGAGTGCCAGAACAGATAGCGGAGTGGTTGTGGAGGAGTCTACATACAAAGCCAGGAATCAAGAGGTCGAGCGTGGTGGGACTAATGTTGTGAGCTGCAAATATTTCAATGCAAGGCGTACTGTAGGAAAGGCAGGTGAGCATAAGGCATGGTTCAGCATATGGAATTATGACATTGTAGCCATTATTGAGACTTGATTGCAGGAGAGGTTGATCTGGCAGCTCAGTGTTCTGGTGTTCCATTGTTTTAGAGCGGGAGGCACTAAAGGGGGAGAGGTGGCAATACTCGTCAGGGAAAATGTCACAGGACACCCTAGAGAGCTCGTCTGGCGAGGCTTTATGGATAGAACTGAGGAATGAGAAAGGTATGATCACATTAGAGGACTATATTATAGACCACCCAATAGTCTGTGGGATTTAGGGGCGCAAATTTGTAGAGAGGTTGCAGACTGTTGCAAGAAATATAGGGCTGGGATAGTAGGTGATTTTAACGTTCCACATATTGACTGGGACCCCCATACTATAAAAAGGATGAATGGGAAAGAGCTTGTCAGATGTGTTCAGGAAAGTTTCCATAATCAGTACATAGAAGGCCCAACTGGAGAGATTGCAATACTACATCTCCTGTTGGGGAACGAGACAGGGCAGGTGACAAAAGTTTGTGTAGGGGAACACTTTACATCTAATAATCATAATGTAATTAGTTTCAAGGTAATTATGGAAAGGGATGAGTCCAGTGCTCAGGCTGAGAATCTGAATTGAAGAAAGGCCAAGTCTGATGGTATTAGAAAGGATCTGGCAACTCTGGATCGGAGCGGTTTGTTTTCTGGCAAAAGTGTACTTGGAATGTGTGAAATTTAGAGAATATAGACTTTAAATGTCCCTGTCAGAATAAAAGGCAAGAATAAAAACCTTGCTTTTCAGCAGTTTGCAACGCCCTGGTTAAGAAAAAGGAGGAGGCATAGGTAGGCAGGAACAAATGAGGTACTTGAGGAGTATAAGAAATACAATAGGAGGAGGAAATGGGAAGGGTAAAAAAAAAAGAAGACATGGGGTTGTTCTCACAAACAAAGTAAAGGAAAACCCTAAGGGCTTCCACAGATACATTAAGAGCAAGAGAATAGCAAGGGACAAAATTGGTCTTCTGGAAGAGCAGAGTGGCCATCTACACGTGGAGCCAAAAGAGATGGGGGAAGCTCTTAAATGAATTTCTTGCATCTGTGTTTACTCAGCGGATGGACACAGAGTCAATAGAAGTGAGGCAAAACAGCAGCGAGGTCATAGACCCGTACAAATTACTGAGGAAAATGTCTTTGCTGTCTTGAGCATATTTGGGTGAATAAATCCCAAGGGCCTGACAAGGTGTTTCCTTAGACCTTAGAAGGCTAGTGCAGAAATAGCTGGGGCCCTAATAAAGATATTTAAAACATCCTTAGCCATGTGTGAGGTGACATGGAGGACTGGAGGGTAGCTAACGTCGTTCCATTGCTTAAAGTTCTAAGAATAAGCCAGGAAATTACAGGCGAGTGAGCCTGATATCAGTGGTGCGAAAGCTATTGGAAGGTATTCTAAGGGGTTGGAGATATACACATCTCGATAGACAGGGCTGATTAGGGTTCATCAACGTGACTTTGTGTGTTAAGTCATGCCTAACCAATCTTATAGAGCTTTTCAAGGAAGCTGGTGAAGGTTGCCTACGTGGACTTTGGCAATGCCTTTGACAAGGTCCCGCATGGGAGGTTGGTCAAGAAGGTTCAGTCGCATTGCATTCAAGATGACGCAGTAAACCTGATTAGACATTGGCTTTGTGGAACAAGCAAGAGAGTGGTTGTAGGTGGTTGCCTTTCTCACCGGAGGCATATGACTTGTGGTGTGCCACAGGGATAGGTGCTGGGTCCATTGTTACTGATCATCTACATCAACAACCTGGATGATAATGCAGTAAACTGGACCAGATTGGGAGAGTACTGGACATGAGGAAGATCATTAAACCCTGCAGTGGGATCTGGACTAGCTGGAAATACGGGCTGAAAATTGGCAGATGGAATTTAATGCAGACAAGTGTGAGGTGTTGTATTTTGGGAGGACCATCTAGGTTAGTCTTTGCACAATGAGCGGTAGGGCACTAAGGAGTGCAGTAGAACATCTCCCCTTGGGTCCCCTCTTTCTTCTGTGATCCACTCTCCTCTCCTACCAGATTCCTTCCTCTCCAGCCCTTTACCTTTCCTACCCATCCGGCTTCTCCTATCACTTTCTAACAATACTCCTTGCCCTCTTCCCACCTTTTTATTCTGGCATCTTCTCCCTTCCTTTCCAGTCCCCACTGAAGATTTTTGGCCCGAAACATCGACTGTTTATTCATTTCCATAGATGCTGCCTTAGATGGTTCCTTAAGGTTATTATAGCCAGGGGTGGTAATGGGGACAAGCTCCCACTACCTATTGAATGCTCCCAATGGTGTGCGCCTCAAATTGCCTCTGATAACCAAGTCCGTCTCCTGGCCTTCACATGTGGCTTAGGTACAAAGCTGGTGGAACAGTTTCTACTGATAGAAGGGACAAAGGCGGTCTACTGGCTCCTTAAAGCCAGTTGCTTCCTGCAGATGTGGTTCGACAGCCATAGTTGGCAGCTCATCTAGGAGAAGGAAAATTCTGACCTCAAACTTAGGCTGCCTTGCAGCCATACCCAATCACGGTAAAGGCTTTGGGAGTAAATCCCAAAGGAAAATTTCTTTGTTGAAGTCCCTAAGGCAGTCCTACATTGAGTTCAATGCTGACCGGCAACTCCTTCAACGTTAGTGGCACCAAAATGTATTGGTCTCCGCCGTTCCTTCGCGTTCATGAGATGCGTGGAGAGGGAGAGCTTGCTACATGGGCAACAGCTTGCTCTTCATGTCGTGCCGCCCGGGCTCGCGTATTTAGGCAGCTAGGATGCAATATCCATGGTCAACTCCGATCAACGGAGCACTTCCAGATGCTGACCGACCTGTTGAGTCCCTCCAGCCTTTTACGTCTGTTGCTTTGGACTTCCAGCATCTGTGGAATCTCTCGTGTTTGTGGAAGTTCCAATGCCCAAGGACAGAAAAGTCTATGTGAAGTGAGAGATGTCTATGGAAGTGTGAAACTATGGAAGCAGTCCAACTCTATCACTGGCAAAGCCCTCACCACTATTGAGCAGGTTTACATGGAGTGCCACCACATGAAAGCAGCACCCCCACTATCCAGCCTCAGCAATTGCTATTACGATCAAGCAAGAGGTGCACGAGCCTTAGCATACTCAGGAACAGTTATTACTGCAAAATCATCAGGCTCCTGAACCAGTGTGGATAACTTCGCTTACCAGAACTCTGAACTGATTCTTCAACCTACAGACACACTTTCAGGGACTCTTTCCAAGTCATGTTCTCAATATTATATATTTTCTTTATTTTCACAGTTTGCCTCCTTTTGCTATTGGTTGTTTGTCAGACTTGATGCATAGTTTTTTCATAAATTCTATTACATGCTTGCAAGAAGCTAAATCTCAAGTATATAGTGACATATACTTTGTAAACACAGTTACTTTGAACTTTGACCCTAGCACTGTCCACAAAAGCCAACACATTTTCAGCAAAAAGCAAACGATCGTCTGATGGCGTAATTTTCAGGAGTTTTGCCAATGAACTCCTGGACAGCCACAGATCAACAGCAAAATAAATCAGAGCTGACTATTAAGTGAGCAGGAAAATCTTGGCTGACATCCAGATTGTGGTGCGAGATAAGAGGAACTGGGGATGTCTAAGCAAAGCAGAAGCTGTGCCACTGTAAGGAGCTGTGTTCCCACTTCCTGCCATTACAGAAATTCACAGTGCAAATGTGAGGACACAAACATCAGTAGAATTTGACGAACTTGGTCCACAGCTTTTGTTTTGCACTAATGTCTTGTTTGCAGTGTTCTTGCTCTTCTTTCTCTTGTTTAATTTATGTACAACTTATGTTGAGCTGTTCAGGAAGGAGCAGGCTTCAGGAAGAACAGTGGCTGTGTTGATGAGATCTTCAACTCTGCCTCCAGGCCATCTTGGCCTTTCTAGTCCATGCCGAATACTTACTCTCACCTAGTTCCACTGACCTGCACTCAGTCCATAACATTCCATTCCTTTCCTGTCCATATACCTATCCAATTTTACTTTAAATGACAATACCAAACCTGCCTCTACCACTTCTACTAGAAGCTCATTCCACACAGCTACCACTCTGAGTAAAGAAACTCAACCTCGTGTTACCCTTAAATGTTTGCCCCCTAACTTTTAACTCATGTCCTCTTATTCAAATCTCCCCTACTCTCAATGGAAAAAGCCTATCCACGTCAACTCTATCTATCCCCCTCATAATTTTAAATACCTCTATCAAGTCCCCCCTCGACCTTCTATGCTCCAAAGAATAAATACCTAACTTGTTCAACCTTTCTCTGTAACTTAGGTGCTGAAACCCAGGTAACATTTCAGTAAATCTCCTCTGCACTCTCCCTATTTTGTTGACATCTTTCCTATAATTTGGTGACCAGAACAGTACACAATACTCCAAATTTGGCCTCACCAATACCTTGTACAATTTTAACATTACATCCCAACTCCTATACCCAATGCTCTGATTTATAAAGGCCAGCATACCAAAAGCTTTCTTCACCATCCTATCCACATGAGATATCATCCTGGAGCAGTGCTTAGAGTGGCAAAGACAACTGTGTGTGAATTTTGTGGACTTTGAAAAGGCTTTTGAGAGCAGAGCGTCCTCAGGGAGAACCTCTGGTGAATTCTCAGAACATACGGGATTCCTTCACAAAATGGTCCACCTTATCCAGAGTTTCTATTGCTAATTTCACCTGCACAATTGGGTACAACAATTTGAGCTTTGAAGTCAAGACAAGGGTCAGGCAAGGTTGTGTGATACCGGCGATATTGTTTAGCCCAGTGATTGGCTAGGCTATGAGGCAAATAGTGAAAGATAAACAGAGAATCATTAAGTGGACTCTATTCTCTACTTTGTGGATGACCTCATGTTGCTATTGTAAACACACCAGTGCATGCAAGAGGAAACTCAGTGCCTGTGTATCTTTGGTGGACAGGTTGGATTCAGAGTGAACCACAGAAAGACTGTGATAATGACCTTCAATGTAGGATCTCCACCTCCCAAAAAGGCTTTAAGGTGTTGACTCAGCCAGCACTGGCAAAATCACCTACCTGAACAGTGTACCATTCTGTAAGGTTTCATTGCTAATGTAATGGTTTCCCTGTAGTAGCAATTTTTAGGTTATGACAAGAGACAACGGGGTTTGGAATGCTGGGGCGATCCAATGAGAGAAATGTTGTTCTTTCTTGTGAGTCTGGAAGAGAGATTTTTGCTATCTTTTGCCAGGGAGAGATGAGGAGAGAAGACGTGAATGGAGAGAGTTGGTAAACCACTGGACAGTAGACTTGGAGCAAGGCTCCGAAGGTTAGCAACAATTGGAGGAGGTCATTGGTGGACCAACGGCTTATCAGGGAGCTCCAATGGTTGCATATTGGACTGTTTCATGAGAATGGGTCCTTTTTCTTTCTTTTTTGTTTCCTTTACTAACCATATAGTTAAATTAAGAATTATAAAGCTCAATCGTTTAATCGCATATTGTGTAATGTTTGTTATTTCGGGGTACCGAGTTGTAACAGGGGACTCATTGTGCCAGATCCACCCAAACAAGATTTCTTAAGTTTGGCCGGGGTGGGGGCTATCACCCCCTATATTAATCCACTAGCCGAAGCGAAAGTTATGGCAGTATCATTTGGCAGAATAGTAGGACTAAGGACGATATCCAGCGCAGACTCAATAAAGCTAGAAATGTCTCCAGATCATAAACAAAATCACTGTGATGATTGTACGCTCTAGTATCAATTGTTTGGTGACAATAAATTAAAGTAAAAGATCAATGAGCACCATATGGGGATCACCCAATTACAGTGTCCATGCCAAGATGCAGCTGTACCAGAGCTTTGTTCTGTCCACACTCTTGTACAGGTCAGAATGTGGGTGCATGCAGAGAGTGGCCTTGCCAGGCTGTCATTATTCCACACCGTGAGCCTCCAGGAGATCCTCCGTATCTTCTGGCCTAGGAAAATCTCCAGTCACACTCTACTCCTTCAGTGTCACAAGGAGAACATGGCCACAGTCAGCGTGTGGAAACAGAGATGGATTGGGCATGTGATGAGTAGAGAGGCCAACTCCGGCATAAAGGTAGCACTCCACTGGGACCCCGGAAGGGCCGAGAAAACACGGGAGACCAAAGACAACTTGGTGCCATACCATGGAGGCAGAAATGAGGACCCTGAACCACACCCGGGGCACAATAGAGAAGATGGCCAAGGACAGACAGAGATGGAGCAGAATGTTGTTGTTGCCTGAGTTTTTGTGACACTACTCCAGTCAAGCCTTTCGTAACACCTGGTCAGTAACTTTAAATTTGTTGGCATTATTATTTCAAAGGATCTGTCCTGGGACCAGTGGGTAAGTGCCGTTACAAGGAAGGCACAACAGCACCTCTACTTTCTGAAAGGTTTGCACAGATTCAGCATGTCTTCTAAAATGCTGACAAACTTCGAAAAGGGAGCATCCTGGTTGGTTGCACCATGGCTTGGTATGGAAACCAGTGCCCAGGAACGGAAAAGCCTATAAAAAGTGGTAAATACAGCCCCCACACAAATTCATCACAGGAAAAGCACCCCCCCACCACCACCACTACCATCTAGTACATTTACATTCGGTACTACCACAAGAAAGCAGCATCCATCTTCAAGGCCCATCGAAAATCCAGGCCGTGCTCTCTTCTCGCTGTTGCCATCAGGAAGGAGGTACAGGAGCCTTAGGCCCCTCCACCTCCAGGTTGAAAAACAGCTATTACCCTTCAACCATCAGACTCCTGAACCAACGTGGATAACTTCACTCACCTCAGCTCTGAGCCAATTCCACAGCCTATGGACTCCCTTTCAAGGACTTTACAACCCATAATGTCAGTATTATTTCTTTAGTTTTGTATTTGTAAGCCTTTATGTGTAGTTTTTTATTGATTCTATTTTACCTCTTTGTTCTACTGTGAATGCCTGCAAGAAAATGAATCTCAGGGTAGTATATTGTGACCCAAATGTACTTTGATAGTATATTTACTTCGAATTTCTTACTCACTCTCCTTGTATACACAACAAGAACTTGACTTGACCCTGAGCTTTTGACTTAAGCCGAACAGGTGCAAATCAGGAAAAAATGAGGTCCAATCCCACTGTTTCCTCCAAGAGGACCACAACCTTTTTGTTTGGTTTGAAGGCTTGCATGCCTCAAAGACCCGGAGAGCTATATTGGCTGGAAACAGTTTATACGTTGACCGTCGCTAGGGTCACCCATGCTAAACAGGTCAAAGGGTAGAGGCCAGGCTATGAGTGGCCCACGAGTACTCCAGGTTCGGGGGGGTTCAGCCCAAGGCTAACAACCGTGACTGGCAAAACAAAATTGTTATGGAAACAGCAATGAAGAATTCTTCTATATCTGTGCGTGATGGTTCTCCTGAGTCTCCACCTGGACTTCCATAACTAAATAATAGTGAATACCGAGCAATGAAGGAAGAGGGAAGCCCTGGGCACTGCAAGAGATGGAGGACCTTCATTGCTGCCCTAAACGCCAGTGGCGTAAAAGGCAGAAAGTAATCCCATAGTTTTAAAAAGCAGCCAGAAACATGTTCTTGGGCCACAGGAAAAAATACTCCCACACTGGGCTTTTGGACTCGGGAGTGGTTGCTGTAGGTAGAGCCCTGACAGTCTGGCAAGTGAAGCGTGATAATGACCAGCCTTGAGAACCGAGGAGGACAGCCGGGACCCATCCAGAGAGGTGTGTGCTGGACAATGAGAGGGATCTGGGCCTTAGCTAACGCCGGTGAATTCGAGGTGAGTTGGCGACAGGGCAGAGCTGCCACAGATAAGCTGCTACTTGTCACTCTCTGCACGTTGAGCACTGGATGACTCAGGCCTGCTCGGCGTAGCGGGAAGACCTGGATCGTTCCCAGTTGAAGGAGGAAGGGACACTGTCTATCGGAACTGTGTCGACTTCCTTGAGTTTGAGCCAATCCCCTGCTCTTTCCCAGCACCTGTTATCTCCTTGCCACTTTCGGCACTTGTTTTCGAAGGCAGCAAATAAATTTGCTACCATTGTCCTGCCCACTGGTTTGGTAACCCAGCACCTCACCGCTCTCAGCATCAATGTCGCCCGTGTAATTTGTGTTTCTCTAGCCAATCGCTCAGATCTCTGTTCTCTTCAGTGATTATTCCATCTGAGCACCCCTATCCAAACTACTCTTTACCTTTCTAATCCTATCCAAACCCACCAGGCACGTGGATCTGATCCAGTAAATCCCCCCTGCAGCTTTCTCATGTCTGCTGAAGCCCTGGGGTCCACCAAGGAAGGACACAGTTTGGTGATGGGATTTCACCTAATCCATGATATTGCAGTGGCTAGAAAAATGTGGGTTTCCTCTGGATGCTCCAGTTTCTCCCTACGTTCTGAAGACGTACAGGTTAGTGAGGCCAGGTTAGTTGTGGGCATGCTGTAAAGACACCAAATTTACGGCAACCCTTGCGGGCTATCACTAACACAACCTCGGACTGCATTGGTCATTAACACAAATGGCACACTTCAATGTTTCAATGTACATGTGACAAACAAAGGTAATTTTTCTTTCAAAACTCTCCTGTTGTTCACTCTGTCCTCTGTGGCTGTGCTCACAATGTGTGGCACCAGGATGTGTGGGGGAAGGACTGGAGCTTCAAGGTTTCAATCTAGTGATGAACAGGACAATGCTGGGGAAGACTGGCTCTGTTATGCTGCATCACCCTGCACAGAATATCAGCAAATCAGTATCTGGGCCTGACTGTTAGATGCATCAATATGGTGGGCCCAAGTAGTTCCTCTGAGATGTTAATGCCCTGGAACTTGAAGCTGTTCACCGTTTCCCACCACTGACCCTTTGATGAAAACTGGTGCGATTTCTCCTGACTTCTCTTCCACAAGCATTTCCTTGTGATGTTGTGTGAGGTTGTTGCAACACCAGTTGGCCAGCAGATCTATCCCACTCCCGTACACCTCCTCGTTGCCATCTGAGATTCGGCCAAAACCAGTTGTTTTCATCGGCGAAATTGCGGATGGCGTTTGAGCTGTGCCGAGCCACACAGTCATGAAGGTAGAGAGAGAGTAAATCAGTGGGCTAAGCACCCACTTTAGATGGTGCGCCTGTATTGATTGTCAGTGAGGAGGAGATGTTGTCTCCAGTCCTGGCTGACTGTGATCTCACAATGAGGAAGACAAAGATTCAGTTGCAGAGAGAGGCACCGACTCAGTCAGCTCCATCACAGACACTAGACTCTCCCCCATTAAGGACACCACACAAAGGCAGTCCCTTGCAAAGGTGGCTTCCATCGTGAAGGACTTCACCATTTGGGACATGTCCTCTTCACATCACTATCATCAGGGAAGAGTTACAGGAGCTTGAAGACCCACCATTAATGTTTTAAGAACAGTTTCTTCCCCTCTGCCGTCAAATATCTGACTGGTCCATGAAACAATGAACATCACCTCACTAATCCTCTTTTTTCACTATTAATTTATTTAACTAACTTGCCATTTCTAGTAATTTGTTATGCCTGCACTGTGCCACCGCCGCAAAGCATTAACCTTCACAACTTGCAGCCGGTGAAAAAGAAGCTGATTCTGATTCATTACAAGCTCAGCCTTCACCTCACACACTTCACACTGCAGCGGTCCCTGACACGGACCAAAGGAAACTGTAGTTTATCGCCCCGCGTCCTCTTGGAATCCAGCCCCTGTTTGACCGTGATCTGGACCCGTTCTCTGATATCCAGTCTGTTTCCAGGAACGGCTGCAGTCAGTTACCTGCTGATGTCGGCCAACAGATCGGTCCGCACACAAACACAGCTGCGCGTGCCCTTAGGTGAGGGAACGCTTTACAAATATTATTGAATGGATAATGTGTTGTTGCTAGATACACACGAGTTGCTCAACCATAACAGTACCTGGCTCAGCGACAGGGCCATTGCACGGTAAACATCACAGAGAAGCTGCTTCTCAACCTCCCTACAGGTTAAACTAACCACAGGCTGCCTCTGACTCATACAGATTAGGAAGGTTTGCTGTGATTTGACCAGAGAGCCCAATTGCCTCGGTTTAATGAGAGAAACATCAGCGACCACCCTTCTGTTCATGGTCCGCGACCCCACTGAACGGTCAGGACTGAGATACTCCCAAAATGTCTGACCTGCATTTAAAGCTCCAGAACATCACTGAATGACCTCCTCCACACTGACAAGGAACCCGGGAACTCAGGTGATAGGAATCCATTCTCCCTTTTCTTGATTCACATCGAGTCGCAGAAAACTATAGCACAGAAAGAGCATCTACTCCACGCTGAACTATTTAAACTGCCTAGTCCACCAACCTGCACCCTGAACCATAGCCTTCCATACCTCGACCATCCATCTTCTTATCCAAAACTACTCTTAAACATTGAAATCAAAATCACATCCAACACTGGTGCTGGCAGCTCGTTCCACACACTCACCACCCTCTGAGTGAAGAGGCTCCCCCTCGTGCTCCCCTGAAACAATTCACCTTTCACCCTTAACTTGTGACCTCTATTTGTAGTCTCACCCAGTCCGAGTGGGAAAAGCCCGTTTTTATTTACCCTATCTATACCCCTCATAATTTTGTGTATTTCTGTCAAATATCCCCTCAGTCTTTTTATGTTCCAACCTATACAATCTTCCCTTATAACTCAGGTCCTCCAGTCCCAGCAACATCCTTGTCACATCTTTCCTGAAGGCAAGTGACCAAAACTGCACACAGAACTCCAAATTAGGCCTCAACAAAGTCCTATACAACTTCGACATAATATCCTATATCCTGTACTCAATGCTTTGACTTATGAAGGCCAATGTGCCAAAGGCTTTCTTTATAACCCTATTGACCTGTGACGCCACTTTCAATGAATTATGGATCTGTATTCCCTGATCCCATTGTTCTAACACACTCCTCAGTGCCCTACCGTTCACTTTGTAAGCCCTACCCTACCCTGGTTGGTCCTACCGAAGTGCAACACCTCACGCTTGTCTGCATTAAATTCCATCTGCCATTTTTCAGCCCGTTTTTCCAGCTGGTCTAGATCCTACCACAAGCTTTGATAGTCTTCCTCGCTGTGCAGTACATCCCAAATCTTGGTGTCATGCACAAATTTGCTGATTCAGTTAGCCACGTTATTATTTAGATCATTGATATAACACTGATCCCTGTGGCACATCACTAGTCACAGGCCTTCAGTCAGAGAGGCAACCATCTACAAACGCTCTCTGGCTTCTCTCACAAATCCAACATTTACTACCTCATCCTGAATGCCAAGCAACTGAACCTACTTGGCCAACCTCCCATGTGGATCCCTGCCAAACACTTTGCTGAAGTCCATGTAGACAACTTCCACTGCCTTGCCTTTATCAACTTTCCTGGAAACTTCCTCAAAAAACTCTCTAAAGTTGGTTAGACACGACATATCATGCACAAAGTCATGCTGACTATCCCAAATTAAGCCCTGTCTAAACAAGTACTCATATATCTGGCCCCTTAGAATAACTTACAAAACTTTCCCACTACTGATTATTCTCAGAGCCTTCTTAAACAGTGGAACAACATTAGCTACCCTCCAATCCTCCAGTACCTCACCCGTCACTAAGGACAATTTAAATATATTGGGTTATTGCCCCTGCAGTTTCTGCACATCTCCCAAAGGATCCAAGGGAACACCCTCTCAGGCCACGAGGATTTGTTGACCCAAATTTGCCTCAAGGCAGCAAACACATTGCCGGGGGGGGGGGGGGGGGGGGGAGGGGGGGGATGGTAGTGTAGTGGTTAGCACAACATTTTACAATACAAACGGCCCGGGTTCAATTCCCACCACTTCCAATAATGGGTAACTGGAAGTGTGCGCAATACTCCAGATGTGGCCTAAATGGAGTTTTATAAGAGAAGTAACTTATTTCTTGACCGCCTTATCAACCTGTGTGGCCACTTACAGGGGGCTATGAACCTGGACTCCAAGATGCTTCTGTTCATGAACACCATTAAGGGTCTTGCTCTTAAAAGTGTACTGTCTCCTCATATTTAACTATTTAACCTATCAAGTTGCAACACTTCACATTTGGCCAGGTTAAATTCCATCTGCCATTTCTCTGACCATATTTGCAACTGATCTGAGTTCTGTTGTATTCTTCGCAGTCATCTACGTTATCCACAACACCACTAATCCTTGCATCATCTGCAAACTTACTAACCTGCTCATCCACAGTACACTTTCATCCATGGCATTTATGCCCTGCTCCTAAGTAATACTTTCTCACAAGGTCCAAGCTTATCCATAGCTATAGTTATCTAAGGACTTAAGGAGTTCTGGTCACTGTTCCCTAAATGCTTATCCGCTGAAAGTTTGGTCTCATTACCCAGCACCAGGTCTGGTACAGGTCCTGCTATTGGACTACCTACACGTTAATCTAAAAAACCCTTCAGGATGCATCAAACAAATTCTGCCCCATCTGAACCTCTTGCACATAGAAAGTCCCATTTTATATTAGGAAAGTTGAAGTCTCCTATGATGACAGCACTTTCGTTTTTACACATTTCCTAAATCTGCCTGAATATATGTTCCTCAGCATCCCTGTGGCTATTGGACGGTTTGTAGTACAATCCCAGAGTGGCTGCACCCTTCCTATTTTTGAGTTTCTATCCATTAGACTCAATGAACAAACCCTACATTGTGTCCCCTCTGAGTACTGCTGTGATATTGTCCCAGATTAGTAGTGCAACTCAGCAGCCTCCTCTTTGACTTCCCCCTTTCTATATTTTCTGAGACGTTGAAACCCTGGGGCATTAAGCACCCTTTCCTGTCCCTCTCTTAACCAAGTCTCTGGTGAAGAAGTAAAAAACTGGGATGGGAGAGGTGGAAGAGATAAAGGACTGAAGTAAAAGAAATCTAATAGAAGACCTTGAAAGAAAGAGAAGGACGAGGAGAATCAGAGGGAGGTGAATACAGAATGGGGAAGAAAATGAGAGAGGTTGGAAAATCAACATCTCACTTGATTATATAAACATCAATTTTTTAACTTTCAGTATTTACTCCCTCCTCATCTTTATCTATTCTCCATTCTGCTCACCCCCTCACACCTTCTTTTCTCTTTACCTCACCTGTGCATCAGGTTCCCTTCCTCCTTCCTTTTCTCCCATGGTCCACTGTCCTCTCCTATCAGATTGATGCACCATCAATAACTCACACTGAGACGTAAGGCGAGATATCGGCTTTTATTGACTGGAAGAAGGAACCAGGAGTGAGTGTCTATCATACAATGTCCTGGAGACTGAGGCCGAGCGTCAGGCCTCAGATCGCCTTTATACAGGGGTCTGTGGGAGGAGCCACAGGAGCAGTCAGCAGGGGGCGTGTCCCGACAGGCACATAGTTCACCACACAGATTCCTACTTCTTCAACTGTTTAACTCCCATCTCAGCTTCTTACTTCATTCCCTCTCCCCCACCCACTCACTCACTCACCTGGTTTCATCTGACAACTTGTACTCCTTCCCGCCCCTCACTTTTTTATTCTGGTTTCTGCCCCCTTCCTTTCCAATCCCGATGCAGGGTCTCAGCTTGAAATATTAACTGTTTATTCCCTTCCATGGCTGCTGCCTGACTTGCCGAGTTCCTCCTGCATTTTGTGTGCGTTACTCCACAATCATCCGTGCAGAGGCTTTCTTCTGAAGCTGGTCCCATCTGGGACTTTACTGAGAAAACCTGGCTGGCAGACAGACAAAAGTCAAATACAAACAGACTACTCCGGATATCTATCAGTGTTGGACGGATGCAGTGCTGCGTGATCCCAGCTGGACGTTTGGAACTTATTCCCTGTGTGTCACCAAGGTAAGGAAGCAGCTCACTGAGTTCTTCTGGGACAAGAGGCTAATTCCTCTCCTACGTCTTATGGTCTAAGGAGGTGTCCTGGAAACTCCACTGAGGTTCTGAGTCTCTGGCATGGGTTAGTCATTCTGAATCTCCAGTTAATGTTGTTTTGTAACTCGTGAAATTTGCTGTATTTAGGTTAACAAGACTGATTAATCAAATAATATATTTACAAATATTACTGTTAGTTGGTGGCTGACTGTCCACCTCTCGCTGCTGAAGGTACACTTCCATGTGGAGTATGCAGAACGAACGCAGCTCATCAGAACTGCCCTCGAGATCAGAGATCTGCCCTCACAATCTGAAGCACCCTCCTGCCGTTGCATACAGCATACAGCTGAGGCATTCCTGCACACTCTCCTCTTAGTTGTAGAGCCATAGAGCACAGAAAAAGGCCCTTCAGCCCAACAATACCATGGCAACCACCAAGCACCCAATGACATTTACCCATTCCCTCCTCACCAGTGTGTCCTCCATTGGTCAGGGCTGGCCATGGATGTTGCCTCCTAGCTGTCTACATAATAAGCGAGACAGGACAGGTCAAAATGGAGAGCAAGCTGTGGCCCATTGGGCAAGCTCGTCCTCTCCTCACAGCTGATGAATCGAAGGGAACGGCAGAGACCGATGCAGTTTGTCATCAGCTGCCAGTCAGCATTGATTTCAGTGTAAGACTACCTCAGGGAACAGCACTCACAAAATACTGGAGGAACTCTGCAGGCCTGGGAGCATCTATGGAAAAAGGCACAGTCGACATTTCAGGCCGAAACTCTTCGGCAGGACTGGAGAAAAAAAGCTGAGGAGTAGATTTAAAAGGTGGGGTGAGGGGAGAGAGAAGCACCGGGTGATAGGTGAAACTTGGAGGGGGAGGGATGAAACAAAGAGTGAGGAAGTTGATTGGTGGATAAAGAAAAAAGGGGAAGGGGAGGAGCTCCAGAGGGAGGCGATGGGTGGGCAAGGAGATAACATGAGAGAGGGAAAGGGGGTTTGGAAATGGTGGTGGGAGGGGGGGAAGAGGCATTATGGGAACATTGAGAAATCGATGTTCCTGCCGTCAGGTTGAAGGCTAACCAAACGGAGTATAAGGTGTTGTTCCTCCACCGAAGTGTGGCCATTATCAGGCCATGGATGGACATATCGGAATGGGAACGGGAAGTGGAATTAAAATGGGTGGCCACTGGGAGATCCCGCTTGTTCTGGCAGACAGAGCGTAGGGGCTCGGCAAAGAAGACTCCCAATCTATGTTGGGTCTCTCTGATATACAGGAGGCTGCATCAGGAACACTGAGAACAGTAAATGACCCCAACAGACTCACAGGTGAAGTGTCGCCTCACCTGGAAGGACTGTTTGGGGTCCTGAGTGGTAGTGAGGGGGGAGGTGTAGGGATAGATAAAGCACTTTTCCTACTTGCAAAGATAAATGCAAGGAGGGAGATCAGTGGGTAGGGATGAATGGACAAGGGAGTCACTTAGGGAGCGATCCCTGCAGAAAGCAGAAAGTTGGGGGGGGGGGGCGGGGAGAGATGTGCTTGGTGGTGGGATCCCATTGGAGATGGCAGAGGTTTTAGAGAATTACGTGCTGGACGCAGAGGCTGATGGGGTAGTACATGAGGACAAGAGGAACCCTAGCCCTGGTAAGGTGGGAGGAGGGTGGGTAAAAGCAGACATGCGTAAAACGGAAAGGATGCAATTGAGGGCAGCGTTGCTGGTGAAAGAAGGGAAGCCCCCTTCTTTGAAAAATGAGGACATCTCCTTTGTTCTAGAATGAAAAGCCTCATCCTCAGAGCAGGTATGGCAGAGACGGAGGAATTGAGAGAAGGGGATGGCATTTTTGCACGTAGCAAAGAGGGACGAGGTATAGTATGAGAGTTCGTTAGTTTATAATAGACATCGGAGGATAAGCTGTCTCAGGAGATAGAGACAGTGAGATTGAGAAAGGGAAGTGTCGGAAATGGACCGGATGAATTTGAGGGCTGGGTGGAAGTTGGAGACAAAGTGGATGAAATCGACGATTTCAGCATGCGTGCAGGAAGCAGCACCAATGCAATCATCAATGTAGCCTAGGAAAAGTGCGGGATGGCCACCAGTGTGGGCTTGGAACGTAGACTGTTCCATGTAGCTGACAAACAGGTAGGTATAGCTGAGCCCCGTGCGAGTGCCCATGGATACCCCTTTTGTTTGCAGGAAGTAGGAGGAGCCAAAGGAGAAATTATTTAGAGTGAGGACAGGTTCTGCTAGGCGAAGGAGAGTGGTGGTGGAAGGGAGCCTTAGGGACTCCAGCTCCAGATTTTTCACTGAGGGTTACTTAGCTGCAAGGAGTTCAGTTGCAAGTTGGAGTTCAGAGTTTTCCCTCTCCTACACAACCTGCCAACCACAGCCGATGAGCCCCATCTGCCTGAAGCAACGGGCTCTAAAGGGCCAGAAAACCACCTTGGCCCCTTCTCCTGCCAGAAATGGTTCTGCTGGTCTTAGTAGTTAAGCCACACATGAAGGCCAGGAACTGGACTTGGTTGTCAGAGGCTTTTTGAGATGAATGGCAGGGGAAGCATTTAATAGGTAATGGGAGATTCCCCCCACTACCACTCCCAGCTAGAACAACCTTAAGGAACCTATCCTTACCACATTGAATTGACCTGAATTGAATTGACTTTATTACTTTCATGCTTCATATACATGAGGAGTTACGTTGCATCTCCGTCTGAATGTGCAATTTATAATAATTTATAATAAATAGTATGTACTACAGGACAGTCAATATAACATAGAAATACAATTGCGTCAGCATGAATTAAGTAGTCTGATAGCCTGGTGGAAGAAGCCGTCCCAGAGCCTGTTGGTCCTGGCTTTTATGCTGCGGTACCGTTTCCCGGATGGTAGCAGCTGGAACAGTTTGTGGTTGGGGTGACTCGGGCCCCCAATGATCCTTCGGGCCTTTTTTACACTCCTGTCTTTGTAAATGTTCTGAATAGTGGGAAGTTCACATCTGTAGATGCACTGGGCTGTCTGCACCACTCTCTGCAGATCCCTGCAGTTGAGGGAAGTACAGTTCTGTGGTGAACTATGTGCCTGTCTGGACACGCCCCCTTCTGACTGCTCCTGTGGCTCCTCCCACAGGCCCCTGTATAAAGGCGATTCAGGTCTAATCCTCTGCCTCATTCTCCAGGATGTAATATGATGGTCACTCACTGCTGGTTCCTTCTTCAGTCAATAAAAGCCGATATCTCGCCTTACGTCTCAGAGTGAGTTATTGATGGTGCATCAAGTTCCCATGCCAGACAGTGATGCAGCCAGTCAGGATGCTCTCAATCGTGCCCCTGTAGAAAGTTCTTAGGATTTGGAGGCCTATACCAAACTTCTTCAACCATCTGAGGTGAAAGAGGCATGAGCTTCTCAGTAATGTTTATGCTGAGGATTTTAAAGCTGTCCAGCCTGTCAACCCCAGATCCATTGATTCCTCCTGTAGTCCACAACCAGCTCCTTTGTTTTTGCGACATTGAGGGAGAGATTGTTTTCTTGACACCACTGTGAGGGTGATGACTTCCCTGTGGGCTGTCTCATTATTATTTGAGATTAGGCCAATCAGTGTGGCGTCGTCAGCAAATTTAATTAGCAGATTGGGCTGTGGGTGATGACACAGTCATGGGTGTACAGAGAGTAAAGAAGGGGGCTTAGAACACATCCCTGAGGGGCACCTGTGTTAAGGGTCAGAGGGTTGGAGGTGAGGGAGTCCACCCTTACTATCTGCCGGCAATCTGACAAAGTCCAGGATCCAGCTATGCAAGGCAGGGTGAAAGTCGAGATCTCTGAGCTTCTTGTCAAGCCTGGAGGGGATTATGGTGTTGAATGCCCAACTGTAGTCTTAGAACAGCATTTTCACATAAGCATCCTTCTTCTGCAGAAGTGTAAGGATGGTGTGTAGAGCTCTGGCTATTGATTGGTTGTGTCAGTAGGTAAACTGTAGGGGGTCCAGTGTGGGCCCCCTACAATTCCACAGATTCTCCCACTCATCTACACATTGGAGGGCAATTAATAGCAAAAAATTATTTCCTACCAATGTCTCTGAGATGTGGGATGAAACCAGAGTGCTCAGAGGAAAACCCACTCAGCCAGAATCAGTTTTAATATCACCGGCATATATCCTGATGAAGGGTCTCGGCCCGAAACGTCAGCAGTGCTTCTCCCTAAGATGCTGCCTGGCCTGCTGTGTTCCACCAGCAATTTGTGTGTGTTGTCGTGAAATTTGTTGACTTTGTGGCAGCAGTACAATGTATTACCTAATAATAAAGAAAAATGCGACTTAACGTGTGTGTGTGTAATAATATAATTAGTTCATTCAATAAATAGTACAAAAATAGAAGTAAAAAATGTGAGGTAGTGTTCATCACAAACTACAGAAAATCTTCAGATGCTGGAAATCCAAGCAACACACAAATACAAAATGCTGGAGGAACTCAGCAGGTCATGCAGCATCCATGGTGGGGAATAAACAGTTGACATTTCACAGGTACTGCAAATGAAGGGAGCAGAAACCAGAATAATCCTGAATTAAGAAACCAGATAGGATTTGGAAGGTGGTGGACACAGTGGGGTGGAGGCGGTGGAAAGGGAGGGTGGAGAGCATCACTGGGCCAGTGGCAGCCAGTTGGAGACCTGGAGCAGAGAAAGCATGGTGGACCCCTTCCCTGCAATCAAATTTTAGGTTGATAGTGCTTTCCCTGATCTGGACAAAACCATTTTCCAGGTTCTTATGGAACACAAGATGTTGCGACTCCTGTCTGAGTAACGAAGGGAACCGCTGCAAGGTTCATGATGGTGTTCTGGTTGAGAACTCCCAGGCTTTGGGGACACAACATGGCTAGTCACCAGAGAACCTGCGCCTGGGCTTGGCTGGGGTAGCCACTCATGGGCCCAGACAGCAAGCTGACAGCGGGGAGGGGGATCTGTTGGATCCCATTCCCTGCACCCATCCGAGATTCCATTGCTGCCAGGGATATCTTTGGAAAGGGAGCACAGCATTCCTTGGCTTCCTGGAGGTTTTTCAGGACTGGTGGGCACCAAATGTACCTCCTGGACAAAGGTAATATTTGAGTATAGTTGACATAGGAGGTAGAGCTGCTGCCGCTCAGCCCCAGTGCCCTGGGTTCAATTGTGAGCTCTACTGTCTGTGTGGAGTTTGCACGCTCTCCCTGTAACCACATGGCTTTCTCTTGGGTGCTTCCACCCACATCCTAAAGATGTGCAGGTTGCTCGATTAATTGTTATGTATTGACTCTAACCCCAGGGTGTGTGGCAGAAGTTGAGGGGAGCAGATTACAGAAAAATATTCAGCAGAGAGATGAGCCACCAAAATGGGCTGAATAGCCATCTACATCATCAGGAAATTTGTACTTGTCATTGCAAATAGTTATTTTAAACAGGTTAAGTACAAAGTCAAATTCTCACTACAAGACAGAGTTCTTGCAGGCACTTACAGGAAAATAAAACCACACGATAGTTTCTTCGGAAATTCTATACATAAAACAAATACTGACAAACAATTGGAAAAAGAGGACAAATCATGCAAGTGAAAAAAAAACAAGTAGCATTGAGAACACGAGTTGTAGGGTCCTTGAAAGTGAGTCTGTAGTTTGTGGAATCGTTTCAGAGTTGGAGTGAGTGAAGTTATCCATGGCTGGTTGAGGAATCAACCAGGGTTATAACTGTTCCTAGAGTAAGAGTAATGTGTTCTTCATTCAATGTAAATTTATTATCAATGTACATTGTGTCACCATAATATACAACCTTGACATTTATTTTCTTGTGGGCATTCTCAATAAATCTATAGAATAAAAAACCATAACGGAATCAATGAAAGATCACTCAACTTGGGCATCCAACCAGAGCGCAAAAGATAACAAACTGTGCAAATGCAAAAAGTAAAAATAATAAATAAATAAACAAACAAACAATAAATCTTAAGAACTTGAGATGAAGAGCCCTTGAAGGTGAGTCCATTGTTTGTGGGAACATTTCAATGATGGGACAAGTGAAGTTGAGTGAAGTTACTCCTCTTCGTTCAAGTTATCCCTTTTGGTTGAGGGGTAGTAACAGTCCCTTACCCTGGTAGTGTGAGTCCTGAGGCTCCTGTACCTTTTTCCTGATGGAATCAGTGAGAAGAGAGCATGTCCTGGGTGGTGGGGTCCTCGAAGATGGATACTGCTTTCTTGCAACAGCGTTTTGTGTTGGAGTGCTCACTGGGGGGGGGGGGGGGGCGAGTCTTGATGCACAAAAGCAGACAACTCTTCCGTAAGTTAGTGCTCCAATGAGTGTGTTTCTAGGGTGGTCACACACATAGCTCTGTGCAATAGTCTCCTCCCCAGTCTAAGCAGCGAGGACTCCCCTTACAGACAGCCCTTCCTCTGGGGACCTCTATAGGTGTCAGGCAGAAGCACGGAAGAGTACGTGCATGTGCATTGGATGAAGTCCAGATGTGCTTATCCTCCCTGACCTGACCCTTTGGCGCCTGGGGAACAATGCAACAGCTGCTCAGGAAGTTGAAACAGAGACATCTAGAATGCTGCACAAACATATTGTGTAAACCTGATCAAGATAAACTATTGATCTCCGTCTATCTTGTCGTAGTCCAGGCATTTCCTTTGTCTATCTGCATTCCACTCCCTCTGTAGCTGCACCATACCCAACCTGATGGCACGAACATTGATTTCTTTAACTTCCGATAACTTCTCCATCCTTGCCCTTCTCTCTTTTCCTATTTGCAGTCTGGCTCCCCCCTCATCCCTTCTCTTCTCCTCACCTGCCCATCACCCCATCTTCCTCTTTCTCCCATGGTATACTCTCCTTTCCTATCAGATTCTTCCTCCTTCAGCCCCTCACCTCTTCCATCTATCACCCCCAGCATCTCACGTCATCACCCCTTCCCACTCCCACTCAGCCAACTTCCCCCTCACCTGGTCTCACCAATCACCGGCCGCTTGTACTCCTTCCCATCTCCACAACTTCTGATTCTAGCTTCTTCCTCCTTCCTCTCTAGTCCTGATGAAGGGTCTCAGCCCAAAACATTCATTCCTCTCCACAGATGCTGCCTCACTTTCTGAGTGCTTTCAGAATTTTGTCTCGGCTGCTCTGGAATTCCAGCATCTGCAGGATGTCTTATGTTTATGATTTTCTGCATTCTTTTATTTCTTTTTGTACAACAACCATGGATTTATCTAAGGAATGATCTGATAGGGTGGCACGCACACAAAAGCTTTACACTGTGCTTCAGTTTATGCGACAATAATATACAAATACTCTTGGGCATTTCCACTTATATGCCAGTACACAGGCTGAATTCAACACAGTGCCCCAACCTTAACATCTCAAGCCCATTTCTTTCTCACCTTAATAATCCAGATACACTCAAGGGCCACTTTATGAGGTAAATCTGCTCGGGTCACACAAGTATCTAATCAGCCAATCATGTGGCAGCAACTCAATGCATAAAAGCACGTAGACATGGTCAAGAGACATGGTCAGTATGTCAAACTCATTTAAATCAGGAGCATGGTCATGTAACATGGTCATACTTCTTATTTGCAGTTATTTTGTAAATAACACTATTCTTTTGCACTTCTGGTTAAATGCTAACTGCATTTCGCTGGCTTTGTATCTATACTCGGCACAATGACAGTAAAGTTGAATCTAATCTAAACTAAAATAAGAGGTTCTTTTGTTGTTCAGACCAAACATCAGAATGGGGAAGAAATGTGATCTAAGTGACTTTGACCATGGAATGATTGTTGGTGCCGGAAAAGATGGTTTGAGTATCTCAGAAACTGCTGATACTTTGCAATTTTCATGCCCGACAGTCTCAGGAGTTTATAGAGAAAGGTGCGAAAAACGGAAAAAGCATCCAGCAAGAGGAAGTTCTGTAGGTGAAAGTGTCTTGTTAATGAGAGAGAGGAATGGCCTCAAGCTGAAAGGAAAGTGTTAGTAACTCAAATAACCTCGTTAGAACAATAGTGTACAGAAGAGCATCTCTGAATGCTCAATACATTGAACCTTGATGTGGATGGGCTACAGTAGCAGAAGGCCATAAATATACATTCAGTTTCCACTTCGTTAGGTACAGGAAGTACAGTACTGTGCAAAAGTCATAGGCACCCTAAATTTTACTATATGGTTTCAGATGGCCTGGGCAGAGCCCCGATCACAACATCATCTCAGCTGTCTGGGATTACCGAGAGAGAGGAAGTGAGACAGCCAAAGTCTGCAGAAGAACTGTGGTGGCAAGGCCTCCAAGAAGCTTGGAACACCTAGCATTCGATTTTTTTTAATATATAAAACTGCACAACAGTGTACCTAAGAGAACTGATTTACAGACAAGGGGTGGTCACATCAAATATTGATTTGATTTCATTTGTTACTGTTTACTGCTTTTTAATAGTACTTTTTTGATATTCAGAAACTTTTCATTTCATGATTTTTGGAAGAATCTTTGCTTTACAGAACTTTTTGTACAAGTGCCCAAGACTTACATAATAAATGGACACTAGTGTGAGCAACCTTTCCAGTTCCTGATATTCATCCCTCAAATTGAAAAGGTCTTCCACATAATCTCTCAATAAAAGCAACCCCTTCTACTAACACAACAGAACAGGTCGAGGGAATCAGCCCTCACACAGTCTATAGACCTCACTGCCCCACCACCACGTCAACGATTTCTCACACACCAAGGCTCATTTGCTTTGCCCTGATCGAGTACCATGGGTGCCACGGTAGCATAGTGGTTAGCGCGACGCTGTTACAGCTCAGGGCGTTCCGGAGTTCAGAGTTCAATTCCTGCGCCATTTTGTAAGGAGTCTCTGTACATCCTCCCGGTGGAATGCGCGACATTCCTATGTGCTCCAGTTTCCTCCCACAGTCCAAAGACGTTAACGAGTAGGTCAATCGGTCATTGTAAATTGTCCTGTGATTAGGTTGGGGTTAATTGGGGTTGTGGGTTAGAGTTGGGGTGCAATGGCTCCAAGGGGCCAACTCCACTTGGTATTGGTAAATAAATAAATAGATGCACAGGGAGCTTTGCTTACTCAGCTAGTTTTGTTTCAATGGGATGGTACAGATGGATAGTCAGATACCCTCCATCTGACTGAGTTCTTTTGGCCCCTCATACCAGGGCCCCATTTTCATCCATCAGTTTGGGGGTGTTTGCCTTAATAATTTTGCAATGACAACAAATCTTATTTGTTGTCCACTGGTCAGAGAAGGTCTCCGGAAGGCCAGTAGAATCCATGGGCTCTTTCCAACCCCTTGCCAATGAGTGAGATTCCCTTAATCTAAGAGGCCAGTCCACAGCACCTTCTAACCTGGCTCCCCAGGGCCTTAACTCAGACTCAACAGGTGGACTCGCTTCCCAGTGTCTGAGTAGGTGGTGGACAGAAATAGGAAAGTTCGTGGTAAGCCAGGGAAAACAGCTCCAGCTATCCCGAGCCTCTACAGCTCTTCAGGATGGATTTACATTTGGAGAAAGGACTTCACATCAGGATAGATAAAAATTTCCCGGATCTCCCTAAGGTTCAAGATTTAACTGGAGATTTTCCAAACAGCTTATTTAAATCAGGAGCAAGGAACAATTTGTGGGAGGAACCTACAGGGTCGAGCAGCGTCTGTGCAGGGAAGGAAATCGTCAGAAACTCCTTTCCTCCTCACAGATGCTACTCAGCCCACTGAGTTCCTCCAGCACATGGTTTGGTGCTCCAGACTTCAACATCTACAGTCTCTGGTAGAACCAGACCGGGAATAGGGATCACAGGTGTCAAAATAGAGAGGGGAATATACAGTTCACAAGCCTCCCAGAGTCTGAACTGTGATATTTATAAGACCATTTATAAAACTACAGGAGCAGAAATTTTGCCGTTTTGCCTATCGATTCTGCTCCACCATTTCATCGTGCTGATCCCTTTCCCTCTCAGCCCCAATCTCCTGCCTCTTCCCCAAATCTTTCACAGCCCCACTAATCCAGAATCTATCTACTTCTGCCTTAAATACACCCAATGGCTTGGCCTCCACTGCAGCCTGTAGCAACAAATTTCACCGATTCACCACCCTCTGGCTAAAGAAATTCCTCCTCATCTCCCGTTCTAAATGGATGGTCCTCTACTCTGAGGCTGTGCCCTCCGGTCATAGACTCCCTCACTACAGGAAACATCTTCTCCACATCCACTCCATCGAGGCCTTTCAACATTCAATAGGTTTCAGTGAGATCCCCCCTCCATCATCCCTCCGAGTTCTACTGGAGCACTGGAATTATACCCTCTCCACCTCCCACAACACTCTTGACATTCAGCCACCTACCTTAAGACATTCCTCTCTAGTCTTTGTGTTGGGGGGCAGATCTCTTCCTCTGCTTCACCCATTCCGCAAATGTTTTCTCTCAGCTCCAGACACTGCAACTACTTCTGACTGATTGGATACAGCTGTATCCAATCTCCAATCAACAGCAATTCTTCATGCTCTCCAAGTCTCCAATTTCAGGAAAGTGCTCCCCCTCTGACCCTTTCCTCTCTTTTCCTGACGTGCACAGCCCCTCATCTCCCCTCCTCCACTCATTCCACCTGCCCATCAATCACCCAAACACTCCCCCCACTATGTACCCGCCACACTGTTCCCATCTGCCCGCCCCACCTCCCTTATTTGGTTCCATGTTTCACCTTGCTCTCCTACCAGTCTTCACCAGCCCTTCATTACACGGAGTCAGAATAGGAGGATGTGCCTTTAAAAAGAGAGATGAGGAAGAATTTCTTCAGCCAAAAGGCTGGTGAATCTTTGAAATGAGACTGCTGTGAAGGTCAAGTCATTGGGTGTATTTAAAGCAGAAGTGGATAGGTACTTAATTAGTAGGGACTTCAAAGGTTACGGGGAGAAGGCCGAAGATTGGAGTTGAGAGGGAAGATACATCTACTATGATCAAATGGTGAGCAGACTTGATGGGCCGAATGGCCTAATTGTGCTCCTATGTCATGTGGTCTATCCATCACCTCCCAGCCTCTGTGACCATTTCCACTCTTCCATCCCCATCTGCTTATCACCTACCTCACCTGGCTCCACCTATCATCTGCCAACTCTTGCTCTGTCTTTCCTCCCACCTCTTTATACTGGCTACCACACCCCCCCCCCCCAACAATCTTTCAGTCCAGACAAAGCATCTGAACCCGAAATGTCGACTGTCCATTCACCTCCACGGATGCCGCCCGCGTACCTTGCTCTAGTTTCCGGCATCTGCTGAGTCTTGTCACAGCGTAGCGGTTAGCGCAGTTCCTTTCCAGTGCCAATGACCACCAATCAGGGTTCAATTCCTGCCACTGTCTAGAAGGACACATTCCCAAGGCATACGGGTAGTGTTACTGAGTTGTGGGCATGCTACGTTGGTGCTGGAATCATGGCGACACATGCAGCCTGCCTCCTGCACTATCCTCGCTGATTTGATTTGATGTTAACAACTCATTTCACTGCAAGTTTCGAGGTACTTGTGACAAATAAAGCTCGTCTTTATCTCTAAATACTTGCTTGCTGATTTATCTAAACAGCATCGCCTTTCCTTGCCTAGAGGCATGGCTGTATGATGGGAGCGTGCAGAGAGAGATTTACTCTTTATTAAACAATTCATGCAGAAGCACAAACATGAACGTGACTCATTCATCCCAAAGTTTCATCTCTCACACAATGCCACCAACAGAAACAAGGGGAAGTTCAATGCCTCATGATCAGATCAAAGTTCAAGGTAGATTTATTATAGGACAGTGCCTTTAAAAAGTATTCACCCCCCCCCCCCCGGAAGTTTTTGTGTTCTATTGTTTTACAACATTGGATTTAATTTGGCTTTTTTGACACTGATCAACAAAAATAAAGACTTTTGTGTCAACGTGAAAACAGATCTCTATAAGGTGATGTAAATTAATTACAAATATCAAATGCAAACTAATTGATTGTGTAATCACTCACCCCTTTCATGTCAGTATTTAGTAGAATACGTACATGACACTGGAAGAACTCAGCAGGTCAGGCAGCATCTGTGAGAAAAGAGTAGCTAACGTTTCGGGCCGAGACCCTTCATCAGGAATGGGGGTGGGGGAAGAGAGGGCCGAAGCCCAGTAATAGAGATAGGGGATGGGGTAGGACCTAGAGGTGCCAGGTGGAAAACCTATCAGAGGAAGGATAAAGGGGGAGGGGGAGGGAATTACCAGAAATTGGAGAATTCAATGTTCATACCACCAGGCTGGAGGCTACCCAGACGGTAGATGAGGTGTTGCTCCTCCAACCTGAGTTTGGCCTCATCATGGCAGTAGAGGAGGCCATGTATAGACATATCTAGATGGGAATGAGAGGCAGAGTTGAAGTGGGTGGCAAGCGGGAAGTCCTGTCTATTGTGACGGATGGAGCAGAGGTGCTCGATGAAGCGGTCCTCCAATCTGTGTCGGGTCTCGCTGATGTAGAGGAGACCACGCCGAGAGAACCGGATGCAATTCTCAGGTTGGAGGAGCATGATGAGGCCAAACTCGAGTTGGAGGAGCAACACCTCATCTACCATCTGGGTAGCATCCAGCCTGGTGGTATGAACATTGAATTCTCCAATTTCCAGTAATTCCCTCCCCCTCCCCTTTCCCCTATCCTAGGTCTCTCTCTGCCTCTCTCCCCTTTCAACTTTCTGCTCCTTTACCTCTACAGTTCTTTCATGCTTATATCCTCCCCCCTTTATCCTTCCTCTGATTGGTTCTCCACCTGGCGCCTCCAGCCCTTCCCCCTCCCCTATCTCTATTACTGGGCTTCGGCCCTCTCTTCCCCCCCCCATTCCTGATGAAGGGTCTCAGCCCGAAACGTTGGCTACTCTTTTCTCACAGATGCTGCCTGACCTGCGGAGTTCTTCCAGCGTCGTGTACGTACTCTTTGATCCACAGCAACTGCAGTTGTATTTTTGAGTATTTAGCACCTTTGGCAGCAATTACAGCCTTAAGTCAGTGTAGATAGGTCTCTGTCAGCTTTATACATCTGGACACTGCAAATTATCCCCATTCTTCTTTACAGAACTGCTCAAGCTCTGTCAGATTGCACGGGGATTGTGAGTAAACAGCCCTTTTCAAGTCCAGCCACAAATTCCCAATTGGATTGAGGTCTCAACGTTGACTTGGCCACTCCAGGGCATTAACTTTATTGTTTTTAAGCCATTCCTGTGTAGCTTTGGCTTTAGTTTGGGGTCATTGTCTTGCTGCAAAACGAATCTTCTCCCAAGTCGCAGTTCTCTTGCAAACTGCATTAGGTTTTCCTCCAGGATTTCCCTGTATTTTACTGCATTCGTTTTACCCTCTACTTTCACAAGCCTTCGAGGGCCTGCTGCAGTGAAGTAACGCCACAGCATGATGCAGTCACCACCATGCTTAGCGGTAGGGATGGTGTGATTTTGATGATGTATGGTGTATGGCTTATGCCAAATATAACATTTAGTCTGATTTTGGTTTCATCAGTCCATAGAACCTTCTTCCAGTTGACTTCAGAGCCTCCCACATGCCTTCTGGCAAACTCCAGCTGAAATTTCATGTGAGGTTTTTCAACAGTGGCTTTCTCTTTACCACTCTCCGATAAAGCTGTGACTGGTGAAGCACCTGGGCAACAGTTGTTATTTCCCATCTCAGCCACTGAAGCATGTAACTCCTCCAGAGTTGTTACAGGTTTTTTAGTGTCCTCCCTCACTAGTCCCCTTCTTGCACAGTCACTCAGTTTTTGAGGACAGCCTGCTCCAGGCAGATTTACAGCTGTGCCATATTCTTTTCATTTCTTGATAATCAATTTAACTGCACTCCAAGGGATAATCAGTGACTTGGAAATGTTCTTCTATCCATCTCCTGATTAGTGCTTTTCATTAGCCATTTTGTGGAGTTGCTTGGAGTGTTCTTTTGTTTTCATGATGTAGGTTTGCCAGGATACTGACTCACCAGCAGCTGGGCCTTCCAGATACAGGTGTATTTTTACCACGATCGATTGAAACCCATTGACAGCACAAAGGCCTCCTAAAACAGATCTCCATTTAACTAATTATGTGACTTCTAAAACCAATTGGCTGCACCAGTGATGATTTGCTGTGTCATATTAAAGGGGGGGGAATACTTATGCAATCAATTATTTTGTGTTTTATATTTGTAATTAATTTAGATCACTTTGTAGAGACCTGCTTTCACCTTGACACGAAAGAGTCTTTTTCTGTTGATCAGTGTCAAAAAAGCCAAATTAAATCCATTCTCATTCAATGTTGTAAAACAATAAAACATGAAAACTTCTGGGGTGAGGGATGGGTGAATTCTTTTGATAGGCAATGTATGTCACCACACACTTCCTGAGATTAACTTTTTTGCAGCTATTCATGAACAAAGAAATACAACAGAACCAATGAAAAACTATACACAAAGACTGACCAGCATCCAGGTTGCAAAAGACAAACTATACAAATGCAAGAATATAAATAGATAGATAGATAGTTTGGGGAAGGGGTGGAGATATTGTACGTTTCTATGAAAAGAGGTGCTCTGGTGGCCTGCAGGTCATCACTGGGCAAGGTGTAGTATCTGCTTAGCCACCCTGCCCCTACCCCCACTGATCAGGGTCACGTGAAGCCATGGGAACAGGTGGTGGGTGGTCGTATGAGTGGACATCACAAGTCCAGGTTACGTGACCACTAATGCCAGGCAGACAATCTCTGAAGAGTATTGATCATGGCTGGGGGGTCTCCCGTCTTGTAAAGTCACTGCCCAGATGAAGGCAATGGCAAGAACAATGATGGTCATAGATAAGACCACGATCTCCCACATCATATGACATGGCACATAACGAATGAACAAAAGAGATAGATAATTTAGATAATTCTAAAAATACAAGTTGTAGAATCCTTGAAAGAGAGGCCATAGGTGTGGAATCAGATGATACCAAATGCGGTGTTTTTTTTTTAAATAGTGAAAAATGTTATTTAAGATGAGAACAGGATCCAAAACACCTGAGGGAGTGGGCCGAGGCATTCAGATGGAACTTAACTCAGTGTGTTATTGTATTTTGGGGAGGTAAACTAGGCCAGAGCATACACAGTAAAAGGCAGGGCCTTGGAGAGATAGAACACAGAGTCCTTGCAGTACATGTACGTACATAGTTCCCTGTGACATCAGTCACTCAGTGGCCACTTTTTTTTTTAGGTACACCTGCTCATTAATGCAACTACCAAATCAGCCAATCATAAGGCAGAAACTCAATGCATAAAAGTACACAGGCATGGTCAAGAGGTTCAGTTGTTGGAACATCGCAATGGGGACTAAGTGTGATCAAAGTGACTTTGACCATGGAATGATTGTTAGTGGTTTGAATATCTCAGAAACTGGGTTTTCATGCGCAACATTCTCTAGACTTTATAGGGAATGATGCAAAAAAAAATCCAGTGAGTGGAGGTTCTGCGAGCAAAAATGCAAAAATGCCTTGTTAATGTGAGATGTCAGAGGAGAAAGGTCAGACTGGTTCAAGCTGACAGTAACTCATATATCCAAGATCCAAGATGGCGGCGCGATGCAGCTTGCAGCGGCCACTCTGGAGCTGATTAACTGTTATTTGTGAAGCGGGGTGCCGTGCGCAATCATAATCGGTTGAAAATGGACGTGGGAGCATGGAGGAACATCTGGAAATCTCCAGGAAGGCCCTCTTTGTTGCTGCTGCTGCTGTGAGGTCTGGGTCTCTGCTGAGAAGGACGAGACCTCGGGGTCGCGTTGCCAGTGGCCGCTGGCGGAGGTGTCTTAATACGCTTGGCAGCGGATGGAGCTCGGAGAAGCTGTGCTGGAGGGGATGTTCATCGGCTCAGAGGTTTGATGGACTTGGAGTCCGCTGCAGTCAGGTCGCTTTCAGTGTATGCTGTGTCTGCGAGGCTAGGTTCGATAGAGCTTACATTGTGTGCTGCGTCTGCGAGGCTGAGTCGGGCGGGGCAATGGAAGTCCATAGCGGGAGGATTCCCTACTGCCGCCGGCGTGGGAAGACGAGTCTATCGGGACCCTGAGGACTTGTGGAAACTGTGTGGTGGTTTCTTTCGAACTTATAGTCTTTTAACATCTTTGGACTATTTTTACTGTGCCCATGGTCTGTTTTTTTTTATCAATTATGCTATTGTCTGCACTGTTGTAACTATATGGTTTTTTGCATGTCTTGTATCTTTAGTTTTTGGTCTTGTTTTGTCTGGTGGATTTGGAGATCCTTTCCGGGGAATGCGCTAAGACGGTAGCGCGATATTAATACGCAGCAGCCTGTCCGGACTCTGGATTGGGGATTGCCAAACGTTATGTGGATTTTCTGGTGTAGTCTATTTTGTCATGTGCTTTGTTGATATCATTCTGGGGCACATTGTCTCATTTTTTAACTGCATTGCATTTGTGGTTTCTAAATGACAATAAACTGAAGCTGAATCTGAATATAACTACATTATGACAGTAGAAGAGCATCTCTGAAGGTACAACACGTCAAGACCACACTGGGTTCCACTCTTGTACCTAATAAGCACACTCAAGTGGTGAAGAATGCATTGGGCACTTTTCCCTTCATCAGTCACTGCACTGAGCACTGGAATGTCATATTGCATCTGTACAAGTATTTGATGAGACCACATTTGGGTGTATTGTAAACAGCTCTGGTCACTCAGCTATGGGAAGGACGTCATTAAGTTGAAAAGGATGCAGGTCAGGTTTACAATAGTGTTACGGGGACTGTAGGGTCTGAGGCACAAGGAGAGACTGGTTAATTCTGTTTTCCTGAAGTGTAGGAGGCTGAAAAGTGACCTTCTAGAGATTTACAAATTCATGAATGAGGTAGATAAGGTGAATTGGATTCAAGGTAAGAGGGGAATGATTTCAAGGTTCAGAGTAATTTATTATCAAAGTATGGATGCAGTATACAACTCTCCCCACAGACAGTCACAAACCAAAGAAAGACCATGGAATCCGTTTGATGGGCAGATTTTTCCACATAGCGACTGGAGGAAAGTCAAATGAGTTGGCAGAACAAAGAGTAGAGGTGGGCTCAATTCCAGATGTTTAAAAGTTAGAGAGGTACGTGGAAAGGAAAGGATTAGAGCAGGTGTTCCCGACCTTTTTATGCCATGGACCCTTACCATTTGCCAAAGGGTACGTGGACCCCTGGTTTAGAGGGATGTGAGCCAAACAGGACCAAGTGCAACTAGCTCATGGTGAACATGGACAAGATGGGTTGAAGGGGCCTTTTCTTGTGATATAAACTTCTATCATCTAGGGTTAAGATAAGAAAATGGTTAACCATATTACAACACTTCAGTACAGAATTGATCTGCAATTGTGATCCGAAGCCGTCAACAGCACAGTGCTGAACTGGCTGACTCAGAGGCCGCAGACTGAATTCACTCGCCTCGATGACTCATGGCTGCGGACCCACTTTCGGGGACTCTACGGCTTGAAGTTTAATATTTTGTGCATAATTCGCTTTCTGCTGTCTTTGTTCTTTTTTTTCCACATATATCCAATGGTCTTTTTGTGTGTGTAGGGGGGGTTCTATAAACGGATTCTATGGTATTTCTTTGTCTTGTGGCTGTCTGCATAGACACATCTCAAGGTTGTATATTTTGATATTAAATGTACTTTGAACCCCTCTACCAGATGGTTCTGACTGATATGGGGCAATACTTCACTATGAGTGTGGGATGAGAGTTGGAGAAGGAGGAAGGGTTGGGAACAGGAGTAAGGCTCACCCCCCCCCCCCAGTTCATTGCACACTGCTTGTCTCAATGCCATAATGCTAATCTCATGGCCTTTCATATCGCGTTCCGAACATCCCAACACTCTCCGCTTTTCAATGAGGTGGTTCAATTTAATATCTGAGAATGTATACAGTACACAGCCTGAAATTCTTACTTTTTACGGACATCTGCGAAACAGAAGAAAAACCCCAAAGAATGAGTGACAGAAAAGTGTCAGAACCCCCAAGTCCCTCTCCCAAGCACAAGCAGCAGCGAAGCACCAACCCTCCCCCTCCCCTCACCTGCCTCAGCAGAAGCATCAACCCCACATGCAGGCAATAGCAAAGCCCCCAAAGAGACCACCAAAAAAAAACTACTGTTCATCCTAATACTTCGACATGCCACAGGCTCTGTCTCTCACTAGGAAGAAAGAGAGAGAGATCGCTCCTGCCACAGCGAGAGGGGAGACCAACAGCTCGCTGTTTCCAAGTTGCAGTCTGCAGCGTCACTTATTTCACCTGCAACGTGCACTGCTCTCGATGCTCCAATCTCCTGCCAAACTTCAGTCGGCGACACTGGTGAGAAATTGGGCCGCACCCCGTAGGAGTAAATCTTCCAGGAGTTTTGAAGTACGCTGTTGGAAACATTTTTAAAATATACATTCAAGAGTTGTGGACTTTGCTGGGTGTGAGCTAGCATTTAGTTGCCTCTCCCCAACTCCTTCAGAAAGTGGTGGCACTCTGCCTTACTCCCTGAGCTGTGGGTCCACCCACAGTGCTTTTAGGGAGAGTGTTCCAGGATTTTGCCCAAGCGACGGTGATAGAACTGGGCTATATTTCCGAGTCAGGGTGGTATGGAAGGCAGCTTCCAAGTGGCGGTGGACCCATGGCTTTTGCTCTCTATGACTCTCCGGCTGGTAGAGGTGGTGGGTTTGGAAAGTTGTTGTATAAGGAGTCTTGGTGAGTTGCAACAATGCATCACGGAGATGGTACAATCTGCTGCTCTGTGCTTCAGGGGTGACTGGTTGCTGATGAAGTGCTTATCAAGCAGGCTGTTATGTTGTGCGCCATGCAGTGCTGTTGATGATACTCATCCAGATAAATGGAGAGCACTCATTCAGATACTGAACCTGCAGCCATTTTTTGGCACAGCAAGCTCTGAGATGGGAAATATGGGATTTGGCAATTAATTGCCTTTCTTGATCATGCTTGACCCAGGACACTGGGGAGAACTCACTTGCTTCTCCTCAGAATAGTGTCTTGGGCATTAACATCCACCTGTGGAAAAACAAAGCTTCAGTTTAAGTCTCGTAAGGAAAACAACTCCTCTGGCGCACCCTTGTCTCTGCAGGGGAGTCAGCCTAGAGTTCTCCAAGGCTCTGAAGTGGGGTTTGAACCCACAGTGGAAATTGCTACCAACTAATTTGGAGCACTGTGTGCAGTTTTGGTAACCTATCCACAGGAAAGATGTAAATAAGTTTGAAAGAGTACAGAGAAGTTTGCAGGGATGTTGCGGGGATTAGAGGACCTGAGTTATAAGGAAAGAACAAATAGCTTAGTAGTTTATCTCTTGGAAGGTAGAAGACTGAGAGGAGATTTGATAGAGGTATCAAAACTTATGAAGGATATAAATAGGGTAAATGCAACTTACCCTATTTATAGGTTGGTAGGACTACAATTAGAGGTCATGGGTTACAGGTGAAAAGTTTAAGGGGAACATGAGGAACATCTCTTCACTTAGAGGGTCATGAGAATGTGGAATGAGCTTCCAGCAGAAGTGGTGAATGCAGGTTCAATTTCAACATTTAAGAGAAGTTTGGATAGATACATGGATGGTAGGGGTATGAAGGACTACGGTCCCAGTGCAGGTTGATGGGAGTACGCAGTTTAAAAACTTCAGCATGGACTAGATGAGCCAAAGTGTCAATTTCTGTGCTGTACTGTTCTATGACTCTAAGCCAAGGACACTGCTGGTACATGAGATCCTGTGTTATAGGGAAAGGTTGAAAAGGTTAGAACTTTATTCCCTGGAGCATAAAGAACGAGGAAAGATCTTGTACGGGAAAGCATGATTAATGAGGGGTAAATACATGCAGGCAATTTCCACACAGCTAGAACTAGAGTTCAAAAGTTAAGGATGAAAGGTTAAATATTCAAGGGGAACCTGAAGGAGAACTTCTTCAAACAGAGAGTGAAATGAGCAGCCAGTGGAGTTGTGGGATGTCGGTTCAATTGTAACATTTGAGAGGATTTTGGATAGGTACATGGATAAGTGGAGCGTGAGGGCTGTGGTCCACATGCAGGTAGATGGGACGAGGCAGTAAAACAGATCGGCAGGAACTAGATGGGGTGAAGGTCCTGCTTCTGTTCTGTAAGGATAAAATTCTTATGAGATTAGCTTTATTTGTAAGATGTATACTTCCAGCACCAACACACGAGGGGTGATTGATAAATTTGTAGACTAAGGCAGAAGGAGTCAATTTTAGAAAACCTAGCACATTTATTTTTCAACATAGTCCCCTCCCACTTTTACACACTTAGTCCAGCGGTCGTGGAGCATACGGATCTTGGATCTCCAGAAAGTATCCACAGCAGGGGTGATTGATAAGTTTGTGGCCTAGGGTAGAAGGAGATGAGTTATACAGCTCTCGTTGCAGGCACATGCAGTTCAACTCTTTGAGTGATTACGCAGAAAGTTTGAAGTTACTAACTTATCTCCTGCAACCTTAGGCCACAAACTTATCAATCACCCCTGCTGTGGACACTTTCTGGTGGTCCAAGATCCGTATGCGCCACAACCGCTGGACTAAGTGTGTAAATGTAGGAGGGGACTATGTTGAAAAATATATGTGCTCGGTTTTCTAAAATTAACTCCTTCTATCTTAGACCACAAACTTATCAATCACCCCTTGTAGCATGCCCAAACCTCACTAACCCTAGCTGTATACTTCTGGAATTTGGGAAGAAACCTGAGCACCGATGGAGGGAATGTATAAACCCTCCAGAGGCAGTGGCAGGAATTGAAGCCCAATCGGCGATCTCTGGCACTGTAAAGCGACGGATTGATCAGGAGGCAGTTCCGGTGGCCCCGTAAGTAGCACCCCAACTCTTGGAGTATGTTGCATATAAAACTGCAAGAAAGACACAGCCTCAATAGATAGCTGGGCTCCACATCTAGTACTCACAAAGACATTCATGAAAATAATGCAGCACTTCTCTCAAGGAACTCAGGATATCATAAAAATGAGTTGGAGAAGTCAAAGTCAGAGAGAGACAGGGTGTCTGCTGATCTAAAAAATACTTTTTCCTTCATCGCAATCCTTAATACTGACTGCCACCAGTACCTTTACTATCACTTCCTTTCAGTCACCGTATGTACAGACATTCCTGTGCCTAGCGTTACTTTACAATCAATCTATGTATCTAAGCAATATTATGTGTTTATATTTATTTTTTTTATCTTATTGTGTTTTGTTTTGTGCTGCACTGTATCTAGAGTAACAATTATTTTGCCCCCCTTTACACATATATACTGGAAATGGCATTAAACAATATTGAATCTTGAGGAAGACACACAAACAAGATCTACATTCTCTTTCACTCTGCATAACTTTAAGCTTCTTTGTGTCTCAGGCTGAACCCAAACCATTTAAGGTAACATTTTACACACTGCGTTTGTCCACTTCACCATTAAGCTGACCTCCAGTGACATCAACCAACAGTGGTTATCTTTCACTCCTTATATCATTATCAGCCAGGCCAGTCAAGCTGGGATGGAAAGCTCCCTGTTGACAAAAGGAAACGCTCCCAAACACAACAGAATGACCATTAACTTCTGACCTTAAAGCTTCCTTTTCCTAGTAACTGGAATATTTAAATAAAAACGGTAACCAGCCAGATAACTGTGAACACAAGAGATTCTGCAGATGCTGAAAATCAAGTGTAATGCACACAAAATGCTGGAGGAACTCAGGCAGCATCAGTGGAGGGGTTCCCACTGCAGTCTGTAAAGAGTTGGTATAATTTCCCCGTGACCGCATGGGTTTCCCTCCCAGTGCTCTGGTTTCCTCCCCCAGTCCAAAGACGCACCAGTTGGTAGGTTAATTGGTCATTGTAAATTGTCCTGTGCTTAGGCTAGGGTTAAATTGGTGGTTGCTGGGCAACAAGGCTTGAAGGGCCAAAAGGGCCTATTCCACACTGCATCTCAATAAATAAAAAATAAACATTTGGCATTTTGGGTTGAGACCTTTCATCGAGGATGGAAAGGAAGAGAGCAGAAGCCAGAATTATCTTTCAGTTGGGCAACAGGTATCACTACACATCTCCTACCACAACCTCCGCCATCTATTGACACAAACTGGCACAGCTGCAATGACAACATGCATTGACCGTTCTGACTTTCCCCAGTAAGATGTTGGTGGCCTGACCTTATGATGCCAACTGAATTGCTTGCTTGCTGATGTCACAAGGTATTCAGAGTGAATCAGGTTGGTTTGGGTCTGGAGGCAAATACTGTACATGTCAGAGGCAGTGAGGCAGCTGATCTCTGTATCAAAGGGATACATAAATAAAGATACTGGAGGAACTCAGCAAGCCAGGCAGCATCTATGAGGAGCAATAAAGAGTCGATATTTCATGCCAAGACTGTTCATCTCTGCATAAAAGGGCTGTGGTGAATTTGATGGATTTTATGTTTTCTTTGAGTCTGCGGATGCTAGAATCTGGAACAGCAAAGAATCTGCCGGAGGAAAGCACCATCTGTTGCGGAATGGAACTGGCCACGTTTCGGGTTACAACCCAGCATCAAGGATTCTGCGAGTTCTGAAGCAGGGTCTTGAACTGAAATGCCAATAGTTCCTCCCCCACCCTCCATAGATCCTGTTTGACCTTCTGGGTACACTGTACATTGTTTTCTGTTTACTTGCTTACCAATGCTGATCACCTATTAAGACCACTAGTAATATTTAACCAAATCTAATTTCCCAGGGTGAAAAGCAAGAATTCAAACCCACAGCCATGACCACGAGTCTAGACCCACTGAATAGAACAAACTAAGTTGACCTCTAAACCGCCCATGCATTACCTGAAGTGCTCCCACTCCTGAACGTTTACCCATTCCTCCCACCATTTGCTATCACCAGCAGGTCTTCAAAACCAACCGGTTTTTGTGTTGGCTTTATGCAGATCACTGGAAACAACAGTTAAAGTTTAAAGTAAAATTTATTATCAAAGTACCATATACTAACTTGAGATTAATTTCCTTGCAGTCATTTACAGGAAAAATAAAGAAATTCGACAGAAAAGATGAAGAATTAAACATAAATGAAAGTGGACAGCAATGCACACAAAATGGCGGAGGAACTCAGCAGGCCAGGCAGTGTCCATGGAGATGAATATACAGTTGATGTTTCAGGCTGAGACCCTTCTTCAGCACTGACAAACAACAGCAAGACAAATTGTGTAAATTTATTCTTTGGAGCGTAGAAGGTTAAGGGGGAAATGATAGCGGAATTTAAAATTATGAGGGGGATAGATCGAGTTGACGTGGATAGGCTTTTTCCATTGAGAGTAGGGGAGATTCAAACAAGAGGACATGAGTTGAGAGTTAGGGGGCAAAAGCTTAGGGGTAAAACGAGGGGGAATTTCTTTACTCAGAGAGTGGTAGCTGTGTGGAACGAGCTTCCAGTAGAAGTGGTAGAGGCAGGTTTGGTATTGTCATTTAAAGTAAAATTGGATAGGTATATGGACAGGAAAGGAATGGAGGGTTACGGGCTGAGTGTGGGTCAATGGGACTAGGTGAGAGTAAGCGTACAGCATGGACTAGAAGGATTGAGTGGCCTATTTCTGTGCTGTAATTGGTATATGGTTATATGTTTAAATAAAAATAATACTGAGAAGATGAGTTGTGAAAAGTCCTTGACAGCAATTCTGTAAGTTGTAGGTATCAGTTCAGAGTTGAAGTGAGTGAAGTTATCCACACTGATTCAGAAGCCTGTTTACAGAATAACAGTTCCTGAACCTGGTGGCTTGGGAGCTGAGGCTTCTGCACCTTCTGCTTGATGGTAGTAGTTCTAAGAGAACATGCCCTGGATGGAATGGCAGAGGATGAGTTGTATAAGATAATGAGAGGCATTGATCGTGTGAACGGTCAGAGGCATTCTCCCCAGGGCTGAAATGGCTGACACGAGAGGACACAGATTTAAGGTGCTTGGAAGTAGGTACAGAGATGTCAGGGATAAGTTGGGTTTTTTTACGCAGAGAATGGTGAGTGTGTGGAATGGGCTGCTGGCAAAGGTAGTGGAGGTGGATACAACAGGTTATTTTAAGAGACTCCTGGATAGGTACATGGAGCTTAGAAAAATAGAGGGCTGTGGGTAACCCTAGGTAAGTTTTACAGTAAGTACGTGTTCTGCATGGCATTGTGGGCTGAAGGACCTGTATTGTGCTGTAGGTTTTCTATGTTTCCGTGGATTGTGGGGTCCTCGATGATGGATACAGATTTCTTGTGGCTGCGTTCCTTGTAAGTTTGCTCAGTGGTGGGGAGAGCTTTGCGTATGAGGGACTGGGCTGTGTCCACCACCCTCTGTAGACCTGTCCATTCCTGGGCACTGGCTTTTCCATTCCAGGCTAGGATGCAACCAGTTCGGATACTCTCCACCATGAACCTATGGAAACTTCTGTGTTATTGCATTTGCATGTATTGGAGTATAAAAGTTGCATTGTTTGCTGTGTAACCAAAACTATGTAGTCAGCTTTGTGTTTGCTATTTGCTATGTATGTATCCAATTTAGTAGGAGAATGAAATCTCTATATTGTCTCTGTACTATTGAACACATCAATGACTTAAGAATGTAGCCAAATAAGATAATGGTGTGTTAATGAGAGGCTAGCTAAGAGATAACTGTCGCCAGGGATGAGATAACACATGGCCCAAAAAGTGGATTAGAACATGATTAAGTTAATGAGTAGGAACAATAGTGGCAAGTAGGGAGCTGATGTACTGGTGATATGCAACTGTAGACCATATTGGATATGCTAATGCAACTAAACCAGGAGATTGCTATAAAAAATGCTATGTACAAGGATCGGTGGGCAATCAGCCACTAGCTCACAGACTGTCTCAGCTTTGATTTGCAAATTAAAGTTTAACACTTCTTGAAGAATCTTCTGCGTCTCCTGGTCATTTGTGGGGCAGAAGAAACCACGATGCATGCTGGTCCCAGGACAGATTCTCTGATATGATAACATCAAGGATTTTAAAGCTCTGATCCTCCCCGCCTCCATTTTCCCTAATGAGGGCTGGCTCACGTTTTATTGATGATACAGCACACAATAAGGAGGTGGTGCTCAAAAGGTAAAGGAATGCAAGAATCCGCTGGACATCTCTGACTCAAAGGAGCATTCAGAACCTTGACGCCATGCATCAGGAATACTCTAACAGCCTGTGGAAGGAATCAACGTTAGTCGCATCTGCAGAAGGGATTCTGGTTGCTATAGTCACCTCATCAGCCACTCTGGAACCCACAGGAGCGAAAGTATGAATTATACTCGATCCTGACCAACTGCCTTCGGAATCCTTTGGCTCTGGGATACGAGTAATCAGCTGGAGGAACGCTAGCTGCTTCTGTGGGTTGGGGGAGTGGGGAAGGGAGAATTGTCAATGTTTTGGGTCGAGACCCTGCATCAGGACCATCAGAAACCCTGACGCAGTTCCAACACCCTTCGGAGATGCTGCTCAAACCACTGAGTTCCTTTAACAGTCTGCTACTCTCGATTCCAGCATTTGCAGTCTCTCGTGTCTCTCCCTTGGTGCTGTGATGTCTGAATTTAAATGGGGTTGTTTTCTCTGGAGGCCAGAGGCCGAGGGGAGATCTGATAGAGGTTTATAAGATTATGAGAGGCATAGATAGGGTAGACAGGGAGTGTATTTTTCTCATGATAGAAAAGTCTAATACCGGAAGGCATGCATTGAAGGTGAGAGAGGGTGGGTTCAAAGGGGATATGAGGGGCAACTGTTTTTACTCAAAGTGGGGGATGCCTAGAATGCACTGCTTGGTACGGTGGTAGAGGCAAACTTTATTATTATTGGCATCCGTTAGTCTCGTGAGACCATGGATTTGCGCCTTGGAAGGTTTTTCCAGGGCGCAGGCCTGGGCAGGGTTGTATGGGAGACCGGCAGTTGCCCATGCTGCAAGCCTTCCCCTCTCCACACCACCGATGTTGTCCAAGGGAAGGACACTAGGACCCAAGCAGCTTGGCACCGGTGTCATCACAGAGCAATGTGTTGTTAAGTGCGTTGCTCAAGGACACAACACGCTGCCTCAGCTGAGGCTCAAACCAGTGACCTTCAGGTTACTAGTCCGATGCCTTGTCTACTAGGCCACACGCCAACACGAGGCAAATACATTGGAGGCTATTATTTAGGTACATGGATGTAAGGAAGATGGGAGGGATATAGAGTGTGAAGGTAGAAGGGATCAGTGCTCGAGTGTTCTTGACTCTTTTTGGCTGGTTCAGCACAACATTGTGGGCAGAATGGCCTGTTCCTGTGCTGTACTCTTCTATATTCTGTATTTAACGTGGAGGTTGACAGATTCTTGATTGGTAATGGTGTCAAAAGTTGCGGGAAAAAGGCAGGAGAATAACATTAGAGGTACAACTCCGTCATGATCCAGGGAGATGCCAAATATCGATTGGCATCTCCCTAGAGCAAGGGATTTAGATGGGGTGGAGTTTGTTAGGTGTGTTCTGGAAGGTTTCTTGACACAATATGTAGATAAGCCTACAAGAGGAGAGGCTGTTCTTGATCTGGCATTGGGAAATGAACCTGATCAGGTGTCAGATCTCTCAGTGGGAGAGCATTTTGGAGATAGTGATCATAATTCTGTCTCCTTTGCAATAGCATTGGAGAGAGATAGGAACAGACAAGTTAGAAAAGCATTTAATTGCAGTAAGGGGAATTATGAGGCTATCAGGAAGGAAATTGGAGGCTTAAATTGGAAACAAATGTTCTCAGGTAAAAGTACATTAGATATGTGGCAAATATTCAGGGAATATTCGTGTGGAGTTCTGTACAGGTACTTTCCAATCAGACAGGGAAGTTATGGTAGTGTACAGGAACTGTGGTGTACAAAGGCTGTATTAAATCTAGTCAAGGAAAAAGGAAAAGCTTACAAAAGGTTCAGAGAGCTAGGTAATGTTAGAGATCTAGAAGATTATAAGGCTAATAGAAAGGAGCTTAAGAAGGAAATTAGGAGAGCCAGAAGGGGCCATGAGAAGGCCTTGGTGGGCAGGATTAAGGAAAACCCCAAGGCATTCTACAAGTATGTGAAGAGCAAGGGGATAAGATGTGAAAGAATAGGAAATATCAAGTGTGACAGTGGGCAAGTGTGTATGGAACCAGAGAAAATAGCAGAGGTACTTAATGAATACCTTACTTCAGTATTCACTGTGGAAAAGAATCTTGGTGATTGTAGTGATGACTTTCAGCAGACTGAAAAGCTTGAGCATGTAGATATTAAGAAAGAGGATGTGCTGGAGCTTTTGGAAAGCATCAAGTCGGGTAAGTCACCAGGACGGAATGAGTCTTACCTCAGTGGTTGGTAAGTTGATGGAGAAGATCCTGGGAGGCAGGATTTATGAACATTTGGAAAGGCATAATGATTAGTAGTCAGAATAGCTTTGTCAAGGGTGGGTCGTGCCTTACGAGCCTGATTGAGTATTTTGAGGATGTGACTAAACACATTGATGAAGGAAGAGCAGTAGATGTAGTGCATATCAATTTCAGCAAGGCATTTGATAAGGTACCCCATGCAAGGCTTATTGAGAAAGTAAAGAGGCATGGGATCCAAGGGGATATTGCTTTGTGGATCCAGAATTGGCTTGCCCACAGAAGGCAAAGAGTGATTGTAGACGGGTCATAATCTGCATGGAGGTCGGTCACCAGTGGGGTGCCTCAGGGATCTGTTCTGGGACCCTTACTCCGTGATTTTTATAAATTACCTGGATGAGGAAGTGGAGGGATGGGCTAGTAAGTTTGCTGATGACACAAAGGTTGGAGGTGTTGTGGATAGTGTGGAGGGCTGTCAGAGGTTACAGCGGGACACTGATAGGATGCAAAACTGGGCTAAGAAGTGGCAGATGGAGTTCAACTCAGATTGGTGTGAATTAGTTCATTTTGGTAGGTCAAATATGATGACAGAATATAGTATTAATGGTAAGACTCTTGGCAGTGTGGAGGATCAGAGGGATCTTGGGGTCCGAGTCCATAGGACGCTCAAAGCAGCTGCACAGGTTGACTTTGTGGTTAAGAAGGCGTAAGGCCTTAATCAATTGTGGAATTGAATTCAGGAGCTGAGAGGTAATGCTACAGCTATATAGGACTCTGGTCAGACCCCTTTTGGAGTACTGTGCTCAGTTCTGGCTGCCTTACTACAAGGAAGGATGTGGAAACCATAGAAAGGCTACAGAGGAGATTTACAAGGATGTTGCCTGGATTTGGGAGCATGCCTTATGAGAATAGGTTGTGAACTCGGCCTTTTCTCCTTGGAATGACAGAGGATGAGAGGTGACCTGATAGAGGTGTATAAGATGATGAGAGGCATTGATAGTCAGAGACTTTTTCCCAGGGCTGAAATGGTTGCCACAAGAGGGTACAGGAGTAGGTACAGAGGAGATGTCAGGGTAAGTTTTTTTACTCAAGAGAGTGATGAGTGCGTGGAATGGGCTGCCGGCAACAGGAGTGGAGGCGGATACTATAGAATCTTTTAAGAGACTTTTAGATAGGTACATGGAGCTTAGAAAAATAGAGGGCTATGGGTAAGCCTAGTAATTTCTGAGGTAGGGACATGTTCCGTGCAACTTTGTGGGCCGAACAGCCTGTATTGTGCTGTAGGGTTTCTGTGATGAGCAGAGCATAACTCAATGGTCCGAATAGCTCAATTCTGTCTTATGGTTTTGTGTTACATTCAGGTTTATCTAACCACAGAAGTGACAATTCCAAGTACATTTTAGCAATTGCTTCTTCCCCTCCATCATGGACAATGAACCTATGTATGCCTCCTCAATATTAGGTAAGGGGATTTAATGTTTGGGGGTTTTTGATTTACTTTTTAGTCAGTTTGGCACAACACTGGGGGCCGGATAGCCTGTTCATAGGCAGCATGGTAGCGTAGTGGTTAGCACAACGCTTTACATCAACAAGCTGTGAGATCGGGGTTCGATACCCACCGCTGTCTGTAACAAACTTTTGTATGTTCTCCCCGTGACCGAGTGTGTTTCCTCCAGGTGCTCTGGTTTCCTCCCACAGTCCAAAGGCGTACGGGTTAGAGTCAGCACCGGAAACATGACATCACTTACGGGTTGCCCTGATCTGATTTGACGCAAAACGACACATTTTACAATTGTCTGCATGACTTGTATTTTTTTTGGCTTTCTCTTGCACATCAGGCATTGGTCTTCTATTCTTTTTTTAAATTGGGTCCTTTCCGGTTTCTTGCTTTGTGGCATGTACCTGAAATGTTTTGACGTACACATGACACATAGATCCCTTTCAGTCTTGTGAATCTCCTCGCCATTTAAAGTTCATCTGAAAACAGACCCCGTTCAGCAGCAATATCAGATGACAAAGAAATAAAGACAAACTGCTGGTGCCTTACTAAATTTTAATCCTTTAAATTGATATAAAAATACTTTCATAAATATTTCTCCAGAGAGGCTGTACATTATTTAAATTACATGCTGAACTCAATAAGTTACATTAGAAAGTAGTGTATCACCTGCAGATTGATTCAAGTACATTGGACGCAACCACGTCACACACACAGATCCACAGCGCTGGGCATACGCAACAGCAGAATGTGCTACTTTGTTCTGATGGTGGGTTTGGTTTTTTCCCCATCGCCCCTCCTCACATCAACCCAAGGCCAACGGGGCCCGGTCGGCGTGAGCTTTGCTGCTTCGTGTGACTCCGAAGGCTGTCACCTCTCTGCAGAGCATCGAGCTGGACAACCCTCCTCTTTTCTGCCGTTTCCCGCTCATCGCCAACTGCTTCCAAGTCATTGGCACCCTTCTCTACTGTTCCCTCTCGATTCATTCAAATAGGTGATAATTGCCCCCCCTCCCTTTAGCAGAATCGGGGCGAGACCTCAGGAAATTCTCTCCGATCCTCCTAAAACCTCACCTCTGCACCACACTAATTTTAAAACGTTCCTCGTTTTTCTCTCTCTCCCTCGACACCGTCTTACTTTGAGTGTCACCCACTTTTTCTCCCTTTATATTACACATACTTAATCCCCCCCGGTTTCTCTCGTCCTCATAGGACGATCTCACTCCTTTAACCTCTTCTCCGCACCTTCACAATCATTATGTACAACTAAAACATTTTTAAACAAGACAAAAGAGGGATCAGGCACACTCCCACAATTGGATTGTGACTGGGATGTGCAGATACTGAGTCAGTCCCTTCAGTCTCCTTAAAAATTATCAGCTATCCTCACAATAATTCTCCAAATGAGCACAACAGTGCAGATCATCTTGTCACATTACTCCACACAGCACTGACATATCCTTATCTTGTTAAATACACTCAGTGGCCACTACGTTAGGTACACCAGCTCATTAATGCAAATATCCAAAGAGCCAATCATATGGCAGCAACTCAGAGCATAAATCACGCAGATATGGTCAAGAGGCTCAGCTGTTGTTCAGGCCAAACATCAGAAATGTGATCTAAGTGACTTTGACCACGGAATGATTGCTGGTGCCAGATGGGGTGATTTGAGTATCTCAGAAGCTGATCTCCTGGGATTTTCACGCTCAACTGTCTCCAAAGCTAACAGTGAGTGGTGCATTAAATACCAAAGTGAGTGGCAGTTTGGTGGACAAAAACGCTGTATTAACGAGAGAGGTCGGAGGAGAATGGCCAGACTGGTTCAAGCTGACGGGAAGGTGAAAGTAACTCAGACACCCGCACATCACAACAGTGGTGTGCAGAAGAGCACCTCCTAAAGTACAACATGTTGAGCCTCAAGGTGGACGGGATACAGCAGCAGAGGACCACACCAGGTTCCATTCCTGTACCTAATAAAGTAGCCACTGAGTGTAGAGTACAACAGCAACCAACAAGTTAAACATTCCTTGAATGTTCACAGCGCATGCCCCAGTCCATGAACACAGGCAGTAGGGGCCACCTTTAACGCTGTTTTCAAACCAACTCCCACCACCCGCGTGGCAGGGTCATTCTATACAAAGGCTCCTTAACCCCTGGTAGAGACCTGTCTGGCAATTCGCTCTCTGATTGTCCAATGATTTATATAGAAATCATCCAACTTCTCGGTCTGCTGCCCGATTTTACGGCGACCAATGTTGTTTGAACCGCACTGACTTCTTCACTACTTCCTTTCCCAGCAGGACTGTAAGAAGTGCAAGATCACTCCATCCAGACTTGGCCACACATTCAGCTCCTGTTCAACGATCCCATTCTGCGCAGAGGGAGACGGCCGCCGTTCCGACGAGAGACGCTGCCCCTCAACACCATCTGCCCCAGTGTCTCTTGCTGTCATACCAGAGAGGACATCCTGGCGACTTTGCCCAACGTGGCATGGCAGCAGGCAGTTCTCGGTGGGGTCACTGCAGTAACCGCTCGTCCACTGGCAGGTCACGCTGGAAAGGATTGGAAAGCCGGGTTAGTTCGGTGAGGGAGAGGGAACAGACCAGAAACATACAACAGCATCCCATCATTCCTTCAGTTGCTCTGGTACCTAAACTCAGCACTGCAAAATGTTCCAGCCCCAGCACTCAGGCCATAATATATAGCAGCAGAGTTAGAACATTCAAACCTTCCAGCCTGCTCTGCCATTCCATTGTGGCCGATTTATTTTCTCTCTCAACCCCATTTTCATGCCTTCTCCCCGTGACCTTTGACACCCTGACTAATCAAGAGTCCATCGGCCTCCGCTTTAAATATACCCAATGAATTGGCCTCCACCGCTGTCTGTGGCAATGAATTCCCCACCCTCTGGCTAAAAGAAATTCCTCATTTCTGTTCTAGGGATGTTTGAGGCTGTGCCCTCTGGTCCTAGACCGTCCCACAATAAGAAACATCCTGTCCACATCCAGTCTACCTAGGCCTTACAGTATTCAGGAGGTTTCACTGAGATCCTCCATTGTTCTCCTAAGCTCCAGTGAGTACAGGTCCAGACGCCCCTCAGATGTTAACCCCTTTGTTCCCAGGATCATTCTTGTAAACTTCCTTTGGATTTCGTCCAATGCCAGCACACCCAGTATATGGGGCCCAAAATTGTTCACAATACCCCAAAAGTGGTTTGACCAATGTCCTAAGGGAAATACTCAGTGGGCTTGCTGAACAGAAGACAGAAGGAAATAATTTTTCTACAATAGAGGCCAATGAAACCATCACGTCTATGCTGACTCACAGAACAATCCCATTCTGCTCACGTACTTTCTATGCTCTCTTTCACATATCACTGATTTCCCCACCATCCTTCCCACTCACTTTCATGCTAGGGATAACTTACAGTAATCAATGATTCATTCATTATGTGCCGTGTCGTATGATATCTTTCCATGACCACGATTGTTCTTGGGAAAGATATCTACAGAAGTGGTTTGCCGCAGCCTTCTTCTGGGCAGTGTCTTTACAAGATTTCAGAGATTGTCTGCCTGGCACCAGTGGTCGCATAACCAGGACTTGTGATGTGCACCAGCTGCTCATACGACCATCCACCACCTGATCCCATGGCTTTCCACGACCCTGATCTGTGGGAGGGGTGGGGGACAGCTGCAGGCTAACGGAAGGAAGGAGCACCTTTGGTAGAGATGCATCTCCACTCCACCACCCAAATTAATGATTACTTACTAATACAAAGATATGAAAAATCAGTATCTTTGGGATGCGGGAGGAAATCTGGAGAAAGCCCACATGGAGACAGGAAAAGTCCACAGAGACAGCAGTGGAGGTGAGCACTGAGCACAGCTGGGAGGCAGTAGCCACCACGCCACCCACAAGGGAGACTATGACCAGCGTGAACAGAGCTAGGCCTTCAGCTGTTCACAGTGTGTAACAATGGTCTGGATGACAGTTCTGAGGCAATACTTCCACGTTTTCTGATCACAGTAAGCCACATCGCTGTGTGACCTGTGAGAAGCAGTGAGACTTTCTGAGAGACACAAAGCAGTTTTGTAACTGAGTAAGGATGAGGCAGATGGAATATAAACACAGGGAAAATGAGAGATCATCGTCATGGGACAAAGAAACAGAAAAGCAAGTAAGGTATGAAGGCAGAGTAGGGATGCGTTAATCCAGTAATACAGTGCCTGGCGAGACGACATCTGGAATCTTCTTTCCTCATGCTGATCAGCCCAAGAATGGATACAGATTAGCTTTGTCACATGGACATTGAAACAGCCAGTGAAATACATTGTTTGCGTCAAATCAAAACAGCGAGGATTGTGCTGGGCAGCCCACAGGAGTCACCATGCTTCTGGCAATAAAACAGCATGGCCACATCTCTCTACGCCTAACGTTTTGTCTTTGGAATGTGGGAGGAAATCAGAGCACCTGGGGAGAGGGAGAGTGAGGGAAGGGGAGGAGAGGGGGGGAGGGAGAGAGAGGGGGGAGAGAGAGGGGGGAGAGAGAGGGGGGAGAGAGAGGGGGGAGAGAGAGGGGGGAGAGGGAGAGTGAGGGAAGGGGAGGAGAGGGGGGGAGGGAGAGAGAGGGGGGAGAGAGAGGGGGGAGAGAGAGGGGGGAGAGAAGGGGGGGAGAGAGGGGGGAGAGAGAGGGGGGGGAGAGAGGGGGGGAAGAGGGGGGGGAGAGAGGGGGGAGAGAGAGGGGGGAGAGAGAGGGGGGAGAGAGAGGGGGAGAGAGAGGGGGGGGAGAGAGGGGGGAGAGAGAGGGGGGAGAGAGAGGGGGGAGAGAGAGGGGGGAGAGAGAGGGGGGAGAGAGAGGGGGGAGAGAGAGGGGGGAGAGAGAGGGGGGAGAGAGGGGGGAGAGAGGGGGGAAAGGGGGGGAGAGGGGGGGAGAGGGGGGAGAGGGGGGAGAGAGGGGGGGAGGGGGGAGAGAGGGGGGGAGAGAGGGGGGGGAGAGGGGGGGGGAGAAGAGAGAAGAGCCTCACGTCACACACACACACAGCGTACAAACTCCTAAATGGACCGTGGTGGTAAATGAACCGTGATCTTACAGCCGGTGATGAAAAACCTCACGCTACCCACTACCCTCAACATACATTTGTGCTGTAGGGAGAAGAGACAGAAGAGACAGAGGGTTCATCATGTTGATTCCTGGGATGGAGAGTTTAGGCTGCCAGGTGACTGGAGGAAAGTTTAGGGGAGTTGTCAGAGGTAGGTTTGTTTACTCAGAACATAGAAAAATAAAATGTTACTGAAACATAGAAAATTCTTACAGAAAATTGATGTTTCCATTGGCAACAGTGTCTACAGTCAGCGGTCCATCTTAGAATGAGGGGCTGAGTCCGATGTAGTGAAATGTCTTTCCAGAGTGTTGAACTGTTGGAATTATCTAAATCATAGCTTGTAGAAGCTCAGCTGCTGAGTGTATTTGACAGAGATGTTTTGAGATTAAGAGAATCAAGGCCTGTGGGTCCTTGTGTGTTTTTATATCCCCAGTGGAGAGGACAAATGCAAAGAGTTAAAACGAGAGGTGAAAGATTTAAGATGGAATTGAAGGGAATTCTCATTCAGAGGTTGGTGGGTGTATTCAACAAGCTGACAGAAGTCAAGGCAGGTATAACTGCAACATTATGAAGACATTTAGACAGCTTCATGGATAGGAAAGGCTGAGAGAGATTTGGGCTGAAGGCGGGCAAAATGGGAGAAGCTCATTTTGACAGCTTGGTGAGCACAGGTCAGATAGGCCTCAGGGCCCATTTCCATGCTGTAGGGCTGGAAAATTCCTTTGAGATAAAAGGTCACCACAATCTAATTGGCTGATCCTTGTATCACAGCAGGTCCGGGTGGGTGGGGCAAGTGGCAAAGTCCGCCCCTCAAAGGATGCTACAACCAAGCCAATACCCAAACCCTCGATTACACTCCAGCCTGCATTTGGGACTTGACGACAAGGAGAAGTGAAATTAATTATTTTCTGCCTTTTTTTTAAAATATATCTTATGAGGAAAGGTTGAGTAAGCTAGGGTTTTTCTCTTTCAAGTAAAGGAAGATGAGTGGTGATTTGATAATGCTGTATGAGATTATAGGAGGTATTGTTAGAGTGGACAGTCCCCCAGGGTGCCAATGACTAGTACCTGCAGGTATTCTTTTAAGCTTAGGGGGGTTGTCAGAGGTAGGTTTGCTTACTCAGAGACTGTTTAGTGCTTGGAAGACAATGGATGTAGAGGCAGATACATTTAAGGAAATTTAAGAAACTCTTAGGTCGGCACACAGATGAAAGAAAAATGCAGGGCACTGGCTGTGTAGGGTGAAGGGTTAAGTTGATCATGGAGTTGGATCGAAGGTTGGCAGAACATTGTGTGTCAAAGGGCCTGTTCAAAGCTGTACCGTTCTATGTTCTACATGCTCTAACAGCAGTCCCATTAAAATGAGATAGGCACCGGCCCCAGGTCCATTTTCCAAAGGTCATCTTCAGGGAAGAGACCAGCTCTGGCATGAACTTCAAGGCAGCAAACTTGATGGGACTGGGACACATCCACCCCTGAATCCCAGATGGGCAGCAGGACAAACTGGGCTGTCAACCCCTCTGGCTCAGCGTCCTCTGACACTGGCTGTGCCGGGGATGATAGAGACAGGCGGAGCTAGTCCATAGTAATGACATCCATCAAGATGCAGTAGCATTACTCCCAACACGCCCATGGTCATCAACCTGATAGCTTGACCGTTACCCTCTCCATAAATAGCTAATAGATCCGCTGCCCCACCAAAGCTCCAATGATCCCGGTTCAATCCTGACCTCTGGCTCTGTCCATGTGAAGTTGGCAAGTTGTTCCTGAGACCACGTGGTTTTTATCCGGGTGCTCCTGCACCCCCCCCCCCCCACCCCCGCCGCACATCCCAAAGATGGTAGGTTAATTGGCCACTGGTGTGTAGGTGAGTGCTGGTGGGATTGGTGTAAGTGGGCGGTTGAAGGTCAGCATGGAATTGGTGGCCGAAGGGCTTGTTTCTGCACCATGTGGCTCCACAGCTCAAGGAGAGGTATAGACCACTCACCTTAATACCTCACCACATCGAATCACAGAGCAGAGAAACAGGCCCTTCAGCCCAACTGCAAACCTTGGCCCACACTGACCAAGATTCCCAACTAAGCAAATCCCATTTACCAAAATTTGGCACATATCCCTCTAAATCAGGGGCTTCCAGTCTGAGGCCCACAGGCCCCTTGCTTGATGGTATTAATTAATTGTTATTATTATTGACGTACAGCGCAGAATAAGCCATTCTGGCCCTTTGAGCCATGCTGCCCAGCAACCCCCTGATTTAATCCTGGCCTAATAGAACATACATAGAACTTAGAAACCTACAGGCCCTTCGGCCCACAATGTTGTGCCGACCATGTACTGCCTAGAGTTACCCTACCTAATAGTCTCGTATAAGAGCCTATTGTTTCCGCTTCTACCACTGTCGCTGGCAGTTCATTCCACGTACCCACTGTGTGACAATGACAGGGCAATTCACAATGACCAACTAACCAACCAACCGGTACTTTGGACTGTGGGAGGAAACCAGAGCGCCCAGAGGAAAAAGGTCACGGAGTGAAAGTACAAAGTCCTTACAGGCAGCGGCGTGAATTGAACCCAGGGCGCCGGTACTGTAAAGCGTTGCGCTAATCACTTCGCTACCGCGCCTTATTGGTCCATGGCATGAAAAACGTTGGGAACCCCTGCTCCGAAGATTTCCCATCCACGTATCTGGCCAAGCTCCTTTTAAATGTTGTTAATGTGCTGCCTCAACCACATCCTCCGGTAGTTCATTCCATGTATTGATCACCCTCTGGGTGAGAAAGTTGCCCCTAAGGTTCCTATTAATTCTCTCCCCTCTCACCCTATGAGTTCTAATTGTAGACTCTCCCAACCCTGGTAAAACAAAGACCGTGTGCATTCACACTATCTAAGCCCCTCATTTTCCGTTCTCCTATAAGATCACCCTTCACTCGCCAATGAATAGAGCCCCTACCCGCTCACCTGTCTCTATCAATCAGTACCTCAAGTCCGCATAAACCTTCTCTGCAATATTCCCAGCAGAACGACATCTTCGCTACAGCAGAGTGGCCAAAACAGAACACAATACTCCAAATGAAGCCTCGCCAACATCTTTAACGACAGCTTCGTAAAGACATTCCCGCGTCTACACTCGGTGCCTTGGCTTACGAAGCCCAGCGCGTCAAAAAGGCCCCCTTCACCGTCCCGCCCGCCCGCGCAAAACGAAAGGGCCCTCGCGGTAACCTGCCCTTACCTGACCACCGGGCAGCAGCCCCATCCAGAGCAACCGTGGAACGAAGGGAAAGCATGCGCCAGCCCACGAGTCTCTCTCTGCTTGTTCACAGTACGGATAAAGTTCAGCCACAGTAAGAGTGAATGGGAGTGCACAGATATAGCCTGTGGTGCCTCAGCTGCGTATGTCTTTTGGAGTTAGTTTTTGTTCGGGATTCAAGCGTTTAAATGTCGTCTCTCGTGAATTATGTACAAGTTTTCAGTGTTGGGTTCCTCGCTGCTATTTACAGGGAACTTGAGGTAGCTGGGTGCTGAGAAGGGGCCGTGCCCTCTGGTCATACCGAAGACTCCTCGGGGTTGGCGTCGGGCAACATCTGCCGCTGCTTCAGCTTCTTCCTCAGCTCCTCGGAGAAGGGGTCGGCCCCCTCCTCGCCCAGCTGCAGCCGGATGTAGCCGTTGGTGTTGGCGCCGCGTATGTTGGCCAGGTTGAGGCGGGTGGGGGACTGAACGGCGGTGGGCAGGGGCTGGCCGGGGATTCCGTTGGCCGCGCCATTGTGCGACGGCGATCCCCCGTTCTGGCAGACGGCGTGCCCCGGTACGATCTTCAGGGAGCCATCAGAGTAATAGTAGGAGGGCGCCTCCCACAGCTTCTCGTCTGAGCTGGAGGTCTGGCTGGGGATGAAAGTGGTGCCCCGGGGCAGCTCCTTGGGCAGGATGAGCTCGGTGGCCCGAGAGCCCGAAGCCTCCCTCGCTTCGGCCGTTTTCTCCAGCTGCTTCTTCAGCTTGCGGTTCAGGTAGATGACCGTCCCCAGCAGGCAGGTCAAGATCAGCGCACCCAGGATCAAGACGGCCAGCCAGACCAAGCCGAGGTTGAAGCCTGCAGAGCGGCTCTCCAAGGCCACAGCTTGACTGGAGAACACGACCAATGAGTAGTTCCCCACTAGAACTCGCCCGTGCTTCTCCTCCGAGTAACACGAGTAGCTGCCACCATGTTGCGAGCTCACGTCCAGTATCTGCAGGGCCTTGGGATGGATCTCGTAGCCTCTACTGGAGCCCCTGGTCAGGTCCTGGCCCTCAAACAGCCACCTGGGCTCAGCCATGTTGGATAACAACACGCAAGGCATGAGGATGTCAGTGCCTGCGACCACGGTGACGGTCTTGGATCTCGGGTCCCCTGAGAGAGAGAGAGAGAGAGAGAATAATCAGTCTCAAGCAGAAAACCAAAGCAGGAGACAAACGAGTCTGCTTCATCAATCAATAAGACAGCTCCACAGTTTGATCTGATCCCATCATCTACACTCCCTTAGTTCTGGAGATCTTCTGATCTATTGATTTCTGATGTCTGATTCAATAAGACTTAGGATTGGGCCATTTGGCCCATCGAGCCTATTCTGCAATTCAAACTTGGCTGAGTCCCCCCCCCCCCCCGATCACATTCTTCACCCTCTCCCTGCAACCCTTACTAGCCCCCATACCAATCACAAATCATGCCATACAAACACCCAAATACTTGGCATCAGAGGTACACAGCAGGGGATGAGGCCCTTCGGCCCGACTCGTTCAGGCCGATCCGTGGCCACACCTCCAACAGTAGAGCATCTCGGTGTCACACTACAGAGTCAGCCATGACTTCCGGCTGTAATTCCCGAAGGAGATGCGTTGGAGGGCAGATGGAGAGGAAATCAATCTGAAACACCTTATCTTAAAAAGACAGGAGTGTTTGAACGGTGGTTGAACAATTTCAATGTAAATATTAACCAATTGATAAGATAGTATATGGCAAGGGAGTGGGGGGGGAAACTGCCTAATTCTCTCTCCCTCACTCACACACACAAACCCAGATGTCAGTACGGTTGTTCGAGCACAGAGTTATTGAACTTGGACCAAGTCACCAGCCACCTACTCTTAGTAGGTGTGTTCGAGAATGCCAACACACCAGCCAGGGCAGGTGAGTCCTTGTGATGGGTACCTCATACCAGCTGCCGAGCTGAGCAGGAGTCTGCCTGCTCCTGACCAGATGGAGGTTCCCAGTACACGCGAACATCATGAGACAACACCCTTTCCTTTCCGACACCAGTTACCTTTGGCAGGCTCCATCCTTTGACACAAATCAACGTTGGCAAATTCTACGTCCTGATACACCACAGCATTTCTAAGGAAACAAAAAGAAGATTGGCTGGAGGTTAACTTCGACAAATAATGAGGTCAGCGGAGAAGATCATCAGGGTCTCTCTTCCCGCCGTCACGGACATTTACACTACACCCTGCATCCGCAAAGCAAACAGCATTATGACGGACCCCATGCACCCCTCATACAATCTCTTCTCCCTCCTGCCGTCTAGGAAAAGGCTCTGAAGGATTCGGGCTCTCACGGCAAGACTATGTAACAGTTTCTTCCCTCACGCCATCAGACTCCTCAATACCCAGAGCCTGGACTGACACCTTACTGCCCTATTGTCTTGTTTATTATTTATTGTAATGCCTGCACTGTTTTGTGCACTTTATGCAGTCCTTTGTAGGTCTGTAGTCTAGTGTAGCTTTCTCTGTGTTGTTTTTCCTTACGTAGTTCAGTCTAGTTTTTGTACGGTGTCATGTAACACCATGGTCCTGAAAAAACATTGTCTCATTTTTACTATGTACTGTACCAGCAGTTATGATCGAAATGACAATAAAAGTGACTTGACTTGTCTTGAGATACCGAGCCCCTCTCCTTAAAACACCATGGTCAATGGAAATCAGAATTCAAAACAGTAATTGCTCAAAAGCTTATGTGGACAGAGAAACGAGTTGATGTTTCATGCTGATGACTGCTTTTGGTCATGATTGGCTAACTGTGCTCAACACAACATTTCAAAGGCAGTCCCTTTTTGCACGAGTAATCAGATCGCAAGAGGTTCTTAATATGATTTTCTTTTTGTACTTAACCTTCTGTGGTCAGGATCGACCATGGATGTTGAGCCCTAACTCTCTGGATACGCAAGCCCGGGCAGCACAATATGGAGGGCAAGCTGTGGCCCAGGCAGCAAGCTCCCCCTCTCCATGCAACCGATGAACCCAAAGGAACGGCAGAGGCCGATACAATTTGGCACCAGCAACATCACAGGAGTTGCCAGTCAGCGTTGTAGTTAACATAGGAATGCCTTGGGGAAACAAGCTCCAGATATTTCCTCTGGGTTTACTCCCAAAGCCTTCCACATGAGTGAGTATAGCCACCATGCAGCACCGGTTTGAGATCAGAGTTTCTCTTCTCCTAGATGAGCTGACAACGACAGCTGATGAGCCCCATCTACCTGAAGTGACTGGCTTTAAGGCACCAGTAACCTGCTTTTGCCCTTTCTCCTGTCAGTAAAAACAGTTCTACCAAGCTTAGTAGCTAAGCCACACCTGAAGGCCAGGAGCTGGTCTTGCTTGTCAGAGGCTATTTGAGGCACGCACCATTGGGAGCATTTAATAGGTGGTGGGAGCTTGTCCCCACCACCACCCCCGGCTATTACAACCTTAAGGAACACATTTAGGGAATTAGTAAAGAATAGGCAAACACAGATAAACACGAGGAAGTACATTCAAAAAGGAAGAGCAGAGATGTTATTTGGAGCTTGAAAGACACGAGACAAAATGGCAGAAAGATAAAGATACCTCAGGAGCATAAATGATGGCTTAGTGTGAATGGGCTGTTGGTGGTTAGCACAGACTTGGTGGGCAGAAGGGTCTGTTTCCATACTGTATCTCTCTATGACTCCATACACTTATCACCAAAAGCTTGCGCCAACTTTCCTATGGCTACTTAACCTGTCTTTCAGATGTGGAAGGAAATTGGGACACCTGGTGGAAATTCATCCAGTCACGGGAAGAATACAGCTAGCCCTCGAGGTCAGGTCCCAGATGTTTGGGGTTGTGAGGGAGCAGCACTACCTGGTGTTCACCATCACTGTTGCTTTAATCTGTCAGACTTGGTTATACAAGCGTGGAGGTCAGCCGATCGAATGGAAGAGCGTTACATGTTGGTGCAATCTCACAGAAGAACTCTTTAGACTAGGAAATGGAAAGTGAGGGGGAGGGAGAAGGGAGCAATCATCAGAAGTTACAGAAATCAAATTTCATGCCATCGGGTTGGAGGCTAGCCAAGCCGATTATAAGGTGTTGCTCCTCTAACCAGAGTTTGGCCTTATCGTGCCAGTACAGGAGGCCACGGACAGACGTGTTTGTCTGGGAATCGGGAGTAGAATTGAAATGCGTAGCCACCAGGTGATCCTGCCTTCCGTAACAGACAGAGCAAAGGTGCTCGATAAAGCAATTCCCAATCTTCGTCCGCTCTCACCGATGAAGAGTAGGTTGCACAGCAGTTATCTAGGCAACTTCCTTTTCCTCCCCAGCTTCTCCTCTCATGGCTTCTGGCCAACACGAAGCAGTAGAGATTAGAACACAGGTCTGACCCTTTGTACAACTTGACTTCCGCGTGTACCGCTTCCTTTCGCGAACACAAAGCCCCGGCCCCTGGGGTCAAACAATTATTCAAGGATTCAAAACCTGCCCTCTTCCTAAAAGGAAGCCACCTCCTTGCATAGTAGCTGACTGCAAACTCAATAAAGGACATCCTCTGCTCAATGCACACAGCTCAAGAGGAAACTACTGACGTGATGAAAAAAATCCCGAACACCACATCACTTTCATCATTGCCCCAAGTGCCCGTGAAGTAAGGGGCAGTAAGTAGACAGACAAGATCATAACGACATAAATAGTGAGGTCAGGAGTCTGTCCTCAAACACCCTTGCTGTTCGGTTGTGGCCAATTCTCACACATTTCGGCTTTTTGACTGTGAGAGGCATCACCTTCAGCTTTCCTCGCCCAAAGCCCATATGCAGTAAACGCTAACCCATGAAAGGCAGATTAAAAATTGCTGCCCAACCACCGTGCAGTCTAGAAAGTTCAAGGAACATCTGAAAACCACGTGCAGCAACTACTTCAGCTCAGCTTCTTAATGCCAAATGCATGTGATTGGTGGCAGGACCTTCCTGAGCTTTGCTCCCTCTCCCAGAGAGCTGGACAGCAGAACAAAGTCTCTTGCAAAAGATAGAAATGAAAGATCAAATTTGCAATTTTCCTCGTGTGCACGGCTGACACTGAAGCAACACAGGTCAAAGCGCATAAACCAGAGGCCTAAAATGCCACACCACCAGGTCCAGGTACAGGTACTTTCCTACAGCCATCAGTAGCTTGAAACCACCAGCACAACCTTAACCCTAGCTCAACATCAGAACACTACCGACTGCCTCATGTTCCCAGTATTACTTATTCATTTTTAAAAAAAATTATTATTGGCACGATTTTCCGCATTAAATGGTTGTCAGTCCTAGCCAGGTATAACTTCTCATAAACTATATTGCATTCCTTTACTTTCCTGTGAATGCCTGCAAGAAAAGGCAGTATATGGTGACGTAGGCACACGTTATGAGGGGATTCTACAAATCACTGTCAGTGTTATTTATTTGCACAGTTTGCCTTCTTCTGCATATCGGTTGTTTGTCAATCTTTTTTCACTGAATCTATCGTACTTCTCCATTCTAGTGTGAACACCCGCAAGGAAACAAATCTCACAGTAGCATATGGTGACATACATGTACTGTGATAATAAACTTGTTCTGAACTTTGAACCTTGGGCATACAGCCATGGACTTGCCCTTAATTGTATATTTTTTGCACTAACGTCTTGCTTTCGCAGTCTTTATTTCCACCATACAGTATCATTTTGTTTAATTATAGATCACTTGCATTCTGTATGGTGTCTGTACCTGTACTCTTGTGACGCTTCTGAAAGCAAGCTTGTTATCGTCCCTCACTGTACTTGTACCCATCTTGACTTGAGAAGATAAATCACACACAGTGCCATTCCAAATCGGGCGAAGTGGTTAGCACACCGCTTTACAGTGCCAGCGATCCCGGTTCAATTCCCGTCACTGTCTATAAGGAGTTTGTACGTTCTCCCCGTCACCACTTGCTCCGGTTTCCTCCCACAGTCCAAAGTCAGCCCATCGGTCATTGTAAGTCGTCCCGTGATTAGGCTAGGGTTAAATCGGGGGATTGCTGGGTGGCTTGTAAGGCTAGAAGGGCCTATTCTGCGCTGTACCTCAATAAATAAATATCAATCAGCTTTCTCCTAAACATTCATGATACCTATATTCATCATGTGCCTTGATGTAAAAGCTGTTCTCATATTGTATCCCCCCTCTGATGCTGGGCCAAGTGGACCAGGATAATCTGAGGAGCGGCAGGAATCGCGCTGCTTACTTCGTCAAGCCGTCGATGGCCGAGCACTCGTGGTTGGCCCAGGCGCAGTGAGGGTCCCTGGCCAGCAGGCAGTCCGCACAGCTTTGATACTTCTGACAGTCACTGACAGGGATCTGGACCACCTGACTCCGTGAGCCGGCAAACAGGAGCTTCTGCGGGAAGGAAGGGGATTGTCAGAATTAATCGAGAACTCGTTACTCTAAACGGATCCAGAACAGCAGAAAGGATGAGCGAGCTTGGACTTTTCTCTTTGGGGCGAAGGAGAATGAGAGGCAACTTTATAGAGGTTTACAAAATGATAAGAGGCGTAGATGGAGTGGACAGCCAGCACCTTTTGCTCCCAGGGCCAAAGCGGCTAATTACAGCAAGATATATGATTAAGGTGACTGGAAAAAAGTACTGGGGGAGATGTCACAGGTAACTTTTTTTAAAAAAAAAACAGAGTGTTAAGTATGTCGAACACACTGCCAGGGGCAGATACAGTAGGAATATTTAAGAGACTCTTGGATGGGCACATGAATGACAGAAAAAATGGAGGGGTTGCTATATGGGAGGGAAGGGTTAAATTGCTCTTGGAGTAGGTCGAAAGTTCGACACAACAGCAAAAACCTCCATGTTTGTAGGTGGTATCAAAACGGGCTTGCAACCTCTCACTGTCTCTCTGGCCCAGGTTTCCCCTTCACAAGTTGGAAGACCCTACTGTAGATTTGCCCATCTGACACGTGCCACTGCACAGTCCCACTCAGAGGCACACACACTGCAGCCGACAGGGACACAGCCGAAAGGACTGTGGGCCTATCCTCCGGTGCACATGCCTCAGCACATCGAGCTTCAGAGGCTGCTGCATGCAGTTTAGGAGGTGGATTCATCCCACTGGTCTGATAACAGGAAACTGGGCCGACTTGCCTTTCTCTTGGAGATGGCCAAGCTTTCCACGGGCTGCGCCTCCTGAAACAGCTGGACCTCCTCAATGATGTGCGCCGTAGATCCGATCATTACGGCCTTCTGAAGCCATCCCGCTCCTGGGGGGTGGGGAGGGGGAAGAGGAAAGCACACGGTACTGTAATCACATGAAATGGACCTCAGCAAACCGAGCGATGAGAAAACCAAGACACAAATCCACCCGCATCAGGATTCAGCCCAAGTTACGGCTCTTTCTTTCAGTGGGTCCGGTCAGCAGATGGAACAGAGATCTCGGTTTTCCTCTGAACAGGGAAATGTAACCAAACAGGCTTAACTCCCCAAGAAACAAGAGTCAAATAGCAAACTGCATCTACGCAGCAATCAGAAGTTCGCATGATGGAGAGATGAAGTCATCAAACTGAAGTAAAACTGTTTCATAAAGCTCAGTGGAGGCCAATCGGCCCACAATCTCGTGCCAGTCCTTCCACCAACTTCAAACCAAGGGTTCCCAACCTGGGATCCGCAGACCCTTCAGTTAATGGTAGGGGTCCATGACTTAAAAAAGGTTGGAAACCCCTGCCCCAAACCTCCCCTCCTACACAGACATTCATTTTTCTTAAGTACCTACTTAAGAGTCTCTTAAGTGTCCGTAATGTATCTGCCTCTAGCAACATCCCTGGCAGTGTGTTCCATTCACCTACCAGTCTGTGTAACAAAAAAGCCTACCTCCGATATTCCCACCATACTTTCCTCTAATCAACATAAAATTATACCTCCTCATATTAGCAAACAATCTGGGATGCTTCACGAGCTTGCGTGTCATCCATGCTCAGGCTTCTCTCTCTATAGATGCTGCCTAACCAGCTGTGCTTCTGGCATTTTCCTGTTGTTATTTTAGACTAGTGACAGTTTGGGCTAAGTGACAGTTTTAAGCAACACACACAATGCTGGAGGAACTCAGCAGGTCAGGCAGCGTCCATAGAAAAGACTGAATAGTCGACATTTCAGTCCGAGACCCTTCACATTGCTTTGGATTTCCAGCACCTGCAGATTTTCTCATATTTGTAGTATTTAGCGTCATTTTATAGGAGAGGGAGACGCAGGAACTCTGCATGGAGGCGTTTCCAGGACTTGAAGTCAAAGCAGCAGTCACTAAGTGGCAGAACACTTAAATTCAGGGAGAGTCATGAAGCCAGAACTGGAGGAGCAGATAAAAGGGGAAGGTTACGCAGGAGCAGAGGAGCCTACAGACACGGGGCCTGAAAGTAACATTGAGCGCTGTCATAAGGAAGCAGTTTCCATCCTCACGGACACCATTCAGGCCACACTCGGTTCTCATTACGGTCATCAGGAAGGAGATACAGGAGCTTTAGCTCCCACACCATCAGGTTCAGCAACAGTTATGACCCTGATCGAGTTCACCAAACTAATTCCACAATCTATGAACTCGCTTTCAAGCATTTGCCAACTCCTGTTCTCAGTATTATTGAAATAATTAGTTAATTTACACACACTCTTGTTACTGGGCTTCCCCCCCCCCCCCCCCTATTGGAACAGTCTGTCTCCGTTTACACATTAGTTGTTAGTCAATATTTGCTTTTGAGTTGTCCTGGTTTCCTCCCACAGTCCAAAGACAGACTGGTTAGCAGGTCAATTGGTCATTGTAAATTGTCCTATGATTAGGCTAGGGTTAAATCGGTGGGTTGCTGGGTGGTGAGGCTTGAAAGGCCAGGAGGGATTTCCGCGCTGTATCTCTAAATAAATAGAAACATAGAAAACCTACAGCACAATACAGGCCCTTCGGCCCACATAGTTGTGCCAAACATGACCCTACCTTAGAAATTACTAGGCTTACCCATAGCCCTCTATTTTTCTAAGCTGCATGTACCTATCCAAAAGTCTCTTTAAAAACCCTATTGCATCCACCTCCACCACCGTTGCTGGCAGCCCATTCCATGCACTCACCACTCTCTGAGTAAAAAACTCACCCCTGACATCTCCTCTGTACCTACTCCCCAGCACCTTAAACCTGTGTCCTCTTGTGGCAACCATCTCAGCCCTGGGAAAAAGCCTTTCCACACAACACACTATCTACACAATCAATGCCTCTCATCATCTTATACACCTCTATCAGGTCACCTCTCAGCCTCTGAGTTCACTCAACTTTTTCTCACAAGGCATGCTCCCCAAACCAAGCAACATCCTTGTAAATCTCCTCTGCACCCTTTCTATCGCAATAAATAAACAAACAAAAAACTAAATAACATAGTTGAGGGACTCAGCAGGACAGGCAATGAAGCTCATACAGTTCTGGCTGCTTCTCTATTGAAAAGCCGTAAGACAATTCCTTACATCAAAAGGAGGTATATACAGTACATGAAAGTTGCAAAGTACCTTTCAAGTGCATTCAGCTTGCACAGAATGTTTTGTTAATTCAAAAAGGATTACACAACTATGAAAGGTGCATTTAAAAAGCTCTTGGATAGGCAAAGGGTGGAGGGATACTGATATTGTGTGGGCAGAGTGGATTAGCTTAGTTAGGCATTAGAATTGTTATTGTAGTTTAATTTTCCATAATGTATCGCTGCAGAATTAGTCCATTTCAGCCATCGAGCCTGCTCTGCCATTTCATCATGGCTGCTCCATTCTGGCTCTCGGCTGCAACCTCCTGCCTTCCCTCCATGTCCATTCATGCCCTGACTAATCAAAAATCTATTGACCTCAGCCTTAAATATACCCAATGACAGGACCTCCACAGCCATCTGTGGCAATAAATTCCAGATTCACCTCTCCGGCTAAAGAAATTCCTCCTTATCTCTGTTCTAAACGTATGCCTCTATTCTGAGGCTGTGTCCTCTGATCTTAGACTCCCCCACCATAGGAAACATCCTCTCCACATCCCGTCTACTGAGGCCTTTCACTATTCAATAGGCTTCAATGAGGTCACGCCTCATTCTTCTGAATTGCAGTAAGTATGACAAGCCTTTCAATCCCGGGATCAATTTCGTGAACCTCCTTTGAGCCCTCTCCAATGTCAGCACATCCTTTCCTAGATAAGGAGCCAAAAACTGCTCACGATACTCAAATGAGACCTCACCAGTGCCTTATAAAGCCTCAGCATTACATCCTTGCTTTTATATTCTAGTCCTCTGAAAATGAATGCCAGCATCGCATTTGTCTTCCTACCGATTCAACCCCCACATTAACCTTTCGGGAATCCTGCACAAGGACTCCCAAGTCACTTGGCAACTCAGATTTTTTGAATTTTCTCTCCGTTTAGAAAATACAAACGTTTGTAGTTCACCCTTTGATTTCTTCTACCAAAGTGCATAACCGTACACTTCCTGGCACTGTATTCCATCTGCCACTTCTTTGCCTATTCTCCTTATCCAAGTCCTTCTGTAGCCTCCCTACTTCCTCAAAACTACCTGCCCTCCACCTAAATTTTCCTGCTTGCTTGTATTTTTAATATAATCACCTAAATACATGTAATTATTCAGTGAATTTTTTGGTAATTACAGTGTAGTTACTTCCATATTTACCTAGAAACTTCTAAAGTTTTCTGTAGCAGGAGTCATGCCACATGAACCTGGCTTTTCTGGGTTAATCTCTAGTCTACATGAAGTCCACAGCTACAATTTAGTCTGGGCTTTTCTTTGTTCTCTCAATGCTTCTTCTTTGTACTTGTAATACTTAACAAAACAATCGTAAGCAATAATTTTTGTGGTTCATTCTTGACTTCTGAAGAAGCTTCAGATTGGAGGAGCATCAGGATCCAACATTTACTAGTTTAAGCAAGCTGGCAAGGGGTGTGGGTTGATGTGCTCTCCCTGTGCCGCAGGGCTTGGATCTGTTTGCAATATTCTCCAGAAATAACCCAACCACGTGTGACTCTTAATGCGAGTCTGCTTGTCGTCAGTACCACCCCTGAACTAAATCTGTCTGCCCACTTTCAAGAGAGTACAGTTTCCCAGCGAGGGGACGTCGAGGCGCAGAGCCTGAAGACATACAGACTCCTCCCCACCAGCCTGTCCTTCTCAACGTTATACCTCTGTTCACACTGACAAGAAATACCATGCATTCACAGCACACTTGAGAAAGGAATTTGTCCTCGGCCCGATGCAGACAGATGGGATTAGTTTAAGTGGTCAGCAGATATGTTATGGGCCTGTGCTGTGCTGTCGATGTTTCCGCTCATGGGAGAACCCTGAATGATGGTATGAGGCTACAAGAGGGTGATCTTTAAAACTAAGGTGTGCCAGAATTTTTTCCATACAGAGGATGGCAAAACTCTGGAATTTTCCACACCAGCTGATTGTGGAGGATGATTATTTTAAAAAAACTATCAGAAATGGGGAACAGGCGCAGAAGGGGAATTAAGATCAGGACAGATGAGACATGATTACGTTTAATGATGGAGTACACCTGGTGGGGGGGGGGCCCAACTGACCTACTCCTGCTATTTTGTGTGACCCCCCCCCCCCAAATATATATATATATATCCCTCTCCCTCCACCAGTCTTCCAGAGAAAACTTGAGACAGAACATAGAACATTACAGTACAGTTCAGGCTCTTCAGCCCATTATGTTGTGCTGACCTTTTACCCTATTCTTAAGATCACTCTAAACCTTTCCTCCTACATCATCATCTTGTGGCATGTCATATGATGTAGGCGATCATGGTCTTTGATCATGATTGTTCTTGGCAAAGTTTTCCGCAGAAGTAGTTTACCGTTGCCTGCCTCTGGGCAGTGTCTTTACAAGATGGGTGACTTCAGCCATTATCAATACTCTTCAGAGATTGTCTGCCTGGAATCAGTGGTCGCATAACCAGGACTTGTAATATGCACCACCTGCTCCCGTGGCTTCACACGATCCTGATCGGAGAGGGCTAGGCAGGTGCTACACCTCACCCAAGGGTGACCTGCAGGCTAGCAGAGGGAAGGGGTGCCTTACACCTCCTTCGGGACAGAATATCTCCACCCTGCTACCCATCCCTCCTACATTGTCCTCCATTTATCTATCATCCACATGCCTCTTAAAAGTTCCTTAAAAATCCCTAATGTATCAGCCTCTACGACCACCCTTGGCAACGTGTCCCATGCACTTACCACTCTCTGCGTTAAAAAAAATAAGCTCTGACATCACCACTACACTTTCCTCCAATCACGTTAAAGCTATGCCCCCTTGTACGAGCCATTTATGATTTGGGAAATAAGTCTCCAGCTTTCCACTGGCTTCTATGCGTCTGATCATCCTATATGCCTCTATCAAGCAGCCTCTCTTCCTCGTTCATTCCAAAGAGAAAATCCTCATAAGACATGCTCTATTGATTCAAGTCACCATCCTTTCCCATCAGCTTTTCCAAGAATTCTGAACCAGTACTATGTTCTTGTAACAGATTAGATTTAGGGAGAGGGCTTGACCAGTTGAGAGTTTTATTTTTATTATTATTTATTTAGAGATTCAGCACTACAACAGGCACTTGCGGCCCAATGAGCCGACACTGCCTAATAACAGCCGCGTGACAAATAGTGCTGTAGTAGTGTTCCTCTAACCACTGCCACCCATTTAAAGAGACTGAAGGGGCTGAGTACCTGCTGGATCACTGCATCCTCTCCCCCCCCCCCCCCCCACTTTTATCCCGTCACTGGAGTGGCCCAAACCCAACGCTTGCCCACGATGTTGAGCAGACAGCACAGTGGTCCAGTTAGCAGAGCCGCTGCCTCACCTCTCCATTGATCAGGGTTCGGCCCGGAGCTCCAGCTCCTGTGTGGGCTTTGCAAATCCTCCCGGTGACCGTGTGGGTTTTCTTCCACAATCACCCACTGGAAATGGCCCCGAGGGCAGGGGTGGGGAACCTTTTTGAGAGCGCCCTCCCAAATTGGCAATAAAAACATCCTGTCAACTGCTTAATAAATTAACTGTGGACATTTTACAGGATAAAGGATTAGCCCCGTTGTATATTCACATCGAATCATCGCTCAAAGTATATAAGAGACAGATAGAAGTAAATGAAGCATTAGAAAACATGTATTAATATTAAATATGAATTAATATTAATACAATTGAAAATAACACCGTTTCTAAATAGTATTGTTATGTACTGTTCGCTGTCCAAATATTGGCGGCGACGATTTCTAAACGTATCATCCAACAACACATGTCCGTGAAACCATTTCATTGATGTCAAGGCGGCACAAGATATATTTTGTGAAAACATCTCACTGCTTTTGGGTTGTAAAAGATCATTTGCTGCTTCATTTGGTAGGAGAGATAATCATTATGCATCTTTTTATGTATTTATGGAGATGCTGAGTGGAATAGGCCCCTCCAACCACGCTGCCCAGCCACCCTCCAATTTAATCTTAGCCTAACCACGGGACAATTTACAATCACCAACTAACTTACCCATGGGTTTATGTCTTCGGACTGTGGGAGGGAACCGGATCACCTGGACACACACACACACACACACTCAGGGAGACTGGGTTGGGCTAACCCGGGGGTCGGCAACCCGCGGCTCCGGAGCCACATGTGGCTCTTTTACGTCTGTGCTGCGGCTCCCTGTTGCTTTGGGAAATAATTGGTCAGTATTTAATTAAAATGTATTTTATGTTAGTTTGTTAGTTCTTGAAATGTAATTCTAAATTTGAAGATTATGGTGATCTTGTACAATCTAATTAAGACGTTGTGGCGACCCATTTCCTGACACATCCGAACCGGCTCACAATTAGCCAGCGTTCAGGCTAAGGGAGATAGCCTACGGGGGTTTGTGAGTACGTGTCTTTTGCAGCATCCGCGCCCATGGGGGGTGGGTTGAGGGAGGCTTAAAAGCAAGGCTGTTTAGTTCGAATAAAGCTATCTTTGACTGCAGTTTACTGACTGCGTGTAGCACACCGCTACAACGTGTTTTTATCGCTGGCTGTCCAGAGGGAAGGTGCTGAAACGCTTTGTCACGTGTCTGGAAGAAGTGAAAACTTTCCTGGGCAGCAAAGGGCCCACCTTTCCTGAGCTGGAACAGCCAGAGTGGCTGGAAAAGCTACACTTCATGGTAGACATGACAGCGCACCTGAACACGCTGAACACAGCTCTTCAGGGGTAAGGACGTACAGCCCTGCACATGTTGGAAGATGTTTTGGCATTCGAACGCAAGTTGACAGTGCTTGCCAGAGATTTACAGAAAGGCACATTGTCTCACTTCCCCAATTTGAGAGAGTTCAAACAAGGTCACGACATGATAAATTCGGAGTATTTACATTCTGCAATCATCGCAATGCAAACATCATTTGGGAAACGCTTCTGTGAGTTCAGAGAGGAAAAAAACACATTATCCTTCCCGGTCACTCCCCTAAGCATCGATCCATCCCTACTGAATACGACTGCATTGTCAGGTGTGAGTCAACCTGACCAAGTATGATAAATATTTTAATTGCCTATTATTTTACGTATATTCATATGTTTTCATTGTTCAGTGAAATAGTCCTTTTATTTTTCAGGTTATTTTTGGTTTGCTGCTGGCGGCAAATTTAAGTTTGGCGTTTTTCATAAATACAAGAAGGACTCAAATAGACGTTGAGTATTTTACTTAAAAGTAACCTTCAACCCAACGTCTTTTTTTCGAAGTTCAAAATGTTTTTGTTGCATGCAGAAATGTAATTTCGTTTTCTCTGCAGGAGTTCATCAATTTCATAAATGCAACACATTATAGTTTGTTTATACATAGCATAAAGGCAAAACAAAACGTTGTAGGCAGTGTTATTTCATTTTAAATGTCAAACGGGTTTTGCGGCTCCCAGTGTTTTCTTTTCTGTGGGAAAAGGGTCCAAGTGGCCCTTTCAGTGGTAAAGGTTGCTGACCCCTGGGCTAACCATTCCACTACCATGCTATCCCATTATGGGTGGAGTTTAAAGAATTGATTGGTGGCTCTGCATGCCACATGCTAACAAGATACTTGTGCATACCATAGTTTCGCCACTCCTGAGCAGCAGAATCTGGGGAAGTTGGCGGGAATAAAGGGAGAATAAAATGGGTTAGCATGGGATAGGTGTAAATGGGAACTCGATGGTCAGTAAAGGCTCAGTGGGCCAAATGGCCTGTTTCCAAACTGGTCTACTCTACGGCTCCAGCGGAACTTCAGCCTTGCTTTTGAGACCGAATCCAATTGTTTCAAACACAGCACCACACATCCCCATTCCCCAACGAAAAGGAAGACTGACCTGTCCCAATGTACAGGACGGTGTACTGAATCCCATTCCAAGACAGGACCTGGTCCACCACGATCCTCGTGTAGTTGACGTTCTTCTGGATGAGTAATGGCCGCTCTCCCACAGGCTGCACCAGGTCATCCATCAGGGGGTGCTCCTTGGCGAAGTTGAGGGTGCTGTCGGGCAGCTCGAGGGAGGTGTTGTAACCGCTCATCCTGTGGCTGTTGGTGATGCACTGGAAGCGGGAGGGGAGGAGAGACACACACGTGAGGAGCTGGGGGGTGGGGGGGCCATTATCACCCTGAATGCTGAGCCCGAGACCACCACCCACCCTGGGCCTGGAAGATCCCACTCTCAGTGTGGCCCACTGATTAGGCAATTGTGGTTAAGAGGACAGGGCAGGATTTAACATCGGATCAAGTTATCATGAGGTGCGGAGGGGGTAGGAACAAGGGAAGGGGATATCAGGAGTGGAAGGTGCGTGGGTAGGCACGTGTGCGAGAAGCTTAGGACCCGAGTGCAGGGGGTGAAGGAGGTGTCAGGAGCTGAGGGAGGGTGTGTTGAGAAGCTGAAGGTGGGGCCGAGGGGCAGAACGGAACAGAGGGGACGATGAGTTGAGCAGTGGAGAGGAGCAAAAGGGAAGTATAATTTATGTTAATTTAGGGTTGTGTTAACTTCGAAGCTCCTGTTGTCTTGTAGTGTACTGTGCAGCTGCTGCAAAAAGCTCACTTTCACAGCTTTGATTCCCTGTACAACAATAAATTTGAACTCGAACCGTGAGCGTTATGACTTACCGCTCCAGGTCGGGGACTGGGCACCTTATCGGAGTACTGCCCCCACTTCTTTGCCTGCTCCCGGTACTCCTTATAGGGCCCATCAAACGCCTGCCGGATATCTTTTATCCGGTACTGGCAGACGGCAGACACGTCCAGGTCAGCCCTGTGGGCAGATGCACGGGGAAAGAAGCCAGTTAGACAGGGAAGCCATTTCACGCGGCAAGCTCACACAGTGGCTCAGTGCCAAGGTGCTGGAGCTCCGCCCGTCACTGGGGGGAACGACAGATGGTTCTGATCTCCAGAAGCATCACAATACGCTGATCTGGAGAGTCGCATCACAGAGCTTAATCTTACACCCGGACAACCAAGCAGGAGCAAAAGGGCAAAGGGCAGGAGGGGTAACAACTGTACGGCTGGTGCCCGGTTTGAGTTAGACACGCTTCACAGCACCCTGGGCTCACTTGCTCTCTGTGAGGAGAACGGACGTTCTCCCCGGAACTGCGTGAGTTCCCACCCAGTGGTCTGGTTTCCTCTCGATCTCCAAAAACAAAAACCACGCACGGTGACGGTTAGGGTCAGTGGGTTCTGGCTTGCAAAATTGGTCCCAGAAGCTGGCCCAATGCAATCCTTTCTATGGTGCTGGTCATTGATGCAAAAAAAGATGCATTTCACTCTTCTGTTTTGATGTGTATCCAGCAAGGAAAGTTAGACGTTGGGAGGGACCAAGTGGGTCAGGCAGCATTATGGAGGCAAGTCAACATTGGATCAGGACTCTTCATTGGAACCTCACCCGATTTTGACCTGAAGCCTCCACAGCTGCTGCCCCACCACCAGCTGCACCCATGTTGCTGCAGACTCCTGCGCCTCCTTCGTCACCCGTCTGCAAGTCAGGCGCGAGTTCCCAAATACGGATTTCTGGGGCCTACTCACCCACTTCACCCACTGTTCTCAGACCTGCCCCACCCTCACTCAGCTTCAAACCTCCTGTCCCAATGAAAGAGCTGAGGCGTAAATGCCTCTTGATCGAGAGGCCGTAAGTGTGGAGCTGAGCTGTGGGAGAAGCTGGCAAATAAGATGTACCAGTTAATCTGAAGATTTAATAGTTAGGAATGGGCTGCACAGAGGGAAATGTTTTGCTAGCCACTAAGTGTTGCCCTCTTGATTTGGTTTTTGAATCTGAATTTCCTTAATTCTTCTCCAAAGTTTCCAGATCACTTACTTCTTGTTAAACTCACTTCTGGACCTTGCCCAAATGTGCCCATCTGCTGGTTTTAATCCTGTATCTGCCTCCTCTCTCTGGGCCCACCGTTGAGCCACTTATTTCTTCCCTTCTCTGCACCCGCCCCCTTCCTCACTGCTCCTTGCCTCTCCCCAATCGCAGACAACCTTCACGTGACTTCCTCCCTGACCGACCCTGTCCACTAAATTAAGCTCCCTGCCTCGCCTCTTCACGCCCCAGCACTGCACTGACAGAATCCTCCATCTCCTGCTGTTCCCAGCTCCCCCTCCTGCCTCATTTTTTTTTTGGTCCTCCACTGACTCCCCTTTATCTTCTTTTATTCCTTGCCTTCCTACTCCTCCTATACTTAGGGCCAGGATCACACTGATTATGGAAGATAAACTGCCAGTTGCCGTGCTGTGCCCCAGCCTCTGACACAACCGATTTCCTGTTCTCCGCGCAATAGGGGGATCTCAAGAATCCTGGAGATATGTGGAAGGAAATGCGGATATGCCGGGTCTTTCACCCTGACCCCGCTCCTGTCAAGGCCAATCCCATCAGGTTAAAATGGGAGCAAATACAAAGCGAGGAGCCATTATATCAGGAGACTTCCTGCTGGACAAACTCAGGTTGTGAGAGACACTCCACCTGTACACAACAGACGATGCCAGCAACCCTGGCCCCAGGGGCACAGAGTCCGAGAATTAACTCCATGGCTTTCAGGCTGATGACTACAGGAGCTCAGGAGAGAAACTACAATGCAGACATCTTCCAGGGAACACACTGTAGGGGGGAGAGAGAGTGTGAGGTGTGGATGGGTTGGCTTATAGTGAGGGGAGAAAAGGCACATGGGGAGGGGGGAGGGAGAGGGAGAGAGAGAGGGAGAGAGAGAGGGGGAGAGAGAGGGGGAGAGAGAGGGGGAGAGAGAGGGGGAGAGAGAGGGGGAGAGAGAGGGGGAGAGAGAGGGGGAGAGAGAGGGGGAGAGAGAGGGAGAGAGAGGGGAGAGAGAGGGGAGAGAGAGGGGAGAGAGAGGGGAGAGAGAGGGGAGAGAGGGGGGGAGAGAGGAGGGAGAGGGGAGGGAGAGGGGAGGGAGAGGGGAGGGAGAGGGGAGGGAGAGGGGAGGGAGAGGGGAGGGAGAGAGAGGGAGAGAGGGAGAGAGAGGGAGAGGGGAGGGAGAGGGGAGGGAGAGAGGGGGGAGAGAGAGGTGTGGATGGGTTGGCTTATAGTGAGGGGAGAAAAGGCACGGGGAGGGGGGAGGGAGGGGGAGAGAGGGAGAGGGAGGGAGAGGGAGGGAGAGGGGAGGGAGAGGGGAGGGAGAGGGGAGGGAGAGGGGAGGGAGAGGGGAGGGAGAGGGGAGGGAGAGGGGAGGGAGAGGGGAGGGAGAGGGGAGGGAGAGGGGAGGGGGAGGGAGAGGGGAGGGAGAGGGGAGGGAGAGGGGAGGGGGAGGGAGAGGGGAGGGAGAGGGGAGGGAGAGAGAGGGGGAGAGAGGGGGAGAGAGGGGGAGAGAGGGGGAGAGAGGGGGAGAGAGGGGGAGAGAGGGGGAGAGAGAGGGAGAGAGAGGGAGAGAGAGGGAGAGAGAGGGAGAGGGGAGGGAGAGGGGAGGGAGAGGGGAGGGGGGAGAGGGGGAGAATGAATGACAGCAGGAGAGGGGTCACAGCAAGAGTAGGAGCAGAAAGGGGATAGAGTGGCGGGGGGGGGTGAGAGGGACAAGAGTATCAGAGCACACAAAAGAGAGTGAGCGAGAATGTATTTGATGGCTGCTGGGATAGGGAACATTTTCTAGGCAATGTCTTATACCCATCATGTGTGACAACACATAACCAGCCATGGTTTCTTGCCTAGACAATGCTGTTCCCCTGCTGACATGGCAACAGTAATAGGCCTCCCATTATCTCCCTTCATGCACAGGAAGCAACCCCTCCTCACATCCCACTGGCAGCGCCAGGGCTCTCTCGCATAGAGCTGTGAATGCTGTCTAAAGCTCCCTCCCAGATCTTTCCCACTGGGGCCCACTGGAAGGTGCTGATCATCAGTGACCCTCTACGCTTCAGGCTACACCAAACCTTTCAACCTTTGCTACCCGAAACTTTCCCCAAGCTATTACTCGCAACGTAAGCCTCTGGAGTTTGGAAGAACAGATTTCCCTGTGGAACAAGTAGTTTAAATCCACGATCGCCAGGTCGATTGTGAAAGTGCTGACTTACTGCTCTTCTTTCCGGGAACGTGCATTAAATTCCAGATAGGATGCTTTTGGTCGAGTCCTTTTACGTTCAGTGGCAGACAGAATCAATGATACTCTTGTACACTTCCCCCATCCCTACCATTAGAAGCCAGACTCAAACACATTCCCCCACTAGGCTGTAATATCATTTTCTATAAGCACACACAAACTGAAAATTAATATACAGGATGCTCAAAAGAAATAGCTTGGAGGTGCATTTTTTATGCCGCTGTGGGGCGGGGGTGGGGGGGGGGGGGTAAGAGAAGGAGGTGATACTGGAACAATCAAGGCATGGTTATTAACATTTACCAGCAGATCTATGTGCTGGGACACTGAAGTTCATCTCCAGCAGGGGTTCCCAATCTTTTCTTACGTCATGGACCAATACCATAAAGGGGTCCGCGTCCCCAAGTTTGGGGACTGCTGGCATGGTAGTGTAGTGGTTAGCACAATGCTTTACAGTACAGGAGACGCGGATTCGAGTCCCGTCGCTGCCTGTAAGGAGTTTGTACGGTCTCCTCAGGTGGGAGAACGTACAAACTGGCTTCCCTCCCAGTTGGGAGGTTAATTGGTCATTGTAAATCGTCCCGTGACTAGGCTAGGGTTAAATCAGGGGTTGCTGGGTGGCTTGGCTCAAAGTGCCAGAAAGGCCCATTCGGCGCCGTATCTGAATAAATAAATAGATCTCCAGGGTTTGGCCAGGGTTGTTATTGGACAGAACACACTGGGAATCAGCTCATATTGGTACAGAGTTCAGTGACCACAGAGTTAAAGTGAAGGACAGACGATAAAAGAGGGATGTGAGAAAATCGCTTACACAGAGTAATTATAATCAGGGTGAAAACAGTCAATCAAGTCTTTGGAATGGGAATAATTTGCAGTACTCAGGGCAAAGAGCATGGGAGCCGATCTGACTACATAACGAGCTGTTGGGAAAACTCAGGCAGTCAGCCACCTCTGTGTGGGCAATCGACATTTTGGGTCAATACTGCTCAGCTGGACTAGAAGACGAGGAGGGAGATAAGAGGTGAGAGGATGAGGCAGAGCAAGAGCAGGCAAGATGTAGTAACATTGTCTTACCCAGCTTCTTCCCATCTGCCATCAGTCCATGAACCTATGAACACGGCTTCGTTCTCCCTTTTTTGGGATGTTTATTTATTTTACTTTTAACTCAGAGCATTTTTCCCTTAAATGTCTTGTATGGTACTGCTGCCACAAAACAACTATTTTACGATTTATGTCAGTGACAATAAACACACCAGAGATTCTGCAGATGCTGGAAATCCAGAACACACACCAAATCAGCAGATCCTGAGGAGAGGAATTAGCAGTTGACATTTTGGGGCCGAGACCCTTCATCTGAGCATCAGTATTTTATCAGTGATAATAAAGCTGATTCTGATTTACTCCCCCACACCTTTTTTTAAAAAATAATACTGGCTGCCTCCTTCTCTACTCTCTCAATCCTGATTAAGTGTCTTGACGCAAGATGTCAACCGTCCATTTCCTTCCACAGACGCTGCCTGACCCGTTGGGTTCTTCGGGCTCTTTATTTTTGCTCCAGACACTGCAATCTGTGTCTCGAGTGACTGGTGAAACGTGAGCGTGGTAGGCCAAATGGCCTTCCGGTTTGCTAAGAGAGTTTCTATGGATCTATCTAATTCACCCACAACACCTTGGCCCAGTGTGGAATGGTCAACAGAGATGCCCAAAGCACTCCGTCAGCTTCGCAATCTGTGAGGAGTGGAGTCATGGTACGTGTGTCTGAAGTCTGAGGCCTCATAACATAGAACAACAGGGGTAGGCCATCAGCCTGTCGGGCTTGCTCCGGCTGATCTGGCCTTCGACCTAGCGTTACCCACCTGCCTTTTCCTCATAACCCTTAACACTCCTGCTATGCAAAAATCTACTTTACTGTGTTCAGTAGCCTCTACAGCTTCCCTAAGCTAATTCCACAGATTCACTACTTTCCCCTCCTCTGCACTAAATCTACTGCCCCTGAGGAGAGTGGAGCCATGTCCCCTAGTTCTAATCTCACCTCCTCGTGGAAGTAACGTTCCTGAATGTAATGTCATTCATCCATTTCACGTTTCCAGAAGATCCCCTCTCATTCGTCTGATGATAAGCCCAGGCAACATCTCTCCTCACAGGCTAACCCCCTCATCTCTGTGATCAACTTGGTGATGCTCCCCTGCGCCGGCTCCGAAGCCAGTCTATCTTTAAGTAAGCAGAGCAGAAATGCATGCAGTACTCCAGCTGGGGCCTTGAACAGTATACTCTCTGTGCAAGGGTCAGCAGTGAAACCGTGAAAGCTGAACTGGCTTCTATTGCAGTGGAGACTCTCAAAGACAGACTAGATCGAGGAAATGCAGTGAGACACAGGCTGAGAGTGGTGGCATTGGAGGTGTGGGGCTGAAACCGCAAGACCTTAAGATACAGGAGCAGAACTAGGCCATTTGGCCCATCGAGTCTGCTCCACCATTTCATCATGGCTGATTGTTTTTCCTCCCAGCTCCAATCTCCTGCCTTCTCCCCTTATCCCTCATGCCCTGACCAATCAAGTGTCTATCAACCTCTGCCTTAAATATACAGCTGCCTGTGGCAACAAATTCCACAGATTCACCACTCTCTGGCGAAAGAAATTCCTCCTCATCTCTGTTCTAAAAAGGCACCCCTCTATTCTGAGGCTGTGTCCTCTGGTCCCAGACTCTCCCTCATAGGAAACATTCTCTCCATATCCACTCTCGCAAGGCCTTTCACCATTCGATAGGTTTCAATTTGGTCACCCTTCATTCTTCTGAATTCTAATGAATACAGGGCCAGAGCCATCAAATGCTCTTCGGGAAGGGAAAGGGATAAATCAGACATGAAAACCTACCACTGAGCCTGGAAGATCCCAAAAAACACTGTGTTTTGCCAGCTACTATCGTTCAACATGTAGATCGTCTGAATCTTGTTGAAGTGCAGTTGTTGCTCGGGGATTGAGCATAGCAACCGGGCCTTCAGAAAGGTGGTCCACTTCTTCTGAAGCGTTCGAGCCCCTCCCAGGTCACCCTGCAATCGAAAGGGACAAAACGTGAACTTTGCCGAGCAACTTCACAATTCCTTGCAGCTTTTGAAGAAGAGTCACAGTTCCGCAGCCGACTGTACGTGCCCCACCTCAAAGTGCCTGTGAACTGAGCGGATTGGTGTGCCACTTCCATGGGAAGCCTGCAGACAGCCACGACCATGGGGGTTTGGAAATCACACATTGTCATGGAATCATACAGCAAAGAAACAGGCCCAGTGGCCCATACTAACCACTGTACTTATCTATACCAATCACCTCATTATAGGAAGGATATGGAAGCTTTAGAGAGGGTGCAGAGGAGATTTACCAGGACGACGCCAGGATTAGAGACCACATCTTAAGGCTGATTTATACTTCTGCGTAGTAGCCTATGCCGCAGCCTTCGTAAGGGGCCTGCGCCGTTGTGAGGATTTATACCTGTGCATTGGTGTGTCTGTGTCGCTCTGCAGTTCACCACTAAAGTGCTAGTTGGTGGTAGGGTTTCTATGCCACTGTGTAGTGTTTCTTTGTGTACTGAGCGCATCATGTTGGAGTTGGAGGTAATAAATGTTGAACAGGGGTTACTTTTATTGAAATTACTGCAACGCAGAAACGAGAGAAGACATCAGGGGAGATGGTTATGAACAGATTGAGGTGAATTTTCTGTGCTTGTCCAGCCACTGAGAGACACGGACGATGAAATGCATTTCAAATATTTTCGGATGTCGGCAGGTAGATTTGACGATTTGGTTCATTGCCTCCAACCACTTATTTTGCATCAGTGTACGCACAGTATGCCTATAGACAGGAGGAAATGTGATGCTACCAAGTGGACCAATCACAGTTGTTGGGGTCTGCGTCGCGCAGTTCCATTTTTGGAGAGGGGCCCGTCAGACTACGGCGTAGGGTACAACGCAGGTTTGACGCAGAAGTATAAATCAGGAAACATTGAGTGAACTAGAGCTGTCCTCTTTGGAATGAAGGAGGATGAGAGATGATTTGACGAAGATCTACATGATGATAAGAGGCATTGAAAAGAGTGGGCAGCCAGTGCCCTTTTCCCCAGGGTGGCAACGGCCAATACAAAATGGAATAACTTTAAGGTGCCTGGACACCAGAGGCAGGTTCTTTTTACATAGAGAGAGTGGCAAATGAATGGAACATGGTGTCATGGTGGTAGTAGAGTCAGACATGTTAGGACATTTAAGACACTCTTAGATGGATACATGAATGATAGGAAAATGGAGGGCTATGTGAGAGGGAAGGATTAGATTGACCTCGGAGTAGGTTAAAAGGTTGGCAGATACTGGGCCGAAGGGCCTGTACTGCGCTGTACAGTGCTCTATGTTCTCGTCCCATTTACCCACATCTGGACTTTGTTCACCTTGGCAATTCGAGGCAGGCAGAAATGTTTCTAACTCTAGAGAGAGTACCTGCCTTCACCATCTTTCCAGGCAGAGCAATGCAGATTCCAATTAACCCGTGTAATAATTCCCCTTCTTCCTACATTAACCTGTGTAATAATTCCCCTTCTTCCTACATTAACCTGTGTAATAATTCCCCTTCTTCCTACATTAACCTGTGTAATAATACCTTCTTCCTACATTAACCTGTGTAATAATTCCCCTTCTTCCTACATTAACCTGTGTAATTACTCCCCTTCTTCCTACATTAACCTGTGTAATTACTCCCCTTCTTCCTACATTAACCTGTGTAATAATTCCCCTTCTTCCTACATTAACCTGTGTAATAATTCCCCTTCTTCCTACATTAACCTGTGTAATAATACCTTCTTCCTACATTAACCTGTGTAATAATTCCCCTTCTTCCTACATTAACCTGTGTAATAATTCCCCTTCTTCCTACATTAACCTGTGTAATAACTCCCCTTCTTCCTACATTAACCTGTGTAATAATTCCCCTTCTTCCTACATTAACCTGTGTAATAATACCTTCTTCCTACATTAACCTGTGTAATAATTCCCCTTCTTCCTACATTAACCTGTGTAATAATTCCCCTTCTTCCTACATTAACCTGTGTAATAATTCCCCTTCTTCCTACATTAACCTGTGTAATAATACCCCTTCTTCCTACATTAACCTGTGTAATAATTCCCCTTCTTCCTACATTAACCTGTGTAATAATACCCCTTCTTCTACATTAACCTGTGTAATAATTCCCCTTCTTCCTACATTAACCTGTGTAATAATACCCCTTCTTCCTACAGAACTTCATGCACATTCTCATGCCTAATTAAGAACCTCTTGATCGCTCTGCAAGTACATTTCAGACGCCCATCACTCTGAGTTTTTAAAAAAATCCTTTTAATTTAACCCCCCCCCCCCCCCCACACCTTATCTGCCTTAAACGCACATCCTCTGGTGTTAGACATTTCAACCCTGGGACAAAAGATTTTGGCTGTCAGCTCTATACATTTCATAATTTTTACAAACTTCTGCCAGTTCTCCATTCAGCCACCCCCACTCCAGAGGAAACAACTCAAGTTTGTCCACTCTCTCTATATAGCAACTGCCTCTTATCCAGGCAGCGTCTGGTAAATCTCTTCCGCCCCAGGATTTCTTCATTAACAGATGTTTCTCCGTGCTGTCTCCCTCTATGATAGTCATGACTCTGTGTTGAAAAAATCCAGTTTCGTTGGCACATTATCAACACTAGTTTTGTACTTCCGATGTACTTTTTTTATAAACTGCTTTTAGGGCAGCAATGAAGGTCCTCCATCTCTTCGTCACGTCAGTAACTTCCCCTCGGTTTTCACTCCTTGTCAGTCACGCAAGTCCCAGGTGGGGACTCAGGAACACCATCACACTCAGATGTAGAAGGATTCTTCATTGCTGTTTCTAATTTACTGATTACCGATCAAGGTCGTTAGCCCTGAGCTGAACTCCAGAACTAGGAGGACTGGTGGGATCACTCGTAGTCTGGCCTCTAACCTTTGACCTGTCTGGCATAGGTGACCCTACCAAGAGCCAAAGCATACAGCCCTGACTCCAGCCAACATGGCTCTCCGGGTCATTGAGGCACGCAAGCCTCCAGACCACGACAAGGTTGTGGTCCTCTTCGAGATCCGGTGTACTCGGTTAACAATTAAGCCCGCCCTGCACGTACTAGAGAGGTGGGATTTCATCTAATTTCTGAACATTAATCTGGGCCTCAGTGCAATACTTCAACCTCTCAAGGTGCACTTCTGCGGGACTGAAAGTGCAAACCCTGGACGGAGGGACTCACTGAGGATGCTTTTCAGGGGAAAGCACCAGAGGCGAATGTAGATAGCTGCTGGAACAAAGGAGTGGAAACTGGCAGCTCCCAATCTGCGTCCTTGCTGCGCTTTGAGTAAATGCTACTCCAGCTTTGGGCTTTAAAACAATTTGTGGGGTCCTTCCCCCTTTCATCCTTGTGCTCTGCTCTCTGCGGAAGGCAAAATTACTTCTGTACAGTGAGCAGCTGCAATCTAGAACACATTGTGCAGTGAAGAATGAAAACAACATCAGGTCAGGCAGCATCTATGGACTGTGGCAAACAGCTGACATTCCTGATGACAGGTCTCAGCCTGTTTATTTCCCTCCATGCCTGACTTACTAAATTCTTCCTGCATTTTATATGTGTTGCTCTAGATCAGGGGTGGGCGAACTTTTTGACTTGTGGGCCACACAGGGTTCTAAAATTTGACAGGGGGGCCGGACCAGGAGCAGATGGACGGAGTGTTTTGGTAATACACCTCATAAGAGAAAATAAAATATCATGGGATATGTAGAAAACATTTGCTTTAATTTCAATTGAAAATGAACAAATGCATTACAACAAAATATCTGTCTTTGAAGTCCCATGGTATTTAGCTATTTATTGAAATGACTTTTAAAACACTGAAAATTAAATGAATAAAATACAGCTTTAATAGTAACAGTTATTATTTTAAAGCACTGAAAATTTGGTTATCCTTCAAGATATTATCATCATCACTCTCCTCCTGACTGTCTTTATTTCAAAAACGGTAGGAGATGCAGGTCTACTTGTCCTGCCCCTTCTTATTCAATTGTCCCCGTGCCAAAACTCAACAACGACCAGCACAAGGACAGAACAGTGACAGTGCGCCAGTATGCGGAGCGCGTTATTTGACCTGCAGCGCATTTTTTATTTTGAGAACGTACGTGCACCTGCACACTACTCATGTCCATCACTTAACAGAAATGACATGTAACATGTAAGGTTTATTGAGAAAAATATTTTCAAATGCATTTTTTACATAACACAACGAAGAAACTTATTTTTAATTTCAGTGGGAACAGTGTTGTTGGTCTCCCTTTTTAGCCAGCGCATCAAAGTCTGGATTTAGTTTTGTTGTGGCGATTCTCAGGATGGATCTGAGGTGTTGGTCAGTTAACTTGGATCTGTGGCTGGCTTTGTTGATGTTCATGACGCTGAACACCTGTTCACACAAATAGGTCGAGCCGAACAAAGAGTAAAGCGCAAATGTGGAGTAATACGCTGCACCTCAACAAAGGTCAATGTGTAGCGGTGTGCTACATGCAGCGCTAAAATTATGACATGGAGTCGGTAACTGCAGTCGAAGAAAAAAACTTTATTCGAAATCCCCAGCCTCACTTTTAAGCCTCCCTCAACCTGCCCTCCGTGGCGCAGAGGCTCCAAAGCTCTGTGCTCGCAAATCCCCGCAGGCTATCTCCCTTAGCCGGAACGCTGGCTAATTGTGAGCCGGTTCGGATGTGCCAGGAAATGGGTCGCCACAAATGTATATAGAGTGCGTCATCTATTGGGAAAACGCCAGAATTGCGGGGAAAAAACCTTAACAAGGTTTATTATTATAATTTCATCAAGTTCTGCGGGCCGGATTTTGCCCATGCCTGCTCTAGATATTCAGCAGCTGGCTGAATATCTATATTATTTACTGGGATAGAGTGCAGAATTCCAGCTTCACCAGCTTAGAACCTAGCCTAACCTTTACCTACCCTGTGGGAAGAAACTGGAACACCCGGAGGAAACCCATGTGGTCACAGGGAGAACATACAAACTCCTTACAGGCAGCGGCGGGAATTGAACCCAGGCCGTCGGTACAGCAAAGCACTGCGCTAACCACTACAATACCCAGCTGCTTCCTCTCTTTCGAGTAATGGAAGCAGAGTTAACTCGAAAGGGAGAATGGTAAGAGTGGGAACGAACAGAATCTACTGAAATCTGGAGCGGCAAGGCGCACGAATCGGAGGCAAGTAAGGGAGGAGACTGCTTAATGACTTGGGACGCAATTAGCTTCTGAGCCTACACAGGACTCTCAGTGCCCTGAAGCCAGTCTAGATAGCTCAGAATGTGATTAGCTCAGGCGATAAAATCAAACCTCTCAGACCAAGATTGTCTGACCTACTCTGCCCTTTACATTTCAGATGCATTTTAAACCCACGACCTCTCCCAATCAGGTTGTCAAAATTATGTGGGTTGCAGCAAAAAAAAACACAAGCCTTCTGGGATTTAATTGATGCTGACCAGAAATTACTTTGTCAGTTCCTCCAGCAGCTGGAACCTCGATCTGATTCCAATTGAACTGAAAATGAGGACCTGGGGGTCAAAAGGTTGCCACCCCTTTTGCCACACCCACCCCAGTGGGAAGCCCCATTTGTTGAAAGATATGCATGATGGAAGGGGATTTAACGAGAAGCGATTGTGGGGAGGGGGAGGGAGAGGAAGGATTCGTTAGAGAGCAGATGCGAGATGGGAAGTGGGGGGATGGGGGATGGTGGATGCTAACTTGAATGCAGGCACAAACGCAAGGCGGTGGGGCGGGAGGACGGGAAACAGGAGGTCAGAATGACAGGGGTATCCTTCAACGTCCCAAGGCTTTGATGGAAAAGAGTGCATAAATCAATGGCCAGAAGACGAAGTGCAACATTCCTTGGGCTAGGGTACTGGCAAACAGTTGTGAAATAGCCTGGCAGTGGGTTTTACTGCCTTATCGTTCCCTCTCTCCTCTCCAGCCTCCCCAGGTGAAGGACATTTTCAATAGCTGATGCCTCAGGAAGGCAGCATCGATTATTGAAGACGCTCGCCGCACAGGACATAGCCTTGACTCGTTACTGCAATCCCGGGAGGAGGTACAGGAGCATGAAGTCTTAGGGACAGCTTTTCCCCTTCAACATCAGATTTCTGAGCAGTCCGTGAACCCGTCATCATTGCCTCACTTTCTTTTCGCACTACTTATTGATTATACGTTTCTTATTGTTGTGTATTTCACGGCACTGCTGCCGCAAAACAAAATTTCACTACATGTTCTGTTTATGTATTGAGAGACGGTGTGGAGCAGGCCCTTCTGCCCCTCAAACTGTGCCGCCCAGCAACCCTCCGACCTACCGACCGGTACGTCTTTGGATTGTAGGAGGAAACCAGAGCACCCGGAGGAAACCTACACTGTTTACCGTACAAACTCCTCACAGGCAGCAACAGAAAATGAACCCAGGTCCCCTGTACTGTAAAGAGTTGTTCTAACCACTAAGCTACCATGACACTCTATATATGATAGTGATAATAAACCTGATTCTGTCTGTTAATACCTCATCTTACAATTTCAGCTCCAACGCCCTATCAGTTCTGGGTTTCAATCACTCCGGCATTGAGGGGAGGATATAGGATATATGCAGAAAGGTAGAGTGATCCAGAGGAACAAGTGGGTGTGTGGGATGGAAACCCAAGCTCCAACTAGATTATAAAGCCCTGTAGACACAGCGTTAGGGCGTATTCGGTGTCACAGTATATAGCAAATATTAATTTCACCAGTGTCTGTATATGGTGCCTGCTGCTTGTTTTCACTGAATAAAACATTTCTATAGCCACTGGCTTCACTGCTTCTCCTGTGACTTCGCTCTCATTACAGCAGTACAAGCTGAAATAAGACACTGTTACATTAATGGATGTTTGAGGGGAATTGGAGGTAGGGTAAAATATGTGGCAACAAAGGTGAATGACGGAACCACAGTAGTTATGGAGTCATACAATACGGAAACTGGCCCTTCTGCCGTGCTGACTCATGCCAAACAAGATTATCACTGAAGTTAGTAGCATTTACTCATCTTTAGCCCTTATTACTCTCGACCTTTCCCATCTGTGAACCTTTAAAATACAGTTAATGAACCTGCCTGTACCACTTCCTCTGGTAGCTCCTTCCATATAACACACACACACACACACACACACACTCACTCACTCACTCAGCTTATGATTAGCTCCTTCCACATTCTGGGTGGAAAAAGATGTCCCTTGGGTTCATGTGAAATGCCTTTCCTTTCTCATCTAAACCTATGCCCTTTATTTCTACATTCCCCAACCCTGGGAAACAGACTGGGCGCATTCACCCCATTTAGGCTCCTCATGACTTCAGACACCTCTATAAGATCAGCCTTCATTCCCTTATGCTCCAATGAGTAAACTCCCAATCTCCTCAACCCCTTTCCATAACTCAGTTCCTAAATTCCTGGCATCCATTGTGAATCTCCTCTGCACTTTTTCTAGTTATCAGTACCTTTCCTATAGCAGGGTCACCAAAACTGAACACAATATTCCATAGGTCTCCTCACACAACGTTCTACACATCTGCAACATAACATCCTAACTTCTACAGTAGATGCCTCAACTGCTGAAGGCCAGATGACCAAAAGCCTTCTTCATCACCCTAGTAGAATGCTATCATCCGGGAACCAAGTACTTGCACTCCAAAGTACTCCCCAGAACCATACTGTTAAAGTCCAATCCCAAATTTCCTTCCCAAAATCTTGTTCTTATTCAAATTAAACAGCGCAGAGCTATTACAGCTTGGGATGCTGCAGTTCAGAGCTCAATTCTGATGCCATATGTAGGAAGCTCGTACGCCCTTCTCATAAACTGTGTGGGTTTCCTCCGGGTGCTCCACTTTCCTCCCACAGTCCAAAGGCGTATTGGTTGGTAGGTTAATTTATCATTGTAAATTGTCCTGTGATTAAGCTAAGGTTAAATAGATGGGTTGCTGGGCCAGAAGGGCCTGTTCCACCCTGTATCTCTAAATAATCAATAAATAAACAAACAAACAAACTCGATTTGCCATTTCCCAGTCTACCTACCCCAGCTGATGAAGAACACTCTGTCAATCCTGATAACCGACCTAGTTGACTACGACACCAAATTCTGCACCAAACCAAACAGTGATGGCTGACATGAGGATGCTCTCTAGGATAGCAGTATGAAATTGCACCAGTACATCCTGGAGAAGATGGCACAACGTACCAAGCTAAAGACCCTCTAAGGGCTCAGGTTCTGAATGAGTTTCCAGAGCTGTCGGCGTCCACGCCTACATCCTGAATAGAATGGTGTCTTCTCTGCAAAGTCCATCAGTCCCCCCTCACGTGCATCAGCACTGAACCACCTCAACACTCCTCTTACCTTACAGACGCGGGCAACCCTCGCCACCACCTGCTCCCTGTAGCAGTCGTACTCTACAGCTCTCTCGCTGAAGAAGAAATAGATCTTATCATCGTCTCCTAAGTCGCTGTTCGCACTTTCCTGGATGTAGGCGGAACCGACAAAATTTGGTTCTAGAATGAAGTGGAACAAATTGCATAAACAGGACAAACGTAAGTCAACAGTTCGATTTCTTTAATCGAATCGCATGCCCTGATCTTTGTCATACAGCACAGAACTATCTCCAAGCAACCATCAAGTCTCACTTTGCATGAAAATTGGCAATTCTTTTTCCCGTGTCCTTGTAAAAATTGCGTATAATTTCATGTTTGATATACCATTTGCTTAAGAATGCTGTTTGTGTGATGCTCTATGCCTGAGATGCTGCTGTGTGTGTGAGCAGTCTGGTAGCATAGTGGTTAGCACAGCACTTTACAGTACCAGCGACCCAGGTTCAGTTCCCACTGCTGCCTGTAAGGAGTTTGTACGTTCTCCCCGTGACCGCATGGGTTTCCTCCAGTGCTCTGGTTCCCCCCTCCCCCCCTTAGTCCAAAGACATACCGGTTGGTAGCACTGGAAACTACTGGGTTTTTTAAATATTTAATAAAATGTTTACTTTTTAACAAACTCATGTATTTTTCCACAGTATGTGGCATTTCATCCCCAATCACTGGCAGAAAGCGGTATAGAAATTAAACCTCATTAAAATTCACCACCTTTCTCATTGGCACATTACCCATGTGATCTAACTATTATAATTATGTAGTCTATTAACTAGTTTATTCCTATCTAAGGAACATCTCATCTTCTCTATAAAAGATCCAGATTTTTCAGAGGTGCCATCTTTGCTTCTTATTTCTTGTCTTTGCATGCATTCACCTCTAAACATCAATTCTCGCCCCCTTTTTAGTTTGTTTAGTACTTGTATGTTTTACTTTAAAACAAACTGAAATCTTAGAAGTAAGACTGCTTGTCATTTCTGACCTGGAAGAACCCCAAGGATCGTAAACAGTGACCCCACTGTAGATGAATTGGTCGTTATAATTTGACCTGTGATTAGTCCGGGTTAAATCGGGGTTTGCTGGACGGCACAGCTTGATGGGCTGTAAAGGCCTATTCCTCCCTGTATCTTAATCAATCAATAAATTAATAAATCAGAATTTCATTACATATGTGCATACATGGACTGGTGTACTTTACAATAAACTTGACTTTGAAGTACCATTGATACAATCACATTTACCAGCCTTCTATGCTTAGGAATTTTAATTCCAGTTTTATTTTATTTAGCAATACAGCGCGGAATAGGCCCTTCCAGACCTTCGAGCAACTCCTCACCACCCCCGACTTAAACCTAACCTAATCACGGGCCAACTTACAATGACCAGTTAATCTCACGTCTCTGGACTGCGGGAGGAATCCAGAGCACCCGGAGAGAACACGTGAATCCCACGGGGAGGACGTGCAGGTTCCTTACAGAGGAGGCTGGGACTGAACTCAGAACTCTGATGACCTGAGCTGTATTTAAGGCACAGCCTGATAAGATTCTTGATCAGTCGGGGCATGAAGGGATATGTGGAGAGGACAGAAGATTAGGGAAAATGAGTGAAATGGCGGAGCAGACTCGACAGGCCAAATGGCCTAATTCTGCTCCTGTGTCTCATGCTTTTATAGTGTCACACTAACCTCTACACTACCGTGGTGCCCATTTTGTTCATAATAACCGTGTAAGAGAGGGAAAAATTAGAAAAGGATTATTTTGTGAGCTAGTGGCGACAGGATGGGAAATATTCTCCTTGAAGGTCACAACAAAACGTGAATCTATGGTAAAAACACACTTACACCACACGCTGCACCCGCAAACTATTGTGAAGGACCCCACGCACCCCTCACACGAACTCTTCTCCCTCCTGACATCTGACAAAAGGTACCGAAGCATTCGGGCTCTCACGACCAGACTGTGCAACAGTTTCTTCCCCCAAGCCATCAGGCTCCTCAATACCCAGAGTCCAGACTGACATGTACATCATTTATTATTATATTGTAATTTGTCCTCTATTGTGCCTATTGTCTTGTTTATTAATTATTGTACTGCAGTTTTGTGCACTTTATGTAGCCTGTGCATGTCTGTGGTCTAGTGCAGTTTTTATGTTGTTTTATGTAGCCTAGTGTAGCCTTGTGCTGTCTCACATAGGCTAGTGTAGTTTTGTGTTGTTTCATGTAGCACCAGGGTCCTGGAGGAATGTTGTTTTGTTTTTACTGTGTACTGTACCAGCAGTTTATGATCAAAATGACAATAAACTTGACTTGACTTGAAGAGATTCTGTAGATGCTGGCAATCCAGAGCAGCAGACACAAAATGCTGGAGGAACTCAGGCAGCATCAATGGAGGGGAATAAACAGTCGACATTTCAGGTTGAGACCTGAGACCTTCATCAAGGCTCCTTGTGTGTGTTTTGACCCAAACCCATTTCCTTCTCTATTTGCATTATTTATTTACTTTCTATAAACTATAGTAATTTTATGTCATTTTATTGTACCACAATGCACAAAACAACAGATTTTACATCATTTAAGTGATTATACACCGGATTTTGATTATATCGGTCCATTATGGCACGCCGTATCAACAGGCACAGCAGTGAAGGTTAAACTAAGTCAATTTTCTTTTCTCTCCTCAGTCAGAGCCTCACAGGGAAACAAATCAATGGCGGGGTTGGATGAACTGGAGTCTGAGGTCAAAACGAGGGCCCGGATAAACAGTAGTAGTTCCCTGGAGCATAGGAGAATGAAGGGAGATCTGACAGAGGTGTACAAAACTGTGAGGGGTACAGGTAGAGAAACAATCAGAATCAGATTTAATACTACCAGCATATGTCATGAAATGTGTTGTTTACCCACCTTTTCCACTGAAGTTGGGTGAGACAGAAACTAGGGGTCATAGGTTAAGGGTGAGAGGTGAAATGTTTAAGAGGTCCTTCTTCACTTAGAGGGTGGTGTGAGTGTGGAACGAGCTACCAGCTCAAATGGGACATGCAATTTACTTGCAAGATTTAAGAGAAATACGGATAAGTACATGGACAGGAGGGCTATAGTCCAAGTGGGGGTCGATGGAACAAGGCAGAATAACAGTTCAGCATGGTGGGCCGAAGGGCCTGTTTCTGAGCTGTAGCTCAACGTCAAATCCACCAGGACCTGCACTCGGATCCCTGGCTACATGGAGACACAAGAGTCCGCAAGTGGTAGGACCAGCAGCGACAAACAGAATATTGGAAGAGATCTGGAAGGAAATGGGCAGCCAATATTTCTGTTCCTAAGTCCTTACCAAGATCCTTGATCCAAAACCTCGACTGTCCACTCTCCTGCACAGATCTGCCTGACTACTTTCCTGACCCTGTATATTCACTGGGTACATAACTTACAAAAAGATGACAACAGAGGTGAGGAGGATTTCTTTTTGCTAGTGGGTGAGGAATCCGTGAAGTTCATTGCCTCAGACGGCTGTGGAGGCCAAGCCATTGGATATATTTAAAGCGGAAGTTGATGGATTCTTAATTAGCAAGGGCATCCAAACATTACAGGGAGAAAGCAGGAGAGTAGCATTGAGAAAGATAATAAATCAGCCAGTGGCTCAATGGTAGATAAGCAAGCTACGAGAGACTTGAGAGAGACAAGAAATCATCCATGATAGAATGACAGAGTAGACTCTATGGGCCAAATGGCCTGTTCTACTCCGCTGTCCCTGGGAGAAGGGGGGAGGAGGTGGATGACACAGAGAGGAAACGAACTGTTGGGTTAGAACACCACTGAAGTTCAGGATTCAGTTAAAATATCCAGGACTACTTGAGAGCCTGAAACTGAGAGTGAAACTGACCCGCAAGGGGAGATGATGAATTTACGTCAGGTTGGCTGTGCTCAGCTTATACCAGCTGAGCGGAAGCCACTGTGCAGGATGAGGGCAAAGAGGTTACTTCAGTATTTCCAAGGCAACTCACCTCTCCCGGGGGAGAAGCAACACGGTTTCCAGTGACATTTGAGGCTACAAAACTGCTGACAGAGAAGGAAATTGAATACACTGGTAAAAGAATAATCACTGTGTCCCATGTGTCTGCTAATCCTTACAAGCTGGCATGAAAGGACAGTACAAAGTGTTTCACTCGGTGTCTAACCCATGCAGTCCCCACTCTGGAACTATTAGATGGAATATCATAGTTTATGTTTCCTTATGACATAGGGGACGGCCATTTGGTCCATAGACTCAATGTCGGATTATCATTCTGAAAAATCCCATTCTGCCACTGATTTCCCTGTAATGCCCTTCTCTCTCATGGGCACATCAACTGCCCGCTGTTCTCCAGTCACCCACCTACTATTGACGGTGGCTAATTAACTTGCCATCAGCGCATATTTGGGATTTGGGCGGAACACGCAAAAGCAGAATTGGGACATTCCACTCTGCTCTGCCACTTGATCATAGCCCATCTATTTTCCCTCTCAACCCCATTCTCCTGTCTTCTCTCCAAAACATTTCTCTAATCAAAAACTTATCAACCACTGCTTTAAATATACGCCCAATGACTTGGTCTCCACAACCATCTGTGGCAATAAATTCCAAAGATTCAACACTCTCTGGCTAAAGAATTTCCTCCTTATCTCTGTTTTAAAATGTTGTCCTTCTATTCTCTGGCTGTGTCCTCTGGTAAAGGCTTCCGCTAACGGAAACATCCTCTCCACGTCCACTCTATCGGCACGCTTCAGGAGATCCCCTCTCATTCTTCTGGGGAAGGAATCCCACCGACACAGGGTGGACGTGCAAACTCCGCTCGGGCAGCACTGACGTTCTGAAGCAATGAGGTAGAGGCAGTGGTGGGTACCATGCCAAGCGCGCACTGGGCGAGTCTGACAGGCCAGCCAAGTGGGGCCTCTGCTCTCTCTTTAACCCATGCTGTCCCTGCCCTGGGAATGTCAGATGGGATAGTGCAGGGGGACTCTGGTCAAGATGGCGCCAAGCTGCCGCCTCTGTCAAGGTTGTGGCTCTGACTTAACTGTTTTTTTTAAAAAGGACTGAATGTATATGCACATTGATGGCTGGGAGCATCGGGTCACGTTTTGCTGAGGTAAAGTTATAGGAAAGCACAGCGCAGAACCAGGCCCTTCGGCCCATCTAGTCCATGCCGAACCATTTAAACTGCCTACTCCCATCGACCTGCACCGGGACCAATCCAAATTTCTCTTAACTGTTGACATCGAGCTTGCGTTTACCACTTGCGCTGGCAGCTGGCTCCACACTCTCACCACCCTCTAAGTTTGTCATGTGAACCTGGTGGGCACCAGAACGCGCAGCAACACTTCCAAACGGCCCCCAGCACATCTTTAAGTTGTAACGGAGGTCAACGAAACAACACATTTGACCGCATGCTTCGGTGCCCCAGTGATAAATAAATGAATCAGAATCTCAATCTAATTTAATCTGTGTTCTCCGTGACCCGGGCATGCAGAGGGATGGTAACACTCGTTGCGCCTGCCTGGACAGCCTGATTAGATAACAGTGCGAACATTGCTTCATAATTAAAAGCAACACACACAAAATGCTGGAGGAGCTCAGCAGGTCAGGCAGCACCTGTGGAAATGAATAGACCAAGGGTCGGGAACCCGCGGCTCTTTGATCTCTGTGCTGCGGCTCCCGGTAGTTTGTTAGTTTTTGAAATGTAATTCGAAATTTGAAGATTATGGTGATCTTGTACAATCTAAAAATGTTGTGGAGACCCCATTTCCTGGCACATCCGAACCGGCTCACAATTAGCCAGCGTTCAGGCTGAGGGAGATAGCCTACGGGGGTTTGTGAGTTCGAGTCTTTTGGAGCATCCGTGCCCATGGGGACGGGTTGAGGGAGGCTTTAAATCAAGGCTGTTTAGTTCGAATAAAGTTACCTTTGACTGCAGTGTCTTTATTTTAGCGCTGTGTGTAGCGCTACACCGCTACAACGTGTTTTTTATCGCTATTAATATACATCACCACTGCCAATGCCTGACACCCGCCAGTGCGTGCTTTCTTTTAATTCTTCGATCCAAGGTAGGCTAACTATGGAGTAACCTTCAACCCAACGTCTTTTTTTCAGAGTTCAAAATGTTTTTGTTGCATGCAGAAATGTAATTTCGTTTTCTCTGCAGGAGTTCATCAATTTCATAAATGCAACACATTATAGTTTGTTTATACATAGCATAAAGGCAAAAAAAACCGTTGTATGCAGTGTTATTTCATTTTAAATGTCAAACGGGCTTTGTGGCTCCCAGTGTTTTCTTTTCTGTGGGAAATGTGTCCATATTGGCTCTTTCAGTGGTAAACGTTGCCGACCCCTGGAATAGACAGTCGACATTTCAGGCCATTTCGGGAAGCCTTCCCTTCAAGGAGCGGTGCCTTAAGGAGATGGAGTACATCATCGAGGGTGCCCACCACCCAGGACATGCCCTCTGCCCACCCTTACCATCGGGAAAGAGGTACAGAAGCCTGAAGCCACACACTCAGCGATTAAGGAACAGCTTGTTCCCCTTTGTAATCTGATTTCTAAATGAATATTGAATCCATGAAAACTACCTCTTTCTGTTTCTGTTATTTCTATTTCTGTTATTTCTGCACTACTTATTTTAATTAACATATATATGATACACAGACACCTATACATAGATATACTAAACTTACTTTAATTCATTTTTTTTCCTGTGTGTGGATTTCTCATGTATTTCATTGTGCTATTGCCTTAAAGTTAACAAATTTCACAACATATACCGGAGATATTAAACCTGATTCTGAAACATTGACTGTTTATTCATTTCCATGGATGCTACCTGACCTGCTGAGTTCCTCCAGCACTTTGCATGTGTTCCTTTGGACTTTGAGGACCTGCGGACTTTGTGTTTAGGATCACCTCATATTTAACCTGTTTTGTCCTGCCCTGGGGCTGGCCACGTGATGGATCAGCACAGGGGGAGCTTTACTCTGTACTTGACTTAAGTTGCCCCTCCCCGGAGTAATTGATGGGGCAATGCAAAGACAAATTTATTTTGGATTACGACTCTTCACCCAAGTTCATGTTGACATTAGAAGATATTCCTGTTGTCACCAATCCCGCCATTCATTTGATTAAAATCGCAGAAGCCCGCAGAAGGTAAACTATTTTAAGCCATTACCGCTCAGCCAGGTAGCGAGGTACTCGGTCTTCATCGAGTAGCGATGCCCTAGATTCCGCAGAATAACTGGTTCCGTGCCAAGGAAGTCGTTCATTGTCGCAGAGTACAGTTCGCCATCTGTGAAACAGCAAACAGCAGAACTAATCAGATGTTTCCGAGAAGGAAATAGCGGCGCAGGATGGGCGCGTTAACAAACATTCACCCTCCCTGCAACATCCAGCCATTCTGGATCTGCCTGAGACAAACCGTCAAGGTGAAGAAAAATGGGCATTCCTGATGGAATTGTACTCTTAAACTGTCCGTGCTGAACCTTGAAAACCTTCACTATTCTACCTGGTGGATTAGTTATAAAACTGACAAACAGAAAAAAAAAATTCACCTGAATTCAACTTTCAGATAGTTAATGAGTTACGCTATCTTATCTATTAATTACTAACAAATTAAAAGATTACAAAATTGTCCTTCCATTCTGCATGAAGTTTCCCTAAACTTTCTTCCATTGTTGTGCCTTTCACGTTTAGTTCATTCAAAGATTAAAGATTAGTTTCTTTTTTTGTCACATGCACGTAGAAGTATTCAGTGAAATGCACCGTTTGCATTCAATCGAATCAGCGAGGATTGTGCTGAGTGAAGTGAATCATCTGAAGGTGACAATGCCCGCGTGTGCCTTGCCCCATGCACGAAGAGGACTTAATCACCCATCCTTAGCCCTTCACAAGGGCTCATGGCCTCACACACACTTGACACCAAACACCGAACCTTTCACGCCAACCCAGGACCTTCTACGATTTAATCATAACGATATGCAATACTCCGCTATCATATTCAATTTTACTTTGTTTTCTGGATGGGCATATAATGAGTGTACAATCACTTCCAAAGAAAAGGCTGCACTGTCTCCTCCCATTGCCTCGCTATTTTCAGATGTAATGGTATCTAGGTCAATTATGTACAAAAGACTATGTACAGTCCATCCATGTACCTCCCCCTCGCTGACTCACTCACTTTCTCCTCACTAGTTGGCATTATATTCAACAACAGCTCACCCTGTCCTCTATTCCCATGATATTCAGCTTAATTACTTTCCGAGCAGGCTCAGGCGATCCACACACATTCTATTAACACTTAGGAGCCATCATTTCTGGAAAAAGCACCGGCTCTTTGCAGATTACACTAGCTCTCTGTTCAGCAATGCCTCAATTTTTTAAAAGTTCGCCATCTTTCATTTCAACACTCTCCTCCTTCTTACTCAGCTCTCTAGCTTAGCAAATTTCAGTCAAACTGAACACACGCAATTTCCGGATTTTAATTACTCCAACATTTTGAACTACCAATGACTTTTAGCTCTGAAATTCACTAGCACCTCTCCTCCTTTGAGATACTCTAATTTAATCTCCAACCAACAACACACACAAAATGCTGGTGGAACACAGCAGGCCAGGCAGCATCTATAGGGAGAAGCGCTGTCGACGTTTCGGTTAGTCCTGACGAAGGGTCTCAGCCCGAAACGTCGACAGCGCTCCTATCTTTGGAGGTTTAACGCTAACCACAGATGACGCCAAGGCTGGAGACAGCGAAGAAAACAATCACGACTTGCAGAGGGATCTGAACTGGCTGGGAAAATGGCCGATGGAATTTAATGCAAGCAAGTGTGTGGTGTTGCACTTCAGTAGGACCAATCAGGGTAGGTCTTACAGTGAGTGGTAGGGCTCCGAGTAGTGTGGCAGAATACAGGTCCATCATTAATTGAAATTGCCGGCACAGGTAGATAGGGTCACAAAGAGAGCTTTGACAAATTGGCCTTCATAAATCAAAGTACTGAGTACAGGAGATGGGACATTGAAGTTGTACAAGGCATTGGTGAGGCCTAATTTTCAGTCACCTACCTACAGGAAGGATTTAATTAAGGTTGAAAGAGCACAGAGAGAATTTACAAGTATGTTCCCAGAACTAGAGGACCTGAGTTGTAAGGGAAGATGGAAGAGGTGAGGACTTTACTCCTTGGAATGTAGAAGATTGAGGGAGGACTTGATAGAGGTAAACAAAATTATGAGTTGTATAGGTAGGGTGAATGCAAGAGGGCTATTTTGAGGTTGGGAGGGACCATAACTAGATCTCAGGTGAAAAAGTTAAGGGGAACCCGAGGGGAAACTTCTTCACTCAGAGGGTGGTGAGAGCATGGAACAAATTGCCTGTGCAAGCTCGATTTCAACGCTTTCAAGGAAAACTTGGATACATACGTGGATGGTACAGGTATGGAGGGCCGTGGTCCCCATGCAAATCAATGGGAGTAGGCAGTCTAAATGGTTCAGCATGGATTAGATGGGCCGAAGGGCCAGTTTCTGTGACTCTAAGTCTCTAGCGTGGTATGTCAGTAGAGTACCCTTTTACTTCTGGTGTTGCCCTCTTTGCTTCAGTCTAAATCAGGGAAGTAGGCCCTTCAGCCCAGCAAGTTCATGCCAGCCACACCAATCCCTTATTAATCCTGTTTTACTCCACCACATTCTCATCAGACTCTACTGTTCACTTACACACATGGGGTACAGTAACTTACTGTGTTCAATTGACCTATCAACCCACAGATACTTGGGACACGGGAGGAAACCAGAGCACCCAATAGTGACACGGAGAACGTGCAAACTCCACAGGAACAGTAGCCAAGGTCAGGATCGAACCCGGGACTCTGCTTCTAGCCGGGCCATCGTCTCACCAACTTGAGGCACGTGCGATCAGCTCAATCCCTCCAGAGTACATACACAGATACGTCTGTCTCCACAAAGACAGGGTCAGATCAAACCAAAATGTCTTAGATCAAAATGTCTGTCAAACAGCCCACCGAAGGCCTGCTAGCTCTCCAGTAGAATCATCTCCACTGATGCCAAGTCCTCGTGCCTGGTAATCATACACTTAAAGAGCACAGAAATAGGCCCTTCAATTCAATTCATCCACTGAGTGAGACCCATTTGCCCATGCCCCTCTAAACCAGGGGACCCCCGACCTTTTACCATTAAGCAAGGGTTGTGAATTCTTGCTCTGGACCTTTCCAATCAACGTTTGTTATTTTATTTAATCAGTGACACAGCACGGGAACAGGCCCGTCCAACCCTTCCAGACCTTTGCGGCTCAATTACATCCAGGTGACCTTGGGATGCAGGAGAAAACTGGAACACCCCCAGAAAAGCCACGGGGTCACAGGGAGATGTACAAACTCCTTACAGACAGCAGCACAGATTGAATCCGGGTCGCTGGCGATGTAACAGCGCTACACTACTGCGTCACCTGAAACGTCCTTGCTCGATGTCTTTTAAACATTGCAAACCTACCCACCTCCACACTTCGCTCTAGCACGGGGGTTCCCAACCTCCGTCAACGGTAAGGGTCCAAGGCATAAAAAGCCTGGGAAACCCTGCGCTATCAGCTCACTTAATACACCTATCACCCTCTGAGTGGAAAAAGTTGCCCCTCCGATCCCTTTTAAATCTTTCCTCTTTCACCTTAAACCTGTCCCCTCCTGTTTCGGAGACCTCCCACCCTGGGAAAACAACTGCCTGCTTCAAGAAACTGCCTTGAATGCTTGGCTAAATCGGGAGACAAAGAACTGGTGAGCCAGTGCCTCCATGGGAGGCAGAATTAATCCTTTAAAAATAGAACAGTATTTAAAATGTCAGCAGGAGGTCAATGGGTAAAATTTACACTGCAGTTAAAAACTTCAGCTCAATCTGCAATTATCATGTCCTGTTTACCAGTTCCTGTTACGAACTTTCCATCAAATTGAAAACGTGTGGAAAAACTGGCTCCCAAGCCAGTGGGAATTACCTTGCGTTATGAGGTAATTACCAACGCACGCAGGATACGTGCTGGTCAAGGGGCCTTGGGAGATAAATGGAAGGAATAAAGGTAGTGATGGGTCAGCTTAAAGCGACAAGACTAATAAGCAGAAGGCCTGAAGTGAGGATCAAGAGACCAGACTTCAAATCTCACAGCGGAATTTAAATTTGATTAATAATTAGGTATTTACAAAGAAAATCCAATCCCAGTAATGACCACCGCAGTAACACAAGATTAAGAAAAGATTAGCTCCACTTGTCACGCGCGCAGCGAGACAGGCTGAAATGTACTGCTTGGCCAACACAGACCAAGGTGGGCCGGGGGGCAGGCGGGGGGCAGCCCACGAGGGTCGCCACGTTTCCGTTGCTGACGTGCTGTTAGAGTGTTTTGTTTCAGGGGTTAGAACATGTAGCAAATAACTTCAGCAACTGATTTCAGCCACCGGTCTTCAGATTCAAATGTGAGCTGTGGATTAACTCTGAACTGCATCCCTAACAATGGATGAGAGCTGAGAGCTGTGAACGGGAACAGCAGACATCGCTGCTTTAAATTCGTTATTTACGTGTGTTGGGGTGTCCGCAGTGTGGGTCTGAAGAGGAAGTTGTGAGGGTGGTGTGTACTTCCAAGGAAGCATCGTAAATGTGGAATTGTCCTGAACTTTTTTAAAAATCTTTAGCACATAGGCAAGGTGATTGATAAGTCTGTGGCCTAAGGTAGAAGGCGTCAATTTTAGAAAATTTAGCACATTTATTTCTCAACATAGTCCCCTCCGACATTTAGATACATAGTCCAGCGGTCATGGAGCATACGGATGTTGGACCTCCAGAAAGTATCCACAGCAGAGTGATTGATAAGTTTGTGGCCTAAGGTAGGAGATGAGTTATACAGCTCTCGTTACATGCACTTGTAGTTCAACTCATCCCCTTCTACCTCAGACCACAAACTTATCAATCACCCCTGATGAGTTATTAACCAAACTTTCTGCATAATCAAAGAGTTGAGCTGCATGTGCATGTAATGAGAGCTGTATAACTCATCTCCTTCTGTCTTAGGCCACAAACTTATCAATCACCCCTGCTGTGAACAATTTCTGGAGGTCCAACATCCGTATGCTCCAAGACTGCTAGATTAAGTATGTAAGTTTAGGAGGGGGCTATGTTGAAAAATACATGTGCTAGGTTTTCTAAGATGGACTTCCACCTTAGGCCACGAACTTATCAATCACCCCTTGTAAAATGCCATGTCACATTGGGTCAGGCAGACCTTCCTCTGAGAGGGTGTCCATGCGATGCTCACTGTATCTCATTCTGATGAATAAAGAGGTGGCTTCATATCTACCAGTGACTTTGTTCACGCCACAACACATACCATCCCCACCACTCACTAACGCTGAACCATACAGCTTTGGAAGCGAGGGGAAACCGGAGAACTCGGAGAAGATCCACGCGGTCGCGGGGAAACTGCGGCCGGAATTCTACCTGACCTTATGGCTGGCATTGCGTAACCGCTGTGCCACCGCGGCGCACTGGCTCATCAAAGCTCAGTGTCAGCCCCACCCAGCTGGCCCGCGTGTGACTCCAGGCTCACGGCAACACGGTCACTGTCAAGATGGCTGGAAGTGAAGTTGGTATTGCAGTGGGTCAAGGAGACAGTTCACCACCTGCTCGAATAATGAGCAACAAATACTGGAAGCAAAAGAGACGACAGATGCTGAAATCTAGAGCAACACACAAAGAGCTGGAGAAACCCAGCAGATTAGGAAACATCTAGGGAATGATCTGATCAGTTGACACTCTGGGTCAAGACCCTTCAGTTGAACTGAAAGTGAGAGAACAGAGCCAGCAGAAAATGACGTGAAGGGAAATGGTGGAGCACTTTACACTTTCTACTCATGAATATGAAGCCAAACACACCTCCAACACCATATTTAAGTTTGCTGACGACAGCGGTTGGCCGAATAAAAGGTGGCGACAAATCAGCCTATGGGAGGAAGACTGAAAATATGGCAGAACGGTACCACACCGGCAACATCTCACTCGATGTCAGCAAGACCAAGGAGCTGATTACTGACTGCAGGAGGAAGAAACTAGAGGTTCATGAGCCAGCCTTCATTGGTATCAGAGGCAGAGAGGATCAGCAACTTTTGTCAAATCAGAGGATCCGACCCGGGTCCAACTCGGTAAATGTCACTGCAAAGAAAGCACGGCAGTGCCTCTACTTCCTTAGAAGTTTGCAAAGATTTGGCGACTAACCTAAAACTTTTTAAAACTTCTATACACGTGTAGTGGAGAGTATACTGACTGGGTTGCATCAGAATCTGGCACTGAAACACAAATGCCCTTCAATGGAAAAATCCTACAAAAAGCAGTGGATGCGGCCCAGTCCATCACGGGCACAGCCCCCCTCACCACTAAGCACACTAATATCACGGAAAAGCAGCAGCCATCATCAGGGACACACACCACTTCTCACTGCTGCCAACAGGAAGGAGGTACCAAGGTCTCAGGACTCACGCCACCAGGTTCATGAACGGTTACTACCCCTCAACCTTCAGGCTCTTGAAGCAAAGGGGATAACTTCACTCAACTTCACTCGCCCCATCATTGAAGTGTTCCCACAACTTGCGAACTTGCCTTCAAGGACTCTTTCATCATGTTTTCAATATTTATTATTTTTTCATTTATTTCTTATTACTATTTCTCCTTCCAGTACTTGCTCAGTTTGTTCTCCTCTGCACTCTGGTTGAATGCCGAAGTTGGTGAGGTCTCTCACTGATTCCATTATGTTTCCTCTATTTACTGTGAAGGCCCCAAGGAAACTAATTTTAGGTTTGAATATGGCAACATATATGAAATTTGATAACGTTTACTCTGAACTTTAAAGTGCTGGCAGGTGATGGGTGGGGGGGGGGGTAAATTGGGGAAGGGAGAGTCAGGAGGTGTTAAAAGGCTGAAGGTGATGGATGCTGATGGGAGAGAAAGGTGGAATCAAGGGGGAGGAGTGGGGTGGGCAGAGGGGAGTAGTGGAGAAGGGGAATGAGTGGGAGGAGTGTCGGTGAGGAGCAGATGGAGTGTGTGGGGGAATAAGACAATGAGGGGTGGGGTGAGTGTAGGAAGAACAGGGTAGACCAGGGGGAGAGAGAGAGAAGAAAAGATAGAGGGGGAACAGTTTACCAGTAGTTGTAGAATTCACAATTTTTACACCAACAGGCAGAAACTGAGGTGCTGTTCTTCTGGTCTGTGTATCGCATCAACTTGGCTGCAGAAGAAGCCAAGAACAGGCAAGACTGTGCGGAAATGGGGGAGAGAGAATTAAAATGGCTGGGAAGTGGGAGATCTGACCGCCACAGCGGACAGAGCAAAGTTTATGCTGATCTTACTAATGTAGAGGAGGTCACAATGGGAACAATGGAGCACAAGTGACTGTTCTATTGAAGCATGCTGAGGCAGCGGAGAACTCTCTGGGACGAAGCTGGCTGCTGCATCCTCGCCTGTGCAAACCGTGTGTTTTGATGGGAAGATTTGTGAGGGGGAGTGCAACCGGGGAAGGAGAGTTGTGTTTGAACAGACCGCCGGTTGTTTGCACAGGTCAGCTTACAGTAGCAATCAGCTGGAACAAGAGCTGGCAGACAGGATAACTCCCACATAAACACGGCTGCTCGGCTGTGCAAGCTGTTCAATTTCTCCAACGTTAGCAGATCCTGCTCCTAGCACTCGAAGCCCTTCAGACCCTAAGACATAGAACCATAGAACATTACAGCACAAAAACAAGCCTTTCGGCCCTTCTTGGCTGTGCCGAACCATTTTTCTGCCTAGTCCCACTGACCTGTACCTGGCCCATATCCCTCCATACGCCTCTCATCCATGTACCTGTCCCAAGTTTTTCTTAAATGTTAAAAGTGAGCCCGCATTCACCATTTCATCTGGCAGCTCATTCCACACTTCCACCACTCTCAGTGTGAAGAAGCCCCCCACCAATGTTCCCTTTAAACTCCCCCCCCCCCTCAACCTTAACCCATGTCCTCTGGTTTTTTTTCCTCCCCTAGCCTCAGTGGAAAAAGCCTGCTTGCATTCACTCTATTTATACCCATCATAATTTTATATACCTCTATCAAGTCTCCCCTCATTCTTCTACGCTTCAGGGAATAAAGTCCTAACCTATTTAACCTTTCTCTGTAACTCTGTTTCTCAAGTCCCAGCAACATCCTTGTAAAACTTCTCTGCACTTTTTCAACCTTATTAATATCCTTCCTGTAATTCGATGATGGGAGCAGAATTAGGCCATTCAGCCCATCAAGTCTGCTCCGCCATTCAGTCAAGTTCAATTTATTATCCCTCTCAACCCTATTTTCCTGCCTTTCCCCCTTAACATTTGACACCCTTACTAATCAAAAACCTATGAACCTCTGCTTTAAATGTACCCAATGACTTGGCCTCCACAGCCATCTGTGGCAATGAATTCCACAGATCCACCATCCTCTAGTTAAAGAAATTATTTCTCTTCTGAGACTGAGCCCACTGGTCCTGGACTTCCCCACTGCAGGAAGTGTCCCTGCATTCAACTGGTTTAAGGAGTGTGAGGATCAGGCAGGCAATATCTGCAAGCAGGAGGTCTCAAACATTTTGATTTAGGCCACTCGTGCCCTGCCCCTGTGACAAAGTCTTGCTCCACACAAGAGGCTTTTTTTTTCTCTCTCTCTCCCTCTCCCTCTCCCTCTCCAGTAACTATTAACCCCTCATCACCCAAACTTGCTTTCAGTCCACAGTGCAAGGCTCACAGCCCGGCCATTCCCTGTCTTGAAGCACACACAAATTGACAGTGCACCATCTCGCTTCTACCCCCTCTCACCATGGCCGACACTTTAGAAGCTGACACCATAGAAAGGAGGCGGACTGCAGGAACGCGAAGCGGAATCACACAACGCCTCACAGGGTGATGCAATTAACTTCCAGGGCAATCAAAGTACTTAATTGAGCCTGATCAAAAACAAACAAAAGCCCAGCCAGAAAGCCATTCATTTTACAAGTTTCAGGTTTCAGAAGCTCACTAATCCAGCCACACACTGACACCGTCTTATGATTGGTCAAGTCACACTGCGCGCCCGATGAGCGCATAGCTCTTGGACAAGGCCAATGAACCGGCACTTTCGAATTGTCGCCCTTAGTTAAGAGGGAACGAGTTCAAATCCCCACAGAATTGCGTTGATTGATGTGTTGGGGAACTTAAAAGAAGAGAAAGCAGCACGGTTTTCCAGCAGAATCCTCCAGGGAGGTGTGGCGGAGGTCCACAGTGCACAGGAAGGAGGGAATGTTAGGACTGAATATGGCACAGCCCGCAAGCTAGGGCCGAGGTACTCACCCACAATTAGGCCTGTGTGTCCTTTCGCAGGATCGTAGGGACACTTCCCCTTCCCGCTCCCGATGTCCGCCTTGCTTAAAGTAAAATTTTGCATGTCCTGTGAGAAGAATTAAAAGTTCACCAGAAAGCATTTCAATCCCATCCCCACAATAAGGCTTACTGCACTGAGCAACATCTGCTGAGGAAACACTTAATTGCAGAAAGTCCCAAAACTTCAGGCCAATTGGGAATCCAGGAAGTTGCTGGACTGCCAGGACACCGAGATGTCCATACAGGATTGCTGCCGGCTGGCACATTCTAGGCTGCAGGAGTACATGCCAAGGACCGCAGAGAGTCTGCACCAGAGGGAAGGGGCACACTACCTACGGGCCCAGCCAGCCCAGTCTCTGCCTCCTCTTTGCTACAAGGACTGAAAGCCAGTCAGCACAGAGAGCGTGCAGCTGGAAACCTGGAAGCTTAAAGGCTAAAGCTTCATTTGTGTTAAGGACCGACACAGTACGATCAAGCGCAGGAGGCAGCCCACAGGCGTCGCCATGCTCCCAGCGCCAACGTAGGACATCTACATCTTACTAACCCTTAACCATACATCTTTGGATGAGGGAGGAAACTGAAGCACCAGTGTTCAAGGGGAGAACGTGCAAATTCCCTCCAGAGTGACAGGAATTGAACCCCAATGTCACAGCTGGCACTGCACAGCGTAGTGCGAGCTCTCACACCACCGTCCCGTTCCATTTTTATCAAAGGAGTAACTGGAGTAACCCAAGCACCAGGTATTTGCACTGCTACCAACAGAGCAACTGATTTCACACTAACGTCAGTGACAATAAACCCGGAGGCAGCATTTCATGTCTTTATAACACAGCATTCATGCCCTATAAAGGGGGTACTTACAATATACGTGCATCTGGGCTGGAAGGCGTAGGTCCCACAAGTGTACAGGTGGGTGCTATTGAAGTTCTGCAGGAAGCGAATGTAATTGAAACAGTCGGTCTATAAAGAGAGGGAAAATACTTTATTCCTCAACCGAGACAAGGTGACGTTCAAAGCTGAGCCAAGGAAACACTAAGTATAAATCTGGTGAACATAAGTGCATCAAGTACAGGGTTAAGTCTGAGTAACTAGTGTAATTAACCAAACAACAAGGGGGAAAAATGGAATTAACGCCGGCAGGTTACCAAATTATTGCCTGCTCTCTCAATAACATCATGTTTAAATAATGATTTTAATATATTAAAAATATCTGTAGGTGTTTTACAACATCAAAGCACATCTGATTCTGCAGATGCTGGAAATCTTGAGAGAGAGAGAGACACACACACATACACACACACACAATGCTGGAGGAACTCAGCAGACAGTATCCATGGAAAAAAGCACAGTCGGTATTTCAGGCTAAAATCCTGCTGAAGGGTTTTGGCTCGAAACATCGACTGTGATTTTGCTCCATACACGCACACAATGCTGGAGGAACTCGGCAAGATTGGCAGCACTTACAGAGGAGGAATAACGGCCTAAAGCACAAGACTGTGAAGGGGGGGGGGGGGAAGAGAGGAGTCTTTGATGCTGCTATCATTCATTCTATGGGGTATCTTGTTTTGTGGATGTCTGTGAAGAGTAAGGATTTCAGATTGTATACATTCTCTGATATTAAAATAAACCTTTGAACCTTTGACATTTTGCTTATTGCCCTTCATGAATGGCCGGATTTAAGGAGTTCCTCCAGTGTTTATCCCAGCATCGAACATGATGTTACATGGAGCTACACTGTGGATTTAGTTAAAGCGAGAAGTAGGTTTCAAGGAGCCTCTTTGAGTTTTGTGAGGGAGATTGAAAACTAATTACCTTGGCAGCTGAAGGCGGGGGGGTGGGGGTGACAATGGTGGAGCTTTTTAAAGGTAGGGTTTTATTCATTTATTTATTATTTACATTTTTTTTGATTTAGCACAATTTATCCTCTTTTGCACACTGGTTGTTAATCAACCTTCATTTGTGTGTAGTTTTTCACTGATTCTATTGTACCTCTTCCTTTTATTGTGAGTGCCCACAAGAAAATGATCCTCAGGGTAGAGTGCTGCATGGTGACATGTATGTACAGTACTTTGATAATAAATTTAATTTGAGCTTTTTGAGATCCACCATCCAATGGAGACCTTGAGGGGTTAACAGGTTTAGAAGGGGGACAAGAGGTAATGGGGGCGGAGGGGAATGAGAGAGTATTAAAAGGCTCGATTCATGTATGCGTTGTAACAACAAGCTTCATTCGGGGGGTGGGGGAGGAGGGATTAGGAAACAATAACCAGAGTTTAGTCAACACAATGGAGCCGCTACAGCGCACACAGACAACAGGGCAGGCTTGCCGCTTGAGGCGCGCGCACACGCACGCGCACGCACACGCACACCCCCCTACCTGCTGGGATTCCAGCTCTTCCTCAGAGCCCTTCTACCCTAATGAGAAAAGGCAGCGGAACGCAAAGAGGAAAACACGCCATGTTGTCATGACACAGTCCAGACTGCAGTGTTGTGCTGCCTGTGCTGCATACTGACACACACCCCCCCCCACCCCGATGGTTTAATCTGTTTACTGTATGCTCTGTACTTCTGAAATAAGCGGCCCGAGGTACGATCACACCATCAATGGGACACAAACCTGGTTGTTCTTCCCCTTCTGAACACAATCCTTCTTTTTCTCCGCTGGGGCATTCCAAATGATCTGTTTGAACAGAGAGCGTAAATAGAAAAATGACAATTAGCCCCGGCTAAATGGTCCAGCTCTTTTGAAGACAAAGGGGGTGGCTGATGTTGGAACCTGCAGCAACGCACATAAACCTGGAAGAACTCAGCAGGTCAGGGAGCCTCTGTGGAGGGAAATGAACAGTCGACACTTCCAGTTGAGATCTTTCAGGTCTGCAGATAAGAGGGGGCAATAGCCGGTTGTGGGGTGGAGATCTCTTTGGCTGTCCATCGATTTTCGATGATGACTGAGGTCTGGGCAGGGTTGTATGGGAGACCAGTAGTTGCCCATGCTGCAAGTCTCTCCTCTCCACACCACCGATGTTGTCCAAGGGAAGGGCATTAGGACCCATACACCTTGGCACTTGGCACTTGTGTTGTCACAGAGCAATGTGTGGTTAAGTGCCTTGCTCAAGGACACAACACACTGCCTCAGCTAAGGCTCAAACTAGCAACTTTCCAAGCAATAGACTGACACCTTAGCCACTTGGCCATGTGTCACACGGGGAGATACGTCTCTACCAAAGGAGGGGTAAAGTGCTCCTACCCTCCGCTAGCCTGCAGGTCACCCTTAGGCAAGGTGTAGCACCTACTTAGCGCCCCCCGCCTCCGATCGGGGTCACATGAAGCCAAGGGAGCAGGTGGTGGATGGTCATATGAGCAGCCAATGCAGATCACAAGTTCAGGTTATGCGACCACTGACGCCTGGCGAACAAGCTCTGTGGAGTATTGATAATGGCTGGGGTTGCCTGTCTTGCAAAGACATTGCCTAATAGAAGGACAATGACCAATAGAATTTTTACAGAAATTTTTGTAGTTCTGTAGAAAAATTTGCCAAGAACTAATTTAGGCCATGATCGCTCATGTCATATGACGCAGCACATAATGATGATGAATAGCCAGTAGAAAGAGACAGAGAAAAAAGGTGCAGCATGATCTGGCAAGGAGGGCAGTAGGCAGATGGGGCAATGGGAGAGTGAGAATAGCGCCAGCAGCTGGGAGGTCACTAGTGGGTGTGATAAAGAGCTACAGGTGATGGGATCTCATAAGAGAGGATGGAGAAGGGAAACTTGCGGGTGATGGGCAAATGGATAGGCTGGGGAGGGGAGAAAAGATAAGGAGATGGAGGCTTGGGTGAATGTGGGAAGAACTGGGTGGATGAAGAGGAGAGAGTAAGGAGACAGAAACGTGCTTGCCTCAGTTTTCCACATTTTGCCCCAAAAAGCCAACTGGAGGGGTAATTCTGGGGTACAGATCCACTAATTCCACAGGCTCACCCTGCATCCCAAGGAACGGGGGCCCAATGTGCAACCTGTACGAGGTTTAGAGGGAAAGAATCTGAGGAAGAAGTCATCACCCAGAGGGCAACTGACCTGGAATCTGGAGGCTGGAACAGCATTGAACCACCTTGCAGTACAATGGACTTTTTTTTTTACTTTTAATGCGTGCCCTTGTAAAAACTGTAGAGTCATAAACTACTACAATGCAGAAGCAGGCCTTATGGCCCATCCAGAGCATACCAACCTGATCTTTTGCCTGCTCCTGCTGTAGTGAAGACAATGTGTTAGGAACAGCTTCTTCCCCTCCGCCATCAGATTTCTGATTGGACACTGAACTCATGTGCACTACCTCACCATTTCCCACCCCACCCCGCCCCCCAACAAACAAGAGAAAATCTGCAGATGCTGGAAATCCAAAGCAACACACACAAAATGCTGAAGGAACTCAGCAGGCCAGGCAGCATCTGTGGGAAAAGAATACCATCAATATTTTGGGCTGAAACCCTTCAAGCAGGACCCAAAATGTCGACTGTACTCTTTCCCACAGATCCACCACTTCCATTGGCAGCTCATTTCACACTCACACCACCTGAGTGAAGAAATTTCCCCTCAGACTTCTGTTGAATATTTCTCCTTTCACACAAAACCTATCACTTCAAGTTCTAGTCACACCCAACGTGGGGAGAAAAACCCTATCTACGCCCCTCTTAAAACCTCCATCAAAGCTCCCCTCATTCTCCTGCACTCCAGGGAATAAAGGCCTAACCTGCTCAATCTTTCTCTATAAATCAGTATCTCAAATCCTGGCAATACACTTGTAAAATTTTGTATAATTTATACTTTTTTTCCTCAGGAATCGTGTTTATCTGATGTTATGTGCCGAAAATGCAGGTCCAAGTTATTTTTTTTATTTCACTCATGCATTCATGATTCACGTGCGTTTGCACAAGAACGCTCATCAACTCAACGCTGGCGAGTTCGCTGACGAGCATTGAATCACCAAGGCTCAGAAAGTGACAGACCAAGTGGTGATTAGTGCAGTCAAGTATGTGATGGGCAAGAATATGATGGGCTGAAGGGCCTGTTTCTGTGTTCTACCACTCCATCCCATACCCTCCTGCCCTGAACTACAAACATACCAGCTGCAGCCAAACTTCTGAGGCCAGGAATATCTTTGGAAATTCTTGAAGATCTGGTACTTCGAAAATTACTCGTGGTCCCAGAACTTGTGCGCATGGCTTCCAGAATGGGTACAATATAGAACTAAACTGGAGGTAAAGTTCTGAGGCAAGATTCATTCTAGGCTCATAATTTCCACAATATAAATGGTGACTCGAGTGAGTTTAGCTCATTGCGGATAGGTTGTGAGAGCTATTCCCAAGGGTGACATATGACAAGTAAAGGAGAGCCAATATTAAAATTGGAGTTAGAAAATTCTTACACTTTCTATATTTCTTTGTTAAACTGTGCTTGTTAAACTTTGTTAAATCACAAAGCAGTCCCATCCCACTTCACACCCACCAGTATTTCCTTTAAACAGTTCCCCACGTTCCCTTCAATTCCACTAAACACCCACACACTAGGGACAATTCACAATGGCCAATTAACCTTCCAACCCACACGTCATTGGGATTGTGCATGGAAACTATAAGGTCCAGGGGGATCCCACACAGCCACATGCAAAATCCGCAAAGCCAGCATTGGAGGTCAAGATTGAGCCCAGCTTCCTAGACCTCCAAGGCGACGGCTCGACACCCTCACGAGAGTGTCTCCTGTGTCCTCACAGGAAGTGCAGCTGATGACTGAAGACCAGCTCAGATTTTAATATCGAGTTCCTTCGTGGTGAACTCTCTCACCAGATGGAATAATAACTGCCGACCTACTGCCAATCAAATCGCCCTTTACCCATTCATACCACAGAGAACACAAGCCTAGTATAAAGCCTTCCCTCATAACTTCCCCCCTCTCTCTCCCCACCCTACTTCAAGTCCCCATTGCTTAGTTCAGAAGCTTAAGCCTTGAAAATTTAAGTTCTTGAATCTTAATCATAAATCTGGCAGCTAAAAGACTAGAAACTGTACATCTGTAGCTGGCATCAGCCTCACTGACTGGAAGAATTGAGTAGAGGGGCTGAATGGCCTGGCACACCTGAGATGTTCCTGGCAATCAACCAAAGATACAACGATAAGCTTCTTAAGGTGCACCATACTGAGAGATGGAAGGTGTAGGTCAGGGGTTCCCACCCTGGGGTCCATGGACCTCTTGCTTAATGGTATTGGTCTACGACATAAAAAAAGGTTGGGAACCCCTGGTTTAGCTGAAGCCAAGTGCAGCTAGCCCAACACAAAAGGGATTCACACTCAGAGTCTTTTTGAAAACAACTCCACAGTGGTACCGAGTTGTCAGCTGAAACAACAACTCTCCATTAGAACAGAGATTTAAAAAAATCTATTTAGAGGAAATGGGCATCTTGGTCAGCATGGGCCAGATGGGCCGAAGGGCCTGTTTCTGTTCTGGATTAGTCTATGAATTCATCAGCTAGATGAGGGGCTACAAAGAAGTGGGGTAGAAGCGAGACTGATCTGGCTAGTCCTTCACTACACAAAGATTGTACTGTACGTCTTAAGCTAAATGGAGACACGAGACTGCAGCTGGGGGGTCAGGCAAAATCAAGAATGGAGGCAACCAGGGTATTGGGCTGATAGCAGTGTTCATTTGGACACTATAGATAAGGAGACACTATAACACTTTCAGCCTTTCAGCCTCAACTTGTGTGAAACTAGAACTAGAGGTTATAGATTTACGGTGGAAAGGTGAAATATTTAAAGGGAATCTGAGGGGAAAGCTCTTCACTCAGAGGGTGGTGTGAGTTGCTGGCCGAGGTGCCACATGTCAGTTCAGTTGGTTTAGAAGTTTGGATAGGTACAAGGATGAGAGAGGCATGGAGGACTTGGGTCCTGGTGCAAGTAAATGGATCTAGGCAGAACACCAGACATGGATTAGATGGGCCAAAGGGCCTCTTTCTGTGCTATAATGCTCTGTGATGCTACAATGTTTCTGCTGAGACCATATATCTGGTCTGAAAGATAGGGGAGACAGTCAGTATTAAGGTACAGGTAAGAAGCATTAGCAAGATTATCAAATGCAAGCCCTCCTTGCAGACCCTGACTGAGACGATGACAGTTATCAAATATACTTGGTCAATTCACTGGGATTAAGCATCGCCTACGGAGCCTGCTTGGACACGAACAGGAAATTGACCACAGCTCCAGGAACGTAAAGCTGCACATCGACACTGCTCAACTCGAAGACTCTGGCACAGAGCTGGTGCCCTCCCTTCCTCCGATGGGCACAAAAATACTCCTCACCCAGCAGTGCCCTCGACTTCGAGATGTCGCTAAAATTAAACACAGCCATTAGCCAGATATTTATATTGCAACGGGAGAGGGAGAGAAAGCAAAGCGGAACTGGGAGAGATGGATTTAGCTGTGACGTAACACTACTGATCTGCCTGAACAGCACCCCTTGTACAGTTGACAACGCTATGGCTTGATCATTGTCCATTGGAGGCAATATACAGATAACAACACCCCCATCACTGCAACAGTCCATAGGTTATGTATTCTTTTGCCCTTATATCTATACTGTAGGTTACTGGATTAAAAATCCTCATAACATTTTAACATCATGGTGGTGGAAGGGAATAATGAAAGCTTTCAACTGAAGAGGCCATTCAGTCCAGGGGTTGATGTTAACTCTCATCAAATCTAATTTCCCTGTAGCTCTCACGAAGCGCAGAATCAAATATCGCTGTGATGATTGTATGCTCTAGTATCAATTGTTTGGTGACAATAAAGTAATTTCCCTCTTAATTCTTTAATCACCCATCCATACAGGCCAATTAATCTACCAATCCACGTGTCTTTGGGATGTGTGAAGGAACTACTGCCTGCTGCTCCAAAGCATGATGGGTATTCTGGAAAGGCCCTCAGGTACCTATAGGTGACACCAGCCTAGATTTCCCAGTGGATCAGCAGGTGCAATAGAGGGACAGAGGTCACCCCACAATCAAATGAGAATGATGTAACTGAGACGGACTGTGATGCTCACCACTTCCTTCACCTCCACCGTGATGTCCTCCATTGAAAGAGCAAACACTGCCTCTCGAGCACCAACGTAGAGAACCTGCGCGTCTTCGTCCAGGCGAAGGGTGGTGTAATTGAAGATCCTGGGCTTTGAGAAGCGTTTCACCTCTTTCACTGCTGCAAGAGAATAGATTGGCTCCCGTTTAGTAAAATCGTGGAAACCACACAGGGTACAAGCATTCATAGTGAGAGTCCTGCATCATGGAAAACAGGCCGTCAGCCCGATGGCCCATGCCAGCCAAGATTCCATCCAAGGCAGTATCACTTAACTGTGTTTGGCTCATATTCCACTCAATGTTCCTATCCACGTACCAGTCCAGGAACCATTTAAACCTGCCTCAGCCATGTTGCCCCGCATTCCTCCTATATACAGACTACTTTCTGGGTGATAACGTTGTCCCTCAGGTTTCCATTAAACCTCTCCCCTCTCACCTACTTAAGCCTTGCAGATCGGTGAAGAAAGCCCTCAGTCTCACCACGGTCTGAGTGATTGTGGATTATGAGAGCATGACTGTGCCCAGGTTTGGTAGACTGGATGTGCGGTCATTGAAAGAAGCTTTAAAAGACTAGCTTTATTTGTCATACGTGCATCAAAACATACAGTGAAATGCTCCGTCAGGTTAAAGCAAATCAGCGAGAATTGTGCTGAGCAGCCATGCAAATTAGCATGCCCACAACTTACGAAATCTAATGCTACATCTTTGGAATGTGGGAGGAGACAGAGATGCTCAGAAAACCTTACAAATCACCTGGAGAATGTACAAACTCATAAGAAATGGGAGCAGGAGTAGGCCACCCGGCCCATCGAGCCTGTCCCGCCATTCAGAAAGATCCTTAAAGACAGTGGCGGGACCTGAACCCTTCTTACTGTTGGCACTGTAAAACGTTGCACTAACCACTACACTACATTGCCTCCCACTTCACAGCCACTCAGACCCAGAAACTCACAACTACAGCCCCAGCACACTAGAACATCAGCGAGGCCATTACTTCAGTGTCACAAACCACCCCACATTAACTTCCCAAAGGAAAACGGTCTGAACCCATTTCTAAACACTACAGATCACCACACAAACCTACAAACCTGCAAACCCAAACCACAACACCACCATCACACTAGAAAACATTTTCCATGCCACTGTTAACGACAATCAGCCGTTGCTTTATGAGGTGCACCTGCTTGTTAATGCAAGTATCTAATCAGCCAATCATGTGGCAGCAACTCAATGCAGAAAAGCACGCAAACATGGTCGAGAGATTCAGTTGTTGTTCAGGCTAAACATCAGAATGGGGAAAGAAATGTGATCTAAGTGACATTAACCGTGGAATGACTGTTGGTGCCTGATGGGATGAGTTGAGTGGCCCAGAAGCTGCTCACCCCCTGCGATTTGCATACACAACATTCACTGGAGTTTACAGAGAATGGTGTGAGAAACAAAAAAAAATCCAGTGATCGGTGATTCTGTGGGTGAAAATACCTTGTTAATAAGAGAGCTCAGAGGTCAGCGGAGAATGGCCACGCTGGTTCAAGCCGACAGTGACTCAAATAACCGCGTGTTACAACAACGGTGCGCAGAAGAGCGTCTCTGAACGCACAAGTCGAAGCTTGAAGTGGCTGAGCTGTAGCAGTACAAGACCACATACATACACTCAGTAGCCACTTTGGGAGGTACTGCGGTCATTTGGCACGTTGGGAATCCTTGACGCAGGTGGCCAGCTGGAGGCTTCCAAGCAGTCTGGCTCATTGCAAGTAATCCCTTTCTTGACCCGCTGAGTTATAGGTCTGCCTTGGTTACACTGAAGACAGATTTGGACAGCACAGACATCGGCCCTTGCCGACCATTGTGTACCCATTTATACTAATCCCATTTACCTGCACTTGATCCGTAAGTAAAAGATAGATTCCTCAGAGCGGGCGGGGGCAGAAGAAATCTGACATATCCCCATCAGCCCTTAGCAAGTTTTATCCTTACACCGCAGCGTATTCCGTCTGGACGCACAACAGCTTGGTATAGCAACTGCTCTACACGTGACGACAAGAAACTGTAGGGTTTTAGACACAGCTCAGCACATCATGGGAATGCGGCTTCCCTCTGTGGACTCCATTTACACTTCTCGCTGCCTACTGAAGGTAGCCAGCATAACCAAAGACCCTGGACGTCCTCTCTTCTCCCCACTCCCATCGGGCAGAAGATACAAAAACCTTACAGCACGTATCGCCAGGCTCAAGGACAGCTTCCATCTCACTGTTAGCAGACTCTGAGGACCCTCCTGTGTGACAAGATGGAATCTTGGCCTTTCAGTCTACCTCTATATAAACTTTCACTATCACTTGCCTGCACTACACCTTTCAATAGCCTCTACACTTTATTTTGCCTTGTTACTGGCTTACATCATTCGAGCTCAATGCACTGTGTATCTAATTAATCCGAGTAAACAGTGTGAAAGACAAGCTTTTCATTGTATCTTGGTAAATTCCCGCCGCTGACTGCAAGGGGTTTGCACGTTCTCCCTGTGACCGTGTGGGTTTGCTCCAGTTTCCTCCCACAGACCAAAGATGTAGCAGATGGTAGGTTAATTTGTCACAGTAATTGACCTGTGGTTAGGCTAGGGTTAAATCGGGGGACTGCTGGGTGGCATGGCTCATAGGGCCAGAGGGTCTAATCTGGGCTGCATCTCAGTCAATCAATCAATAAATAAATAGATAAAATGTGACAATGATGAACCAATATTTCCAACGAGGGAGTTCCAGCCATGGCTAACGATCACGACCCTATCTTCCCAAAGCGACTGGTTTTAATGCAATGGGAACCAGCCTGTGCCCCTTCTCCTATCAGTAGAAACAGGCATAGTAGCTTAGCCACACATGAAGGCCAGGAGTTGTCAGAGGCTATTTGAGAGGTGCATTTAGTAGGTGGAAGCTTACCCCCACTACCACTCCTGGCTGTAACAACCTTAAAAAACCATTCTTCTAAACTCTAGATATAACAAGCCTAGTTAACTCAATCTCTTCTAATACAGCAAACCCAGCTTCTCTGGAACTGGTCCAATTGAATCTTCAAGAACGTACAACAATATAGCACGGCACAGGCCTGTCGGCCCCATCATGTTACGCCGACATACTCTAAGACCAATCTAACCCTTCCCTCCCACCCATTTTTCTATCATCCACATGACTATCTAAGAGTTTTCTACATGACTCTAATGTGTCTGCCTCTACCCACGCCTGCCATGGCAGTCAATCACCAACTGCTCTCTAAGTTCTTCCAATTTCCCTACAGCAAGCAATTGAGAAGAATGAGGGGGTATCTCACTGAAACCTTTCAAACTTTAAAAGGCCTAGCTAGAGTGGATGTGTAGAAGATGTTGCCTACAGTGGGAAAGTCTAGGACCAGTGGCAGAGCCTCAGAATAGAAAGTCGCCCCTTTAGCACAGAGATGAGGAGAAATTTCTTCAGCCAGGTGGTGAATCTGTGGAATTAATGGCTGTGGAGGCCAAGACATTGGGCGTAATTAAGCAGAGATTGATAGGTTTTTGATTAGTAAGGGCATCAAAGGTTATGGGGAGAAGGCAGGAGAATGGGAAGAATCAGAATCAGGTTTAATATCACCATTATACGTCGTGAAATTTGTTAACTTTACGGCACCAGTACAATGAAATATATGATAAATACAGTTACATTAAGTATATATACGTCTGTTAACTAGACCTATGTCTACTAGTTTAAATATAAATTAAGTTGTGCAAAACAAAAACAAATTAAAAAAGTAGTGAGGTAGTGTTTATGGGTTCAAAGTCCATTTAGAGGGATAATGAATCAGCCATGATGGAGTGGCAGAGCAGTCTCAATGGGGTGAATGGCCTAATTCTGTCCCTATCCCTTGTGGTCTTTATCCTTTCTACGACAATGAGGCAAATACAGTTCACAGTAGTCTCACCGAGGCCCGACAGGATCACAGCAAAGTATTTCCCTTTCTAACCACTTGCTCCACCTGCAGTGACTTGCACACCAGTACATCTAGGTCCTTCTGCTCAATCACTTTTAATAAAAGCAACCTGCTTCTCTGATGTGTGGATGGCTCTGCCATTATTTTCACATTATCCACTTACTCAATAGCCCGTTTTACATGACGGTGAGACTGGATTTGAATATCCGATGGTCAAATCTGTTCCTGATTAGCTGGCAAAGGAGCTTTGTTCCTCTAAATCCTTCTCCTGCTGCTTGAGCTGTGGGACAATTGATCCCGAAGTGGCTGCACTCCCCTCTTGTCAGTAATGTCCAATTGAGAATCAGACAGGGAGTTTTAAACGGGGCCACATCAAAAGGACCAAATAAACAATTCTCCAGCACCATCCCTCACTTATGGTTTTAATCACTGAACATCAAGGGCTCTTTCTTATGAACCATGATCTGGTTACACGGGGGCTGGACATGACTAAACGTTGCCCTTCTGTACCACAACCAACCACAACTGACATTCATCCCAATCCACTGATAGCAAAACAAAAGCGAGGCCTTTCCCAAACACTGAATGGACTTCATAAAACAGTGGAACAGTTTTTAATAGCTGCGGTAATTTGCAAACGTCAATGGGATTATTTCTTTCAGGAAGGGGGTGAAGCCCACACATTACAGAAAAATGCTTTTTATCTATCTGTTTATGACAATTTCATCACGACTGTGCAGTGTTTTTGCTCAATAATCGATTCTTTAGGAAAGAAGGGTCATGTGAAGAACCGCAGCTCAGCGGTGCAATGGATTTGATTGGCTGTGTCTGTGATTAAGTGGGCAGAAGGTGGGTTAGAAGCATTGGACAATGACCAGAACAGATCACTCAGGGAGAGGCTGGAGCCCTCTACGCCGGTGACCCCCTTAGAGGAGCCTCCCGAGCAGCTCGTGAGAAAACAGCCCCTCCCACCCCCTGCAGGAAAGCAGGCCGAATCCCTGGGAACTGGCCAGGGGGACGACTGGCGATCCTGGCAGCAGGCAGGATGGACAACCCGGCTCTGTGGGAGGCCCGGTGTACCCAGACTCCACAACGTTGCGACCGTGATCTGGCTGAGGCGTTCGCTTTTAGCCCAAACGTGCTTCCACATCGGCGCAGCTGGTCGAGCCGCTGGCTTGCATCACCGGAGACCCGGGTTCGTTCGGTCCCGGCCGCGGATGCTGCCCGTGCAGGTTGCACATTCTCACGTTGTTGACCACATTGGTTTTGACTGCTTGCTCCGATTCCAAAGAGATGCAGGTTTGTCGGTCAATCAGCCACCGTGAATTTAAACCCCACCCTGGTGTGGAGGTGAGTAGCAGAATCTGGGGGGAGTTAGTAGGAATGTTGGGGCAATAAAATACACAGGATTATTGAGGGGCCAGTATAGACTCAATGGGCCAAAGTGCCTGTTTCCATATTGCATCTCTCCAGGAGTGACAATAACTGTTGCTCCAAGTTTTTCCCAACACCCCACTTCTGTTCCCAAACAGTGGTAAGCTCAACCTTGTGTCAAGCAAGTGGTCTCAGCAGACAAGCCAAATATACAACTTGCCAGAGGTCTGCAAAATCAGTACAGCTGCTGTCATGCCTCACTGTCATGGTCTCAGAGTGTATTTAAGACAGAGAATGATGGGTTCTTGATTGATAAGGGTCACTGAGAGAAGGCAGGATGATGGGGTAGAATAATTGAGTAGTAAAGACTCGATGGGATGAATGGCCTAATTCTGTTCCTGTATTTTACGGTCTCAACTCTCCATCAGAAGGGGACATTCTCCTGGAAGAATCTTTGCCCGCAAGATTGACACAGTCTTTTGCAAAGACTTCAACAGGAACTCGCAAGTAAAGTTGTGTACCAGGAGAGGCCCAGCTGTTTGGTGTTTTCAAAGAATGGTCTGTGTAAACAAGGATATTCCAGACCTCAGCTACCAGAAGGCAGACAATGGAACTAGTTCCACAGCCTGACTGCAGGGAACCGACAACACAATGGGAGCTGGCATTCGTCAACCTCATTCTCCCAGGTTCGATTGGAAGAAAATAAGTTTGGTTTCCAAGGCTGAAACATGCATAAGCAGCAGGGTTCTGGGATAATTCAGTTAGGTTGTGTGCGACAGAGATGGATGTCACCGTGACTATGGGAGATTTCACACCAACACTTAAGATTTAGAATTCGCCTGTTACAGACGACTGCTCCCCATCCTTCCCTCACGCCTTCTGATCTACCCTATTCCTCTCTCACACACCTCCTCCTTTCCAACCCCACCGCTACACATCGCCCTATTTCCTTCTCTTCCCCTTATCTTCCGGGATCACCCTCTTCCCTCCCCAACTAACTCCCCAATCTTCCAATCTGCCCGCCATCCCATTTTATTTTCAGAATCAGTTTTCATATCACCGACATACGTCATGAAATTTGTTGTTATGGAGCAGCAGTACATTGCAATACATAATAAAACTGTAAATTAAAGTATATAGAAACATAGAAAACCTACAGCACAATAGAGGCCCTTCGGCCCACAAAGCTGTTCCGAATATGTCCTTACCTTAGAAATTACCTAGGGTTACCCAAAGCCCTCTATTTTTGTTATATGTTATATTTTAAAAAGCTAAATTAAATAAATCGTGCAAAAAGAGAAAATATAAATAGTGAGGTAGTGTTGAAAGTCCATTCAGAAATCGATGGCAGAGGGGAAGAAGCCATTCCTGAAACATTAGATGTGCGGCTTCAAGGCACCTGTACTTCCTCCCTGATGGTAGCATTGAGAAGAGGGTGATGGAGGTCCTTCATAGTGGATGCTGCCTTTTTGAGGCATTGCTCCTCGAAGATGTCCCGGATGCAGGAGAGGCTATCGCCCATGATGGAACCTTCCCATTCAAGCCTATTGGTCATGTCCAACTATCATCTAATTCCGTTGCCATCGTCACCCTTACCTCCCCCACGAACTTCCACCTGGTAATCAACCCCTCCTGACCTGGATCCCACCTATCAAGTGTCAACTCTTGCCCCAGCTCACTTCCTCACCCCTTCACTCCAGCTATCTCCCCTCTATTCCTCCAGTCCAGATGAAGGGCCTCGATCTGAAACTTCAGCTGTCCGTTTCCCTTCACAGATGTTGCCTGACCTGCTGAGTTCCCACAGCAGCTTGTCTTTTGTAAGAGATTTGACAGAGGCACAAATCGCCTTTAGTTTGAAGGACATAGTGACCACAGTTCCCAGGTGCAAAGTCACTGCAAAGCAATCATACACGGGATGACTCAAAGGTAATGCATTTTTCTTCACACATACAGATACCGATGGTGTACAAACAAAAAAATCACAGGAAAGATATTGCCAGGACTGGCGTACTTGAGTTACAAGGAAAGATTGAATAGGTTAGGACTTTATTCATTGGAACATAGAAGATTGAAGAGAGATTTAATAGAGCTATATAAAATTATGAGGGTATAGATGGGGTAAATGTAAGCTGGCTTTTTCCACGGAGTGTGGGTGGGACTACAACTAGAGGTCATGGATTAAGGTGAAAGGTGAAAAGTTTAAGAAGGGGACTGTGGCACAGCAGTTAACGTGACCCTACTACAGCTCAGGGTATTCCACAGTTCAATTCCAGCATCCTCTAAGAGTCGGTACAGCCTCACCATGGAATGCGTGGGTTTCCTCCGGGTGCTCCGGTTTCCTCCCACAGTCCAAAGACATATTGGCTGGTCGGTCATTGTAAATTGTTCTGTGTTAGGTTAGAGTTAAATGCCGGGTTGCTGTGTGGTGTGACTCATGACGCCAGAACAGCTAATTCTGTGTTGTACCTCAATAAATAAATAAAACATTTCTTTCTCTCGCATTCATTTCTGGCAAGGCCCAAATTTACTGATCATTAATTCTCTTTTCTCCCGTCAGGGCAGAAGATACAAAATGTGAGAACACATACCACTAGGCTCGGGGCCGTTATAAGACTCTTGAACAGACATCCCAAATGATACATTTCAAGATCAGGCTTATTATCACTGACAAATGTCATGAAGTTTGTTGTTTTTGTGGCAGCAGTATATAAAGGTAATGTAAAAATACATACAAGATCAAAAATAGTGAGATAATGCTTATGGGTGGCAGAGTCCCCCCTGTCTCGGAGGTCTCCTCCCTTCTGTCAGCCTGTAGGTCACCCTTGGGCAAGGTGTAGCACCTACTTGGGCCCCTGATCATGGTCATGAGAAGCCATGGGAGCAGGTTAGATGGTCATCTGAACAGTTGGTGCTTATCACAAGTCCTGGTCATGCGACCACTGATGCCAACCAGACAGTCTCCGAAGAGTATTGATAATGGCCAGGGTCACACATTTGCTAAGGCGCTACCCAGAAGAAAGCAACTTAGAAAAATCATGCTTATGAAAAGACCACGATCGCCCATGTCATAGGACATAATGACAAATGATGAGTGTCCATGGACCATTCAGAAATCTGACGGCAGAGGGGGAAAAGCTATTCCAGTGTGGACCTTCAGGCTTCTGTACCTCTTCCCTGATGGTGGTAATGAAGCTATCTCCTGGTTGGTGAGGGTCCTTCAAAATGGATGCCCCTTCCTGAGGCACTTCCTTTATAAGATGCCTCTGGTAGTAGGATGGGTAGTGCCCATGATGGAGCTGGCCGAGTTTACAATCCTCTGCAGCTTTTTTTTTCTATCCCGTGCATCGGAGCCAGACGATGATGCAACCAGGCAGAATGCTCCCCTTGGTGCATTTGTAGCAAAGAGCCAGAGTCCTGATCTCTTTAAAATGAACCCTTGATCTCCCACCCTACAAAGTCACGTAGCCTGTACTTAGTCAACCTGAACCACACTTTCTCGGTAACTACAACACTTTATCCTGTTTGTCTTGATACTGCTCGGTACGTTGCCAAGTTGTGGACGTGCTCTGCAGGCGCCGGAAGCCTGGCTGAACTCGTAGATGCCCTCAGCACATCCTCAGACTGTGCTGACTGTCGACGCACACGATGCATCTCATTGTACGATTCTATGTATGGGTGACCGATAAAGTTAAGAGCAATGCCTCAAAATAGCGGCATCAGTAAGGACCCTCATCCTCCGAGACATGCCCTCTTCTCATTGCTACCTATCAGGGAGGAGGTACAGGAGCCTGAAGGAGCACAAGCAATGATTCAGAAACAGCTTCTTCCCCTCTGCCATCAGATTTCTGAATGGACACTGAACCCATGAACACTACCTCACCAATTTTTTTTTGCACTACTTATTTAAATACAATATTTTTAGTGTAATTCACATTTCTTTTTATTATTATATATTGCATTGTACTGCTGCTGCAAAAGTAAATTTCACCACATATGCCGGTGATATTAAATCTGATTTTGATTTAATTTACGGTGTATGGAATGATCTGGATGACATTCAAAGCTTTTCACTGTACCTTGGTACAAGTGGCAATTATAAACCAATATCGATAGATTGAGTTGGTATTGGCAAGCTGCCTGAAACTGCTGCAGTTTAGGTGATGAATGTCCGTGCGTTGGGTAAGGAGTCACAGGATCCGAACCCCATTGCTGAGGGATGACGATTCATTTCTGAATCAGGAAGGTGCAAAAGCAGGACAGGAAAGTGTCTTCTAATGTGGAGTTGCATGTTGGAAGTGGGCACCTAATTAAGTCCTGCAAGACCTTGCCTCACCATGAACCATAACTGGTATACTAATGATGGGAGATGGGTGGGAGGATTCGAGCACATTGCTCTATCCTGGATGGTGTCAACACAGCTAATCTTCGTCTAAGACAGAGGTTCCCAACCTGGGGTCCACAGACCCCTGGCTTGATGGTATTGGTCCACGGCATAAAAAAAATGTTGAGAACCCCTGCTCCAGACTGTAGTCACATACACGAGATGATCTGCAGATGCTGGAAATCCAAAGCAACACACATAAAATGCTGGAGGAACTCAGCAGGCCAGGCAGCATCTGTGGAAAAGAGTAAACAATCGCCGTTCGGGCCGAGATCCTTCATCGGGACTGGAAAGAAAGAGAAGTCAACTGTAACGCTGCCGACTGCTGTGTTCCGATGAAAAGATCCACTCAAAGTGAAAACAACTTCACCTTGTATCACAGCTGTGAAGATTTTTCAAAATCATTTATTTCACATCTGGAAGGCAAAAATATAAATACCCTATTCCCTCCGCCTCCTTCCCCCCCCCACCATATTTTTTTAGATGTGGTTTGATTGGATTTCCATTTCCGTTTGAAAAGCTGAAAGATGAAAAGCCTGTCATCTGAAATAACATGAAAAAATGCCACAAAAACAGCGGGTCAGGCAGCGTCTGTGGAAAGAGACACCAAGTTAATCATCATGCTGAGACAATGATTGCTGCACTTTCCAAAACTGGAACCTCCAATTGTAGTTCATTACTAGCTCCCACTGCATGAGGAGGAGTACCTCAGCTTGTTGTTTGTACACCTGACCAAACGGGAACAATTCATTCTTGCCGCTGGTTCAAACCAACATGCTGTGGAACAGGTATTTCCAGCTGCTGTTACAGGCAAGACACCACATCTCCCGGGCTGTTACCAGTGCTGCTCTTCCCATAAACCAGGATACTGGATCAAAATGCTGTTAAACCTGTTACTATTTCAGAACGCTAGCAGGTAATCCCCATGTTGAGAGGCAGGCCCTGGGGCCTTACACACAGCTGAGAATGACAAAAGTGTTTCAGGCAGGAAATCACACCCAGGTATCAATTACCTTCCACATACACCTTTAGCCAAAATCCCTATATGTATCTCATTTCTGAGGAATCCATTATTGGCCAGAACAAGATGACCGCCATAAAGTTTTCTCCCGCCGCCCCCCCCCCACCCCGCAAGCAACCCAGTAACAGATCCAGGTCACTGTGCAGCGCAGACGTTACCTGAGAAAATGTCAGATCAAAAGCATTATTACAAACTAAACACCTCGATCGTTGGATGAAAATTCTATCTGCTAATCGCCTCCCCACCAACACAAAGCGAGGTGACACTTGCACAGTCCTCGCTAATTCGATTTGATGCACACGTCACATTTCATCGGAAATGTGCTTCAATGTGCATGACAAGTAAAGCTATTATTTAATCTTTTATTCTTTAACAGGTCTCAAGAGCAGTTCACAGGTCTGGGGGGGAGGGGGGATCTATTTGATACCTTGTATAGAATTTTCAAACCAGTTCACTTAGGTCAAACAACACAGCTGTCTCTTTTCAACACAAGTGGCTTCGGCAGGTAGCCCTGTGGAGGATTTTTACTCTGTTGTGGCTTAGACTCGTCTCCAATCCTCCCCACTGAGGGTATTAAAAAAAATCATATTGAACCTATGTAACCTCTGGCTAAAAGAATAATTGGGACTGAATAGGAATTTTTGAACTGAAATAAACTCAGTCTTCAGCAGTTAGCAAAAAGTGGCTTATACTAGCTCTCCCTTGGTTTGCAGAGAGACATTGAGAGTTTGATAGAATTGTACAAATGTACCCTCATTTGAGTAGGAGAAGGAGGACTCACTGAGAAGGACAGGAATGAACATCCATCTGTAATTAAGTCAGGGCCTAGCAAAGGGAATAACTGATAAGGACTGGACAGCACATCCATCTGTAATTAAGCCTTGATCTAGCGGACTCTCTTATCTGAAACTAAGTTGTGCACCAACAGACTTGGTGGGCGTACCAGTTCAAATAACATTTTGCAACAGTAATGTATAGGGCTTACTATGTATAAATATACGGCTGTAACATGACTAAGGGAGCCCACCTGTCAGACGGTGGCAGCACTTACATGCCTTCCCTTCGACAACTGGACCTCGAGCTTCTGCAGGAGGGTGTGCAATAAACTGTGGTAACTATAAGAAGCTGGTCTCCCAAGTTTTATTCAGATTCTAACCTTAACACCGCTTGGGGTTGCAGCCACAACAAAGCAACAAACAGAGGGGATAAAAAAAAATCTTTCACAGTATATAGAAGCCAGGCCATCTCTGCCTGGATTTTGTATGCGAGTCCAAAACCATGTGAAAGTTCAGCTCCACGCAAGGCAAGCCGACTCGTCTTCCCGCTTGGCAAAGGTGGAAGAAATATCAGAGAGGAACTAACCATCAAACTGGTTATTTCTGCCCCTAGCTCATGATGGCTAATCAGAGAGGAGGGGCAGCATGTGCAAAAGTAGGTAAACTGAAAAGATCCCGGGATAAAAAAGGGGAGCGGGAATAACAACTCTGGAAAAGTGCTTGGAGAATTCCTTTGAAAATTCTGGAAAATTCTTCAGAGGGTGGCAACTTAGAGTGGACCTCAGGGGCAACTTCACTGCAAAAGTGCTCTAAGTCCTCAGAAAATTCTGGAAAATTCTTCAGAGGGTATCGATGTAGAGGGGACCTGAGGTACAACTTCACGCAGAGGATGGCAGAAGTGCAGAGAAAGCCAACAGGGAAGGTGGTAGAGGTGGGCACAACTGCAGTACCTAAAAGGGATTTAGACAGGTACATGAATGGGTATGATTTGGGACAAGCTTGGATTGACATCTTGGTTGATGTTGACAAGTTGGGCATAAGAGCCTGCTTAAAATTCTCTGACATTGGGAGGTCTTTCGGACACTTTATACAATCACAAATAGGAGTTGCCATTCCCCACACCGATGGTTATCCATGGATACCGAGATCACTGCAACACATCCACCACTGCGTGGGATGGGAGGCCACATCTGCATGATTCAACTCAGCGCAGTGACCAAGAAAGTCTCTTGAGGAACAGTCTTGACCGCATGTTTTGATAACGTTTTACCCAGTAGTGAGATCATTGATAATGTAAACTTGGCATTGAGGCTGTGGGAGGTCTGTGGAATCTACAGTCAATGACAGATTCCCTCTACAGACCTCAATGCAATGTACTCACATAATTCAACTGAAAACCTCAGCACCGAGGATTTAGTAGCATCTATTGGAACACAAAGGAAGTGTGCATCGTGACAGTGATGAAACCCATGGCTCACAGCTCACACAGCTGCAGAGCTCAAGTCCCACTGCACTGAGCACGAACACGGAGAGTACCACTGGTACCCAACAGTATCATCCACACTGAGGCACTGTCGTGAGCACGTGTGAAGCTGCAGGAACAAGCGATGCACAATAAGATCTCAATTTCGAATCTTCTCCTTTGTGAACTGAGCCTTGCCCAGCTGGCATCTGCAAAATGGCAGCTGCCTGCACTCCTGGCCACAATCCTGCGAAATCTCTCTGCAGACCAGATGAGAGAGGGCGCAATGCCTCAAAAAGGCAATGTCCATCATTAAGGACCCCCATCACCCAGGCCATGCCTCGTTCTCGTTGTTCCTCAAGGTTGTTGTAGCAGGGGTGATACTGGGGGTAAGCTCTCACTATCTATTAAATGCTCCAAATGCCGTGCACCTCAGATAGTCTCTGACAAGAACATCCAGCTCCCAGCCTTCACGTGTGGCTGAGTTACTAATCCCAGTGGAACCATTTCAACAGACGGGAAGAGGCAAAGGTGGGCTAACGGCGCCTTAAAACCCGTCGCTTCGGGCAGATGGGGCTCGTCAGCAGTGATTGACAGCTCATCTAGGAGAAGCAAAATCCTGATCTCAAACCTCCACCGCCTTGTGGCTGTACTCACTCATGGGGAAGACTTCGGGAGTAACCCCCGAGGGAAAAATCCAGAGCTGGGGTCTCTAAGGCAGTCCTATGTTGAGTTCAGTGCAGACTGGCAACTCCGGAGACGCTGCTGGTACCAAACCGTATCGGTCTCTGCCGTTCCTTTGGGTTCATCAGACGTACTGAGCTTGCTCTCCATAATGTACTGCCATGGCTTGCATAACCAGACAGCTCGAACGCAACGTCCATGGTTGACCTTAACCGACGGAGGCCACAACATCATTGTCACCATCGCAATGAAGGCACAGAAGCCAGAAGCGATTCAGGAGCAGCTTCTTCCCCTCATTCCCTCTGCCATCCAGTTTCCAAATGGACATTGAATCCAAGGACGTTACCTCACTACTTGATTTATTTCTATTTTTGCACTTATTTAAATTAACTATTTAATATATATATACTTACTGCAATTCAGTTTCTTGTTTTTCTCTCTATTGTCATGTATTGCATTGTACTGCTGCCACAAAGTCAAGAAATTTCGTAGCACATGCTGGTGATATTAAACCCGATTCCGATGACACAGATTAGGGAAGGAATCCTTAGTGTCCTGGCCAATACTTATCCTTTGAAGGAGACACTGAAGACTCTCAACATATTGCTGATGATGGGATACGAGCAAAACTAAGCCTCTGTACTTCTAACACCACTCTTATATCCTGCTTTTTAAACTTATTTAGAGATCATTCGTTCACTATCTGGCGTGGGTATGGCGTGGGTGATCATGGTCTTTCTATGACCATGACAGTTCTTGGCAAATTTTTCTTCAGACCTGGTTTGTCATTGTCTTTACAAGATGAGTGAGTCTAGCCATTATCAATATTCTCCAGAGATTGTCTGCCTGGCGTCAGTGGTCACATAACCAGGACTTGCGATGTGCTCCGGCTGCTCATACGACCATCCACCAACTGCTCCCGTGGCTTCACGTGACCTTGATCGGTGGGGGAAGCAGGTACTACACCTTGTCCAAGGGTGACCTGCAGGCTAACGGAGGGAAGGAGCACCTCACACCTCCTTTGGTAGAGACGTATCTCCACCCCACCACTCACAGATACATTGGATACAACATGGAAAAACAGGTCTTACTGGCCGAACAAGCCCACGCCATTCAACTACACCCATGTGACCACTGAGGTAGCCCAGCCTGCTCTTCTTGGGCAATGACAGTGTGAAGAGTGAGTACATGCAGGGCTGGAGGACTTCTTCAGCACCTTTTCTCGCAGGGAACCTTTGAGGGACTACGCCTGGAGACTTCAGGCGACAACAGATGACATCACCATCCAGGAGGCACTTGGTCTCTGGAGCTTTGGAAGATGCTAGCGATTTTAAACAGGAACTGCTCTTTCAAGGTAAAGCTCTCACACAGCTTCTCCTTAGAGCAGAAGTTCCCCAGTCCTTTTTTATGCCATGGACCCTTACCATTAACGGAGGGGTCCTGAGAGGCAGGTCATACTCAAAACCCCCCCCCCAGAATCTGGAGTACCTGCCTCAGAAGAGGGGAAGCTACTCGCATTGATGTGTGGATTTACTGCAAAATGGCCAACGGTGCTCCAATTTCCTCCCCCAGGCATATGGCTCAAATGGTTGTTCCTTTCAATAGTACACCAGTTAGAATCTACTAGTAACGCAAAGCTCCACAGTGTCAATAATAGAATCAGATTTATGATCACTGACATATGTTGTGAAATTTGTTGATTGTGGCAGCAGTACAGTGCAATACATAAATTTACTATAATTTACAAAACTATATAACAAGCAATAAAATTGCAAAAAAAAGTAGCAAAGCTAGGAGGTACTGTTCATGAACTGAACACCAGCGTTCAGAAATTTGATGGTGGAAGGGTGGAACTGTTGAGTGTGGGCGTTCAGGGTCCTGTACTTCCTACCTGATGGTAGCAACAAGAAGATGGCAAGATGGCAAGGGTCCTAAATGGGTGAACAGTGATCGACGACAGGCGTTTCAACTGTACCAGCCTCCACCACAAGAGTCCAAACTACTCTCACCCAAAGTCCACATGAAGGCTTCACAGGATTGTGATCAAGAGTCTGGACAGGTGACACTTGTCAAGTTCAACCCGGTTGAGGCTCAGTCCAGAAAGGGGGCTGGGGAAATCAAAACTGAGATCTTTCTGTGCACCAGTACCCAGTCAGTCCTGCGATTTCATACACTCAGCGGCCACTTTATTTGCTACACCTGCCCTGTTAACGGAAATATCTCATCAGCCAATCACGTGCCAGAGACTCAATGCAGAAAAGCATGCAGGCGTGGTCAAGAGGTTCAACATTTTCATATGAATGTAAACTGATCTTTTTCGAATCCTTCTCAATAACTTTTTTTTACGTGTATAGAGGAGCGGAGCAGAGTTAATGACAAATAAAGATTTTAACCGATGAAACCAGGCAGCCCAGCTTTTGTTTTGTTTTTATTTTGGTGTTTTTTGTAGGTTTAGGAGGATTTTTTCCCCCATAAAAATCTTTTTTCTTTGAATCTTTCTCATGTTTAGTTACTAAGAGATTGGGAGGCTTAGATTACTCAAACTACTCAGAGTCTGTCTCCGTATCCGTTAACCATTATTAATGTAATCCCGATCTCTTTTTATCATTATCGTTGTTATCTTTATCTATTTGAAACTCAATAAAAAAGACTGATAAAGAGCTTCAATTGTTGGTCAGAACAAACATCAAAATGGAGACGAAATGTGATCTAAATGACTTTGACTGTGAAGTGGTTGTTGGTGCTAGATGGGGTGGTTTGAGTATCTCAGAAACTAACCTCCTGAGATTTTCACATGAAACAGTCTCCAGAGTTTACAGAGAATGGTGCAAAAAAACCCCAAAAAGGTATCCAGTGAGTGGCATTTCTGCAGGCAAAATGCCTTGTTAATGAGGGAAATCAGAGGGGAATGGCCAGACTGGTTCAAGCTGACGGGAAGGCGACAGTAACTCAAACAACCACAAATGCAGACGAGCATCTCTGAATGCACAACACGTCGAACCTTGAAGTAGATGGGCTACAGCAGCAGAAGACCACGAGCATATTGCATGTGCTTACAATAGTAGAGCTGAAATGACAGAGACCATTTACTCGATCTTGCCCCTACATCACAATAAAATTATATCTGCTACCAGCGTCTGCAGATAAAGATGCCTCGGGACAGAATAGTAATTTCACAGCCGGACACCCTAAAATGCATGGGCATTTTAAAAAAAATTCAATAATGTCTGCAGATCTCTTGAAACCTTGGCAATAAGCAAGATCATTGATTAAACAGCTGCTGGCAAAGAAAATCTGCTGTAATAACAACTGACTTCAGTTAGCAGCTGGATGGCCTTGTATGGATGTGGGAAGCTTGAAATCCAATATAGCTCCTCAAGGCTGCTCCACCACAATGAGGTCATGGGCGATCCAGATCATTCTCAATCTCTTGGTATCCAGGAATCTATTGATCTCTGCCTCGTACAGGCTCAGTCACAGAACGTCCGCGTACTTCTGCGGGGCGGGGGGAGTATTCTAAATAAGACCAATTTCTTTTTAAATTCCCCACTCAATCCCTTATCTCAAGCACTTTGCTCCTGGTTCAGAGAATTGTTACATGAAGGGGGGGGGGGGTTCGTTCAACATGTTACACCCACTCAGCCCCTTGGTAGAGCAATCCTGCCAGTCCCGTTCCTGCACTTGGGTCCTCATCCAGTTACTTTTAAAAATCCCGGGTGGAAGCTGCTTCTCCAAACACTATTGAAAGCAAGCTATAGAGCATCACCCATTCTCTGTGCATCAAAACTCAGCCTCAAACCCGCATTTTTCAAATGCACGGTCTTAGAACTAATAACTACTCTACCCAAAAGCACAAACACGACGCCTGACGAAGGGTCTCGGCCCCAAACGTCGACAGCGCTTCTCCCTATAGATGCTGCCTGGCCTGCTGCGTTCCACCAGCATTTTGTATGTGTTTTACCTAAAAGCACCTCTATTTATCTGAATGCATCATGATCTTTTATAATCCAAACCAAATCTCAGTGACATACAGAATTCCTCCCACATTCCAAAGATGTATGGCTTAATATGTTCATTGGTCACCTGGGTGTAATTGGGTAGTACAGGCTCATTAGGGCAGAAAGGACTGTAACCCTGCTGAATCTCTTAAAAAATAAGCCAAATGCTGGAAGAACTCAGGAAATTGGGCAGCATCCACGAAGGGGAACAAACAGTGGATGCTTTGGGCCGAGAAACTTCATCAGGACTAGAGAGGAAGGGGGCAAAAGCCAGAATAAGATGGGAGGAGGTGGAGGAGTGAGTACAAGGTCCAGGTGAGGTGGAAGGTAGGAAGAGGGCTGAAGAAAGCTAGGAGGTGATAGGTGGAAGAGCTAAAGGGCTGGAGAAGAGGGAGTCTGATAGGAGATGACAGAGGACCATGGAAGGAGGAGGGGCAGCAGAGGGAGGTCATGAGCAAGTCAAGAGAAAAAAGGGGTGGGAAGGTAACCAGAATAGGGGAGTGGAAAAAGAGAGTAAGAGGAGGGGGTGATTACTAGGAGTTAGGGAAATTGATGTTCATGCCATCAGGTTGGAAGCTAGCCTATATTAATGCATTTATTTTCCACAAGTCATCTAGAAAAAAAGGGCAACTTGCAGAGGCCGATTAGCATGTCAACCCGCACATCGCTAGCTCATGGGAGGAAATCAAACACTCAGAGGAAACCGACAGACATAGAATGTGCTAACTCCACCCGGCGCTGGGATTGAACCTGTGCGTCTGGCATTGTGAGGTAGCAGCACGATACACTGCACTGCTATGCCACCCCGTTCTCCTCTTAACCTGCTCTGCTCCAGGAGGAACAGTTGAAATCCCTCTTCTCTGAACTTCTGTTTCTGGATTCTCCAGCCCGAGAAACCCACCTTTCAGCCTCTGTCCATCTAGGCATTTCAGAATGATTCAATGATATCTCCACTTTGTGATGGATTTAACACAACAGAACCAACCATGGCCAAATTACTTAACGAGCAGCATGGAATTTACAAACATTTGTAAATTGTAAGCTCATTTTTAACCCTTTTCCAAGAGTTTTATTCAGTGATTGAAGCATCAGACACCTACCGTATGACATTACAGTACTTCGTGATACACACTTTTGACCGACCAGATTGAGCATCTAACTGCCTGACCAATCGACTGGAGTGAGAGACCTTAAGAGACATTTAGACAGGCACATGAATGTGAGGAAAATGAAAGGATACAAGACCATAAGATGTAGGAGCAGAATCAGGCCATTTGGCCCATCAAGTCTGGTCTGCCATTCTGATCCTTTACTCCCCTCCTCAGCCCCACTCCCCATAACCTTTGATGCCGCATCCAATCAAGAACCAATCAAGTTCTGCCTTAAATACACCCAACGACCTGGCCTCCACAGCTGCAAGTGGTAACAAATTCCACAAATTTACCACACTCTGGCTAATGAAATTTCTCTGCAGCTCTGTTGTAAACTTACGCCCTTGTATCCTGAGGCTGTGACCTCTTGTCCTAGACTCCCCCACCATGGGAAACATCCTTTCCACATCTACTCTGTCTAGGCCTTTCAACATTCCAAAGGTTTCAATGAGATTTCCCCCCCCCCCCCCCCCCCATATCCTTCCAAGTTCGAACCATCAAACATTCCTCGTACGATAACCCTTTCATTCCCGGAATCATCCTTGTGAACCTCCTCTGAACCCTCTCCAAAGCCAGCACATCTTTTCACAGATGAGGAGCCCAACACTGTTCACAGTACACAACGTGAGGCCCATCAATGCCTGATGAAATCTCAGCAACACATCCCAGCTCTCGTATTCCAGACTTCTTGGACATTGTGCAGGCAGAAGAGAAGAGCTTATTTAGCCAGTTGATCACTGACTTAATAGGTTCAACGTAACACTGTGCGCCTGTTCCTGTGCTGTACTGTCCTATGTTCTAACTCATCAGGCTACTGCTGCGTTTGCCAGGTGCTGTGGCTCGACTCATCACCGTGCTGGCAGACACGCCCACAGCTGGCAGTAACACCTTGCCAGCTGCAACACTGTACAAGGTTGGAAGCTGCCCAACACTGCCCAACACAGGGCACTGCATCGCATCCTAATGCTTCACAGCTGCAAGCTACCTCCTTCGTGCTTGCAATTACCCGAGAAGCTTCTGAAATGAAAACCACAACACCAGTCTGAACACAGAACCAACAAAGGGACCGCAAGGATTAATTTTTACTCATGCAGGCCTAATTAAAAATCTGGGTGGTGGAGTGGGCAGCGCATGCTCAGCTTCCACTCTGTGGCCCCAAAGCAGGTAAACAAAACCTCCTGTGAAATCTCAGGGCCTTCCCATACACGGTCCCACCGAGCCTGGCCTGCCAGAGATGGGTATTTACCAGTTCTGGTTTCAATTAAATGCCGGAGGAACAAAGATTTTACAATAATGATCGTCCTTCATGCAGAAGGTCGGAATGAGAATCAGATTTAATATCACCGGGATATGTTGCGAAATTTGTCAGCTTCGAGGCAGCAGTACAGTACATGCAATACATAATAGTGGGGGGGGGGGGGAACCCGAGAATTCCAGTAAGTATATGCAAAATACTTCAATTAAATAAGTAGTGCAAACATAGAAATAAAAAATTAGTGTTCTTGGGTTCAATGTCCATTCAGAAATCTGATGGCACTGGGGAAGTGCGAAGCGCAGAAACAAATATCGCTGTGAGGATTGTACGCTCTAGTATCAATTGTTTGGTGACAATAAAGTAAAGTAAGTAAGAAGCTGTTCCTGAATTGTTGAGTGAGTGCCTTCAGGCTCCTATACCTCCTTCCCAATGAGAAGCAGGCATGACCTGGGTGGCGAGGAATCCTTAATGATGGACACCACCTTTTTGAGGCACCGCTCCGTGAAGGTGTCCTGGGTAATACCGGAGGCTAGTGCCCTTGATGTTAAAAGTCCACCACGTCACCTGTTTTCGTCACTTTTTATCCTTCCATTCCCTGCGTATTCATGTTCTAACAACCTATTAAATGCCACCAACATACCTGCTTCTGTCACTCATCTTGGAAGTCCATTCCAGGCAACAAGCATTCTGTAAAAAAAAACCCTACCAAACACATCTCCCTTCAGTTCACCCTCCTGTCTGCTGTTCTTGACATTTCTAGATTCTTACTGTCTACATCATCTATGCCACTTAAAATTTCTAAAAACTTATTTTAGATCTCCCCTCAACCTCTGACTCCCCCAGAGAAAATAACACAAGTTTGTTCAACCTCTCTTTATAGTTCATATGCTCTAATCCAGATAGCATCCAGGTAAACCCTTACTGTACCCTCTTCATCTGCCCAGTAATGTTCACCGTCATGATGTGCCATGTCCTACAACGTGGATGATCATGTCCTATCCTAGAGTACTTCCCATTGCCGCCTTCAGGGGAGTGCCTTTCAGAGACGGGTGACCCCAGCCGTTATCAGTACTCTACAGAGATTGTCTGCCTGGCGTCAGTGCTCTTGTGATGCGCACCAGCTGCTCATATGACCATCCACCACCTGCTCCCACAGGTTCACGTGACCTGATCGGGGGGCTAAGCAGGTGCTACAGCTTAGCGGAGGGAAGGAGCACCTTACACCTCCCTTGGTAGAGTTGTACCTCCACCCCATCTCCCAATCCTGTAATGACGCCACCAAAAATGTACAACGTACTAACAAAGTTGCGTACAGCAACTTCTTTACTCTTGTGCTCCATGTCCCAACCATTGAAGCCAAGTATAACGTACACCTTCTTTAGAACCCTATCTACCAATCCAGCCAAAAGGATCTCCTGAAGCAAAAGGCATTCCCGTGTGCTATTGGCCTTCACAAATCAAAGTAGTGAGTGCAGGAGATGGGACGTTATGTTGAAGTTGTACAAGACATTGGTGAGGCCTAATTTGGAGTATTGTGTGCAGTTTTGGTCACCTACCTAGCAAAGAGGTAAGTAAGGTTGAAAGAGTACAGAATTAATTTACCAGGATGTTGCCTGACAGGTTATGACGTTAATCCTTAGAATGTAAAAGACTGAGGGGAGATTTGACTGATGATGATGACATTGACTCATGCCTGAAAGGCCAACATCGGGCATTTTCACACCTTACAAGGTACGGAACGGAAGACTCACACAGACATTTCGCAGTATTTTTCTTTATTTTACAAGGTCGAGTTGCGAGCTCAACACTCAACCCGGCACGGATGGAAAGCGTGGAGCGGCCCGACTGGATTCGAACCTGGGAACCTCCGTTCCAGAGTCCGGCGCTGATGTCACTGCGCCACCAGCCAATTTGACTGAGGTATATGTAAAGAGGGTTTCTTCTTTTTTGTTAACTAGCAGGAATGCTAATTTACTGATAACGAGAATGGTATTCCTTTGTAAACCAAATGGGGATTAATGTTCTTTCTTCTGAGTCTGTAAGCTTTTGTTGACGGGCTTTTGGGCAGATCGGCACGAGGGGGTCGAGAGAGAGGACGCAATGCTCTAAGCTGGGCGAGGATCGGACCCCAAAGGGGGGTCCGAGGCCGGGAGATTCTCCGAGGGGGGGGGGGGATGAAGCTAGATGTGCTTGGTTGACCACTCGGAGGGTCCTGAGCGGTTTGGAGAGTCCGAGGAGTTCGGAGGGTCCTGAGCAGTTTGGAGAGTCCGAGGAGGTCGGAGGGTCCTGAGCTGCGAGTCGAGGAGTTCGGAGGGGATCGAATGGTGGCCAGAAGACTTCAGTAATTGAGCTCCAACGGCTGTGCACGAAGTGGTTTGGACTTTGATAAGTTTGGCGCCTTTTCTTTAATTTTCTCTTCATATATACTGTATCGTTATTAATCACTTAGTTATAGTAACCTTTATAAATTGTACTCATTTAATCGCATATGGTGTACTGTCTGTTTTTGGGTGAGGCGGGGACCTCACACAGCATCCACACCAGCTGATTACCCAGTTTGGCGGGGCCGAAGGCTGCTCCCCCTAGACGAGAATGAGATGAGCGAGCCTGAGGCGACCCAGGGGGTTACATATACAAAATTATAAGGGGTATAGATAGGGCAAGTGCAAGCACGTACTGAGGTTGGGTGGGACTACAACCAGAGGTCATAGGTTAAGGGTAAAAGGTGAAACGTTTAAGGTGAAAATATGGGGAAAACCTCTTCACTCAGAGGGTGGTGGGAGTGTGGAATGAGCTGCCAGCGCAAGTGGTGCAAACGAACGTAATTTCCACATTTAAGTGAAGTTTGGATAGATACAAGGGTGGTCAGGGTATGGAGAGCTATGGCCCCAGTGTAGGTCAACAGGAGGAGGCAGTTTAAATGGTTTGGGCATGGAATAGATGGGACTGAAGGTCTTGTTTTTGTGCTGTACTTTCCTAGGACTCTATGCTGTACCAGCCTTGGTGTATTTAAGGGATAACATGTGGCATTCTACACTGTATCTAACTTGTGCATTTGATATAACTGGTAGTTTGACCCTTCATCTAACACAGTATATACTTGTGGGACAATGCAGAGGAAATATTTTTCCCCCGTTTCTACTCAGCAGCGTACCCGAGCTACCAATAGAAAGGAGGAAAAAGACAGAATTTATGTTGACAACTTCACAAACGGCAAAATCAAACACAAAAGAGAAATCCTGAGTTGGTGTTTTCTGTGAGTGTTTCCTTCCACACCCTTTCCAGTTTGCTGCTATACTCTCCCATAGCGAAACAGGAAATATTATTTCCCCAAGGATTCCTGCCCGCTGCCAGTAACTGGCAGCCTGGTCGCCTGTTTGTGTTACAATCCAGCTTCAAATGAATGGTTTATAATATCAGCCAGCTCTCTGTGCCTTGTTCACGACAGCCAGGTGCAACGTGCACACACTGGTGCATATCCCTTATGGCTGGGAGCCCCGTAATGATCGGTCAGGATGGCACTGCAAGGCTATACACTGAACAACTCCACCGGAGACGGTCAGGCCACTGTGCCCTTCCCGCTATTTCCTTGTGTCAAGACTCCTTGGAGACCTTCCCTCCCCATTACATGAAGAAAAGACTAATCTCTTAGTCCATTTTTTTCCCTCCAAATATAATCTGGCCAGACCCATATCTGACTATCCTCATGCACTGCCTTCCTAATTCCACCCTCTGCAGCATTGTCTCTCAAAAGTGCTGCCTCACACGACTGCTCTGCTCCCCAACCACACTGTAAAAAAAAATCTCCTTTTTAAAATTCATTAACTTTTCAGATCTCGCCACGGTTCTCACCCTCTGTATTGGTGAACCCTCCTCTACTCCTGTAGCAGTGTCCTTGATAGATAGATAGATAGATACTTTATTCATCCCCAAGGGGAAATTCAACATTTTTCCAGTGTCCCATACACTTATTGTAGCAAAACTAATTACATACAGTATTTAACTCAGTATAAATATGATATGCATCTAAAATCACCCTCCCAAAAAGCATTAATAAATAGCTTATAAAAAGTTCTTAAATAGTTTACTAAAGTGCATTGAGTGGTAACTTAAGCTCAGTCCTAACTCCGGCACTTTAACATGTCTTGCTCCTGGTGGTTGAATTGCAGAGCCGAATGGCGTTGGGGAGTAATGATCTCTTCATCCTGTCTGAGGAGCATTGCATTGACAGCAACCTGCCGCTGAAGCTGCTTCTCTGTCTCTGGATGGTGCGGAGCAGAGGATGTTCAGGGTTTTCCATGATTGACCGTAGCCTACTCAGCGCCCTCCGCTCTGCCACCGATGTCATACTCTCCAGTTCTGTGCCCACGACAGAGCCCACCTTCCTTACCAGCTTACCAGGCTTGCAGATCCAGCCTCCCGATAACCACCACATTTAATCACTGAACCGCTGGCAGCCAGGCCTTCTTCAGCGACAAACCTAAAACCTCTTCACCTTGCTTCCATCCTTCCCAGCGTTTCTACGTCCTTGGCATCTGCCCCATTACCCGACTCAGTATCCATGCTGGTAACACTCGTGCGAGCAACTTCGTATCATTCAGATGGCATCACTGATGGGAAACTTGCTTTCATTTCATAAACAGCATTATTCCTTCCTGAGGTGAACTCCCATTCTTCACCGAAGCATAGGAGAACGAGGGGAGATCCGACAGAGGTATGCAAAATTGGAAAGGGTACAGATAGGGTAAATACATGCACAGGCCTTGTCCCCTCAGCTTGGGTGAGACTAGAGCTAGAGGCTTATGATGAAAGGGGACATAGTTAAGGGGAATCTGAGGGGGAGAAGGTGGTGAGAGTGTGGAACGAGCTGTTAGCACAAGTAGTGGTTGCCGGTTCAGTTGTAACATTCAGAGAAGCACAAGAGAACGGGAGGGACTAGGCAGAAGACCAGGCTGATGCAGACCTGACAGGCCGAACGGCCTGTTTCTGTGCTCTACGACCCTGAAGTCTTTGTGTCCCATAGTGCATCTGATCCTGAACATACCACCAACTTTCTTACTCCCAGTCCAGTTAACCTCCTCATAGAGCAGTGTCCATGTTAGGAACTCGGCCACTGCCATTTACTAATGACCATGGAACTGCCTGGGGTCATTAAGCTCTGCAAATTACGGATAACCTGCTTTATGGAAATCTGACTTTATGCAAATTCATCCACTTACTTTCAGAAGTACTCCTCATGATGATAAGTAGCAATTTATCGTGAATTTATGATCCGAGTCGGGATCAAAGCAGAGTTGTGGCTTCCCTGAGTGCAAGGGAAGTCCTGCCGCCTGATTGACTTAAGCACCAGGCGAATCGTGACGCCAGGCTCCAGGACCCAGAGCGGCCCAAGAGTGAGGAACAATGTTCTCCCTCTCCCTCTCATCTGATGGTCTTTATTTTTGGGTTCTTTTGGGTTTCTGTTTTGTGGCTGCCTGCAAGGAGACGAATCTCGGGGTTGTATAACGTACATATACTTTGATAATAAATGAACTTTGGACTTTAATATTAATAATGTTTTATAAGGCTCATTACTCACTGAAGGCAATTCCATTAGTTTAATTGTGGGTAATGACAGGGTGAATATTTGATTAAATTAAATCCAAGTGTACTTAGTAATATGGTATGAGTAACTATGGTATAGTATTATGGTATGGGTAACTACTGAAAATTGACTGATCTAATCGATGGAGAATTGGTTTAAAGATGGCCCTCACCAACAGAATCTAAAATAACCTGGGACTGTGTTAATCAGAATCAAATTCAGATTTATTATCACTGACTAATGCCTTGAAGTCCATTCTGCTGAAGGGTCTTGGCCCACATCATCAACTGGACTCTTTTCCACAGATGCTGCCCGGCCTGCTGAGTTTCTCCAGTATTTTATGCATGCTGCTTAGATTATTTCCAGCATCTGCAAATTTTATCGTTTGTGAATGCCATGAAATGTGTTGCTTTATGTAAGAAATGCAATTATATAAAAATATTTTTGTAAAGAAATTATATGAAAACAAATTATTATTATTGATTGCTATGGTAGTGTAGCAGTTAGTGAGATGCTATTGCAGCTTGGGACGTCAGGAGTTCAGAGTTCAATCCCAGCATCCTCTGTAAAGAATTTGTACTTCCTCCCCGGGGAAAGGGTGGGTTTCCTCCAGCTGTACGGTTTCCTCTCACTGTCCAAAATTATTCGATGAACTGGTCATTCCAAATTGTCCCGTGATTAGGCTACGGTTAAATTGGGGGTTTACTGGAAATCAAAGAAAGATCAGAACATGGTGGAAGCGTACAGCAGGTCAGGCCACATCTGAAGGAAGAGTAACACAGCCGATACTTCTGGTCGACGATCCTTCGATCGGAACTCGAGGGGAGAAAAATTGGAGGACAGGTAGAGATGATTTCTTGGCACTGCTGTTTCTCTGATGCCCAAACATGATTCCTGATGTGTTATCTCATGTCGCTGTGGGAAGCATCCTCAGCACAGTAAACTCATTATCTGCTTCCTTCTCCATCTGCACAACTGACAGGATGTTTAATGATGGCTTCCATTCCCATGGTCCCCTCTCCTCTCTCACTGTTCCTTCCTCACATCAATGATTCCCCCCCCCCCACGCCCCTACACCCATCACCCAAAGCTATTTATCCTCTTACTCATATCTTCAATCTGTCACCTCAGTGGCAACTTTATTAGTTATGCCTGCTCATTAATGCAAATATCTAATCAGCCAGTCATGTGGCAGCAACTCAATGCATAAAATGCACACGTGGTCAAAAGGTTCAGTCGCTGTTCAGACCAAACATCAGAAATGGGATCTAAGTTAACTCTGACCGTGGAATGATTGCTGGTACCAGATAGGGTGGTTATCAGAAACCACTGGCCTCCTGGGACTCTCATGCACAACAGTCTCCAAGAGCTTACAGAAAAATAAATCCAACAAGTATCCATACTGTGGGCGAAAGCACTTAGTTAACAAGAGAGAGCAGAGGCGAATGGCCAACCTGGATAAAGCTGACAGGAAGGTGAGAGTAACTCGAATAACCCCACAAAGTGAGCGCATCGCTGAACGCACAACACATTCAGCCTCGAAGTAGATGGGCTACCGCAGCGGAAGACCACGAACACACGCGCTCATTGGACACTCAACAATCTCTCTGACCTTCCGCGCCCCCCCCTCCCAAAAAAGATCAGGCAGGATGTACCGTGACATATAGGTTCTTCTCCCCAGTCCCTGCCACCACCCAGGTTTCATCATGTATGAAACACTAGTAGCATTTCTCTTTAACTTGTGTCATAAATGCTCCTTATTATACCTAGTAACACTACTTTATTTATTTACTGAGCTACAGCATGGAATAGGCCCTTCAGGCATTTCCAGCCAAGCTGCCCAGAATTCCCTGGATTTAACCCTCGCCTAATCATGGGAAAAGTTACCACAACCAATTAACCTAACAAACGATAACGTCTTTGGTTTGTGGGAGGAAACTGGAGCACCTGGAGTTAGGTGTGTGAGGTATATGTAGTACCACGTTGTGCACTTTGGTCTGGGGGGGATGGGGGGGAGCGTTGTTTCATTCAGTGGTGTTCACGTGAACAGCTGACGAAGACAACAAACTGAACCTAATAAAGTGGCCACCCGGTGGATATATCGCTGTTGCTGGGTCGAAGTGCAGCAAACCCTTTCCTTTAACAGCCCTGCGGGTACGGCCCTGGTTCAGAAGGCAGCTCACCACCACCCTGCCGACTGGCGACTCAGCCCGCAAGGCCCACAATCCTTTTGAGTGATTAAGATTAACATCTGCCTCATTCCAGCACATGGCCCTAGTATTAGAAGGTTGGTGACACATGAAACAATGATCCTTTAGGAGGACAATGGGTAATAACAGATCCAACGTGGAATTCTCCTTGGATGGGTATCAAGGCCACAGCTGTCTGTTCTAAATCCAGCATGCAGCTCACGTTTCACAAGGACTACTTTTCAGGGGGCGTTCTTCCGCAGCAATCGAAAGCAGATGTTAACTGAGGAAGAAGCATGACCCCCCGGGCCTCAGGGCGGCAACAGGGCGGATGAAGCTGCCGAGCACCTGCACTGGATAGAAGCTGAGCTCAGTGAGCAGTGCTGGAAATCAGCGCCAGCCCCAGCCGCAACAGGAAGGACTGAGCATCCCCATGCACGCACACCGCGGGTGGCGGTCATCGGTCCACGGGATTCACTCCCCGTCTCCTTCAGCAGCAGCACAGAGGTAGATGGGGGAAGCACGGCACGCTGAGAGAGGTGGGGCAGGGCACATACGGCGGGGGAGGCAGCACATATGACAGGGCACCGCATGGGGTCGTGCAAGAGGAACAGGGCAGGAGGCACACCAGCAGGGTAGAGAGAATCTGGGGGTGCACGTAGCCAAGAGTTGGATGAAAGAGGTAATAACAGAGGGGGAGGGGGGAGGGGGAGGGGGAGGGGGAGGGGGAGGGGGAGAGGGAGGGGGAGAGGGAGGGGGAGAGGGAGGGGGAGAGGGAGGGGGAGAGGGAGAGGGAGAGGGAGAGGGAGAAATTTCAAGAGGGAGGACAACAGGAAGGGGCAATTCTGAAGCACAGTGAACTGGTCGGGCTTTTAATCATGGTGTACTGTTCCTAACGATGAACACATGCCTTCTTAAATTAAATCAACCCTGCAGCAAACCGTATTATGGAGTTTTGGGGAAACTCTGAAAAGGTGCCCCTCAGCTGACCTGAGAGTCACCAACAGAGTCATTAAGCAAACCGACTCATACTCCAGCCAAGAAATGGCTGAAGCAGCCCTTCCCCCACTACAAACTCACACACACACACACACACACACACACACACACACACACACACACACACACACACACACACACACACACACACCATTCCAGTCCACTGAAAATTATATTCTTTGCATATAATTACAGGCTTGAAATCATAAACTGGCAGAGGCACTCTGTAATTTGAAAAGCTCCAAGAGATTAGGAACGTGACGTACAAACAGATCTTCACTCAACTAAACAGCACAAGATTTTTGGCTGGGGAGGGGGTTGCTACTGGTAGTCAGGAGTGAAGCCCTTCCCTCCCTCCACTGGTAAATTCACCACTCGGCCTTGTTAACTTCCTGATCTCCGTGAGCTCGTTTCAGACCAGGGAAGCTTTCCAAAGGAGCAAGTTGGAGATGCCCACTGGTGGAGTGTTGGGCAGCCAGCAAGTCACTGAGAGACTCCAGAAGAAAGGGAAGATGGAGGTGGAGTCTTGGCCAGTAAGTGGAATAATAAGTGGATGTTTATTCCGAGGGGGTCAGGGATGGTTTGAAAGATTGTCAACAGTCACGACCTGAGCAGAGAGAACTATGTACCATGAGCCATGGCTCAGTTAAGCAGGTTGCATGGCTAGAAGGATTGATGGGAAAGAGATGGACTTTGAATAAATAAACTCCATCAGTGTGGCTTTGGAAATGTTGCAACATGGAATGGCATGTTTGGTGCACAATGTTTTTCAGGGCGGCACCGTAGCGTAGTGGTTAGCACAACGCTTTACAGTACCAGCGACCCGGGTTCATTTCCCGCCGCTGCCTGTAAGGAGTTTGTACGTTCTCCCCGTGACCGCTTGGGTTTCCTCCAGATGCTCGAGTTTCCTCTCACAGTCCGGTAGGTCAACTGGTCATTGTAAATTGACTACCCGTGATTAGGTAGGGTTAAATCGGGGGATTGCTGGGTGGTATGACCCAAAGAGCCAGAAGGGCACACGCTGTATCCCTCAATGAATAAATTCTCCAACAGGACCTTACAAGAGTTCAAGAACTCCACAATCCCCCAGTGCTTGTTAAGTGCTTTTTAAATTGTTAATTTTTAAATCCACCTTTTTAAATTGTGCTATTCTATCCACTTCCACCAGCCTAAGGAAGGCTTAGCATTTGGAAAGGACTACCTGTTAGGCTGGTGGAAGTGGCTTCAACAAGACTGGAGAAGTATGGAGAAGAACAGAATACTGAAAAGAGATTGTTAAAAGCCTTCACAAACTTGGATGAATGAAACAATAGCTTTTCACACAGTTCCACGGGTGAGATAATCTAAGTACTTGGCTTTTTCGTAGAATCTATGTGTTGAAGACTTCATTCCCTTGTTACAGGATTTGTTTCATTAATAATTAAGCCTGACTCGCTTTGCCAAGCAGCAGAACACTTAACTTGCTTGCAGTTAGCGAGTTCATTGCGTCGAGGGAGCTATACATGTCCCCATTTAAAGCACCTATTAACTTGCAGTGCCTCAGTGAGATTTCAATTCAACGATGTCACGGTATTGAGCTTTCTGCTTGGCTCAAATAATATCCGTGGGAGCTAGATTCCTGCAAGGCACGGTATGTGAAGGGAGGCTGAGAAGCAAGAGTACCAGAGAAGCAACGCTTAACTTAGCGGTGTTGAGAAATGGAGGGATCCCCAGATTAACATCCGGAGATCCCTCAAAGTTGCTGCGCAAGAAGAGAGAGGCGTCTGGTGCATTGGCCTTCACTAGTCAGGAGAACTGCGTTCAAGACCTTAAGGTAATGTCACAGCTCTACAAAACTCTGCTTAGACAACTCTTGGAATATTGCACTCGGGTTCTGGTCACCTCATTACAGGGAGCACGTGGAGGCTTTGGAGAGGGTGCAGTGGTGATTTATAAGGATGCTGCCTGGATTAAAGAGCTCCCCTAATGAGAAGATGTTGAGTGAAGGTGGATGAGAGGTCACTTGTATAAAATGACAAGAGGATTGGATACAGTAAACAAGCATACAGCCAGACTTTACCCCGGGGCAAAATTGGCTAAAACAAGAGGGCGTAATTTTAAGGTGATTGGAGGATTGTATAGGGGGATGGGACTCGGGGACAGTTTGTTCCTTCTTGTTTACGTTGTTGTTTCTTTCACACACAGAGTGGTGGGTGCATGGAGAGGTGGTAGAGGCCGGTACATTAGGGGCATTTAAGAGAATCTCACACACATGAATGAGAGAAAAGGAGGGCTATGTGGGTGGGGTTAGATTAATCTTGGAGTAGGTTAAAAGGCTGCAACAATTTTGGGGCAGAAGGGTCTGTACTGTGCTGTACTGTTCTATGTTCTGGTGCCCCTCCCCCTTTTTCTTTCTTCCATGGCCTTCAGTTGCATTCACCAATCAACCTCCCAGCTCTTCGCTTCATCCCTCCCCCTACAAATTTCACCTATCACCTGGCGCTTCTCTCTCCACTCCCCCCACCTTTCAAATCTACTCCTCAGCTTTTTTACCTCCAGTCCTGCTGAAGGGTCTCATCCCAAAACGTCAACTATACTCCCCCCCATAGATGCTTCTTGGCCTGCTGAATTCCTCCAGTATTTTGTGTGTGTTGCTCAGATTTCCAGCATCTACAGATTTCCTCTTGTTTAAGAAGGGAAACCATCTGCTGGGGAACTCAGCAGGTCAGGCAGCATCGAGAGAGGCAACACGACAGCCCCATTTTTCAGGTTAAGACCCAAGATATTGCTGGATTTGAGGACCCCAGTGACGGGGAAAGGTTCAATAGGTCAGGACTTTATTCCCTGGATAGTAGCAGAGTGGGTGATTTGGCAGAGGTATTTAAGATCACGAGGGGAAAATCGATGAGGTAAATGCAAGCAGGCTTTTTTCTCCGAGATTGGTGAGACTAGAACCAGAGGTCATGGGTTAAGGGTGAAAGGTGAAATGTTTAAGGGGAATATGAGGGGGAAGTTAGATATGGCCCTTGTGGCTAAAGGGATCAGGGGGTATGGAGAGAAAGCAGGTACAGGGTTCTGAGTTGGATGATCAGCCATGATCATACTGAATGGCAGTGCAGGCTCGAAGGGCCGAATGGCCTACTCCTGCACCTATTTTCTATGTTTCACTCAGAAGGTGAGTTACCAACGCAAGTGATGGATGCAGGTTTGATTTCAATATTTAAGGGGAGGTTTGATAAGTACATGAATGGGAAGAATATGAAGGGCTATGGACCCAAGTGCAGGTCGGAGGGACTTGGCAGAATGAAAACAAAACGGCACAGTAGCGTAGTGGTTAGTGCGACGCGATTACAGCTCAGGGTGGAGTCTGGAGTTCAATTCTACCTTCCTCTGTAAGAAGTTTGTACGCCTTTCCCCGTGAGCATGTGGGTTTCCTCCGGGTGCTCCGGTTTCCTCCCACATTCCAAATACGTACGGGTTAGTCGGTTAATTGGTCATTGGAAATTGTCCAGGGATTAGGTTAGGGTTAAACAGGTGGGCTTCTGGGGTGGTGCAACTCGTTGGGCTGGGGTGAGCCTGTTCCGCAATGCGTCTCCAAGTAAAGTTAAAAATAAAGAGCTTGGCACAGAATAGACGGGCCAAAGGGCTGAGTTTCTGTGCTGTACAAACTAGAAACAACATTCACTTCACCACCAAATTCACTCTGTGACCAACAGACCCTTCTTCTGGAATGCCCTGTCTGTTCCCACTCTTTCATCGGTGCTTTTAAAAGAGCCGGGATGAGTATTTGCTAACCAGATAGAGATTGTACCTAATCACGCAAACCACCCGCTGTGGTAATGTTCCGAGTATGGGTATTTTCCTCCCCCCATTTTGCCTCACACCAGGCACGCTCTTTAATTCACCTTTAGTTCTCAATTGGACAGCTGCCCTGGGGCCCTCAGAAACAATTACAGGAACAAGGCAAAGGTTTGTGACTTACCATCGTGCCTCACAGTCTTGCGTGGTATTGTGTTCCAGCCGTCGGTCTGGGCTAAATGAACCAGTGCCACGATCACGAGTTTGCAAACCAGGGACCTGGGAGCATCGGCGGCCATCTCTTCAGACTTCCCCCCCCCACCCCCGAGAGCCGGGCAACTTTCGACGCAATGACCCTCGCTGCCTCCAAACTCTGCGCGCTGCCGGAACGGCTGGAACGGGAGGTGAATGACGCTGGTGGGCCTCGGCTGTTGTCAACAAGCACAGGATCTGTGGAGAAGGAAACAGATGGGCAGATCAACACACAAATGTGAGAAAGCAGAGGCAGGAAGACAACCTGGGTCCAGCAGGACCTTTCTATTTACAGAGAGTGCACATGGCTATCCTACTAACCCTCCCAGCATACCCTACGAGGAAACAAAGAGGGATGGGGGAATCAAAGTTCAAAGAAAGTTTATTATCAGAGTACATATATGTCTCCACATACAACCCTGAGATTAATTTTCCAGTGGGCATACTCAGCAAATCTATATAATAGTAACTGTTACAGGACCAACCAGTGCAGAAGACAAAAAAAATATAAATAAAGGCAATAAATAACGAGAACAGGAGCTGAAGAGTCTTTGAAAGCGAGTTCATTGGTTGTGGGACCATTTCAAAGATGGAGCAAATGAAGTTGAGTGAAGTTATCCCCTCTCGTTCAAGAGCCTGAGGGTTGAGGGGTCGTAACTGCCCTTGAACCTGGTGGTGTGAGTCCTGAGGCCCTTGTACCTTCTACCTGATGGCAGCAGTGAGAAGGGAGCATGACTTGCAGGCTTCCGCCAGCACAGACGGTAAATCTCTCTCTCACACTCACACACACACACACACACACACACACACACACACACACACACACACACACACGCAGATGTTCGAAATCCAAATACAACACAGAAAATGCTGGAGGAACTCAGCAGGTCAGGCAGCATCGATGGAAAGGACAAGAGTCCTGATGAAAGGTCTTGGCCAAAACGCTGTTTACTCTTTCCCGGCATTTTGTGTGTGTTGCTTTCTCAGATTGCATTGGTTGTTAGTGCAAACGATGCATTCCACTGTATGTTTTGAAGTACACAATTTTTAAAACTCTACCTAATCTTTCAACATTCCCTCACAGCTTTTTAAAAAAAATGTGTCATCCTCAGTAGATCCACAATTCCCTCTTGATAATTACTTTTGAATCTGCTTACAACTCCCCTGCAGGCAACACATTTCGCATCGCAGGAAGTGCAAGAGTTAAGAGCAAATCCTCGTCGTGCCTCTCCGCAGATGTTGTGCCAATTAGCTTTGAACGGCTTTTCAGCAGGCATGTACTCTGCCAGGACTGCAAGTACGCATCGAATCCACATCAATCCTCCCGGCTCGCGGAGGGAAACAATGCCGGCTTTTAGGAGGCACGAGGCAGACCATACCGAGCAGATCAGCAGCAATAAAATGCACGGGGCAAAAGAGAGACTTCCTTCCAATCCTGGCGTCAAAGAGACTGGAGAAAGGCCGCACCCAGACAGCAACGCACACCTTAGCAATGCCTACCCCTTCAATACCCACCCTGCTGTCTTATCAGTGCCAACCAGTTAAACCACTATAGAGGAGGAAAGATAGTGTTGTGATCTTATCTCCACATCAGCCTTCTTTGGTGTGAGGTGCGGAGGAAGCTTATCACACTGCCTCACATGAAACCAATCAGACCAGGAGACCATTCAGCCTTCTGGGTCTATACTGGCCCCCCAGCTGAGCATATCCTACCAGATATTTTCCTTTCTCAGGTCCCTGCACCCCTTAAACTTGTTCGCTCTTGCACAGAACAGCACCGACCCTTCAGAACATGATGGTATACCAACATTTTAACCTACTCCACGATCGAGCTAACCCTTCTTGCCCAAACAGCTTATCCAGGAGTCTCCTAAATGTTTTAGCTTCATTTATCACACGTACATCAAAACATACACTGAAATGCACTGAAACACAGTCCGAGGATGTGCCAGGGGCGGCAGCCCGCTTCCGGCACCAACAGAACACGCCCATGACTCAGTGACCCCAACAGACAAGTCTTCCGAATGTGGGAGGAAACCACGTGGTCACGAGGAAAACCTGCAAACTCCTCACAGACAGTGACCGAAACCAAACCATGACCGCTGATCATTGGCACTGGAAAGCACTACGCCAACTGCCGTGCCACTGTGCCGCCCAATGTATCTACCGCTATCACCACCCCTGGCAGCGCGGGCATTCGTTTTGTTCCTTGTCGTATGACGTGGGCAATCACGGTCTTTCCGTGACCATGACTGTTCTTGGCACGGGAGCAGTTTGTCATTGCCTTCCTCTGGGCAGTGTCTTTACCAGACGGGTGATCCCAGCCATTATCAATACTCTTCAGAGATTGTCTGCCTGGCGTCAGTGGTTGCACAGCTAGCACCATCCGCCACCCGCTCCCACGGATTCACGTGACCCTGATTGGGGTCTAAGCAGGTACTACTTACAGGCTAGTGGAAGGAGGGAGCGCCTTACCCCTCATTTGGTAGAGGCACATCTCCACTCCGTCAACCAGGACATGTCCATCAAACACCCACCCACTGACCAGTGCCTCCCTTTGTCACTCCCCTCTACTACAGGGTACCGTACTGTGGCCAGTTAGCCCAGCAGCCCCACCATCATGGTGAGAAATAAAACTGGAACAGAAGAGGGATTCCTATCCCCATCCCAACGAAAACAAGCGAACTCCACACAGACAGCACTGGAGGTTGATTTTGAGCCGGTGTCCCTGAAGCCGAAAAACAGCTTCAATAACCACCCTCGTGACTATGTCATTTTGTCGTCAAAGGAAAAAGGTTACTTCAGACTGACATCGCACCAGCTGATACTCAGAGGTCATGAAGTACAGCTTTTCCCACCACTCTCCCTACACTTGCCCCTTTATGACCTCCTAGTGGCCTTCACAGACGCGACGATCTCAACGTATACATGGGCACGCGTGTGGCCCACCTGTCTCAAGTCTCTCCACAGGACTCAACTGGGCCCTTCACCCCACAACGTGCTGAACATGAATTCAAATGAGACCAAACCTCTTCTGTTTGCACATAACCCACATCACCCTCCCCCCCCCGCACACTCTCACAGCCTCTTAAACACCACTCTCATACCTGCACCCGCCAATGTCCCTGGCAGCCCATTCCAGCACCCACCCTTCCGATAATAAAACTTGCCCAGCAAATCTCCTTTAAACTTTTTTCGTCTAGACCTTAACAATTCTACCCTGGGAAATAGTCTACCATATCAATGCCTCTCAATCTTACAAACTGCTATCAGGTCTTCGCTCAGCCTCTGATACTCTAGACCAGCGTTCCCCGCCTTTTTCTTTTAAATGCCATGGACCCCTACCATTAACAAACGGTTCCAAACGGTTCCATGAACTCCAGGTTAGGAGCTCCTGCTCTAGCCAAGTTTGTCCAGCCTCTCCTCGTAGCTCATTCCCTCTAACAGAACATAGAAATTCACAGCACATTACAGGCCCTTCAGCCCACATTGTTATGCTGGCCATGTAACCTACTCCAGAAACTGCCTGGAATTTCCCTACTGAATAGCTCTCTATTTCTCTAAGCTCCATGTACCTATCTCTTAAAAGACCCTATTGTATCCACCTCTACCACATTGCATTCCACGCACCCACCACTCTTTTTGAAAAAAGATTACCTCTGACATCCCCCTTGTACTTACTTCAAAGCACCTTAAAACTATGCCCCCTATTGTTATCTGGATAGTAACCTCTACCGCACCCTTTACGAAAAGCCCCCACATCCTTCCTAGAAGGGGCGACCAGAATTGTGCATGATAAAGGTTCAGTTCTTACCTCACCCTCAGCAGGGCTTCACAATGGGTCTTCAGCTGCCCCACTGCCCAGATGCCCTCAAAAACACTTCCTTTGGTCTCCAAACGCCCCAGACCGAACCCAAATCAGTGACACAGGCAGAGCAAGACGAGGGGTCCTGGTTAACACACAGGCAGTAGAGGCTCTGCAGGCAAGACCGCATATCTAGTCTGTCTCAAGTCCCAACTGAGCAATCTAACATGAATCCGCAGCAGTGAGATCACTCCTATTAAAACACTCACCCTTTACATTACTAGGAGCAGCTCCCCAAGGAGCCTGTCCCCCTTGTGGGCATGACATACTGGAGATAAATTAGATCATGGCCTGTCCCCACTTACATCATCTCTGCTGTTTCCTTGGAGCTCCGCACCATATCACAACGCCACATTGTCAGGAGAGTGAGAAAAGGATAAATGTGATTTCCCGGGCGAGCTTCTCACCACCTCTGCTGGCCAACCGGCGCTTGCAGGAAATTTGCGCTCCCCTCCGATCCCTCCCAAATGACCAAACTATCTGGGAGCCCCTCCACTCCTCCCCCCCCCCCCACCCCTGGGACGCAGGTATCGGTCTCAATCACACAACGCGGGCTCGAGTATTACGTCCCTCGCCAGAACCTGAGGGAAGAAATCTATCCCCAAGTCTGCAGTGGAGTCACAGTGGCCAGTCTCATAGTTTACAGGCACAGCAAGTGAGCTAGGGCCTTTCTCCTTTGAGTGAAGGAGAACGAGTGGCGACTTGATAGAGATGTATAAGATAAGAGGCACAGATAGAATTAACAGACGGTACCTTTTCCCCGCAACCCCCCAAAAAGAAACAGCCAATATGATAGGGCATAATTTTAAGGCAATTGGAGGATAGTGGGGAAGACAGAGTGTATATATTTTTAAGACACACAGAGGTGGTGGCTGTTATACTAATGGCATTTAAAAAATCTCTGCAATCACTCATGGATGAGAGAAAAATGGAGGGCTACGTGGGGGGGGGGGGGGGAGTTAGACTGATCTTAAGAGTAGGTTAAAAGTCAGCACACATCATAGCCAGAAGGCCTGTGCTGTTATGTTCTATATTCTAGTTTTGGCCTTTCCCCACAGCTAAAATTTTCTCTGACCACTGCAGTGAAATGGAAATTCTTGTTTATGTTTTTTTTTGTAAAAAGTTGTGTTTATGTTTTTTTCCTGGTGAATGGTGCTTATTGGATGCTGCTGCAAGTAAGCTTTTCATTGTAACTGTGTGTACACGTGCATTAAAAATAAATCTGACCTAATTCCACAAGAATTGCTCACTTCTAACTTTTATAGCGCCACATCCTTAGTGGTCCAGGCTACGTATACTCAGCGGCCATTTTATTAGGTACATCTGCTTGTTACTGAAAACATCTAATCAGCCAATCATAATAGCAGCATCTCAATGTATAAAAGTCAAGCATCAGAATGGGGAAGAAATGTGATCCAAGTGACTTTGATTGTTGGTGCCGGACAGGATGGTTTGAGAATCTCAGAATCTGCTGATCTCCTGGGACTTTCTGCACAATAATCTCTAAAATTTGCAAGGAATGATGCAAACAAAACAGTCTAGTGAGTGGCTGTTCTGTTGGTGAAAATACCTCATTAATGAAAGAGGTCAGAGGAGAATGGTCCGACTGACAGGAAGGCGATAGTAACTCAAATAACTGCGTGTTGGAACAGTGGCGTGCAGAAAAGCATCTCTGAACATACAACCTGTTGACGTTGAAGTGGATGGGCTACAGCAGCAGAAGACCATGAACATACAACCAGTGGCCACTTTATTATGTACAGGAAGCCCTGCTCTGTTAAACCTCACTAAGGGTAGAGGCTTCTGAAACTGGCTGCTGGGGGGAAAGTCTGCTCAATGCAAGACAGCTGGTGGTTCGCACCTTAACTCGGAGAACTCTTAAAGCTAGCGAACAATGAACATGATGTAATTGGGGACAAGCCATGATCTAATGCATCGTCACCGCATCAAGGTGACAGGGAGATGAGACTCCATGGGGATCTGCTTTGCATTATACAAAGTGTCGGCGGTTTAATGAGACAAGGGATCTCTAAACAATATGCACGTGCACACACAAACACACACACAATTACGGGTTCAATTCTGCCACTTTATGTAAAGAATTAGCACATTCTCTCCATAACCCCATGAGTTTCCTCAGTGTGCTCTTGTTCCCTTCCACATTCCAAAGACATCAGCATTAATTGGTCACATGGGTGTGATTGAACAGCATGGCTCATTGGACCAGAAAGCCTGCTACCACGCCGTATCCCTAAATAGATAAATAAAGTCAGGATAGTGCAAAAAGAAACATCGACCATGCTCTCTTCTCGCTGCTACCACTAGGGAGAAGGTACAGGAGCCTTGGGTCCTGCACCACCAGGTTCAAGAACAGTTATTACCCCTCAACCATCAAGGCCCTGAACCAGCATGGATAACTTCACTCACCTCAGCAATGAACTGATTCCACAACCTCTACCTTTAAAGCCTCTACAAATCATGTCCTCAACATAGTTTATTACTTGTTAACAAGGGTCCTCCATCTCTGGCAGTGTTCAGGGCTTCCTTCATCATCTCAGTAGCTTCCTCTTGGTTTTCACTACTGCCAGTCCTACAAGTCCTGAGCTGAAACTCAAGAATACCATCGCACTCAAAGGCAGAAAGATTCCTCTTTGCTGTTTCCGTAACAATTTTGTTTAACCTGTCAAAGTGGTTAGCCCAGAGCTGAACCCCCAAACCTGGAGGACCAGTGGACCTCTCTTAGTCTGGCCTCTCCCCTTTGACCTGTTTGGCATTAGTGACCCTACCAAGAGCCAAAGCACAACGTAGCTCTCCTGCTCCTTGAGGCATGGAAGCCTCCAAACCCTACGACAAGGTTGTGGTCCCCTTGCAGGATATGTATGTGCAGGGTTTGATAATCTAGTTGGAGGTTAGGTTTATTATTTATTTATTATTTGTCTTCTTTGTCAGTCTTCGTATGTAATTTTTCATTAATTCTATTGTATTTCTTTGTTCTACTATGAATGTGTGCAAGAAAGTGACTATCCAGAGTATGGTGGCATACACATACGTACTTCGATAATAAATTTATCTGAACTTTGAAACAGGCAAACAGGCAAGTCTGAAGCCTCACACGGCTAAGCAGCTCATAGGACCCATTCCCTCAAGTTCAATGCTGAAGAAGAGACAGTGCATCCAAGAGCTGGGTAACTGTTGTGCTCGTGTGTCACAGCTTAGGGAGGTGGCGGGGGCAAGACAAGCTGATTCGTAAACACACAAGACTCTGCAGATGCTGAAAAGCACATAAAATTCTGCAGGAGCTCAGCAAGGCAGGCAGCATCCACGATGGGGAATAGATGGTCACTTCTTCTCCACAAATTTGCCTGACCTGCTTAGCACCACCAGCATTTTGAGTGTGTTGCTAAAGGCAGGCAGAATGGTAGCTACCGTTTAAACTTGGCACCATACTCGGGGCCCAAACACAAGTCGCCTGCCAGCTCAGAGTTGCAGGTTTCAATGCACCCACATAGTCCTCGTAAGTGCTAATGTGGTCTAATGCTTTTCATTAATGTTATACATTGTCTGAATCTACGTGCCCATGATACTAAATACGGGAGATTCTGCATCGGTTGGCAACCGTGCCTTTTCTTCAGCATTTGTCTTTGACGAGGCCAAGTTGATAGCCCGACACTCAATCCAGCACAGATGTAAAGATTGCAAGGAGCTGGCCGGATCTGAACCTAGAACCATTCACCTCAAAGTCTGGAACTGATGCCACTACACTGCCAGCCGGCCAGTGAACTCCAGACTAATTCAGATTAAATGCCGGAGGAACTCAGTAGGTCAGGCAGTGTCCACGGAAAGGAATAAGCAGTCGGCATTTTGTGCTGAGATCCTTCATCAGAACTGCGTGTGCTTGCGATACTGCAAGCTATGAGGTTTTCATTATACCTGTACTTCACTGTACTTGGGCAAACGGTAACCTCAACTTGAGGTGACCAGCACATTTTAGGCCTTTCGGCCCACAACACTGTGCTGACCTTTTAACCTACTCCAAGATCATTCTAACTCTCCCCTCCCACAAAAACCCCTCCTTTTTCTTTCATCCATATGCCTATGAATCTCTCCAATAACCCTAATGTATCTGCCTCTAGTAATAATAAATTCACATCGCACCCTTCATACATTAAGATGCAGGCTCAAAGTGCTTTACACAGATTGTAAAGACATATCAATAGTCATAAAAATACGAGACAAATTGAAAACCATAAAGTCAGACATTACAGTATATAGAACAAAATGTAATCAATATATCAAACATCATTAAGCATTATATAATCCTATAAATAGGCCAAGTTTAAAGTAGATTTTTTTTTGGAGAAGTGTTTTAAAACATTCCACTGCACTATCTCAGTAGAGTATCCAGATTTTTGGTACACAAGAGCAAAAGGCCACATCACCGGTTCTTAAATCTTTGGCTCCAGGAACGCCAATCAAACCAGTATTCACAGATTACATTACAATCAGGGATCTATCATCAGCCCTGGCAGAGCGTTCCACACACCCACCATTCATTGTGTTAAAAAACCCATCCCCCCGATACTTTCTTCCAATCATCTTAAAATTACATCTTCCATTTCCAGCCTAAGAAAAATGTCCCGGCTGTCCATTCTATGCCTCTTACTATGTTAAGCATCTTTATGAAACCAGCTCTCATCCTCCTTCACTTCGAAGAAAAACAGAATTCCCTCGCTCCACCTTTCGTCTTAAGACATGCTCTTGAATCCAGGTAAATCTCTTCTGCACCCTCTCTAAACCTTCCACACCTTTCCTATGAGGCGACCAGAACTGAACACAATACTCCAGGTGTGATCTAACCAGAATTTTATAGAGCTACAACATTACCTCGTGGCTCTTGAACTCATTCCCCCGACTAATGAAAGCCAACATATCACATGCCTTCTCAACCACCTTATCAACTTGCTTGAGTTACGTGTTTCGCTGGGACGACATTGCTGCCATGACAGGAGGCTGCGTAGGAAATGTAGATACCTGGACCTCCCCCACCACCAGCGACAGTGGATCAGAGTGGGACATGGCCCACCCAGTGCTCACTAACCCCACAGGACAGCTGGAAAGTTCTGGAGCAGAAGCACATTGATGTCATGAGGGAAACCAGGTGAAAAGCAATCTGAAAGACTGGAATCCAAGCACGGTTCTAATTATTCCACAAGTGTTGAAGTTACACACTGAATTCGAAGCGTGAAGGTTCATTATTACCCTTGCCTTCCTGTTTGTACCTGCATTTGGCACACATTTAGAGAACTTGTCTGGAGCACATCCAATTCACACTGCCGCGTACAATAGAGAACAGAAGCTTTTTGAAAACACAGCCTATAGGATACAAAAACAACTCCTCAGAACTGGGTTTGGTCTAAACATTACTTTCCAAAATTGTTTTTGCTGTCAAGGTTGAATAGACTCACACACTACAGAAGGCCATCATGACTCAGCCAGAACTTTGTGTTTCTTCAGCCCCTTCCCTTTCTTCAAGTTAGTACTGAATAACCTCTTCTGGCAGGGTCTTCCAGATCATATCACGCTGAATCATGTTCAAAATACCTTGCTCTCTCCTCCAGTTCTCTTTGCACTAGCTTTTAAAAATCAGTTATTTTGTGTGTGTGGCCAATCTTATTAAGTTTCCAACTAGTGGTGACCTCCAGATGCTGATGGTGGAGACAAACAGATCAAGAGGTCACGTTTACTGTAAGCACATTCAATCTATTCAAGATGACCAATATGGCAGTCAAAGAGATAGAAGGGCAGAGACAGAGTATTGACAACAGAAGCTGTCCATGAATCTTGAAACTGGGCTTTGGTGACCAAGTTCCTGGAGAGAAAACCTTCCACAACTAGGCTTCAAGAGTAGGCCGACTGAAGTTTGCATAGATTCAGCGGTCACCTGAATGTCTGTGGATGTACAGTGGAAATCATCCCGGCTGGCTGCTTCACGCCCTGGTATGCAGACACCAATGCCCGGGAATGGAAAAGCCTACAGAAAGGTGGATACAGCCCAGTCCATCACAGGCAAAGCCATCTGAGAACATTTACAAGGAATGCTGCCACAAGAAAGTGGCCTCTATCATCAAGGACCTCCCTATCCAGGCCACATTCTCTTCTCACTACTACCATCGGGCAGGAGGTACAGGTCTCTTTAAGTCCCTCAGCATCGGGTTCAGGCAGTTATTACCCCTCAACCATCAGGCTCCTGAACTGGCATGGGTAACTTCACTCACCACAACTCTGAACTGACTCCAAAATCAACAGACTGACTTCAAGGACTCCACTATTCATGTTCTCAATATTATTTATTTTTATTCACTCAAATTCTGTCTTCCTTTGCTCTTTGGTTGTTTATAATGTTCTGGGTGTTTTTTTTTTACAGATTCCATTGTATTTCATTATTTTCCTTAAATGCCCACAAGAAAATGAATCTTCAGTCATGTATATATATGTATTTTGATAATTAATGTACTCTTTGACTTTTATTGGGGAGCAAAAAGTCAGACTAGATTTCAACAGGTTTTTGTGAACAGGACATGCTTGAGCAGTTTTTTTAAAAATAAATGTACCAGTTTACCAGCTTAGCAAGGAGAACAGCTAATAATTGACAGCAAGTTTACTGGATCAACCTAATAGGATTATGCCAAGCCAGCAGTTACTCTCTACCCGAGCAATACCGCCTGTGAGTGTGTGGAAGGAAATCTGACGAGAGTAATGGATCAGCCACTTCTGCCGAGTAGCGAGAGGGCAGCAGCTCACGCAGCCTCCTGTGACCTTGTCTACCTTGTCTAGGGAGACAGACAGACAGATGGGGGGGGGGAGGGGAGGGATAGGAGGAGTGAGAGATGGGGAGAGGGAGGGAGAGAGAGAGAGAGAGAGACACACACACACAGGGAGGGAGGGGTAGGAGAGAGAGAGAGACAGACAGAGACACACACACACACACACACACACACACACAGAGGTAGGGAGGGGGAGGGGTAGGAGGGGAGAGAGAGAGAGACACAGGGAGGGAGGGGCAGGGAGGTTGGGAGAGGGGGAAGACACATACAGAGGGCAAAGTTTTGGAACTTAGCTGCCACACATTCCCTTCCTTTTTAAAGGAGTGACAGTGATTGACAGAAGTCAATCTGTCAAAAGGCTGGAAGTGTAGTCATGTACTCGAGGTGAGGAGAGAGGGGAGCCATAGTTCTCACTTTGGTAACGGGCGTGGGACTCTGTTTAATGGCTGCATGTCAAAAAGACGATCTGCCAGTGGTACCACTAGAAGTGAGGAATTGCAATCAAGATAACCGGCCAGGAAGTTAAAACAGAATAATGGTGGGCAGAAGCTTCCTCATGCACTTTTTAAGAAATCAGATCAGCAGACTGACACTGAGAACAAAGAAGGACCTCCTGTGGAAGCTCTGAAGTAAGATTCTCTACAGATAACAGACAGCATCACTTGTATCCCATTCCCAGCTTTACAGGCAAGTTGTCATGACGGAGATAAATACTCCCTCAGGATCCTGGACTCAGTTCCCACAGTCCTGTATGTGGCTGTGACGTGAGAAGAGACTGTGGGGAGTTGCAGCCTCAAGTGCCAAGGGCACTTTGCACGGCCCCGAGTGGTTCCAGGAACTGCAAGGATTGTAAACGAGATCCAGTCCGGAGTTTGTGTCCCACCCGAGCCTCCTCCCATCCTTCCTCCTCTGATACTATCAGCACACAACTTCCAACTGCTTTCCCATCCAGTGCCATGGAGCTTCTTATCTGCATCTATACTACCCCAGTGGGAACATCTCCCAATCTCCCGCCTCCAGCTCACCACTTGTTTTCCTTTAAGAACACTGTAAAACAGTCTCCAGCTTTGCTCTGCCCTGCTGGCAGCAAAACTTTTGGGTTTGAGGCGCTGGGCGTCAAGTCTGGACTCATCACGGCCCATTGAGCCCCGACCAGGAACAGGTAGTCGGTCATTCCGCCTCTCCGGCCTACCTTGGGGCGCCACGGTGACGCGGAGGTTAGAGCGGCATTATTACAGCTCGCCTCACGGTAGGGTAGTGGTTATCACGACCTTTACAGTACAGGCCACCCGGGTTCAATTCCTACTGCCGCTTGGAAGGAGTCTGTAAGTTCTCCCTGTGACTGCTCTGGCTCTCTGTCACACACACACAAACACACACTCCAAAGATGTACCGGTTGGTGGGTTAAATCAGTGGGTTGGACACAAGGGCCTGCTCCGTGCTGTAACTCTACATAAAAAATAAATAAAGGTGATCCGGCTTATTTATGTTGGCCTTAACTCGCCTTCTGCCTCCTTTCCTGATAAACACTCAATATTCCAAATATTTATCTAGCTTCAGCTTAAGTACACCTAATGAGGCCTCCACCATCTTCTAGGACAGAGATTTCCTGGAAACGACTGTAAGGCATAGGAGCAGAATTAGGCCATTTGGCCCATCGAGTCTGCTCCATCATTCAATCATGGCTGATCCTTCCCCACCACCCCCCCACCCGTCCTCAGCCCCACTCCCAAGCCTTCTCCCCACAACCTTTGATGCCGTGTCCAATCGAGAACCTATCAAGCCCTGCTGGAACTGGATGTGCACTGGACGCAAGTATTTCTGCAGATTCTGGATATCAGCAAAGTGGGGCAGCATCGAGGGAGGGGAAGAAACCGTTGCCCTTTGGGCCAAGGCCTTTCATCAGGACTGAAAAGGAAGGGGGAAGAAGACAGAATATGAGAGCAGCCGGTGGGGGGGGGGGGGGGGGTGCGGTGCGGTTGGAAGGAAGGGGAGTACAAACTGGCAGAAGATAGGTGAAACCAGGTGAGGGGGGCCTGTTCCTCCGTGAAACCAGGGGACTGTCAACTGCTTAAGCTCAGAGAGTAATGCAGCACAGAAACAGGCCGTTTCGCCCAACGCGCCATGCCCACCAGGATCGGCATCTAAATAGCCCTAACATGGTCAATTTGGGCCAAATGTGAAGGTGGGTGGGGAGGTCATCTCAACAGACCCATCCGCAAATGAATGTACAACTTCCAAACTCTGTCTCGGCTGCACTCTGCTCCCTCCCTATCCCACAACACCTCCACCTCTCCAGGCTGGGACAGGCAGGCAGCAGTGTGTAAAACACCAGTTTATTTCAGCACTTGCAAGAGCCAAACCCAGCTGGGCAGATGCAAGCCATCAGAAATCGACAATGAAAATTTCAAGGGCAAAGAGCCCCACTCAGTCTGCACAGCCTCTCTCGAAGCTAATTCCTCACTGCCTCAATTACTTCTGGCTTTTCTCCTGTGTCTTTACGTTTAATTAATCCATTAAGGAGATTGACCAAACAGGTCGATAAAAATAAAAGCTACAGGTTTGGCCCAGACTGATAAGATTAAAGTCTCCATTCTTGGTTAGAACATGAAGCCAGTTCAGATAAATCATATCCCGTACTCAGTGGGTCCAGGATATTCACAGATCGCCACAAATCTCCTCACAACACAGCTTTTGTTGGACTGCAGATCATTGTCTCACTGGGGGCTTTGCTATTGCTTGTTTGGTGGGTGGTGGGGGCTGCTGCTTCCTGCTGCAACAAGTGGGGGCAGGGGTGAGGGGGGAGGGTTGGTGCCTTTGCTGTTGCTTGCCCATGGGTGGGGGAGGAGGGCTTTGGAGCTCTGACAATTTTCTGTCATTCATCCGTTGGGTTTTTTTCTCCCCGTTTCGTGGATGTCTGCGAAGAGTAAGAATTTCAGGTTGTATACAAGATACATTCTCTGATAGCAAATTGAACCGCTGGACAACCTTCCTCTCAGACACCTCCACTCACCTTCACACAGAGGAATTTAGGCCAATCAATCTCTCAACTCATGTGTCTTTCCAGATGTGTGAGGAAACAGAACACTCAAGGCAAAACGCACCCAATCATGGGGTGGGACGCACTAATGCCGCGCGTTCAGACAGCGCACTGAATCAGGATTGAGCCGAGTCTCTGGGGCTGTGGATCTACCAGCTACACCACTAACGATTTTTAAAGAACGACGTAGAAAACGGCACCGTGCCATCTGGGCACTTCAGTTGTTAAGCAGCTTCAGGGGGTAGCACGGTAGCGTAGCAACTCGTGTAACGCTTTACAGCGCTGGTGATCTCAGTCAGGGTTCAATTCCCACCGCTGCCTTTAAGGGGTAGTGGCTTTAAAATGGAGTGAGGGAAATGGAATTCCAGCCCAAAGTCGAGGAGTACGGCAAATGAAGATGAGCCAAACACTGAGTTATTGGGGTTTCCAAATTGTTGGATAGCAGATCTTGAGGCTTTTGCGCTGCTAAGCATCCTCTGAACGGCCTGCAGGAGCCAAATTAATGGACACCACACTACGTTGCCACACAGCCTTGGGAAACTCGCCCACTGAGCACGGTCTGGGGATCTGCAGGAGTGGCCCTTCACCGGTCACAACATCTGCCACTATTCCTCACCTTTGAAGAGCAGCTGAACTTCAATAGATACCCCAGTTCATTAGTCCCCGTCTACGATGCCTCCACAAGTGGGAAAGCCCAGAATCCAAAGGCACAGCCTCCGAGTAGGACATTCCTTTAGAACAGAGATGAGGAGGAATTTCTTCAGCCGGAGGGCAGTGAATCCGCGGAACGGCATCGCCCCAGGGGGCCGTGGAGGCAAGTCACTGGGTGTATTTAAGACAGAGATTGACAGGTTCTTGAATGGTAAAGGGGTTATGGGTTATGGGGGAGAAGTCAGGAGAATGGTGTTCAGAAATAATAACAAAGACAGCCTTGATGGAATGGCACAGTGCAGTCGATGCGCCAAACAGGACTAAGCTTGCTCCTATATTTTATGGTCTTAATCCTAACACGACTGAATTTCAGATCCCAACTCTGAATCAGATTATTGGAGTCTTGCATGACATGTTTCTCCCAGTCTAACTTCACTGTACACAGATTACATCCTGGCCTGTGATTCATTCTGTCTAACTTCCTTTACATAAACCATTCAAAAGCCTTGATTAGATTCATCACTGACTTAATCTTGCCTTTGACATTTATAACACACTGACTGAATTATAATCCTTTGCATAATCACTTGGACAGATTCAATATTCACCCTGTTCATTGGAAGCAGAACCCATTTTGTAACTGACCAAAAACAATTACAGCACCTAAGAGATTGATAAGATTTTTATTTAATTTCTTGCAAGTTCAATTATCCTCTCGAACCCATCCACCCAGACACTGGAGGCAGCTGCTACAAAAATCAGGCAGAACTTGGCCTGGGAGAGCCGGGATGGCTAAAAGCCCAGGACACACGAGGAAGCCGATCCATCCAATATTCAGCTGATCAGAAGCCGCTTGTGCAGCTGCTCTGCACATCTGTCCAAGCCTGGAATGGGGGGGGGGGGGAGAGGGGTCGGGGGAGAGGGAGGGAAGAGAGGGGTCGGGGGAGAGGGAGGGGAGGGGTCGGGGGAGAGGGAGGAAGAGAGGGGTCGGGGGAGAGGGAGGGAAGAGAGGGGTCGGGGGAGAGGGAGGGAAGAGAGGGGGTCGGGGGAGAGGGAGGGAAGAGAGGGGTCGGGGAGAGGGAGGGAAGAGAGGGGTCGGGGGAGAGGGAGGGAAGAGAGGGGTCGGGGGAGAGGGAGGGAAGAGAGGGGTCGGGGAGAGGGAGGGAAGAGAGGGGTCGGGGGAGAGGGAGGGAAGAGAGGGGTCGGGGGAGAGGGAGGGAAGAGAGGGGTCGGGGGAGAGGGAGGGAAGAGAGGGGTCGGGGAGAGGGAGGGAAGAGAGGGGTCGGGGAGAGGGAGGGAAGAGAGGGGTCGGGGAGAGGGAGGGAAGAGAGGGGTCGGGGAGAGGGAGGGAAGAGAGGGGTCGGGGAGAGGGAGGGAAGAGAGGGGTCGGGGAGAGGGAGGGAAGAGAGGGGTCGGGGAGAGGGAGGGAAGAGAGGGGTCGGGGAGAGGGAGGGAAGAGAGGGGTCGGGGAGAGGGAGGGAAGAGAGGGGTTGGGGGAGAGGGAGGGAAGAGAGGGGTTGGGGGAGGGAGGGAAGAGAGGGGTGGGGAGAATAAAGCAGGGACTGAGGAAGAAAGGGTCTAAGAGTGAGCTCATGCATAAATCGCATTGTGAGCACAAGCCACTCATTTGCTGATTGTTTGCAGACATCAGCAACACAGTGGCCTTTTGTTTGATTTTTAGCCTTGCATTAAGCCGTTACAGTATGAAATGCTGACTATATAAAATTGAACAGGAGGGGGACAGTCCGTCCATGTCGGCCGATAAAGAATTATACAATAAAATGCCAAAGTCCAGCCCTTGGGCCTGTACGTTAAAGCACTTCAAGAGCTCATCCACATCCGGTTTAAACATAATGGACAAACTCACTCTAACAAATTCCAGACCTCCGCAATGCATATGGTGGAAACAGTCTCTCTCTCCCTGCAACCCTGCAACCAACTCTGTTCCTACAAACCTTTGTTATTAGAACACAGAACAGCACAGTCCAGCTCTTCAACCCTCCATATTCCCCTCCACAGATGAACCTGGCCTGCTGAGTTCCTCCAGCATTTTTTGTGTGGTGCTCTTCAAACCACGCTATCTGTGCCAATCGTCATGGCAAATTAAGCTTAATCCCTTCTGCCTGCATATGGTCTACATCCCTCCATTCCCTGTATCTCTATCTGTCTAAATGCCTGTTAAACATCACTTTCATATCTGTTCCCCCAGTAACACATACGAGGCACTGACCAGTCTGTGTAAAAAAAACACCGCCCGTACATCTTAGAACATTTTCACCTCATGTGCTCCTATGTCTTATGGAGAGGTTATAAATAATGAAAAATCAAAATAAGACTATATTCTAAGACAGAAGCAGATTTAGGCTATTCAGCCCATCAAGTTAGTGGGGGAACAGAGTTGCTCTGAACAGCTATACTAGATGGACAAAAACCATCCTCCCATCTCATATGGCACATACAAGATGGGCTAAATGGTCTGTTTCTGTGCTGTGGTGTAGAAATCTATCATTTGTACCCAGTGCTGCACACTCTCCCTACATATTCATGAGCAAAAAGATCTATCGTGTGAGACAACCCACACAGTCAAATTATCTGGAAGCAAAATCTAAACTGGTCTCACATTCCAGATATCTTGAGAGGATTAGGTCAGCTCTCCACTAATGCAAAGCTCAAGATGCTGACCCAGAATTCACTGCTCTCTTGGAGGAGAGAATCACAGACTATGTGAGAAAATTTGCTGCTGATTTTACTGCTGAACACTTGACAGGCAGAGCAGAGATTAACACATCGCTCTGCAGCACCAACTAGAAGGTTAGGGGTTCAGGTACTGCTGCTGTCTCTAAGGTGCTGGGTGATAAAGTTTCCTCCCACATTCTGAAGACGGACGGTTAGGGTTAGCACGTTGCTCAGATGCTACGTAATAGCTCTGGCTCCTGTTAAATGGCTTGCGCAAGTCTGCTTCATTCCCTTTGAATTTGGATCCTAATCCTTCCTCGAAATGATGGAAATTCAGTGAAGATGCAAATGTTGCTGCCTCCTTTGGTGACGAGCAGGCACGTCGGTGCCAGAAGTGTGGGTGACTGAAGGCACACACTCAACAATTCAGGAGCGGGTTCTCCCCCCACCCCCCCGCCACCAGATTTCCGAGTGGACAGTGAAACCATGGACACTTTCCGCTGTCCTCTTTTTGCACTGCTTATTTTATTTCTTGGGGGGGAGAGAGACGTAGACTTTGTCTGAGAAAAATTGCTTCTGATGTTACTGCCGAATACTGGCACATAGTGTAGTGGTCACTGCATCATTCTATACACAAACACATACACACTCTCGCTCTCAAAGTTGTATGCAGTGATGCGTACATACTCTGATAATAAACTGGGTAACTTTGCATTTTATATATGTATTGCGATGTACTGCTGCCACATCTTAACAACACCTTTCATGACACGCCAACTTTAAACCCAATTCTGAAACTTCCCAGCACAACCCTTGCTGATTTGATTTGACGCAAACAACGCATTTCACTGTACGCTTTGAGTTACATGTGACAAATAATGCTAATTCTCTTTCGCTCTCGTCTCCCCTCCCTCGTTCTGAATTCGTCACCAGAGAAGGCAGCTTTTACATCTTCACTAAATTCCCATCATTTCGGGAAAGGATTTGGATAACCTCAAGGGAATGAAATAGGCTTACGCAAGCTATTTTACAAGAGCCAGAACTGTTATGTAGCATCTGAGCTGCATCGCCTCCAGCAACAATTTCACTTGCCACTTGCCAACTTTATACATCTCTCGAGGAGGAATAACGATTTGAACTAGCACTGAAGATGGCTCCCAGAGGGGGGGAGAGAGAAACACCATTAGCAGAGAGGGGAGAAATGTAGGCAGGCGTCAGAGGGGCAAAATTGCAATGGTAATAATTGGCGCTTTAGAAGGGGGTAATAAAAGCCTTCGATTACACTTCCTACAATCGCAGTATTGTGTGACTAAAACTACCTTTTCAGTGTGCCAATCCATACTGTGTAATTGTCTTGGCATCGAGAGTTGGACCGGTCACACGCTCCACGTAGCTTCAGGAAGTTTAGCCGCTTCTTTGCTAAATGCAATGCCCAAGGATTTTGGAGAGAGAGCGGCAGAAATTATTAATGGTAACACCCCCCCCCCCCCCCCGTCAACACCACGGAACCACTTTCTATCTGTCACGCCTGACAGTTGGCTGCTAGGGCCTTATTAGGCAGAATTCGCCACCTCGCGAGGTGAGGAGTAAGGTCTTTGTCACTCCTGGCAGAGACGCCAGGCTGCCGCCTGCAACAAGCAAGGCTTCACTGGCCCCAGGAGCTTCATAATCAGACCTTATTATAAGCAGCCACGAGCTCCCAAACGTGGCATTAGTGACAGAATCCAGGAAACATGGAACGAGGCCCAGTCGGCCTGGATCAGTCGCAAGCCTCCACGGGGAGAATTCACACTTCTAAATGACCTCACAACTAATTTCCTTTCTGCCCTGCACTTTCTCTGCAGCTGTCACACACATAGTTCTCTTTTTTCTCTATTTTCTCTTTTTACTGATTCCCCCTCTCTTTTGTTGTCTTTTGCACGTTTGTTGTTTGCCCGTCCTGTTGGGAGTATTCTTTCATTGATTCTATTGTGTTTCTTGCATGTACTCCGAATGCCAACAAAAAAATTAATCTCAGGGTAGTATATGGTGACGTATATGTACTTAGATAATAAAATTGCTTTGAACTTTATTCTGTTATTGTTTTATCTTGTATTACCTCAATGCACAGTTGTAATGATTTGATCTAAGTAAATTTATTATCAAAATATGCAACCTTGCGATTCATCTCCTTACAGGCAGCCACAGAACACAGAAACCCAAAAGAAGCCATCAAAATAAGACCGTCAACACCCAACGCGCAGAACTGAACAGTAGGCAAGACAAGTTTGTCACTGTATCCCAGTACCGGTGGCAGTAAGGTATCAATCTAGCAGAAGGTAGGTGGAAGGTTCAAATCTCACTTTAGCACAACATCCCTGGAACACAGGGGAGTAAGGGGAGTCTTTATAGAGGAATGGAAAATTACGAGGGGCATAGAACCGAAGAACAGAGTCTGAACCTGTGAGCTGATGATATTGTACATAGAACAGTCCCGGCCCGTCAGCCCTTGATGTACATAAATGAGTACAGCAGAGTACAGGGCCTTTGGCCCACAATGTTGCACTGACCTAGATAAACCTTCTCAACTATCTTTCTAATACTTCCCTCCTACACAGTCTATAAAACTCCTTTTCTCTTACATCCATGTGGCCAAGAGCCTCTGAAATGTCTCTAGTGTATCAGTCTCTACCAGCACCCCTGACAGTACATTCCAAGCTGGCTAAAAAATCTTCCTCTGACGTCTCCCATAAACTCAACTTAAATGCATGTCATCTGGTGTTGGCCAGTGCCTCCCTGGGGAGGAAGTGCTGCCTGTCCACTCTCTTTCTGCCTCTCATCAGCTTAAACACATCTATCACCTCTCATCCTCCTTCGCTCCAAAGAGTAAAGCTCTAGCTCGTCCAACCTTTCCTCCTAATACTAACAACAAGCTGGAGGAACTCAGCAGGTCGGGCAGCATCCGTGGAAACGAGCAGTCAACACTTCAGGCTGAGACCCTTCGTCAGGACTGAAGAGGGAGGGTGGGAAGGAGAAGGCTGGTAGGTGATCAAAGAGTCGGAGAGAGAAGGAGATCACAGAGTGTGAGCAGTGAGAAAGGGTCTCACTGAACTCCCGAAGATTTAAACGTCTTCAGGGTAGGCATACTTCGAAGAGACTTCGCAGTGGAGTAACGAAGAGTAAACACAAAGTACACTACAGTTGCTGAGTTCCTCCAGCTTATTGTACGTGTTGCTTTGACCCCAGCATCTGCAGTGTACCTTGTGTTTCCTCCTAATACACGTTCTCTGACACTGGTAAATCTCCTGTGAACTCTCTCTGAAGATTCCACATCTTTCCAGAAATGAGATTACCAGAAAAGAACACGGTGTGCTGTAACCAGAGTTTTATAGAGCTGCAATGTAACATCGTGGGTCTTGAACCCAATGCCAGCACTCCATATAAACCTTCTTCACCATCCTCTCAACTTGCGTCTCAACTTTGAAAGTCTACAGAGTCAGAACCCAAGATCTCTTGTTTCTCCACACTGCCAAGAATCCTGCCACTGACCTTGTACCCTGCTTTTAAGATTGAGCCAATTAAATAATTAAGTATTGAATTAATTAAACTCGTAATTAACTGGCTAACTACACTAATCCTTTCTGTCTATATAGCTCTATTTCAGGGATTTCCAACCTTTTTTATGCCATGGACCCTGACCATAACTAAGGGGTCTGTGGGTTAGGAACCACTGCTCTATTCTCTGGATATATGTGCACCTATCCAAGAGCCTCTGAAACACCTCTTTCATATTTGCTTATATTACATCCCAGGCACTCAGCACCCACTGGTGTAAAGTGAGCAGTTTCGCTGGTGTGAAGAAAATTGCCCCACACATCCCCTTTGAACGTTGCTCCACTCAACATAAATACAGGCCCTCTCGTATTTGTTGTGGGGGGGGGGGCACGGTAGCGTAATGGTTAGCACAACGCCTTACAGTGCCAGCGACCTGGTTTAAATTCCCGCCGCTGCCTGTAAGGAGTTTGCATGTGCTCCCCGTGACCGTGTGGGTTTCCTCCGGGAGTTCCAGCTTCCTCCCACAGTCCAAAGATGCACCATTTGGGAGGTTAATTGCTCATTGTAATTAACCGGTCATTATACTCTGATTAAATTGGGGGATTGCCGGGCAGCTTGGCTCAAAGCGCCAGGAGGGTTTATTCTGCGCTGTATCTCAATGAATAAATAAAAAATATTAGGTAATTAGACCCTGGATAAAATGATGCCAGCTGCCTACTCTATCTATGCCTCTCAATTTTATAAATGTTTATGAGATCTCCCTTCAGTCTCAGTCACTCCAAAGAAAACAGTGCACATGTGTCTAACTTCTTATAACACAGCCCGTCTAACTCGGGTAGGATCCCGGCAAACACACACAAAATGCTGGCAGCACTCAGCAAGCCAGCCAGCATCTGTGGAGGAGAATGAACAGTCAACATTGGGGCCAAGAACCTTCATCGGGTCTGGAAGGGAAGTAGCAGAAACCAGAATGAAAAAGATTGAGGGGAGGGTGGTACAAACCGGCATGTGAGAGATCAGACCAGGTGAGTGGGGAAGGTGGGTGGCTGGGTGGGGCGGGGGGCACATGAAGAGAGAAGCTGGGAGGGGAGATGGAAGAGGTAAAATGCTGAAGAAGGAGGAATCTAATAGGAGAGGACAGTGGGCCATGAGATAAAGGGTCCTCTGGGATCCATCACCCTCTCCACATACCACAACATCCCTACAACAGGATGACCAGAACTGAATGCATTCCACTAGAGGTCACCCAATTGGAGTTTTATAAAACTGCAAATGCAGCTTACTTCTTGACAAATAAAGACAAGAACGAGTGCTGGTTATATTCACTGAAGAGACAAGGACAACAGGGAGGAGTGTGGGAACACAGAGTGGGGTAGTGGTCCTGACTGGGTAAACCAGATGGGGGTCCAATGGGGTGGGGGTGAGGGGGAGTGGAGTACCATGTCCCCAAAGACAAAACCCACACACCAAAGATTACTAAACTTCAGCACACTGGTGGAACTGAAAGTCAGTGCCTCATGCCTCATCATGGACCACATGTTGTCAGGGTAGAATCCAATTATGCCCCACAACTAATGTAAGCCTAAGCAGACCTTGACTGAAAAGGGACAGGAAAGGCACTAAGGAAATGCAAGACTTTTCTTTGCAATTTCAGCATGTGGGCAGCTCAATTCTCGGTTGCACCAACACCATGCTAGGCCAGGCTGAAGTTAACAGAAGTCCAGCTGAGTCGTTAACAAGGTTCAAAGTAACTTTGGTAACGTGTTTTTTTCAGGTACGGGAATCCATGCTGGGTCTAACCCCAGTTTTGGTTGTCAAACCAACTCACTGTGGTTGACGCTCAAGTACCCGTGAAAGCTACTGAGAGCAAGGCCAATAAATGATGGGTATTAACTGTGGGCCTGTAAGTGAAGTTAACACCCGGTGACTAGAAAGACCAAGTTTCAAGCCTTGAAACACTGGACGCCAAGGTAGCCAAGTGGTCAGAGCAACTCGACTACAGCACGAGGTATTTAAGAGTTCAGAGTTCAATTCCAGCATACTCCCCCAGAGTGAACGGGTTTTCTCCAGGGCGACCCCCGGTCATTGTAAATTGTTCCCTGATTAGGTTAGGGTTAATCGGTGGGGGGGGGGGAGGGGGTTACTGGGGCGGCATGGCCCGAAAGAATGGAAGGGCCTACTCGGCGCTGTGTTGCTAAATAAATAAAGACGACAGATGATCGGTGTTCCTCTGGCATAGGAGAAGCACCGGAGCCAGCGCTGTCATGCAAGACAGAACAAACAACAGATGTTCAAAAGGAGTGCAGGAATTATCTGCAGCGATGTCAGTATCAACCAGCAAATCGGTTTTCCAACATCAGAAAACTCCAGGCAGGAGCGACAGGATATAGCCACTGAAGCAGAAGGAGCGAGTGTTTTCGAAAATGTTCCCCACCGCTCCTGCGTAAGTAGGGCTGTGCTTCTCGCTGCATTAGTGCATTAGGGGCTTCTATTACCACAGTCGGAAACTGACACGTACAGTACCTACTTCGAGGGCTGTCTCTTCCACGCAATTATGAAACCAACGGGGTTCTTTCAGGACCAAATTTCCCCCTGAGATACCAGTCCCGCCTCTCCCTCTCTTGTACATCAGTATTATATTCACTTCCATACACATGCCCACCAGTCATTAAACCGTCCCTCAGTCCACCCTTTGCCTGGCATCATTCCCATTCTCCACTCCCCCAGCTGCCTTTCAACCCCCACCACCACCCAGTTATTATCAAGGTTAATATATGGCTCCATATACTAACCCGAGAAGCATTTCCTTTACAGCTAAACATAGCAGTACAATAGAATCAATGAAAATCTACAAACTGTGCACATAAATTACAAGTAAATAGATAATACTGAGAACGAGCTGCAGAGTCCTTGGAAGAGCCTATAAGTTGTGGAACCTGTGCTCCACCTTTTTTGTTATCTTACTACTAACATACAGTGCAGATAGGCTCTTCAAACCGCACCACCGTCCAGCTATCTCCTCGATTTAGTCCGAGCCTAAACGCGGGACAATTTACAATGACCAATTAAGATTCAGAATCAGGTTTAATATCACTGGCATAGGTTGTAAAATTTGTTAACTCTGTGGCAGCAATATAGTACAATACATGATAATACAGAGAAAAGGGAAACTGGGATTTAAAGTGTGTGAATGTGTTCTTATAAAAATAGCTAAATAAGTAGTGCAAAAAAAAAGGATTTTTTTTAAAGTAGTGAGGCAGTGTTCATGGGTTCAATGCCCTTTGGAAATCGATGGCGGGGGAGTAGGGGGTGATTATCCTACCAACTGGTACGTCTTTCGGACTGGGGGAGAAACCAGAGCGTCCGGAGGAAACCCACACAGTCACGTGGAAGAATGTACAGACTCCTTACAGGCAGGAATTGAACCCAGTCTGCCTTTACTGTAAGGCATAATGCTAACCACCACGCCACCGTGCGCTTTTGGCTGGCTATCTCCCCTCCTAATTCAGATGAAGGGCCTCGGCCCTCAACTTCCCGTTGATGCTGCCTCACCCACTGTGCTCCTCCGGCATTTTGTGTTTTGCTCCCGATTCTAGTCATCTGCAAGTCTCTTATGTCCCTCAAAAAGTCAGACCTTCACCCTCCCTACCCTAGTTTAACCCCTTCTCTCGGTGACAATCATTCAGCCCATCATCTATCCTTTCACTGCTCCCTCTCCCACCATACTGTGGGACACTTAGGAAAGGCAAATAAACCAATAATTCACTTGCAACCACTTGTAAAAAAAGAGACAATTTGGTTGAATCAATAAATCCTAGTGACTCATTCTCAAGAGCCTGCGTAATAATGACACAAATGTGTTGTAAAAAAAAGAGATTCGCTGGGAATTGACAAACAAACATTAGCATCATACTGAAAATGTTTCATCAAACCACAGTGGGTCACATCTGGTAAACAAGAGGAAAAATTCAACGAACAAAAGATGGCATTTGCTGGTGATCATCGTGTCCTAAAGCACCACTGCTTGGAATTCCACAAAACAAGTGAAAATCTGCAGATGCTAGAAATCAAAGTAATTCACACAAAACGCTGGAGGAACTCAGCAAGCCAGGCAGCGTCAATGGAGAAAAGTAAACTGTCGTTGTTTCGGGCTGAGACCCTTCATCAGATATTTCCATCCATCAACGCTGCCTGACCCACGTTGTGTGTCGTCATTCAGTGCTTTGAACGGCAGTAATCCCGAAGTGTGGTCGCTCACGCAGTGCAGGAAAAGCAGCACCAATTTACAAGAATTTCACCAGCAAACCCTAGAAGTCATGATCATCTCTATCGCAGATGAGAATCATATCATGAAATGAATTGTTTTGCAACAGCAGTACAGTGCAATACATGAAAAATTGCAATTTGTATATGTACATATATTTTTTAAAAATCGAGAAATGACTCAATACAACTCGTGTCTCATGAAGGAACCACGATACCCTTCGCCTTCTGTAGAAGGGAGGGACATTTCCTCTGGAAATTTTCTGGGAGAAAATGTCTTCCTTTCTTTCTAACTCTGGGACACTGACTGCAAAAAAAAAGTTTTTAATCCTTCTGGGCTGTGTTTTAATCTAACGCTTTGAAGAGGACATGAAAGATCCAAAGGAGTCACTTCAAGAAAGAGCTGTGCTAGGGCATCTCCCTGGTTTCCTGAACAATAGTCATCAAAAAAACGAGAATCACTAAATGGCACTGGCTCTGAATCTGCGGCCGTGCGTGTGATCTGAGGCAAAGATCTGCTGGAGGAATTGTGGGTCAAGTAGCATCTGTGGAAGGGGAACTGGAACTTATCCTGTTTGTAGGTCTTGCGGCGTGCAGGCTAGCTGTTATATTTCTCAAATAACAATAGACCACAAGATGATGAGACATCGGAGGCCATTTGGCCCATTGAGTCTGCACCACCATTCCATCATGGCTTACTATCCCTCTCCTACCATCTCCCCGTGATCTTTGACTCCCCAACTAATCAAGGACCAATCAACCCTCCACTTTCAATATACCAATGACTTGCCCTCCTTAAGTTCTAAGGAACCTCACCACCTGCAACACATCTTGAAAATATGCTGAAAATGACCCAAGGGGCACAAATGAAATTCAAGATTTTGTTCAAAATCCTGGGAGGGAATCAGCAAGAATCTACAGAGGGGAATAAACATTTGATGCTTCAGGCCAAGACGCTTCATCGGGACGGGAAAGGAAGGGGGCAGAAGCCAGAATAAAGAGATGAAATGAGAAGCAGGGAGGTGATAGGTGAAAGAGATGAAGAATCAAAGGAGGATTCTAATAGGAGAGGACAGTGGACTATGGACGAAAGGGAAGGAGGAAGACACCAGAGGGAGGTGACAGGCAGATGAGAAGAGGCGAGACAGTAACCAGAATGGGGAATGGGGAGGGAGGAAGAGAAATTACTGGAAGTTATAGGAACCATCATGTTGCAGTCTACCCCAACACAGAGCACGAGGGTTGCTCCCTCATCATGGTAGTAGAGGAGACCATGGACCAATTATGTCAGAATGTGAAGTCAAATCAAAATGGATAGCCACCAGGAGATCCTGCCATTTGCGTCAGGCAGAGCGAAGGCACTCAACACAGCAGTCCCCTAATCAGCATCTGGTCTCATCAGTGTAGAGGGGCCGCATCGGGAGCACTAGATTATAGTAGACAACCACAACAGACAAGGTGAGGGGTCATCAGGACTTCGCCTTCCTTTTGCAATTATGGTCAGGACAAGTCACACTGAATCAAGCGGTGCACACCTCAAAACTGAAAAGGCAAGATAAACACTGACCGAATAGTGCAACAAGCTTCAGTGGGCCTGGTGTCCTGGGGGGGGGGAGGTTGAACCAGTGTACATTAAGACAATTTACCCCCGCTCTCTCTCCTGGGCTGCATAGATTGCGAGGGGGGAAAAAAGGCGGATGAAGCTGGAATGATGACACTGAACGTCCAAGCTCAGCCGTGAGCGATGATCACTGGGGTCAGCAGGAGGAAGTTCGTCGCAGATGATGGGGCAATATTCCAGCTAATTCCGATACATGAATTAGGGGGGGGCATAGGTTATAGAGAGAAAGAACAGCTTAAATCAAGAAAAATGACAGGGGAGTGAGGTCCCTGTTTCTATCACAGAAGTGCCCCATTAACCAAGAGAAAGCAAAAGTTTATAATTTTGCAAGTGGCAAAACTACCATTCAAGGATTCAAAGCGCACTTACTATGAAAGCATGTATGCAATTTTCAACCGTCTTCACCACAGGCAGCACGAAACAAATAAAGTGATGGAGCCCGCCCAGAGGAAAATAAACATCAAACACCTCAATGCACAAAAAAGCGCACACGGCAACAAAAACAAGCAAAAAACACAATATAAAACACAAAAATCGAAAGAATCCAGGCATATTCTGATGTAATCTCCACCAATGCAGTGATCAGACTAGCTTTGTCACATGTATATCGAAACACACAGTGGAATGCATGTGCGTCAACAAGCAGCATAGACCACGGATTTGCTGGAGGCAGCCTGCAAGAGTTGCCATGCTTCCAGCGCCAACATTGCATGCCCACAAATTACCCCAACTTGTATGTCATTAAATGTGGGAGGAAATCAGAATACCTGGAGAAAATCCACTCGATCGTGGGGAGAACATTAAAAAAAAACCCTTAAAGACAATGACACGAATTGAACCCCAATCACTGGCGCTGTAGAAGGTTAGACTAACCACTTTGCTAGCTTTAGTCTCTCATTGACTTTATTGCATTTCTTTGTTCTACTGTGAATGCTCACAAGAAAATGAATCTCAAGGTAGTACACGGTATCACATATGTACTTCAATAAGCTTACTTTGAACCGTGCAGTCTCTGAGGCCAGTGCGCGACCATCCTACAGGAAGATGATCCCACGGAAAGCTACTGGTCCAGATGGGGACCTGGCCGGGGACTGGAAGACCTGTGCTGATCAACTGGCTGGAGTGTTCACTGAGATCTTTAACCTCTCACTTCAGTAGTCTGAGGTACCCCGCTGCTTCACGCAGGCTTCAATTATACTCGTGCCTAAGAACATGGTAACCTGCCTCAATAGCCATCATTCAGTCGCACTTACATCCACAGTGATGAAGTGTTTTGAGATTGGCGATGAAACATATTAATTCCTGCCTGAGAAGCAACTTGAATCCACTCCAATTTGCCTACCAGTACAAGTGGTCCACAGCAGGGGCCATCTCATTATCTCTTCACTCAACCCTGGAAAATGTGCACAATCAGGATGGTCTTAATCGATTACAGCTCAGCATTCAACACTATCATCCCCTCAACACTAATCAATAAGCTTCAAGACCTTGGCTTCAAAACCTCCTTGTGCAATTGGATCCTCGATTTCCTCACTTGCAGACCCCAGTCAGTTCGAATTGGCGAAAACATCTCCCCACAATCTCCATCAGCGTAGGTGCACGAGGCTATGTGCTTAGCCCCCTACTCTAACTCGCTTTACATTTATGACTGTAAGGCTAAACACAGGTCCAATGCCATATTCAAGTTTGGTGATGACTCCACTTTCATAGGCTGACTCAAAGGTGGTGATGAATCAGCATACAGGAGGGAGATTGAAAGTCTGCCCACAATAACATTCTCTTACTCAACGTCAGCAAGACCAAGAGCTGATTTTGACTCGAGGAGGAGGAAATTAGAGGTCCATGATCCATTCCTCACTGAGGGATCTGAGGTGGAGAGGGTCAGCAACATTAAATTCTTCAATGTTTATCATTTCAGAGGACCTGCCCTGGGCCGAGCACAAAGTACAATTACAAAGAAAGCACAACAGTCCCCCTTACTTCCTTAGGAGAGTGTGAAGATTCAGCATGACATGTACTGTAAAACTCTGAGAAACTTCTATAGATGTGAGAGAATACTGACGGACTGCATCACAGTCTGATGAGGAAACACCAGTGCCTTTGACTGGAAAATCCTACATAAAGTAGTGGATACGGCGAAGGGAAAGTCCTCCCCACCATTGAGCACATCTACACGGAGTGCTGTCAGAGGAAAGCAGCATCCATCATCAGGGATCCCCGCCACCTCTGCTCACTCCTGCCATCAGAATGTAGGTACAGGAGCCTTGGGACTCAAACCACCTGGTCCAGGAACAGTTATTACCCCTCAACCATCAGGCTCTTGAACCAAAGGGGATAACTTGCCCCTTCACTGAAATGCTCCTACAACTGATGGACTCACTTTCAAAGACTCTTCATCTCATGGTCTCAATATTTATTGCTTATTTATTATGATCAGTATCACTTGCTTTTAGTATTTGTAGTTTGTTGTCTTTTGCACACTAGTTCAACGCCGCTGGGGCGGAATTTCATTGTTTCTACATGGTTATAGGATTTATTGAGCATGCCCGCAGGAAAATTAATCTCATGGTTGCAACCGGGACACATATGTACTTTGACGATAAATTTACTTTGAACTTTGAGTTAAGTAGAGATGTTCCCCACAGCTCCAAGCTACCCAACCTTCGCTGCTTGCTTTGTGGAACTTGCACATTCTTCCTCTGACCACGAAGGTCTCGCCTGAGAAATTAGGATCGGTAGTTTAATTAGCCACAGTAAATTACACCCAGTGTGTAGGTGGGTTATAAAATCCGGGGTGTAGTGGAGGTGATGCCATCATCAGAATAAGGATCAGTGTAAATCCGAGGGGCCAAATGGCCTGCTTCCTGCTGAATGTCTCAATAGTGTTTCCACAAACCTTCCAAGCTTTCTGACCATCTGAACACAAGGATTCTGAAGATGCTAGAATGAAATATCTCAGCCCAACATGTCAAACTCTGGATGCTCCCTGACCTGCTGTGTTCCGCCAGCATTTTGCATGTTTCTCTGCACATCTAACTCTCCCCTGCTGCTTGCTGCCAAAATTTAATCACTCTCCCGTTCAGCCATGTCTTCTCACTGAGAGGTTCCTCCCCATCTCTCGGCCTCTTGATTCCTGACAGAATCTGAACACAAGCCACAAGACATCAAGGCAGAAAAAACATTAGACAAAGGTCTCTGAGTTCATAAGTACATATGATCACAGTATAAGACCACAGCCTCAGTTAAAGCAACAGAGGACTGGGCGCACCTACAACTGGACCTCATGGGCCTCTAAATAAGGCCCCCATGCTGAGGGAATTTTACAGGTCAACAATTGAGAGCATCCTGAGAAGCTACATCTAAATCCTATATGGGAGAAGCAGAGCATCGGAACAGAAGTCCCTTCAAAGAACGGCTGAGAGCTGAGAGCAGCCCTGCGTAACACAAGGCCATTAGTATTATTAAGGATCCCACCCATCCGTCCAGCATCCTCTTTGACTTTCTACCATCAGGCAGGAGACTCCGATGCATAAAGAGAAGAACGGTCAGGATGGGAAACAGCTTCTTCCCTCAGGACCTTAGGCTTCTGAACTCCCTGCTGCACACATTCAGGATAATTTGTACTCTACCCTACAATATTTAATTTATGCACTTCACTTATCTATGCATAAATCATTTGTAGATTGACTTCTTACCTTCCTAAGTTATTGTTTGTTATGTGTACTACTGTGCTTCACACCCTGGTCTGGAGAAACGTCGTCGCCCTTGGTGGTAAACATGTATATGGTTAAATGACAATGAACTTGACTGGACAATCGTGCCCTAAGAGTGTCAGGAGAAAAAAAAATTCTCATGGCAGTTTCCAGTGCTGAGCTGTGCCAATCCAGGGTAAAGCAGTGGTCTCAGTGATCAAGCTATGATCCACAACCTTGCCTTCAAGACCAAAGATTGTGGACTTCAGGAAGGAAAAGTCAGCGGAACAGACACCAGTCCTCATTGAGGGTCAGCAGCGGAAAGTCCGCGTAGCTACAAGCTCCTGGATGCCAACATCACGCGAGGATTTAACCTGGGTGCTGCATGTTGATGCAATCACGAAGAAGACTTCAGAGGGTAGTTTAAGGAGACCTGCTAGGTCACCAAAGACCCCACCGTGCAGAGCATCCTGACTGGCTGCATCACTGACCGGTACAGAGAGGACAATGCACAGGGTTGGAAAAAGCAGCAGACCCACCCAACCTCAGCCTGGGCACCAGCCTCCCCACGAGAGGACATCATCAAAGAGCAATGCCTCAAGGCGGCAGCATCCATTATTGAAGAGACGCACAATCCAGGGCATGCCATCGTCTCATTACTGCCACGTACAAGAAGAAACACTCAACGTTTTAGGAACAGCTTCTCTCCCTTCACCATCAGATTTCTCAAGGGTCCATGAACACTACCACACTACTATGCAAACACGAGGAATTCTGCAGATGCTGGAAATTTAAAAAAACAAAACAAACAGCATCTATAGGGCCAGGCAGCATCTATAGGGCGAAGCACTGTCGACATTTTGGGCCGAGACCCTTCGTCAGGACTCACTATCGACGTTTCGGGCTGAGACCATTCCCCAGGACACTACTCTGCTCTCTTTTTGAACCACTTACTGTAATTTAATAGTATTTTTTATGTATTACACTGTACTGCTGCCCCAAAGCAAACAAATTTCACGACATATGTCAGTGACAATGAAACCTGATTCTGATTCAGTGTAAACCACACACCAAACCAATGTTCACACAGGAACTCTCCTCAGCCAATTAACACGTCGTCTCATTGCCAAGCCAGAACATTAGGGTGAGCTCCCCCCAACAACTTCTCAATTGCTCAGATGGAGGACGTGATCCAAACCTGGCAGCACAGAGGAACTGCTGCCTCGAAGCTCGCGCGATTCTGGTTCAATCCTGACTTCAGGTGTCCTCTCTCTCTCTGTGCCTTTACTCCAGGTGCTCCAGTTTCCCTGCCACGTCCAAAAAGTGGCCGCTGTAAATTGGCACCCACGTGGAGGCGAATGACAGAATCATAGACTTAAGAGCACAACAACAAAGAAACAGGCCATTCAGCCCATCTAGCCCATGCCAAACTGTCAAAGTTCAAATTAAAATTTATCAGAGTACATACACGTCACAGCATACAACCCCGAGATTCTTTTTTCTGCAGGGATATGCAGCAAATCCATAGAATAGGAACTATTCTGATCAACCTGGACCTGAACCATCATTCTCCTTACTGTCCCATCCATGTACCTGTCCAAACTTCTCTGGAGAGCTGATGGGAATGAGGTGGGGGGGGGGGGTGAAATAAAAATAGCAGTGGTGTTTACACAGGTTGCTAATCAGTTTGATAACGTAGTTAGGAAGGTCTATGGTGCATTGCCCTCCATCTGTTAGGGGGTTTGAGCTTGATAGTCACAAGGTGAAGTTGCAGTTCTGTGAAACTCTGGTCAGGTCACACTTATGTTCAGTTCTGGTTATTTTAATTATTAATAATACAATTATTTATTTATTGGGATACAGTGCAGAATATGGGCTTCTGGCCCTTTGAGCCACACTGACCCAACTTAATGACAGGACAATTTACATAACTAATTAACCTACCAACCGTAAGTCTTTGGACTGTTTGAGGAAACCCACATGGTCACAGAGAGAACATACGAATCCCTCACAGGCGATGGTGGGAATTGACCCCAAGTCACTGGTACTGTAAAGCGTCACTACCACGCCTCATTATGAATAGCATGTGGAAGCTTTAGAGAAAGGGTAGAGGAAATTTACCAGGATGTTGCCTAGATTAGAGAACATGCCGTCAGAGAAAAGCTTGAGTGGGCTAAGGGTTTTTCCCTTTGCTTTGGAGCGAAGGAGGATGACAAGCAATTTGATAGAGGTGTACAAGATTATGAGAGGAAGAGATAGGTGGATAGCCAACATATTTTCCCCAGGGCAGCCATGGCCAATACCCGAGGACATCCTTTTAAGATGAGTGGAAAAAAGTAGATGACAGAGGTAAGCTTTTTTTTAAAAACACACAAAGAGGGGTAGGTGTCTGAAACGCACTGCCATAGGGAAAGGGGGTCGAATACTTGAGGCTGATACATTAAGAGATATTTAATAGATTCTTAGATAAGGATAGGAGTGGAAGAAAAACAGAGGGCTATGGTCTGAGTAGGAGGAAGAGGTTAAATTGATCACTAGTACGTATGTAAAAACGAGCTAAATATGTACATAAAGGTCTGCTCAACATTGTGGGCCTAAGTACCCACACTGTGCTATACTGTTCTGTGTTCTAAATGGGTACATGATGGTTGCCAAAGACTTGGTGAGCCAAAGAGCCTGTTTCCATCATGCGTGACTTGATGATGCCCATGAGCTGGTGTTGGGCATGGAAAGCACACCAATGTTGTGCTCAGAAAAGTTGTAGCTATTATGCTATGCCCACTGGCACCCAGTGCCAACCCAACTGTGGGTTAATGCCCACCAGCCCAGTCAGGGGCTACTCACTCATGGCCCAGCCAGCTCCAGATCAGGAAGGAGGACATTGTTATCGCCAAACAACATGGACCACCAGTGGAATTTCACCAGACTGAAGATCACATGAATATACAGTGAAATGCACTACTTGCACTGGCAACTAACACAGACAAAACGATGTTTTGAAGGCAGCTCGCAAGTGTCGGCACACATTCCAGCGCCAACATAACTACAATGCCCAGCAGAACAAAACTGAACTCAACAAGCAACAAAAGAACCACAGCAAAACAAACCCCATCCCTCCCTCCCTGTCACACAGGTAGTCTTCTTCGGCCTCCAGCAGAGTCAGACTTGCGAACATCGGGCTTCACCTTCCCCAGTGGACTCAAGAGATCCACAGACTCAGGACTCCACCCAAGGGGCCTTGACTTCCAATTCCACCCTCCCCCTCCCCCAAAGGCCTCAGCTATCGACATTGACCCCAGGGACCGGCCAATCACCAAACACTAGGCCTCCATAATCCATCAGACCAGAAGGAACTGCTGCGTTGGAGGGGGGAAATACCTTAAATTGGGGGAAAAAAAATTTAAGGAAGTTGAGCAACTTCAAAAACCCCGACTTCAGGAATGTGAACGGTCTGAAGACAACCAAATCAGGAACCAGAATAACTGGGGTAAAAAGGTCTTCCACAATCCAAAGTATTAAATTCAATAGAGCTTTGAATGGAAATGGTTCCAAATTACAATATCCATCGATCTGTAACCCAACTCCACGATTCATATTGTGCCAAATCTAATCTTACAGTGCAAGCAGGGAAAGGTCACCATGACCAGATCTGATTTATTGTTGGTTGAGGCAGCTTAACCTAAAGACAACATAGAGGCAAATCCAACTCCATTTTGTCTTTTGTTTGCAACCGGTCAATAGGGCAGCCGAGGGAGCTTTAATCCAGACGTACTACTGCTATATCTGACCTGGCAATGTAAAAAGAGGCTTCATTCTGATCTTAACTATTGTTGGCAAAATTTCAGATGGTGACGAAAGGGTGTACTGGAGTGATATCTATCAGCTAGTTTAGTGGTGTCACAGCAACAACCTTGCACTCAATGTCAGGAAGACAAAAGAAAAAACTGTGGATTAAAGAAAGAGTAAAATGAGGGAACACACACCAGTTCTCACTGAGGGATCAGAAGAGGAAAGAGTGAGCAGCCTCATGCTCCTGGGTGTCAGTATCTCCGAGGATCTATCCTGGACTAAACACATTGATGTAGTTACAAAGAAGGCACGGCCGCAACCAAATTTCATTAGCAGTTTGCGGAGATTTGGTGCGTCAGAAAGATAATCACAAATTTTTACAGATGTGCATTCTAACTGGCTGCATCACTGTCCAGTACGGGGCGAGCTACTGCACAGGATCGAAATAAACTGTAGTTGTAAACTCAGTCAGCTCCGTCGTGGGCACTAGCCTCCGTAGCCTCCAGGTCATCTTCAAGGAGCGATGCCTCAATAAGGTGCCGTCCATCGTTAAGGATCCCGATCACCCAGGTCACACCTTGTTCTCTTGCTACCATCAGGTAGGAGGTCCAGGAACCTGAAGGCACGCACTCAACGATACAGAAACAGCTTTTTCCCCTCCGCCATCTGATTTCTGAATGGACACTGAACCCATGAACACTACCCTCACTACTTTTTACTTTACTTCAATTCACAATTTTTCTCTATTATTATGTATTGCATTGTACTGCTGCCACAAAGACAACAAATTTCACGGTAATTGCTGGTGATATTGAACTTGGTTAATTACGTACTGCTTTGAACACAATAAATGCTTAGTGTTGGCAAAGGGTGACAGAAACAGTTAAAAAGGGTCCCAATGACCCAACACTTTGACTAGAGCTCACTTGCCCCCTTTGATGCCCCATACATGAGCACAAGATGGTGTTGCTGCTAACTGGCATGGGGGCAAATAGTGACTGGGAGTCAAAAAGCTCTGGATTCAATCCCACTGGAGAAACATGAGCAGTGCTCCAAGAAATTGTCAAATAAATCTATTTTTAATTAAATATAAATGTTGATTCAGGCATAAATATTGAGCACAGCTGGCACGAAGAATAGCCCAATTCTTCTTAAATGAAAATGTCCCCTAGACACATCCATAATAAAGATGAGTCCAGACCATTGATAAGGAAATATGGATTTTTGCTTTTAGTTTTAGTATTAGAGACAATAACATAGCAGAGTAACAGACCCTTCCAGCCAATGAGCCCAGTTACACCCAATTGTCCTACTAACCCGTACATCTTTGAAATGTGGGAGGAATCCTGAGCACCCTGAGGGAACCTGCTCAGTCACAGGGAGAACCTACAAACTCCTTACAGACAGCAGCGGGATCCAAACCCCTGGTCGCTGGCACAGTAGAGCCAATCCCTACGCCACCGTGCCACACACAACTTGGCATAAGAGGCCATTCTGCCCATCGCTGCAGGCTCACAGAACAATCTCATCCCCTCCTCTAATGTCCCCCTGTACCTCATGCACTCCACATCCCCAAGCAAGAGATCCCAAGCAGTGCTGGGGGAACTTCGGCACTGTTGGGCAAGAGGTTAAACCGGACATTAACTCACCTTCCACATGGATGCAAATCCCCCCCCCCCCCCCCCCGGCCAAATCAAACCCAAATCAACATTTCTTAAAGACATAGATCTGGTAGCTATAATGCAAGATACTTGTAGGAGCTTGCCGAATACAATTTGGTTGTCACATTTCCAACAAGCAAGCAACTTGGGAGAAATAACTCAGTGGCTTTAAAGTAATTCTAGAAACCCCAAAATGCTAAACCGTATACACTAAACAGTTATTCCTTTCCCCAAAAAACGTAGATACAGACTTGATAGGCCAAGTGGCCTCTTTCTGTGCAGGGCTGAGCAAAACGGTGTCTATTATTCCTGAACAGGCGGACTGCCCCTTTAAATGAAATTACGTCATACACAGTTTGAAACAAAATAGGCTGAAGTTACACATCCAGCGCCTTCTCCACCACCAAACAACAGCCTTCAAAGCCCTCACATTTTAGAAAGCCGATTTTTATTTGAGGCAGAGGGATTCCACACAACAACAAAAAAAAATGCAACGTGAGAATAAGAAGCTGCTGCTCTGTGTGTCTGCGTCTCCCAGTCTGGAGATTCACAAATATTATGCAGATCAGACAAAAGGTGTTACACACACAACATTCAGGTGCAGGAGCAGATTCAGCCGCTGACAATTCCCCACCTCTTATTCCACACTGGAATTCGTTCCGATTGTGGAAATAAAATTATTAAATCTTTTTATTTGCAAACGGGGCACGGTTACAAACACTCCATTGAACTGCACGGCGCCTCTCTCCAGATCCAAATGATCCCTCGGTTAAATCTTTTCCATCCACCCCACCCCTCCTAAACATCTGCACGCTCTTTGTATTTTTGCATTGAGGAAGCCTGCACGCAACGGGGTTTTTTTTTAAACCCATTTCTGTTTAGAAGCGGAGAGAAACAAACCCCACAAGATAAGGAATTACAACAACCCGCTGACCCCCGTGACTGTGTAACAACACAAGCACGGAAAATGCAATTTAAAACCAAAGAAACGCTTCGGCTCGCCAACAAACTGTTTTTTTTTAACTGCAAACAGTATTTAAACTCGAGAGAGAAATTAGGGGGAAAAGCCATGTACTTTAATTTTTTTCTCTAAGATGAGGCAATTTTGGTCATATAATTATTGAATTAACTGGTCTCGCCCATTCCTCGCTTGTTTTCATTGTCTTGAAGCAAATGAAGGCTTCGCTGGAATTCACTTTAATTCAATTAAATCAATTCACGATTGATAGAAGCGAAAAATTGCGGCAGTGTGAAAATAGACGGAATATATTCCTGCCTCAACGTAACAGCAAAACAAACAAAAAAAAACGCTTTCTTTTCACAAAGCTTAACAGAATAATCGGGAATGTGGGCACAGCGCTGTACACAATTGGACACTTAAATTCTACTTACCCCGGTTTGGAGCCTGTTCCTTTCCAAAGTCGAGCCACGATTTCTACCCTTATTGTGAAACTTCAATACGCAGATGTTGAGGGAAGTCCGGCTGGAAAATAGCGAGAGGGAGGAGAGGAAGGAAATTGTATAAAGGAGCCTGTCAGATTCGCGTTGAAAATGACCAGATGGTTAAAACTCTATCGTGAAAGCTTGCGAGGAGTCTCCAGTCTTTTTTCCTCCTCCTCCTCTCTCTCTCTCTCTCTCTCTCTCTCTCTCTCTGTAGAACCTTTTCCCGTGGACAAATGTTCAGCACGGGCAGAACCTTGTTCAGGGATCGTCAACAGAAGCCTCACTCCCTTCGCCCTTTTTCTTCCACGCGCGGTTCCAACACTCGTTCTCCTTATTGTAACTTGTGTGTGATACCCCACGCAGCCTCTAACCCATAGATTGCCCGCCCAGTCAACGACACCGTGCAATCCGAAGGAAGTAACACACGCACACACAGAGGCATCGCTGAGCGCAGGCAAAGATCGCGCCCGAACAGAATAAACCCTAATTTGCTCAGAGAATGTTGGAATGCTGGATGAACGTGGAAATTTCACCTGGACTGGTCCTAAAAAAAAGACAAATCCTGACCCCCCAGAGATATTCCCCCTCCCCAAGGGTCTCCCACCCGAAAGGTTAACTGTTTCTCTTTCCACAGTCAACCACCATTTCTGCCTTTCTTACAAATATCCATCCCCTGTCTACGGTTACCATCGACAAAGTTAGGGAAGATATCATTAGAATGCGGTCAAGCGGCGCTGAGAACTCCCTCACCCTAACTCAGCTTTTATTTTCAGCCGACTGTGCAAAGAACTCTCTTGTTCTTGGGATATGTGGTTTAAACGACATCCCTTAAAATCAAGGCAGCAGATGACGGAGCATGGTAAACACGAGAGATTCTGCAGATGCTGCGAATCCAGAGTAACACACACAATGCTGGAGGAACTCAGCAGGTCGAGCAGCGTCTATGGAGGAGAATAAGCGGCTGCCGTTTCAGTCCGGGACCCTTCATCAGGACGGGGAAATAAGTCAAAAAAGAGGGTGGGGGAGAGGAAGGTGGCAGGTGATCGGTGAGACCAGGTGAGGGGAAAGGTAGATGGGTGGAGGAGAGGGGGAATTAAGTGAGAAGTTGGGGTGATACGTGGAAAAGGAATCTGATAGGAGAGGAGAGTGGACCACAGGAAAGTGATAGGAAGGTGGGGAGAGAGAAGGGGGTAAGAAGGGAGCCAGAGTGGGGAATGGAAAAGGGGGGGAGGGGAGATATTACCAGGTTAGAGAAATCGGTGCTCATGCCATCAGGTTAGAGAAATCGGTGCTCATGCCATCAGGTTAGAGGCTACCCAGGCAGAATATGAACTGTTCTCCAGCCTGAGAGGGACCTCATTGTGGCAGTAGAGGACCAAATAGGAACAGGCAGTGGAAATAAAATGGTCAGCCATCTCGAATTCTGCCTGCTGCGGACAAAGTGAAGGAGCGCAACAAATTGCCCCCCTCCCCAATCCTCACCAATATTCTTCAACAGTCACAGGCAGAGTTTATTATCATGTGCACTACAGAGAGGTGCAGGCACAATGAAAACCTTCTGTACCTAATAAAGTGACCACTGCACGTGTATTAGCTGTCTTCTGTTACTGTAACCTACCAACTATAAGGTTCAAGATGCTCTTCTGCACACCACTGTTGTCACGCCATGGTTATTTAAGTTACTGTCACCTTCCTGTCAGCTTGAACCAGTCTGGCCATTCTCCTCTGACCTCTTTCATTAACAAGACATTCTCACCCACAGGACTGCCTCGCACTGGATTTTTGTTTTGTCTCTCGCACCATGCTCTGTAAATTCTGCAGGGTTCCCAACCCGGGGTCCTCAGGCCCCTTGGTTAATTGTAGGGGTCCATGGCATAAAAAAAAGTTAAGGAAACCTTGCTCCAGAGACTGTTGTGCATAAAAATCACAGGAGATCAGCCATTTCTGAGATACTCAACCCCCCCCCCCCTTTTACTAACAATCATCCCACAATCAAAGACACTTAGATCACATTTCTTCCTCATTTTTGATGTTTGGTCTGAACAACAACTCAAACTCTTGACCATGTCTGCATGCTTTTATATATTGAGTGCTGCCACATGATTGGCTGATTAGAGATTTGCATCAACGAGCAAGTGTACCTAATAAAATAGCCACTGGAGGGGGTGGTTGTAGAGCTATCTTGAAGACTGTGATATGGTTGTGGTGGCTGGTGGTTAATAATTTGCCTCAAATCACTACTGCAGGCACAGTAATCTTTAGCTGCTTCGTCATTGACCTTCTTCCACCATGTCAGAAGATGACTGTCCAACTCTGGTAGAGGTTTTTGGGGAATTATGTGAATATAGCAAATAGGTTAATTCCTGGGATGTCTGGACTGTCTTACGAGAGTTAGAGGTTAGAGAGACTGGGCTTGTACACGCTGGAATTAAGGAGATTGAGAGGGGATCTGATTGAAATGTATAAGATTATTAAGGGATTGGACAAGATAGAGGCAGGAAATATGTTCCAGATGCTGGGAGAGTCCAGTACCAGAGGACATGGTTTGAGAATAAGGGGTAGGTCATTTAGGACAGAGTTAAGGAAAAACTTCTTCTCCCAGAGAGTTGTGGGGGTCTGGAATTCACTGCCTTGGAAGGCAGTGGAGGCCAATTCTCTGGATGCTTTCAAGAAAGCGCTAGATAGGTATCTTATGGATAGGGGAATCAAGGGATATGGGGACAAGGCAGGAACCGGGTATTGATAGTAGATGATCAGCCATGATCTCAAAATGGCAGTGCAGGCTGGAAGGGCCAAATGGTCTACTTCTGCACCTATTGGTGTCTATTATCTATTAATCCAAATGAGAATCGGTCTTCAGTTCTTAGCAGGCACAAGAGATTCTGCAGATAATGGAAATTTTGAGCAATATGCGCAAAATACAGGAGGCACTCTGCAGGCCAGGTGGCATTCGTGGAGGAGAATAAGTAGGCAATGTTCTGAGGCTGAGAAACCTGCTGAAAGGTCTCAGTTCAAAATGTTGACTATTAGTTCATTTGAGATTGAAGACACTGGAGAAAAGTACTGGTAGATATGAAGCAGCTCCTTTATTTGACAAAACAAGATACAGCAGGCATCATGTGGAGATGTTTTCAGTGAAAGCTCTGGCTGGCCCAATGTGGGCTAAACATCAAAGGACAATCCATATTTACAATATACTCACAATGCTTTCTTTGAAATGACACAAAGACTTCACAGCTCCTGATTTACACCCACCCCATACATCTAAGTTAATTTAAATCAGCGTTGTCTGGTGATTCAAGCTATTAGGGAACTGCTCTTTAAATAAAATTTGAATTGATTTAAAAGACTGGTGGCTGAAGTCATTTGTTAAAAGTAAATTTGTTAAACCCAAATAATGCTCTAACATTACTTATTCTTCATCATAGATGCTGCATGACCTGCTGAGTTCCTCCATCACTGTGTGTGTTAGACCATAAGACAAAAGAGCAGAGTTGGGCCATTCAGTCACAGCTGATTTGTTTTCCCTCTCAACATCATTCTCTTCGCCTTCACCCCAAAACCACTGATGCCCTTACCAATCAAGAACCAATCAACCTCTGCTTTAAATGTACCAAATGACTTAGCCTCCATACCGTGCCACATGCTCTGACTAAAGAAATTCCTCATCTCCGTTCTAACGTGACATCCTTGAATTTTGTGGCAGTGACCCTGGTCATTGACTCCCCTGCTATTGGAAACATCTTCTCCACGTCCTCTCTGTTTAGGCCTTTAAATATTTGATGGGTTTCAGTGAGATCCTCCTCCTTCATTCTTCTAAACTCTGTCAAGCACAAGCCCAAAGCCATCAAATGTTCTTAATATATGTGTTCCTTCAGCTTTTAATGTAATTTGCAGGTTGAATCTGTGATAAGGAAGGCAAGTGCAATTCATTTTGAGATGACTAGAACATATAAGAAAGAAGGTAATACTGAGGCTTTATGAAGGCTTTGGTCAGACAGCACTTGGGAGTTTTGTGAGCAGTTTTGGGCTTCCTGTATAAGAAAGGATGTGCTGGCATTGGAGAAGGCCCCGAGGAGGTTCACAGAATGATCCCGGTGATGAAAGGGTTAACATTTGATGGCTCTGGGTTTGTAATTGCTGGAGTTTAGAAGAATGAGGGAGGATCTCATTGAAAGTGACCAACTATTGAAAGGCCTAGATTTGTGGTTCCCAAATTTTGTTTGGGTACCACCCTTTCGGCTCCCAGACCACATCCCCAGCATCTCCCTCTCCCTTTCTGGTCATTACATAAAAACGATAAAGAATTTTGATTTCCGATGCTCAGTGAATGAAAATAGGAACTGCAGTGACAAATAATTGCAAAATGTATTCAAATCTATTGAAAACTACAAATAAAATTATTCCTTTAGCGACATCAGCTCCTCAACATCAGGCTGAAAGTCACTCAGAAGGAGTCTCAGATCCCCACGTTCAGTAATTTGCCGTCTATTTTGTTCCTTTGAAAGAAGTTGGGTGACTGCTCTGAAACTGCTCTACTAAATATGATGTTGGAAAGGCAATAAAAAAGATGTTGACCTTTTTTCCGCAGTGCAGGATAGCATTCAGAGATTTCTTTCTGCAACAAAAAGTCTTGATCTGATTTTTTTTTTAACCTCAGCTTCAGCTCAAAGTCATCTTGTAGTCAGATCAGTTCTTCCTCCATCCTTCCCGTTAATTCCTCATTACAAGTATTCAGGACTGATTACCCAATCTGGAACTTGGATCTAGAGAAAATCTCGAAATCTCTCTGAAATGTCTATATGCGGCTCACCCGGACAGGCACAGTATACTCGAAGATCGTCATCTGGTATTCTCTCTTTCTCTTCCAATTCAGAGTGGCTCGAAAATTGGAAAAGGTCACAATGGCTAAAGTTGCACTTACATCACACTAATTTGGACAGAAATGTGGAGACAACTGATATGATTTTGATAAGATTTACATAATTTCCTTGCAATTGAAGATTAATTTCATTAGACTTTGCAAATAATTTTGACGAGTAAGCAATGTCATGCCAAATAATCTTGAGCTGATTACTTAATTAAGCATTTGAGTCTTCAAAGAATTTTATCACAATTTTTAAAATCGTATAGAAGCACCTCAGGCAGTTTCCTTTTGAGAGCCATCTGAATTCTACGTGAATTCAAACTGTTAGTCATTCTCAATACAAGGCTTTCAAAGTAGTCGAGAATTGAGAGCATGGGATTTGATTTTATTCATCACTGAGATAACAGAATTTAACGATTTGCATAAACAATCACTTGGGATATTTTGTGACAAGGTATTGTCTGCAAATGATAAATATGATTGGTACAGCTTTTTCAAGAAAGTAATAACCCCGCGGTGGAGTTCCATCGTTGATGGTGCCCCAATCTGTTGCACAAGCTAGATTACTGATGAGCAAAATGTCCTTCTTTTAGTAAAAAATAATTGCTCAACAGCCCAGGGTAGTTTGAGTATCTCAGAAATTGCTGATTTCCTGGGATTTTCACGCACAACAGTCTCTAGAGTTTACAGCGAATGGTGCAAAATGCAAGAGGTATCCAGCGAGCCTTGTTAATGAGAGAGGTCAGAGGAGATCAGGCAGATTGGTTCACGCTGACAAGAAGGCGACAGTAACTCAAGTAACCACGCGTTCCAACAGCGGAGTGCAGAAGAGCATCTCTGAACGCGCAACACGCTGAACTTTGAAGTGGATGTGCCGCGGTAACAGAAGATCATGAGCAGACTCTCAGAGTGCATGCTGCAGTTGCAAGCAGAATTATATTCATGGATAATACACAAAGAGGAAGCAACTAGTCTGGTGCCGTGCATGTGCAAAGATCAAATGTGTGGCAATGTACCACGCTGAGTACAATGGTCTCCATTGAACACGACGTAATGCATTTGCAAAGCAACAGACGTGCAGGAAAACAACTTCCTTTTGTGCAAAGTGAAGGGAAGCAGTTCTCCGAAATCATCTGATCTGGAAAATATGGCACAAATGACGAGAAATAGCCCGTGATGAATGCGCAGCTGCTAAACTGGTGAAACTGGCTTCATCACCCTATGGTATGGTAGGGGAGGTGCTACTGCACAGGATTATTAATGTTCCTGCGAAGCACTACTAAGAAACACTATTAATAGGGTGCCCTATTATGCTAAAAACACCACACGAGTGCACACTGGAACTTGAAGGGGAGACTCATGGAGAATCTAACCATGGGCATTGCTTAGTTAGACTAGATTTTATATTCTGTGCACAGAGATAAGCGCCACACTGGTCAAGAGTCTCACATACATTGTAAATAGGGCAGCAGAGTAGGGTAGTGGTTAACAGCAATCCAAGTTCAATTCCTGTCACTGCCTGTGAGGAGTTTGTACATCCCACATTCAAAACACGTACTGATTGATGGGTTAATTTGCCGTTGTATATCTTCCCCTGAGTAGGCTAAGATTAAAGCAAGGGTTGCTGGGCCGGGTGGCTCGAAGGGCTGGAAGGGCCTATTCAATGCAGTATCTCAATAATAAGCAAAAACTAAATTAGTATGCTCAACACCTAGTGCTTAATCTTTAATGAGCTTTGTGAGGGCAAAGGGTGGAAGACATTCTTGAGATATATGGCTAACAATCAATCAAATTATTTTGACTGGTGTCCACTGGTGGATAACAGAGGTGGAATAGTCTAGGACAGGGGTGGGCAAACTTTTTGACTTGAGGGCCACAAAGGGTTCTAAAATTTGACAGGGGGGCCGGACCAGGAGCAGATGGACGGAGTGTTTTGGTAATACACTTCATAAGAGAAAATAAAATATCATGGGATATGTAGAAAACATGTGCTTTAATTTCAATTGAAAATGAAGAAATGCGTTACAACAAAATATCTGTCTTTGAAGTCCCATGGTATTTAGCTATTTATTGAAATGACTTTTAAAACACTGAAAATTAAATGAATAAAATACAGCTTTTTTAATAGTAACAGTTATTATTTTAAAGCACTGAAAATTCTGTTATCCTTCAAGATATTATCATCATCACTCTCCTCCTGACTGTCTTTATTTCAAAAACGGTAGGAGATGCAGGTCTACTTGTCCTGCTCCTTCATATTCAATTGTCCACTGTGCCAAAACTCAACAACGACCAGCACAAGGACAGAACAGTGACAGCGCGCCAGTATGCAGAGCGCGTTATTTGATCTGGAGCGCATTTTTTATTTTGAGAACGTACGTGCACCTGCGCATTACTCATATCCATCACTTAACAGAAATGACATGTAACATGTAAGGCATATTGAAAAAAATATTTTCAAATGCATTTTTTACATAACACAACGAAGAAACTTATTTTTAATTTCAGTGGGAACAGTGTTGTTGGTCTCCCTTTTTAGCCAGCGCATCAAAGTCTGGATTTAGTTTTGTTGTGGCGATTCTCAGGATGGATCTGAGGTGTTGGTCAGTTAACTTGGATCTGTGGCTGGCTTTGTTGATGTTCATGATGCTGAACGCCTGTTCACACAAATAGGTCGAGCCGAACAAAGAGTAAAGCGCAAATGTGGAGTAATACGCTGCACCTCAACAAAGGTCAATGTGTAGCGGTGTGCTACATGCAGCGCTAAAATTACGACACGGAGCCGGTAACGGCAGTCGAAGAAAAAACTTTATTCAAAATCTCAAGCCTCAGTTTTAAGCCTCCCTCAACCTGCCCCCCTGCGCAGAGGCTCCAAAGCTCTGTGCTCGCAAATCCCCGCAGGCTATCTCCCTTAGACGGAACGCTGGCTAATTGTGAGCCGGTTCGGATGTGCCAGGAAATGGGTCGCCACAAATTATATAGAGTGCGTCATCTATTGGGAAAACGCCAGAATTGCGGGGAAAAAACCTTAACAAGGTTTATTAATATAATTTCATCAAGTTCTGCGGGCAGGATTAAAAAGCTTAACGGGCCGCATATGGCCCGCGGGCCGTAGTTTGCCCATGCCTGGTCTAGGACCAGAGGGCACAGCCTCGGAATAGGACATCCCTTTAGATCGAAGATAAGGAGGAATTTATTTAGCCAGAGGGTGGTGAATCTGTGGAATTTCATTGCCACAGAAGGCTGTGGAGTCCATGTTATCGGATATACTTAAGTTGGAGGTTCTTGATTAGTAAGGACATCAAAGGTTACAGAGAGAAGGCAGGAGAATGGATTGGACAGGGAAAATATAATCAATCAGATTTGATGGTCTGAATGGTTGAACTCTGTTCCTTTGTTTTATGGTGTTATAGTATGGAGTGGATGGTCATGTTAGGAATGGAGAAATTAAGGATGGAGAGAGCACCAAAATGGGGAACATCCCAAAGTCCACTTTGACTACCACGTTTCTCAGAGACCGGATGAATATTAAAGAGATTTGAAATGGATATTTTCAGAAAAAAGTTGGGAAGTGACCGCATGTGGCTTCAAGGGGAAAGTTGTCAAAGTCAAGATTATTGTCATCTGCACTGTACATATACACACAAGCTGGGTGGAAAACTTGCAACAACATTGCAGGCATATACTATAGTATCAGATCATTGGAATTCACAAGAAACAACATAAATTAACCATGTTCTACATAATTTTAACAAGAAAGAACACAAAAAGCAAGTCCAATTCTAGAGCAGAGAGATGAAAGTGGTCGTTGTGTGCTAAACTGTTGTGATTAATATTGTGCAGGGTTGGTTCAAGAGCCCAACAGTTGAAGGGAAGGCAGCTGTCCATGAACATGTTTGTGTTGGACTGCAGGCTCTGTACCTCCTTCCTGCCTGATGGTAGCTGCAAGAAGATGGCATGGACTGAATAGTGGGGATCCTTGATGATGGATGTTGCCTTCTCAGGATTTCTACCAATGATAGGCAGAGGTGTGCTCATGATGTATTGGGTTGAGTCCATGACTCTCTGCAGTTTCTTATGTTTCTGCGCATTCAAATTGCTATACCATACCAGTCAAGATACTTTCAATGGTACATCTGTAGAAGTTTGGTGACAAGCCAAACGTCCTTAACATCTCAAGAAAGTAAAGGCAATGGTGTGCCTTCCTTGTAACAGCATCTTTGTGCTGGGCCCAGGACAGGGCACGTATGATGGCTTAAGAGAAAAGACTAAGGAAGAGTAGGTTTCCAGGATTTTAAGGGGAGTAAGATCATGTTGATGTAAAGAAGCAAGATGATGTTGGTGTAAAGGTGCAGCACATACAGAATGCTGGAGAAACTCAGCTATTTGCTACATTCTTCCTAATTTTGTGCATGTTGCTCAAGATTTCCAGCATCTGCGAAATCTCTTGTGCTGGAGGAAACATCTTGGATATCAGATTACAATAAAGACATAGCAACCTATCAATTAGGAGTTATGTAGGTCACTTGACTGTCCAAATATCCTCTACAACTTAGTAAGATCAGAGCTGATCAGAACTCAACCCTGCAATTCCATCTACCCCATGGTAACCTTACATTTCCTTATTTATCAAGTTTCTTTCTGACTTTGGTTTAAAAATATTCAAACACCCTTTGAAGAAGAGAGCTTCAAAGGCTCTTGACCTTCAAATTCGTCTGCTTGTGGGCAAATACAAAACAAGAAACACAATAGCCCGATTGAAAAACCCTGGAAGCTGGCACAATCGGGTACATACGGCACCATAGCAAGGACATCTAAGATTGTGATTAAAAGTCATTCATGTTGCTCTGCACCTGGAGTCATGTGTTTTCCAAACACAAAGTGAAAAATTACCCTTTTCAAAACCTCAATCCGATCTGTGAGTGTAGAGTCAAAGAGTCAATGATCCAAGCATTGAAATAGGCTGTTCAACCTTCAGCAGTTGAGATGAAAGGTCTCAACCCGAAATGCCAACAGTCCCTTTGCCACCATGGAGGCCAGAAGAAGATATGGGTATTCTGGCTTCTGCCTCCTTCCTTTCCAGTCTCAATGAAGGGTCTTGGCTTGGAGCGTTGACTGTTTATTTCCCTCCGTAGGAGCTGCCTGACTTGCCAAGTTCCTCCAGTGTTTTGTGCTGCTCAATATTTCCAGCACCTACAGAATTTCTTGTGGTTTTGATTTGATGTGAAATTTGATGTTTGGCAACAGTAGTACAGTTCAAAGACATAAAATCACTATCAATTACAAAGGAAATAAAGAGTGCAAGAGAAAAGGAATATCCAGGTATTGTTCATGGGTTCATGGACCATTCAGAAAGCTGATGGTGGAGGGGAAGAAGCTGTTCCTAAAACACTGACTGTGGCTATTCAGAGCATATTCTGATGAAAGAAATTTGGAGAATTCTGTTACGATGTCTTCCTGTTATCCAGCACAAGCCTTCAAAATGTGTTTCAACACCCTCTTTGATCTTAACACCGGCTCAACTATGTGTCAGTTTCCAACAAAGACGCACTGTATTGCAAAGGCATGGAAGGCTATAGGCCAGATCTTGGTAAACGGGAAAGGTATAGATGGGGTCTTGATGGACAGCATAGGTATAATGGGCTACATATCGGCGCCGGAGGTTTATGAGATGGAGGCTGGTGACCGTTCAATTTGTACATACCGTCTGCTTCTTGCCAGCAACGCTTCCTTGGAATCTTGATTTCCCTCCCCCCATTAGCATTGGAGCCATTTCTATGTACATTTGATGACCTCACACCTAATTAAGTCTGAACTGTTGTAACATGGGAAATGTGGTGCAACAAGATCCCACAAAAGAAAACAACGTGATTATAGCCAAATGAACAGATTTAGTGATGTTGGTTAGCAATTAGTGATTAGCATATGAATGTAACCAAAAGCAATGTCACACTAATTTATTGCCTACAGTAACTTTCCAGTGATTGCGTCTCATCCGTCTTGGGAGTCTTGTGTTTCTTTGATCACCCTGGACCTGCTCGTTGCAAACTGTGTTTCTCTCCCATTATGATTGAATATATTTATGTTGAAAGTAGCTCGAGCAGACGAGCGTCCTTTGAAGGAAGTCTCCAAGGCAACACTGCATTTTTACATATTTGACAGCTCATTAGAATTTTTATGAAACATTGCATGTGAAAGGTCTCAATACAAATCTTCTCCTCAACCCATCATGGATTATTGGATCTGCTCATTTCCATTTATACTTTAATATCCTTTTGTGCTCCACAAAATAGGGATTGTTAATGCAGAGAAATCAAATGTACTTCATTCCCAGGATTGGTATTTGATCAACTACAGGTTAGATGAGATGTAAAACAAAAACTCCCTAGACATGACCCTATCAACCTTATAGACAAATTATATTAAATACAGATTTAAAAATCCATATATAGAGAACTATCAATCATTCAATGTATAGGTAGATGTTGGTTTAATGATAAGTAATCTACTATTATATGAAATTTAATGCAGAACCCATTCTTACTGTTTCTGTCAGCATCCTCCTTCAGAATGTTTGGCAACTTTATTCAGATGCAACACCCACAAAGTGCTGGAGGAACTCAGCAGGCCGGGCAGCAGCTATGGAAATGAATAGATTATGTAAGGACACTGCACAGAAGGAGGCAATGGCAAAGAACCTCTGCAGAAAAATTTGCCGACATCAATCACGGTCACGGAAAGACCATGATCGCCCACATCATGACACGGCACATAATGAGCAAACGATGTACAGGGGCGGTACAACTGAAGACGGAGATGAGGGGAATATAGACATAATAAAATAGGAAACAAGAGAAAGTCTGCAGATGCTGGGAATCTGAGCAACACACACAAAATGCTGGAGGAACTCAGCAAGCCAGGTAGCATCTATGGAAAAGAGTATAGTCGACATTTTGGGGCAAGATCCTTCATCAGGATTGGGGCTAATAAAATAGGATTAGAGAGAAAATGACTGATGCTGTCTCGATAGGCTGAAATACAAGTTTCTGCGATGTCTGACCCTTTGATCTCAAATGTGAGGCTAAGCCATGACTGATTCCACAAATGGTCCACATCCTATTCTGATAATTACAGCAGCCTGGGTCTGCGAATCTCTACAAGTATGCTGGGGTATTTGAAGGCCCGATGCCTGTGTGTCCATGTCCGAATCTGAGTTTGCTGGTGGCCGGAGGCCGAAGAAGTTTGCCTGTCTTGGAGTCAGTGGACTGCGTATGTGTGGAGGTGGAAGGAAGGAACGGGGCTTCTTTTGCTTTTGTTGTTGTTGTGTTGTTCTGCTGAACATTGTGGGCATGCCACGTTGTTGTCAGAGTGTGTGGGAACACTTGCTGCCTGCCCTCAGCACACACTCGGGTTTGTTGGTTGTTAACAAAAATGGTGCATTTCACTGTATGATCCGGTTTACACGTGACAGATAAACTTCAATCAATTCTAAATTGATTGTGGCTAATCCTGTTTTCCGGTACCAGAGACGCCCTCTTTCACAGGACTGGACCCCAGTGTGGAGGAACGGCAGACTCTCTGTGCCACGGTGGGCAAAAGTAATGACCCAACAAAGGAGCAGAGGAACACAGACTCCCTATGAAGACACAGAAGCGAGAGATTAGACATAGGAATTCCAACAGAGCATCGGAGGCAGGAGTGAACAACACCGTGAGACAAATCATCCCCCACAAGCAAACAAGGACTCCGCTACCAGAGCACAAAGAGAATCCCCTTTAAATAATCATAGTATGCAGGAAACCCGAGTCTGTCACAATCCAACTGACTTGTCCAAACAGAAAGCACCTAGACCTAATGGCTCCAAGAATTAGTAAGTACACATGCTCAAGAAACCCAGAAGCCCAAAGCTCTGTGGCAAGCTCTGGAAGTCCAAAGGGCTCGTGACACCATTTTTCTGATGAGACATTAAGCTAAGTGTCACTCAGGTAGACGTTGGGGGATTACTTCAATCAGGAGCTAGACCCCAACCCTACTCCAACTCTGCATCACACCCCTCACCTTCCAAACAATGTCCTGGATAAGAGATAAAGATTAGCTTTGATTGCCACGTGTGCATGGAAACATAGAGTGAAATGGTAAATATCAAATCAGCGAGGACTATGCTGGGCAGCTTGCAAGATTTCCCACGCATTTGGCGGCAACATAGCATAGGTTGTGGGATATTTATCCCCCTACCAAGTAAAGCTGTCCTGTTGTGAAGCAGTGATGTTGGCTTCAATATCCTCCGAGCCTGTTTCCCTGACATTCACTGCAGAAACTCACACCGGAAGAACAGCTACTTGGATGACGTACTAGAGAAAAGAATTATCAGCAGAAGTGGACCTTGGTGTAGGTCAGGGCCCTCATTAGGAGAAGATAGGTGTTCGAGAAATAAAAGTCCTCCTGACTGAGATACAATCCATCTCCGCTCAGCAATCGTCAATGTCAAGCTGCACTAAAAATTCTTTCACAAGGACTCTCCTATCAATTATATGCCTGTTCTATTTTCCTCTGCTGAGATGCTTGCTGCAGATCTGTCCTGTTTAAATAAAACAAAACACGCTGTTCAGGCAGCATCTGTGGAAAGAGAGAGGGATCATCTTACGTTGAAGACCCTTCTGTGGTCTTACAACCAGCATGCAGTGGAGTTATAGACCTTGACCTTGTGGAAACAGAAATACATCACTTTTCACAGCCTCCAGTAGTTCTAGAGTGCTCTTTTAAAGTCCGTCACCACCTTAATGCAGGCAACACAATTGTACACCACAAGCTTCTACAAGCATGAGAGTAACTGGATAATCTGCTTTAGTGATAGTGAGTGGGGACAAACCCAGAACACGGGAATGGGGACTTGTTCTTCAAACTGGGGCCACAAGGTCTTTCACGTCCACTCAGGAGATCAGCTAAGTTCTTGATCTGAAATTCCATCCAGAAGATGGCCTCTCCGACAATGAGGGCAGCACTTAGTCAGCTCCGCAGTGAAGTGTGAGGCAGATCTATGTGTTCAACTCTCTTGAATCACTGAATTATAGAAAAGTTGCAACAAAGAAGGAGGTTACTTGGCTGATAATGAAAGATTGTGCCTAGCCTCACCACCCCTTGCAGTACCATGTCCACAGCATTGCAACCAGCCTTATTGAACGGGATTTATTTGTTTGTTTCTCTATATTTTGGGGCAAGCCCCTAATTTTTTTACACTAAGCTGCTAAGGAGTCATACAGCATGGAAACAGGCTCTCTGCCCTAGTGATCCATGGTGACCAAGATTCCTATCTAAACGTCCTATTTGCTCCATATCCCTCTTAACCAGGGGTTCTTAACCTGCGTCCATGGACCCCTCAGGAATCTGTGAATGGAGTCCCAGGGATCCATGGACTTGGATGGGAAAAAAAATTACATCTTTATTTTCACTAATTTCGAAACTGAAATTTAACATCTCCTTCAATTATGAATGAAGGCAACAAAACTCAGAAGTATTAGCAGTACCTGTGACTTTGTCACCAATAGAAATCACAGATATTTTCATATCACATTATAGTTGTTACAAATATCTCAAAATGTCATTTACGGCAGGCTGATCGCTCCTTACTAATGTGTTAATAAAGAAGCACATATATTACTGTATCACAATTTTTTACTGTTTTGATAACTGTATTTCAATATAATTGGTTTCTTTTGTAATCCTATTTATTTTATATATTGAAATACATTATTCTGAGAAGGGGTCCATAGGTTTCACCAGACTGACAAAGGGGTCCGAGGCATAAAAAAAGGTTAAGAACCCCTGCTCAAAGCTTAGCGTAGCGATTAGCGCGACGGTGTTGTAGTTCAAGGTGTTCCAGAGTTCAGAGTTCAATACCGCCACCATTCTATACTAAGTCTCTGTACATCCTCCCTGTGGGGTGTATGGGATTTCCCCAAGTGCTCCAGTTCCCTCCCCACAATCCAAAGATGTACCAGGTAAGTTCATTGGTCATTGTAATTTGTCCCGTGACTAGTTTGGGGATAATCGGGTTTGTCAGGGCATTGCAGGGCGCGGATCGTAGGGCCTGCTCCATGCTGTACTGCTAAAGAACAGAAAATAAATCCATGTGCTTGTCCAAAAACCGCTTAAATGTTAATGTATCAAGCTTATCCACTTCCTCCAGCCATTCAGTCCATACATGGACCACCCCGTAGGTGAAAAGGTTGCTCCTCATATTCCTATTGAAATCCTCCCCGCTCACTTTAACTTTATGCCCTCTAGTTCTTTAATCCTCAACCCTTGTGCTCATTCACCCTATTTATGCCTCTGATGAGTATAACATGCCTCTGTAAAGTTGCCCCTCTTTCTGCAAAGCACCAAAGATCTTCCTGCTCATTTTCTCTCCACCTCAAGTTCCAGCAACATCTTTGTAAATCTCCTCTGCACTCTTCTGGTTTAATGTTGAGAAGGTTAGCACTTTATTCATTGAAACAATGAGGACTGATTAGGATTATAGAGCTGTTTAAATCATGAGCAGATATATGTACTCCTTTATCAACACATTAATTAACTACCATAATTTTGAAGTTGTGATGTAGTAAATGATATTTTGAGATATTTGTAACAACTATAATGTGATTTGAAAATATCTGTGATTTCTATTGGTACAAAGTCCCAAGCACTGCTAATACTACTGTGGTTGTCGTCTACATTCGTAATTGAAGGAAATGCTTAATTTCAGTTAGAGGTTAGTAAAAATACAGGTGCTAATTTTTTCCCATCCAAGTGGAGGGACCCCTCCGAGGTTAAGAACCCCTGGAATAGAAGGATGTTCCTGCTGAACAGAGATGGGGAGGAATTTCTTTAGCCAGAAGGTGGTGAGTCTGTGTAATTCATTGCCACAGATTGTTGTGGAAGCCAAATCAAAGTTCAAAGATCAAAGTACATTTATTATCAAAGTAAAAATGCTTTATACAACCTTGAAATTTGTCTCCTAACTGCCAGCCACAAAACAAAGAAACCCAATAGAAGCCATTATAAAAAGACTGTCAATTACCTACTGTGCAGGAAAACAAACTGTGCAAGCAACAAAAGAAAGTAAATAACATTCAGAACTGAAGTTCACGAAAGTCATTTCACTGCCATGAGACCCATCGTCATTGCAGCTGATCCAGGAGCCCGTTAATTGCAGGCCGCAGCCTCAGTTTGGCGCAGAGATGAATACACCTTTTGGAGCAGTGAGCTGAACTCTGACCCATCCCTCTCCTCCAGCCCCAACAATGCTGACCTTTTCAACCTGACCCACCACTTAAATCAGTCAAACCTCAGCCTTGGTCTCACTCTCAGACCAAGCCCCTGCCACTTCGATACGCTCTCAAGCCCAGAACACACTGCCCCGATTCGGCCCAGTGCTTAAATCGGCCAACACTCAGCTTGTTCCTCGCTCTAGGTACTGGGCCCTCCAGCTTCAGTATGCTCTCGGGCCCTGGACCCACCACCTTGATTTGGCTCATAACTGACATTTCCAATCTGCCCAGGCACTTAAATTGGTCAAACCTTGGATCGTTCCTCACCCTCAGACCTGGGCCCTGTTACTTTAAGTAAAGGTTCATAAAGGCTCAGAAGTTATGGATAGAAGGCAGGAGAATGGGGTTGAGAGGGATAATAAATCAGCCATGATGGACCAGTGGAGCGGACTCGATGGGCCGAACGTTCTTATATATTATGGTCTTATGATTTTATTTGCCCCATCATCAGGGATCGAGGATCAATTTTATTCACCATATATATTTACATCTATTAGGAATTTGCTGAGGTACGTTGGCACAACGTGTAACAAAAACAATATTCAACAATCATGAAGAATAAAGAATTATATAAAAATCAGGTCAAAGTATGGATAGGAAATAAAATGTGCATGAATACTAACATACATTTACAATGTAAATACATAACCCAGGCAGTACATTCCCGTCCTTTTTTTGGTTACTATTTTGGATGATTTTGATCAAGGTGGCCTGCAGATAACTAATGACACGGTGCTAGAACTGAACTGAATGTACCTGGACTGCTGGGGTCATCTGCTGTATCCGGTGCCCCCAGTGTGGCCTCCTGGTGAGACCCAATGTAGATTGGGTGACTACTTTCCCGAGCACCTACCAGAAGAAGATGGGATCTCCTTGTAGCCACCCTTTTCAATTCCTCTCTCCGTTCCCATTCCAACATTTTGGTCCAGAGCCTCATCAACCACCTTGTGTTCCATTTGGCTAGCTTCCAACCTGATGGCATTTCTCTAACTTTTGATAATTGTCCTCCCCTTCGCTATTTCCCCATTCCGGTTTCTATCTCTCACCATTTTCATTACCTACTCATCACCCCCTTCCCTTTAATCCCTGATGTTCTACCCTCCCCTATCAGATTCCCCCTCCTCCAGTCCTTTATCTCTTTCACCAATCAACTTCCAAACTCTTTACTTCACACACCCCCCTCAGTTTCACGTATCACCCACCACCCTGTACTTCCTCCTCCCCTCCCCCCTCCTTCTTAATCTGACTTCTCATCTTTTTTCCCCGGTCCTGATGTAGGGTTTCAGCCAGAAACGTTGACTGTTTATTCCCTTCCATGGATGCTGACTGACCTGCTGAGTTCTTCCAGCGTCTCGAGCGTGTTGCCTTGGATTTCTAGCATCGGCAGATTTTCTCATGCCTGGTCTCTTTCAATCTTCAATAGGTTTCAATAAGTATGCTGATGTCAGAGAAATGTGTGCAACATAAATCCTGAAAGTATTTTGCTTCGCAAGCATCCACAAGAACAGAGGAGTGCCCCAAAGTATGAAAGACAGCTAAATGTTAAAATCCCAAAGTCCCCCCCCAACTCCCCCCACGCACAAGCAGCAGCACAGCAACAACCCTCTCTTCCCCACCAGCAGAAAGCATTGGCACCCCCCACCCCCCATCAAGCACTCAAGTGTGCAGCAAATCTTGTGTTTTACCTTCTATATTTAGCACTCTTTCAGCCACAAATGAAGGGAAGATTTTGATGTTTTTCTTTGAACAGGTTTCATGGTTGTCTTTGTTTCGTCGCTGTCTGTGGAGAAGATGAATCCCAGGGTTTTGTACTGCATACTTACTTTGATAATGTCTTTGAATCCTTCGAGTTCTCTCTACCTCACTCTTCCCTTTAAGAAGATACTTCAAATCTTTAACTAAACTCATTAAAAGACTGGAAAAATATCTTCTCCAGCCCCGTATCTCTTTCATCAATCTCCCCTTTTTTCTTTCTTCCATGGCCTTCAGTCCTCTCCTATCAGACTTCCCCTTCTCCAACCTTGTTTCGCTTTCACCAATCAACTTCTCAGCTCTTTATTTCATCTCTCTCCCTCCTGGTTTCACCTATCACCTTGTGCTTCTTCCTCTCCTTACCCCAACTTTTAAATCTACTGCTCGTCTTTTTTTTCCTCCCCAGTCCTACCAAAAGGTTTAGGCCCAAAATATCGACTATACTTCTTCCCATAGATGCTGCCTGGCCTGCTGAGCTCCTCCAGCATTTTGTGTGTGTTGCTTTGATTTCCAGCAACTGCAGATTTTCTCTTCTCTGTGATTGGAAAAATGCCTTCTTATGTTTGTTGTTCCTGTCAAGTAGCTGAAGGGCTTTTCTACATTAGAAGTTGTCTGGGTACATCTGGGTCAGGCCAGGCCTGCCTCTCCTCAGCACAACTGTGTGATTCAGAAGAGGCTGGAATGACTGTTTTCCTGTAAAGTAAAGGACACTCAACACATTAGTCTGTCGCTCATTCAGCTCCATGACCCTGAAGTCCTGATAAGAAGAAGTTCCATTGTTTTGACCTGCCACTCACCCAGTGCTGATAGACACTAACTTTTGTTCAGTGGCCTCCTCTATGAATGTTCCATTACAGCCCATGTTTCAATTCACAAAGGCCTCACAGAGTGCTAAAGGCCCGTTCATTAAGAGGGGGAAATGTGTAAATGACAAGCATGTTTAAAGCAATTGAGTTTCTCAAGATCGCTGCCAACCGGTTGAAAAGAAGGTTACCTTTTGTTATTTGTTCTCGAGGAAGTGTGGGCCTTATTGGCAGAGCTCGCAACCGCCCACCCTAATGGGGCAGGCCTTTCTGCCTCTCATTAGATGCCGATCTAACTCATCCCATCTGCCCGTGCATTCTCCATATCCTTCCCTGCCCATTTTTGTATCTGCCTAAATGCCTCTTTAAGGTTGCCATTGTATCATGGAAGCAGAGATGAAGCAAGACAACACACTCAGAATGCTGAAGGAACTCAGCAAGCCAGGTCACATCAATGGAGGAGACATTTCAGGCTGAGCTCTGTCATCAGGACAGGAAAGGAAGGGGGACAGAAACCAGAATAAGAAGGTGGAGAGAACATGTGATTGGTAGTTTGGGGAGTGGAGCTGAAGTAAGAAGCTGGGAGGTAATAGGTGGGAGAGGTAACAAGCTGAAGAGGAAGGGATCTGATAGGAGAGGACAGTGGACCATGACAGAAAGGGAAGGAGAAGTAGAACTAGAATGAGGTGATGGACAGACAAGGAGAAGAGAAGGGGTGAGAGGTGAACTGGAATGTGGAATGATTACCATTCACCTCACAGCTCCTTCCTCATTAACAATCACCCTTCACCTTCTTCCTTTCCACCAATCAAAACCCTCACTGCTCATTGTCATTATTATGTACTGTGTGTATGACCTGGGTCTTTCCCATTTGTAGTGATTGTCCTTGGCAAATTTTTCTACAGAAGTCGTTTGCCATTGCCTTCTTCTGGGCAGTTATAAGATGGGTGACACTAGCCATGATCAATACTCTTCAGAGACTGTCTGTCTGTCTGTCTGTCTGTCCGGCGTCAATATAACCAGGACTTGTGATATGCACCAGCTGCTCATGTGACCATCCACCACCTGCTCCCATGGCTTCACATGACCCTGATCGGGGGCTAAGCAGGTGTTATCCCTTGCCCAAATGTGACCTGCAGGCTAGCAGAGGGAAGGGATATCTTACATCTCCTTTGGTAGAGACGTATCACCGCCCCGTTACCCTTGTTTAAGAAGCATTCACAGCACTTGGCCATGAACAAACGGGAAAAAGAGGGATACACCCTGTGTGCAGGCAGATGCGATTAGTTAGATTAGCATCATGGTCGACACAGTCATGATGAGCCTAAGGGCCTGTTCCTGGGCGGTACTGGAAGATTGAGACAACAGTCTGTTATTCTACAGCCAAGTCTGACATCCACAACAACAGACAAATGGACACAAAGTACAGATAAGTTTACCTGATCAGCCCTTAAAAAATGTCGCTGGTGGTAAATGGTGATTATCATCATCTGAGGAAAACTGAAATTGCAAACTAACAAGCATAAAATGTTTCTGAAAGTTAGGCTTTTTTTAAACCAATAAATTATTAGCGATATGTTGAAGAATTGTAAAAAGCTTATGGAAGGAGAAAGGGTTTGGAGGTAAACGGGACGAGTGTGTTTGGAAGAGCAGAGAATTTCACTCGGGGAGCCGTTTATTTTTTTGTGATTTATGGAGAACACTGATGAAACCGGCAAGAGGTGAGAGTGATTGGAATCCTGGATGGTTTGCTGAAGATAAGAGGTTCAGAGTGTCTATTGGAGTATAAAAGTTGCATTGTTTGCTGTGTAACCAAGATTATGTAGTCAGATTTGAGTTTGCTATTTACTATGTTTGTATCTAATTTAGTAGGAGAATGAAATCTTAAGAATGTAGAAGATTGGTGTTAATGAGAGGCTAGCTAAGGATGTAGATTACAATGGTGTGTTAATGAGAGGTAGCTAAGAGATGTAGTAGCAGCCGGCATGATCAGAAACCCCACCCACCTTGAGCATTCTTTCTTCTCCCCTCTTCCACTGGGCAGAAGATACAAAAGCCTGGAAGTGCGTTCCACCAGGGTCGAGGACAGCCTTGTCGGACTCTTGTACAATAAGCTTGACTTTTGGTCTCATAATCAAACTCAAAATGATCTTGCATTTTACCAGTTACCTGCACTTTTCCCCTTGCTGTTACACTTTATTCTGTGTTGTTATTGTTTACATACTCTAGCTCAATGCACTGTGTAATGATCTATGTGAGATGACCTTTTCCCTGTGTCTCGGTACATGTGACAACAATAAACTAACACAAAAACCATCAATGAATTAGACCTTTCTGCTCCACCGATCCATACTAGTTACTTTCCCTTGCACCTTTCCCATTCATGGAAAACTCAAGGACACAGAAGCAAAGACCAGTTGCTGGTCAAAATAGAGCCACCATTCTCATCCCACTATCCGGTGACTGTACCAAGGCTCTGCAGGTCACATCTCCGACTTCACACAAAAACATCCTAAATGTGGTGGGACAGGACGTCTGCCCCTACCACCCTTGGTACCTACCACCCAGCACAGATTCCAGAGCTTAACTGGTTGAAGAAATCCTTTTTTCATCTCCCCTCTAATCCTTCCACCATTAGCTAATAACCCATGATCATCAACTTCTTGGCTAAGGGAAAGGGGCTGTCCCAAGTTATAGCTACTACAGCTCGGGGAATTCCAGAGTTTGGACTTCAACTCTGGCACCATTCTGTAGGGAATTTCTATTATATGTCCTCCCCATGAATGTATGGGATTTCCCCCAGGTCCTCCATCTTCCTCCCACAGTCCAAAGGCGTGCCATGTATGTTAATTGGTCATTGTAAATTGTCCCATGATTAGGGTAGGGCTAATTGGGGTGGGATTGATAATAGACAATAGACAATCGGTGCAGGAGTAGACCATTCGGCCCTTCAAGCTAGCACCACCATTCACTGTGATCATGGCTGATCATCCACAATCAGTACCCCATTTCTGCCTTCTCCCCATATCCCTTGACTCCACTATCTTTATGAGCTCTATCTAACTCTTTCTTGAAATCATCCAGAGCATTGACCTCCATTGCCCTCTGAGGCAGAGCATTCCATAGATCCATAACCCTCTGGGAGAAAAAGTTTTTCCTCAACTCCGTTCTAAATGGCCTACCCCTTATTCTTAAACTGTAGCCTGTAGTTCTGGACTCCCTGAACATCGGGAACATGTTTCCTGCCTCTAGCATGTCCAATCCTTTAATAATCTTCTATGTTTCAATCAGATCCCCTCTCATCCTTCTAAATTCCAGTGTTGCTGGGCACAATGTGGCTTGAAGGGCCTAAATAATCAGTATCACTAAATAATTAGACGTCCACACTTAAGGCCACTGAGATTATGAGGGACAATAACCACGGTGCTGGAGGAACTCAACACGTCAGGCAGCATCTGTGGAGGGAAATGGACAGTTGACGTTTTGAGTTGAGACCTTTCAGCTGCACCGTAAGATTGAGGAGTGGCTAGCTGTATAAAAAGCTGAAGGGAATGGGTGAAGCAGGGTCTGACGCACCGATTGTCCATTTCCCTCCACAGATGCTGCCTGACCCACTGAGTTGCCCCAGCATCTCGGAGATACAAGAGGAACCAGACGTTGAGGTGTTGGTTTTTACAGTCCTGTTACTTCTGCAATAAAAATAGAAAATGCAGGAAACTGTCAGCAGGTCTGGCGGCATCTACGGGGAGGGAAATGGTTAATGGTTCGAGTCTGGGATCCTTTATCAAAACCTGAAACAGAAACAGAAGCAGGATTACTACCAGTAATTTATAGTATGTCATGAAATCTGTTGTTTTGTGGCAGCAGTATAGTGTAAGACATAAAAAATTTAAATAAAAATAAAATTAATAATTAATATTAAAGAGGAATAGTGAGGTAGTCATCATGGGCTCATGGATCATTCAGAAGTCTCTACATTAACCAGGCTGTCTACGGTTACCTGGAGAGATAGAAGCTAGCAAGAAAGGTTAAGTCTGCAGAAAAACTCATGTATCTAACAGAATTGATACAGTTTTAAAAGTAAAGTGTGGCTATAGCAAATATTGATTTGATTTAGTTTTTTTTTGCTGTTTACTGCTCTTTATAGTAAATATCTTTGAGATTTTTAAACTTTTCATTTCATTATTTTTGCTTTACAGGATTTTTTTTACATGTGCCTAAGACTTCTGCACAGTGCTGTACATTGTCAAATTTGTGGTTTGTGGCAGCATTACAGTGCAAGACATAAAAAAAATTACAATAAATTACCATAGATAAATGCGTGCAAAGTGGAATCGTGGGTTCATGGAGTATTCAGAAATCTGATGGCGGAGAGGAAGAAGCTGTCCCCTAAAATATTGAGTGCGTGTACGTCCTCCCTGGTGGCAGTAAAGAGAAGAGGACGTGCCCCGGATGGCGAGGGCCTGTAATGATTGATGCTGCCTTCTTGAAGCCTTGCTGGTGAGCTGGCTGAGGCTACAGCACTCTGCATTCGATCCTGTGGATTGGATCCTTCATTCCAGCTGGCAATGCAGCCAGTGAGGATGCTCTCCACAATCTATCTAAAGAAATTTGGTGACATACCAAATCTCCTCAAAGTCCTAGTAGAGCCACTGGTGTATCTCCATCATGATTGCATCAATGTGTTGGGCCCAGGACAGATCCTCTGAGGTGTTGACACTCAAGAACTTGAGGCTGCTCACCCTTTCCACTCCTGGCCTCTCAATGAGGACTATTGCGCGTCCCTACCTGAAGTTCGTAGGCAACTCCTTCTCTTCCCACAGATGTTGCCTGACTTGCTAAATGTTTCCAGCATTTCTATTTCTTTTATTTTGAATTTCCAGCTCCTGTGGTTTCTTGATTGACTTTACAGTATTTTTTGGAGTCAAGGGATACACTGAGAGACAAGACTATGGCAAATAAAGTACATTCCTGTTGCAAAACCCAGTCTGAGCCCCTGATTCCTTCTTTCCACAGGAACAGAATTAATATTTTAGTTTACCACCTATTCTGCCCAACACAGGCTGCCAACAGTCCAGATTACAAGGAAAACTTTGTACTTAAATGGAAATTTGGCTCCTCCATACTAAACCATCAGCTTGCTGAGATTTCTTTGCTTCTGCACAAGAAGATAGAGTGTTCATAAGTGCTTCAAAATTCAGATATTTTCACCCCTACTTTTCATCTTGTATATTAAAAAACTGAAACAAAAGACCTGGACAACTTGTAACTATCTTGCTGGAAAGCTTGTAACTATCTCTTACTCATATTTATTTATTTATTATTTATTCAGATAAGCCATGCCACCCAGCGACCCAATTTAGCCCTAACCTTACCATGTGACAACTTACAATGACCAACTAACCTACCAACCAGTGCGTCTTTGGACTGAGGGAAGAGACCGGAGCAGTTGGAGGAAACCCACGTGGACACGGGGAGAATGTAGAAACTCCTTACAGGCAGCAGCGGGAATTGAACCTGTGTCACTGGTACCGTGAAGTGATGTGCTAACCACTATGCTACCACGCCACCCCGCGTTACAGATAAAGCCACAAGCTGACAATGAATGTCAACCAGGCAGCGTTTGCACTTTTATTCACTTTACGTTAGAAAGGCAACAGTTAAAAGGTAGAGAGAGACCACTGACTAAGTCCGTTGGTCTGAGCGAGGTGGTGGTAAGAGATGAGAGCAAGCTCGAACAAGGCCATGGACTTCGACTGCAGAAGGAGTTACTTGGACAGATTTCAACTTAGTTGTAGCTTGGAGAGACTGAAAGTTGATGCATTTCATGACTAATCGTTTCTTAAATCATCAAAAATATCTGCTGTTTTGAATCAAGAAGTTATCCCCAAACTGATCCAAAAAACCAGAAACCTAAAAGTTTCTATCCTCCCATTGCCCACACGCCCCTTCCACAGGATCCCTTCTTCCTACTGTTCCCTTCTGATTTCCCTATTGATTCCTTTTGCTCTTGCCACTTTTCTCACTTGATTCCAGGCTCCACCTTCCTCTCCGATCAGATTCCACCATCTGCAGCTCTTTATAGCCTCCGTCTATCATCGCCCATCCTCTGTCACTATTTCCACTCTTCTATCCAGCTTTCCTTCTGTCTTTCTAACAACTGGACAGACCAGCCACTGCTCTGAGCAGGAAATTATTACACATCCTGATAACTGCGTGGCTCTTTTTTTTTGTAATATCCATACTATGAATATTTAGAATGTAAATTGAAAAATCACATACTTTTGATTTTATGTATTAATTGAAATGTGTAATGAAATACATTACAGTACATCAAAGAAAATCTTTCACTTTTTGTAAACTTTTTCTGATCTCTCTTTATCACAAATCCATTGTCTATAAACACTGCCCAGATTAATTTCACGTCCAGATGAAAGGTATGTCTCAACCCACATTAGGTCATAAAAATGTTTTGCTTCTAGTCTGTTTCTGTGTTTATATTTGACTGAATTCATAACACTGAATCCACAATTGCAGTCAGCACTTGAAACTTGCAATGTTCCAATTTTGTCAAAAAGAATTGACTGTTCTTCAAAATCTTTGTTTCTAAGCACATACAGTACTGTAGTTCAACATATCAGTGAACATCTTGATTGAGCCAGTCTTAACTTTCTCAGAAATAACAAATTTGAAATCACAGTATCATTGCGATATTTTTTGAAGCAATGCTTTTGTTATAGTTTGTAATAGTAGCTGAACATTTTTTTGTCAGTCGTGCAACATTCTCTTTTCCAAATTCAAAATTGGTTGTGTTTGCAATAGCAACAGGGTCAAAAGCTTGCCATTCTCTTAAATCATTGTCAGGAAATCTATTATCCAAGTGATTATCCGCACATTGAATGAATCAAATAATAGGCGCAGTATTGACGTCAGAACTATAGATGCAAACAGCTCTTTCACTTGGTCATTCCAATAAACAGTATCGCCAAGATACTGTGACCGTAACTTGTTAATTTCTGCTTTTGCATACTGCAGTGTTTCAAATGCACTGTATTCAAACAGGTTTTCTGAAAGGAATTTACAAAGAGGTGCCAGATCTTATAAAACATCATTAAGGACAGTTAATGCTACTCAATGTTGTGGATTAGTCAAATCTTCAGGCAGTAGCTGCTGATTGGATTGTTACGTTCATTAACTTGGTTTTTGCAATACTGGGTCAAAGCTTCATAATTTCTCACTAAAACAGTAATGAAAAAATTAATAATGAGCTATCAACGTCCATTCTGTGTTTATTGTTACAATTTGAGACACTGACAGTAAATAATTCAAAGCTCAAAAGGTTTCAAAGTAAAGTTGTGGTTCGTTAACTATTTAGAATATTTATGGATTATACAAATTAGCATAATTAATCACAGGGTACTTCACAAATAAGTAAACATAGATAACAAAATTATATTAGCATAATTTCAAAATATGTTAACATTATATAAAAGAAAAACCCCGCTGCGTGGCAACAAAGGGTATGTGCACGGAAGCACTTCAGTCACGGTGCGGCCGCATACCCATGCATCTTTAAGGGAACATCTGCCTATCACCACTCTCACCAGGATCCACCTATCACTTGCCAGCTCTTGCTGCACCCCTTTCCTTCTCTTCTTTATACTGGCTATCCTCTTCTACTCTTTCAAAGTTCAAAGTAAATCCATTATCAAAGTGTATCACCGCTTATTGCCTTGAGGTTCATCTTCTTGCAGACATTCACAGCAGGACAAAGAAACACAGTGAAATCAATGAAAAGCTATACCCACACAAAGACTGACAAACAACCAAAGTGGGGAAAACAGGGCAAACTGGAACAAGGATAAATAAAGGAATGAATAAACAAACAAATAAACAAATGATCAATCAATTAAATTAATGGATAAACAGATAAATAAATAACTAGTACTGAGGACATGAGTTGTAGAGCTTGTGAAAGGACTCTACAGTCCACACCTTCCAGCCCAGATGAAATATTTTGACTCAAAGTGTTGATTGCCTATTTATCTCCACAGATGCTAACTGACCCACAGAGTTTTCTCGGCATATTACTTTGTAAAAAGAACCCCCTCCCAGTGACAGTGGGTGAATAGTATGAATAACAATTGTGAAAACACCAACAACATTGGGATGTTTGAGGCATTACTAAAGAAATAAGTCTCCAAATATTTAAATAAAATCACAGAGTCTGGAAATATTTACCAGCTAGGAGACCATTCAGCCCATCATGTCTGTGCTGGTTATAAAGAAAGGTACTCATCCTAGCAATGGAGAAAGCACTGGAGGAACTCAACAGGCCAAGTAGCATCTAGGGAGGGGACTGGACAGTCGACATTTTGGGTCAAGGCCCTTTATTTGGACTAAAAAGGAGAGGAGAGATAGCTCACTCTGATCATAGTTGCCAACTTCTATCTACTTTCTCGAACTTGATGGATTGCCTGAAGGTTCACACATATGGTTTCTCCTTTCAGGTAATGAGTTCAGATTCTCTGGATGAAATCAATTTTTAATCTTCCCACAGGTTTTTTAAACAGTATCCTGTCTTTTGACTCCTTTGCTCAAGGAAATTTGTCCTTTCTATTGACTTTAAATAGGTTTTTTATAATTTTATACCCTTATTATAAGCTACTGGCAAGCCTGAGCTTTAATTAAGTCATTCCTCAGTCTCATCCATTCCAGAACAAAGGACCCCAGTACTATCCAACCTCTCATGAGATCTAAAATTTTCCATTCCCTGCAGTGTGCTCATAAATCTAAGCAGTACTCTTCCACATCTTTCCGGTAATGTGACCAGAAACGTATACAATGCTCAAGGTGTGGCTTGACAAGCATTGTATACAACTCTAGCATGACCACCCTACCCTTATATTTAATGCCCTGGCTAATGCGGAAAAGCATATTTAACCATTTATTTGTCACACTACTTTGAGGGATTTGTGGACAGCCACTTGCTCTGTTCTTCCACACCAGTCAATGCGCTTTATTCATTGCGAATTACCTTGCCTTGTCACTCCATAGCGTTCACACCAAGGTGAAGCTGTACCAGAGCTATGTTCTGTCCCCAATCTTTTGTACGGGGTCAGAAATGCTGGTGCATGACAGAGAGCAATGTTGCCAAGCTGTCGTCATTCTCCTGATGACCCTCCGTATATTCTGGCCGAGAAAGACCTCCAGCCATGCCGTACTCCTTCAGTGTCATCAAAGGACATGGCCACAATCACCACAAGAAAATGTTGGGCACGAGATAAGAAAAGAGGCCAACTTCATCATCAAGACAGCACTTCACTGGACCCTTGAAGGATGGAGGAAATGCAGGAAACCAAAGTCAACTTGATGCCATACTGTAGAGGCATAAATGAGGACCCTGAACCACACCTGGGGGCACAATAGAGAAGATGGCCAAGGACAGAGATGGAGGATCTTCATTGCTGCCTAAACACCCGCGGCATAACGGGCAGCGAGTAAGTAAGTAAGTTGTGCCTAGGAATGTAAGAAGCTGCAGAGTAGTGCACTCAAATTTAACATTCAAAGTTCAAAGTAAGTTTGATTATCAAAGGATATATATGTCACCATATACAATCTTGAGATTCATGTTCCTGCGGGCTCCTATAGAGTAGTATCTATAACAGGATCAGTGAAAGATCAACCGAAGTGCCGAAGACAACAAATTCTGCAAATGCAAATATAAATAAATAGCAATAATTAACGAGAACGTGAGCGTCCTTAAAGTGAGATCATTGGCTGGCTCTGCCAAACACATCACAAAAACATCCCTCCCCGTCAACGGTGCTATCTATTGGAGGCGCTGTCTCAAGAAGGTAACATCCGTCATCAAAAAATCCCCGCCATCCAGGCCATGTCATTTTCTCACAGCTACCATTGGGCTGGATGACCAGACCACCAGGATCAAGACTGTCCACTTCCCTTCAAACATCACAATGTAATCATTACTGTTTATCTTTGGTCACTTTGCACTAATGTGGAGTTTTTCATCCTAATAGTGTGCTTTCTTGTAAAATAAGTGTAGAATCAATTTACGTTTTTCTTGTGAATCATGCTAGCATGACGCTATGTGTCTGTGATTTTGATTCAGATTCGGATTTACTTAACACATGTGCATTGAAACTGAGCTGAACCGAAATAAACTACACATTCCTAGACTGTTTCAAGGACTTTATGGTTCGACGGTTTATATGCTTGTTTTAATTAACTTTTTTTTTGCCGTTTGTGCAATTTGATCCCTTTTTCTGTAAGTTGGGTGTTTGATGTTTTCTTTCGTTGAACGTACATTGAAATGCATCGTTTGGGTTACCAGTTTAAGAAAGTGCTGGCCCAACCCCCAAGTGTTGCCATGCATTCTGGCACCAGCAGCGCATGCTCGTCGTGCTGGGTGGAACAACACAGAACACAACAAGCAACAAAACAACAACAGCAAAGCAAGCCCCTTTCCTCCTTTCCCATGCAACCACACAAGGACAGTCCTCTGTGTATGTTGCTGGTACACGTAAGTTTGTGCATTTATGTACTCGTTTTTCTTCTTCTAAAGCCCGTCACCCCGATTGGGCATAGACCGCAGACAGCAGCTCACCAGTCTTCTGTCGTGGGCTGGTCTTTCAATTTGTTCCCAGGTGTAGCCCATCTTCAAAAATCGTTTCTTTTTCAGGGATGAGGTCTTCGAAGTTTCTGTTGGCATTTCTGTAGCTCTGGGTTTTTTATGGGATGGGGTTGCTAACTCCAAGCCTAACCCTCCTCCTTTCACAGCCGGGCTTGGAGTCGTCCGTGGCAGAGTTATACTCGTATCAAAATCAGAATCATTTTATTGCCAGTATATGAAAAGCATAAGAACTCATTGTGATTGGTGCCAGGCATAAAACACAGGACAGGCAACACAATAGCAACCAACAATTTACAAGACGAATAGTGCAAACAGCCATGAGTAATCAACAATTAGCAGAATGGTCACATGTGTAAACTTTAAGTAATCAAATTATTTAAATGTGAACACATGAACAGACTCAATAATTATCAACAAAAAAAAGAGTAGGAAAGACCATTTAACAGATGTTGTGCAGTGACAGGGTATTACACCTGAGTGAGTTTTGTTGAGAAGCTGGGTAGCTCCAGGAAAGAAGCTTCGGAGATGATGTGTAGCCCTGGTGGTGATGGACTTGTAGTGTCTCCCTGATGGCAATTTGGTGAGTAGGGTGGGTGGACTAATCATCTTCTCAGGATACACCCTGAGATGTTTCCTGAGCTGGCGCAGGAAGAACAATCTCTGCTGGGCTTTCCTAGTGATGAGCGTAATGTGTTTATCCCACTTCGATGTATCAGTGATGGTAATCCCCAAGAATTTGATCGACTCAACCACAGACACAGCCAGACCATTAATTTCGAAAGGGATTGTAGGTAAGGGTTGCCGGCGTAAATCAATCCACATTTCCACTGTCTGGATGGCATTAAGCTCCAAGCTGTCATGAGCACACCATGTTGCAAGATGGTCTACCTCTCTTTGACAGCAGTTCACATCATTATTAGAGAACAGACCAATTGCAGTCGTGTCATCCGTGAACTTTAGGATTTGAATGGATTCGTCTGTGGAGCTACAATCATCTATATAAAGTGAGAAAAGGAGGAAGTGAAAAAACACAGCCCTGGGGAAAGCCTGTGCTTATAGATGCTGGATTGGGCAAGTGGAGCACAGCCTTCAATACTGCTTCCTTCCTGTCTGGATGTTTGACAGATACTGTAGGGTACAGATGGCTGGGTTAACATGCTGTGGAGTAACTCCAGAGCAATCCTGTTGAAGGCAAAGCTAAAATCCACAAACAAGTTCCTCACGTAGGCATTGCACTTGTGTATATGACAATAAAGTTGTCTTTGGCTTTGACCTTGCCAATGCCGACAAGCCCTCTGTGCACTTCCAACAGCTCCTGCTTTTATTTCACGTTGCCAGCGCCCATGGTTTGAGTCAACTTCTTCCTCTATTGGTTTGGACCTGACAGTGATGTACATGAACCGCTCTGCAAGATAAAGGCAGGTTGAGTCACAGCTCCCTCATTACGAGCGGCTCACACGTCCGGACATCATGACAAATGATGACAGTGACCTTCCAAGCTGTGCTCTGGGTTAACAACTCCTGTCACTTAGTGTCAGTGCTGCCTTCAAGTACAACATGAAGCATTAGGGAGATTCATGAGGTATTTCAAGAAATGCAGTCTATTTTAACAGGACAGGAGATTCAAAGCACTGCCACCTTACCCCAAGAACACAAGGAAAATTGATATCAGACCGTAAGATATTGATGCAAACTAAGGCCATTTGGCCTAATGAGCGCTAATCAATCATGGCTGGTTTATTTCACCACCGCCCCATTCTCCCGCCTCTCCCCATAACCCTTAAATCCCTACCACTCAATAACTACGAGGGGTGATTGATATGTCCGTGGCCTAAGGTAGAAGGAGTCAATTTTAGAACATCCAGCACATTTATTTTTCAACATAGTCCCCTCCTACATTTACACACTTAGTCCAGCGGTCGAGGAACATACAGATCATGGACCTCCAGAAGTGGTCGACAGCAGGATTGATTGATAAGTTTGTGGCTTAAGGTAGAAGGAGATGAGTTATACAGTTCAACTCTTTGAGTGATTATGCAGAAAGTTTGAAGTTAATAGCTCATCGCCTTCTACCTTAGGCCACGAACTTATCAATCATCCCATGTTGTGGACCACTTCTGGAGGTCCAAGACGCCGACTTCTGCAAAGAAGGGATCCGTATGTTCCACGACCGCTGGACTAAGTGTGTAAATGTAGGAGGGAACTATGTTGAAAAATAAATGTGCTAGGTTTTCTAAAGTTGACATCTTCTACCTTAGGCCACGAACATATCAATCAGCCGTCGTAGATCTCTGCCTTTAAGTCCACTCAGTGTCTTGGCCTTCATAAACATTAATGGCAACAAATTCTACAGATTCACCACCCTCTGGCTGAAGAAATTCATCCTTGTCTCAGTTCCAGGACTTCTCTTTATTCTGAGGCAGTGCCTTTGGATTCTAACCTCTGATATACTGGAAACATCTTCTCCATATCTGCACTATCCAGGCCTTTTCAGTATCCACAGTAGAGACCGGGGCAGCACAATAGCAACTGGGGTGGCATGGTAGCACAGTGGTTAATGTTATGTTTTGCTATTTCAATTCATTAAACTAATTCAAAGGAAGACACGGGATTCCAAGTGTGGGTCTAACTTCGATCTTACTTTAAGCAAGGTGTGCATGTATCACATGGTAGCTTGACCATGTATGCAATTCATGCATTTATACATATAACCCGCAATAAGTTATTTAAGTGAATTGGGAAGCTCCAATAGAGTCACAGAAGACTGCAGCACAGAAACAGGCCCTTCTGCCCATCTAGTCTGAGCCAGACACCCTCATGCTTTACAAGGCCAGTGAGCAGGGTTAGAGTTAAATTCCTGCAACTGTTTGTAAGGGGTTTGTATGCTGAACTCATGACAGCGGGTGTTTCTTCCCGGTGCTCTGATTTCCTCCCACATTCCAAAGCTGTACCGTACGGGTAAGAGTTAGCAAGTTGCGGGCATGCTGTGTTTGCACTGGAGGCGTTGTGACACTTGCGGGATGCCGCGGGAGCGATCCCGGAACTGTGTTGGCTGTTGATGCAAATCAACACATTTTACTGTGCGCTTCAATGTTTCGATGTATATGTGAGAGAAAAAAAGCTAATCTTTATCTTTTTCTGAGGGGTGGGGGGGGTGTTCAGTGAGATCCCACCTCATCCTTCTGAACTCCACCGAATGCAAGGGAAGAGGCATCAAACGCTCCTCATCCGTTAAAGCCTTTCATTCCTGACGAAATCCTCCTCTGGCCCCTCCCCAAGGCCACAACATACATCCTTGGATATGGGGCCCAAAATTGCTCTCAATACCAGTGCAAACTTGTCCTAAATTCTTCATAAAAATGTTGGTATGGGAGATCCATATGAATAATAGAGCAGATAACACTTATCCTGGAGCAACTCCCATGGGCCCATTGCTCTAGAGTGACTCATGAGGTTCTAGGCAGTACGTGAGATCAAAGATTTCCTGCAGCCCAGGTTGAATGGTTTGGTTCAGGCTTTGAATTGACCGAGAGACCATTCACCTCTAGTCTGATCAGTGGAAGTTCTTCAAGAGCACTGCTCATTATTAACATAGAGAAAGTTCTCCCAAGACCATAGGATGTAGGAGCACAATTAGGCCACTCGGCCCATCGACACAGTGCTAAATGGGTGTCTGTGCAACATGGAGTTATCCAGCACAGAGCACAAGTGGAGATGTCCTTGCGAGAGTGTAATCACCCAACGTACCGAGTGGCGACACGCAAGGAAGAATCACAGCCTGAAACGTGAGACCAACCCTTGCGTCTTTCTCCAAACCTTCTTCACTATTCCACAGTCTGCAACGAAGTGAGCGGCCATTTCGTCCTCACTACAATCACCTTGCGGGCAGTGCGAGGTGGGTGTGATGCTCCGGGCATGCAGAAAGGATCTGACTAGGAGGGCCCTTCTCACTGGCAGCTGGACAAGATCCTGGTGCCCGCTGGTGCAGTGTGGGGTTACCATGTAGCTGGTTATTAATGTATCTTAATTATTCAGCCCTTGGAGGTTGAGAGGTTTTTGATTAATAGGGCATCAAAGGTTAAAGAGAAAGGCAGGAGAAAACGGTTGAGAGAGATAATAAATCAGCTATGATAGAATGGCCTTTGTACACACTGCCCGTTGCTACTACTAATTGGGTGGTTTAGTGAAGTTCATAGATTGGCCCCTCCGGGGTCAGCAACAGCTCTCGTGGAGCACCGAGAAGATGATCAAACTTGACTATCTAGAGGAAGAGAAAGTTGTAACACGGTTTCTGTAGGTGAACCTGCAGAAGCACCATGAGCAGCTTAGGAAAATGGAGGTCTATGTAGCTTCTAGAGTAGGTTACATGGTCAGCACGAGATTGTGGGCCGAAGGGCCTGTAATGTGCTGTAGATTTCGATGCTTCTATGAGTGGCAAAGACTCGATGGGCAGAATGGCCCAATTCCGCTCCTATGTCTTACGATCCTAAATCCAAGTCCTCCTTCCCCCGCAATCGTTCTCATTAACCTGCACAGTTTTCCTCTACAGTAATGATGCTTTCTCTTTTTGCTGTACCTTTCGAGTTGTCTCATTCCTGTCAAAACCACTTTAAGCCTTTGTGCAGAAAGTGATTTAGGTCAGTCCCAAAACATTAAGTGTCAGCAGAGAAGAAGCAGACATCTGGCTTGGGAATAAATTACATTTAGTTGCTGCTCGAGAGGACAGTAGAGCTTGTCTGATGTCTGGCAGGTAAAACTACAAGTTTGGCAGCATTGAGACAGAACATAAAGTCAGCAAAATGGCAAATTCACTGTTACAGTACAATGGTGCAGCACGGTAGAGTAGGTGTTAGCACAAATCTTTATAGTACCAGCGACCCAGGTTCCCGCCACTGTTTGTAAGTAGTTTGTACGTTCTCCCCATTCTCCTGATGACCACAGAGATTTCCTCCGGGTGCTCTGGTTTCCTACCACAGCCCAAAGACGTACCGGTTGGTAGGTTAATTTATCATTGAAAATTGTCCTGTAATTAGGCTAGGATTAAATTGGGGTATTGCTGGGTAGCACAGCTCAAAGGGGCAGAAGGGTCTATTCTGTGCTGTATCCCAATCGATCAATCAATCAATAAATAAAAGGAGGAAGGTAGGAGTTAAGAAAGAGGAGACAGCCTGAAGAAAGAGCACAACAATGGTTGGCACCAATGCTTCTTAAAGTATTCGAACACATTTACTTTCTGAAGCTCAAATATTCCCTAAAATATCAAAAGTGAGTATCTCACTCATTTTTAGAGAATCACTGTGGTGGATATCTTCCTCGTGCATTGCATTGGGTATCTGTGCATTCACTGCACAGTGTATACTGTATATTCTTGCACGGATAACTATTTTGTTGGCTATCTCGCTTCTGGAGGATCTCAATTCATGTCATCAAGGGTCAGGAGCCTGTAGCACAGCGAGTGCACAGATTAGGGTCAGAGAGAGGTATCTTTTTCTCCATAGTGGGAGGATTCTTTCTCCTCAAACCCAACAAAATATGCAGATACTGCAAATTCAAGAAACACACACAAAATGTCAGTGGAACACAGCAGGCCAGGCATTGTCTATAGGAAGAAGAACAGTCGACGTTTCGGGCCGAGACCCTTTGTCAGGACTAACTGAAAGAAGAGATAGTAAGAGCTGTGAAAGTGGGAAGGGGAGGGGGAGAGCAAAAATGATAGGAGAAGACAGGAGGGGGTGGGAGGAAGCTAAGAGCTGGAAAGTTGATTGGCAAAAGGGATACAGAGCTGGAGAAGGGAAAGGATCATGGGATGGGAGGCCTAGGGAGAAAGAAAGGAGGGGAGCACCAGAGGGAGATGGTGAGGAGGCAAGGAGTGATTGCAAGAGGGAACAGAGAGAGGAAAAAAAGCAAAAGAGAAAAGAGAAAAAAAGGGAAATTAAAAAAAATAATTTTATATATATATAGGAATGGAGTAAGAAGTGGGGGGTATTAACGGAAGTTAGAGAAATCAATGTTCATGCCATCAAGTTGGAGGCTACCCAGACGGAATATAAGGTGTTGTTCCTCCAACCTGAGTGTGGCTTCATCTTAACAGTAGAGGAGGCCATGGATAGACATATCAGAATGGGAATGGGACGTGCCCATTTATAGGTGTCCATCCATTTATTAACGCACTATCAAATCTCTTAGAATTTCATCCCTTCCTACCATAAATTCAGACTTTAGTTCAATGGGACGTTAAGACTGTTTCTCCGACAGATACCTACGGAAATAACAGAAGTAAGTAACCCGTAATCCTACCAGGAGTAGACTCAAATATTAGCAGGCAGCACTGTAGCATAGGTGTTAGCGTTACACTATTTTAGCACCAGCAACCCCGGTTCAATTCCTGCCACTGTCTGTAATGAGTTCTCCCTACGTCTGCTTGACTGCACTGGTTTCCTCATGTATTCCAGAGATATATAGGTTAGTAGGTTAATTGGTCACGTGGGTGTAATTGGGTAACGCTGTCTCATTGGGTCGGAAGGGCGGGCCTGTTAGTCTGCTGTATCTCTAATTCCCTTAGGGATTCCTTAAGCGTGCTCCCAGATCCAGCACATCATCAATTCAATGCCAGTTTATGGAATGCTCCCCAAAGTACATTACCAAATAGTCTCAGTAGCCACTTCATTAGGTACTTTGTACACCAAATAAACTGGCCACTGAGTGTATGTTCATGGTCTTCTGCTGTTGCGGCCTATCCATTTCAAAGTTCGAGGTGTTGTGCGTTCAGAGACGCTCTTCAGCACATCGCTGTTGTAACGCGTGGTTATTTGAGTTACTGTCACCTCCCTGACAGCTTGAGCCGGTCTGGCCATTCTCTGACCTCTCTTGTGAATGAGGCACTTCCACCCACAGAATTGCCGCTCACTGGATTTCTTTGGTTTCTCGCACGATTTTCTGTAAACTCTAGAGTCTGTTGTGTGTGAAAATCTCGGTTTCTTTCTTTCTGGCACCAACAATCATTCCCTGGTCAAAGTCACTTGGGCATTTGAACATTCTCCCTGTGACCACACAGGTTTCCTCCCACAGTTCAAAATCTGAAGGTTAGGTAAGTTGTGGACATACTATTTTGGCGCTGGAGGTGTGACAACGGTTACGGTTTGCCTCCAGCACATCCCCAATGCAAGCGACGTTCTTCACTAGATGTTTTGTTGTACACATGACAAACAAAACCAAACTTTTCAATCTTTTAAGGTAGTAAGTGTCAGTTTCCCATGAGCAGCATGTCTAAAACGTGAGGGCAGTAGTTTAAGGTGAGAAAGAGGAGGAGATATGAAGGAGATCTGAGGGGTACATTTTTCACACCAAGTGGGGTTGGTATCTGGATGAAGATGACAATGCAGACGGTGGAGGCAGGAACAATAAGAACATATAAGAGGCATTGATTGTGTAGATAGTCAGAGGCTTTTTCCCAGGGCTGAAATGGCTAGCACAAGTGGGCACAGGTTTAAGGTGCTGGGGAGTAGGTACAGAGGAGATGCCAGGGGTAAGTTTTTTACGCAGAGAGTGGTGAGTGCATGGAATGGGCTGGCAGCAGTGCTGATGGAGGCGGATACGATAAGGTCTTTTAAGAGACTCCTGGACAGGTACATGGAGCTCAGAAAAATAGAAGGCTATTGGTAACCCTAGGTAATTTCTAAGGCAGGGACATGGTCGGCACAGATTTGTGGGCTGATGAGCCCGAATAGGTTTTCTATGTTCTATGATTAATTAGGTTAATACCAATTTAATCTAAATAATGGGTTAAATGAGGAAGGCAAAGAGGGAACTGGAATTAATACAGGTGACTGGGATTACATGCAGTGCCTATAAAAAGAATTCACCCTCCCCCCAGCTGGAAGTTTTCATATTGTATTATTTTATACCATTAAATCACAGTGGATTTAATTTGGCATTTTTTTTACACTGATCAACAGAAAAAAAGATGCGTGTCAAAGTGAAAAAAGATCTCTACAAAGTGATCTAAATTATAAAACACAAAATAACTGATTGCATGAGTATTCACTCCCTTTAATATGACACACCAAATCATCACTGGTGCAGCCAATATGTTTTAGCAGTCACATAATGAGTTAAATAGAGATCCCCCTGTGCTGTCAAGGTGTTTCATTTGATTGTAGTAAAAATACACCTGTATCTGGAAGGTCCAACTGCTGGTGAGTCAGTATCCTGGCAAAAACTACTAAATGAGAAACACTCCAAGCAACTCCAGGAAAAGGTTATTGAAAAGCAAAAGCAAAACCAAAAGTGGCGAGGCTTCTCTTATTCATATGTATTGGATCTGTCCTAGTCTAGAGAAATTTTTGTGAGATGTTTTTATAACAACCTTATCCCTGTATTCTGAACTGCCACTTAGAACTTAACCCTTTAATTGCTCTGTTTGGTTTCTTGGGTGAGACAGATATATGCTTGAGTTTGACTAAATGTCAAATAGTATCTTTTGCCTCTCTCCTGGCTAGACGTCTAATCCTTCTTAGATGGAGCGATGTTGCCCCACCCACGCATGCTCAATGGCTTAACAATATCATGTCCTGTTTAGAACTTGAAAAAATTCATTATTCTATTCTTAATTCGGATATAAAGTTTCATAAGGTCTGGGGACCTTTTATTGAGTATTTTCATAACTTTCCTTTTAATTAAGTTTTTTTTCAGTCCTTTCAGTGCTTTTTTTTGGTAGTAGGCATTAATATCTTCTGTTTTCAAGTGTATTTACAATTTTGGGGGTTTGAATGTTCTGATTTATATTTTCTACATTTTGTTTTGGTTGGTCTGGAGCTTTTTTTTTGTGGGGTTGGGGGTGGACACTAACTTTACACGACTTAAACTTGGGTACTTTTTCAATGATTTTATTCTGTATTATATTATTATTGTATGTTTATCTTGCACTGTGTTAATTTCCTATTTTGTTTTTGTGTTTTTTTTTGTTTGTAGTGTTGTAGAAAATGCATTCAAAATCAATAATTAAAAGAAAGAAAAGCACAAGTCAGGAGATGGATACAAGTCACTGAATATCCCTTGGAGTATAGTTAAGTCGTTCATCAAGCAATGGAAAGAATATGGCACCACTGTAAATCTGCCTAGAGCAGGCCATCCTGAAAAACTGGGTGACCATGCAAGAAGGGAGCCAGGCCACCAAGAGACCTATGACACCCCTGAAGGAGTTACAAACTTCAGTGGCTGAGATGGGAGAGACTGTGCATACAACTGTTGCCCAGGTGCTTCACCGGTCTCAGCTTTGTGGGAGAGTGGCAAATAGAAAGCCACTGTTGAAAAAAACCTTTCATGAAATCTCAGCTGGAGCTTGCCAGAAGGCATGTGGCAGACTCCGAAGTCAGTTGGAAGAAGGTTCTATGGTCTGATGAAACCAAAATTAAGCTTTTCAGCCATCAGACTAAAGGCTATGTTTGGCTTAAGCCAAACACTGCACATCATCAAAAACATATTATCTCTACTGTGAAGCATGGTGGTGTCTGCATTACGCTGTGGGGATGCTTCACTGCAGCAGGCCCTGAGAGGCTTGTGAAGGTAGGGGGTAACATGAATGCAGCAAAATACAGGGAAAGCCTGGAGGAAAACCTAATGCAGTCTGCAAGAGAACTGTGACCTGGGAGAAGATTTTTTTTTCCCCAACAAGACAATGACCCCAAGCATAAAGCCAAAGCTACATCGGAATGGCTTAAAAACAACACAGTTAATGTCCTGGAGTGGCCAAGTCAGAGTCCAGACATCAATCCATTGAGAATTTGTGGCTGGACTTGAAAAGACATGTTCACTCATGACCCCCATGCAACCTGACAGAGCTTAAACAGTTTTGTAAAGAAGAAGGGGGAAAAATTGCTGTGTCAAAATGAGCAAAGCTAATCGAGACCTATCCGCACAGATTCAAGGCTGTAATTCCGACCAAAGGTGCATCTACTAAATACAGACTTGAAGGGGTTGAGTAATTAAGCAATCAAATAATCATTATTAATTTACACCAATTTGCCTGACACCGGCCCCCTAGGCCTGAGTCAACATAATAGTAGTAATTTGTAGAAATTTGTTTTCATTTTGACATGAAATAGTCTTTTCTGTTGATCAGTGTCAAAAAAGCCAAATTAAATCCACTGTGATTCAATGTTGTAAAAAAAAATGAAAACTTCCACAGGGGGAAATACTTTCTATAGGCACTGTAGGTATCAAACATGATGGTTAGCAAATGTGTGATGGGCCAAATCTGAGAAAATCTCCAGACACTGGAAAGCAACACACACAAAATGCTGGAGGAACTCAGCAGACCAGGTAGCATCTATGGAAATGAGTAAAGAGTCGAAGTTCCGGACCGAGACGTTTCATCAGGACTGGGGAGAAAGGAAAAGTCAGAGTAAGAAGGTGGGGGAGGGGAGGAAGAAGTACAAGGTGGTAAGTGATAGGTGAAACCGGGAGAGGAGAGGGGCTGAAGAAAAGAGCTGGGAAGTTGATTTGGTGAGAAGTGGTAAAGGGCTGGAGAAGGGGGCATCGGATAGGTGAGGACAGAAGGCCACGGAAGAAAGGGATGGGGAGGAGCACCAAAGGGAGGTGATGGGCTGGTAAGGAGGTAAGTTGAGAGTGTGAAACAGGAATGGGGAATTGTGAAGCGAGGAGGACAATTACTGGAAGTTAGAGAAATTGAGGAGGCTACTCAGCTGGAAGATAAGGTGTTGCTCCTGCAAACTCATCGCGGCAGTAGTGGCAGACATGGAATGACATGTCAGAATGGGAATGGGATGTACTGTTGAATTGGGTGGCCACCAGGAGATCCTGCTTTTTGTGCAGGAGGAGGTGAAGGTGCTCGACGAAGCAGTGTGGCAAATGGTCTGTTCCTAAGCTGTCTTGCACTATGTCTCTGTGTTTCCAAAGACCTCAGCGGCCTGGGATTAGATTCCTAGCTCCACACCTCACCTCTCCCTGTCACAGTTTCCAAGTAACCAGTTGCCCTGGAGACAGGACTCGGTCATACACTGGAAAAGCTCCTGCCTCCCAAGAACTGGAAGTCCTCCGCTGGGAGTGGGATCGGACCCAGCTGTTGCTGTGGCTGGCTGCAGAACGCTTCCCATCTGAATGGATGCCAGGCCTGTCAGCTTATGGCTGAGCGAGCCTGCCAAGGCCAAAAATGTACAGAGTATGGAGCCACAGCAAGCCAGGAGAGTGAACCCAGATTGAATACAAGGTGTTGCTCCTCCCCCGAGGCTGGCCTCATTTTAGCACAAGAGGAGGCCACGGACCGACATGTGGGAACAGGAATGGGAATCGGAATTAAAATGTTGGGCCACCAGGAAGTTCAGCTTTTGGAGGATGGAGCAGAGGTGCTTGACAAAGTGGTTCCCCCACCCCTCCAATTTACAACGGGAGTAAAAGATTATTACATTTCTGGAAATGCTGCTTTTTATATGGATGTTTAATTAAGTCCTTTATAAAAGCCACAGGGAAAGCAATTCAGGAACGGTTTCTTCCCCTCCATTATCAGATTTCTGAATGAACACTGAACCCATGAACACTACCTCACTACTTTTTCCTCACACTACTTATTTATTTTAATGAGATATAAACACTTTTTACTCTAATTTACAGCTTTTATTGTTACATGTTGTAATGTACTGCTGCCACAGAACAACAAATTTCACGACACATGCCAGACTCAGCTTCCCCCAGACAGCCAAGAAGCTCACGGGCTCACGTCCCACCTCCAGGTTCTTGGCCTCGAGGCCACAGACTTCACCGGAACCCTCCCTGACCTCCTTTGGGGACGGCAAAGCACCAGATTGCTCTATTGGCCTGAAAACACATCACCAAAATGTAGATCACAGGTTCTCCCAGCAGCAGAACCACATTTGAGAGCAAAAGAAGTAGCTTGGCAAATCGTGTGAAGGATGTCGCCCTTGGCCGCGTTGTTCGCTGACGCCATCTTCTTCCAGGTCCCTGATGGTTCAGGATCTGGTATAATGATTTGATCTGTATGAACAGTAAGTAAGACAAGCTTTTCACTGTATCTCGGTAACGTATCAATAATAAACCAATTGCAATACCAACTTCTATTCCTTCAGTCTCTCTGTTAGAAACAATACACTGCTCAAACAGGAAAATTACCCCTAGAGACCTGATCAATATAGTTATACCAAAGTTAATATCACCAGGAGTGCTTCCACAAGTGCTGCTTGACCCTCTGAGTTTATAAGGCATAAGATGTAGGCGTTTTCCCAGCAGTTTACATTATGCTCCGGATTCCAACACCTGTAGTCTCTTAGACCCATAGAGTCATAGAAAAGTACAGCCCAGAAACAGGCCCTTTGGCCCATCTAGTCCATGCTGAACCATTTAAACTGCCTACTCCCATCAACCTGCACTGGGACCATAGACCTCCATACCCCTACCATCCATGTACCTATCCAAACCTCTCTTAAACCTTTGAAATCTTGGTTTTATGAAAATATATTGATGCAATTTTTTTTAAAAAACTGGAACTTCAAAATAAAAGCTTAAAATAGTGAAGATGGTCAACAGGCCAAGCAGAATCTGTGGAGAGAGAAAAACTGAGCTGCAGGTCTAAAACGTTAACTCGTTTTCTCTTTCCACACACTCTCCTTGCCTTGCTGTACACCATCGATCTGCCATGCAACTGTTAGGAAATCCTGACAGTAGAGACTGTAGATGCAGGAACCTGGAGCAACACACAAGAATTTGGAGGAACATAGTGGGCCAGGGAGCATCAGTGGAGGAAAGTTCATAGCCAATGTTTCATGTTGAGATCCTCTGTTATTTTCGTCCATAGATGCTCTCTGATCCATTGAGTTCCAGCAGTGTCTTTTAAGTTGCTGTTTGAAATTCCTGATGGTTCAGGATCTGATTGATGAAGTTGTAGCGGTGTGCCACATGCAGCGCTAAAATTACGACACGGAGTCGGTAACTGCAGTCGAAGGAAAAAACTTTATTCGAAATCCTCAGCCTCACTTTTAAGCCTCCCTCAACCTGCTCCCCGTGGCGCAGAGGCTCCAAAGCTCTGTGCTCGCAAACCCCCGTAGGCTATCTAATTGTGAGCCGGTTCGGATGTGCCAGGAAATGGGTCGCCACAAAGTAACATTTCTCTCCCTCCCTTTAACACACTAGAGCACCAGTTCTTGTGTGCCATTTCAATTTACAAGGTGCACTGGAAATTTTAGTAAAGCAGCGTAAGATCTAAATACAGTTAATTAAAAGTATGTTGAAATGTTAATGGAAATGACACCTAATAGAGTCATAGAGTGTTCCAGCACAGAAATAGACCCTTCATGCAATATTGTATGTGCTCAAATGGTCTTCTGCCTAGTCCAGGGGTGGGCAAACTTTTTGACTTGAGGGCCACAAAGGGTTCTAAAATTTGACGGGGGGGCCGGATCAGGAGCAGATGGATGGAGTGTTTTGGTAATACACCTCATAAGAGAAAATAAAATATCATGGGATATGTAGAAAACATGTGCTTTAATTTCAATTGAAAATGAACAAATGCATTACAACAAAATATCTGTCTTTGAAGTCCCATGGTATTTAGCTATTTATTGAAATGACTTTTAAAACACTGAAAATTAAATGAATAAAATACAGCTTTTTTTAATAGTAACAGTTATTATTTTAAAGCACTGAAAATTCTGTTATCCTTCAAGATATTATCATCATCACTCTCCTCCTGACTGTCTTTATTTCAAAAACGGTAGGAGATGCAGGTCTACTTGTCCTGCTCCTTCTTATTCAATTGTCCCCTGTGCCAAAACTCAACAACGACCCGCACAATGACAAAGCAGGGAGAGCGCGCCGGTATGCGGAGCTCTGTGCTCGCAAATCCCCGCAGGCGATCTCTCTTAGCTGGAACGCTGGCTAATTGTGAGCCGGATCGGATGTGCCAGGAAATGGGTTGCCACAAGGTCACAAAGTAAAGCGCAAATGTGAAGTAATACGCTGCACCTCAACAAAGGTCAATGTATATAGAGTGCGTCATCTATTGGGAAAACGCCAGAATTGCGGGGAGAAAACGTTAACAAGGTTTATTAATATAATTTCATCAAGTTCTGCGGGCCGGATTAAAAAGCTTAACGGGCCGCATATGGCCCGTGGGCCGTAGTTTGCCCATGCCTGGCCTAGTCCCATCTACCTGCCCATTTCCCCCTCATCCATGTATCTATCCAAACTTTTCTTAAATGTTACAATTGAACTTGCATCTCCCATTTCTGCTGGCAGTTCATTCCACACTCACACCATCCTCTGAGTGAAGAAGATCTCTCTCAGGTTCCTTTAGATATTTCAACCTTCACCCCAAACTTATGATCTCAAGTTCTCATCCCACCTAACTTGAAGGGGAAAAGCCTGCATGCATTCACCCCATTCACCCCTCCACAATATTTTCCCTCGTTCTTTTATGCTCCAGGGAATAAAGTCAAACTTATTCAGATTTTCCCTATAACTCAGGTCCTGAAATGCTGGCAACATCCTTATAAATGTTTTCCCTGCACTCTTTCCAGCTTGTTCATAATATTCGTGTGAACAGCCCAGAACTGCACACAATGCACCAAATTGGCATCGCTGACATCTTGTACAACTCCAACACAACATCCTGACTCCTGTTTTCAATACCTTGATAATGAAGGCCAATGTGCCAACAACTCTCTTCATGACTCTAGCTACCACTTTCAAGCACTTATGGGTCTGTATTCCCAGCTTCTTTTGTTCTGCAGCACACCTCACAGCCCCATCATTTACTGTGTAAGTCCTACCTTAGTTTGTCCTCCCAAAGTGCAACATCTCATACTTGTCTGCATTAAACTCCATCTGCCGTACTTGCACCCATTTTCCCACCTTGTAAAGATCATGCTGCAAGCTTCGATAACTTTTGTCACCGTGCCCCAATCTTGGTTTTATCTGCAGACTCATCAGTCCAGCACCACTGATCTTCTGAATGTGTTGGATGTCTGTCCTCTTGCAGCAGTCCAAGGTGTTCGTCCTTACTCCCTTCTGGGCTGTGGTGTTGATCCTGACTCCAAAGGTTCAAAGGTTCATTTATTATTATCAAAAAATGTATCTGTACACACCTCTGAAATCTGTCTTCTCCAGATAGCCACGGAACAAAGAAAGAACATGAGAGGCATTCAGAGATACATCAAACCCACCCCCCACCCCTGCACAAAAAAGAACCGCATCCCGATCATCAACCCCTCCCCTCACACAAAACAGGAAAGGAACATCAACCTCCCCCCTCCACCAAAAAAAAACACCCCTTCCCCCAGAACGAAAAAACTAACTCCAGCGGTCAGAGTTTAATGTGCTTATATTTCCTAAGACTTGCGAGTGGAAATTACTTTAGAAATCCAGTGTTTTATTTTACTCATGGCTGCATAGAGAGATCTGTGGTTGCTTTTATCAAATTTGATCTGCCCTTGCTCTGTAATTGAGATGTGAGTAGGATTTAACGGGTTGTGATTAGGACACACACAGAGTGCTGGAGGAACTCAGCAGGTCAGGCAGCATCGATGCAAGTGAACAAACAGCCGGTGTTTTGGGCTGAGACCCTTCATCAGGACAGGGCAGGGAGGGAGAAGATGCCAGCATAAAGAGATGGTAGGGGGGTGGGGGCAAGAGGATAGCTAGAAGGTGATAGGTGAAGCCAGGTGGGTGGGAAAGGTCAAGGGCTAGAGAAGAAGGAATTTAATAGGAAAGAAGAGAAGACCATAGGAGAAATGGAAGGAGGGGCAGACCTGAGGAACTGATAGGCAGGTGAGAAGAGGTAAAAGGCCAGCATGGGGAAAAGAGGAAGAAGGGTGGGAGGAGGGAAAAACAATTACTGGAAAGAGAAATCGATGTTCATCCCATCAGGTTGGAGGCCACCCTAACGGAATATAAGGTGTTGCTCCTCCACTCGGTGATGATGGCATCCTGTCTGACAGTTGGTCACTGAGAACTAGCCCTTCAAATGCACTAATCATCTTCTGGTATACAAGAGGAATTCTTCTGCCGCACCGGTAATGGTAAGCCTCTAACACACACAAAATTGGGCCTACCACCACAATAGGTCCTCACGGATGCAATCTCACTGGCTCTCCGCTCAGGATTGAACTACCCTGGGCAAAAGAAATACCTACCTCAGGCTGCTCTTTATCAACTACAGCTCAACATTCACTCAGTTCCAATCAACCAGCTTCAAAACTTGTTGAAGCCTCTGCACTTTTCCCTGCAACTGGATTTTTGACTTCCTCGCTGAAGAACTAGATCAGAAATAACAACTTTTTTGCCGACAATCACCACAGGTGCATTTCAAAGATCCTTGCTCAGCCACTGTTCCACTCGCTCTACACTTGACATACGGCTAGGCGCTACCCATTTATTTTTATTGTAACTTATAGTAAGTATTATTTTATGTATTGCACTGTACTGTGCCTGAAGACAACACATTTCACAACACATGTCAGTGATAATAAACCTGACTCAGAAAACCTAATCGGAACCCGAACCATAGATGATGCCTGGTGATCCAGTGATTGGAATCTGGGTCTGATCTGGTGACCTGACCTCAAGCGTTAAACATGTGACCTTTGGGTTTCTCTCTGTGGCCATGTGGGTTCCCTCCGCGTGCTCTGGTCTCCTTCCTCGCCCCCTGGTCGTGCACATTCACCGGCCTCTGTGGATTGTTTTTTGTGTGAGGGGAAGTGGTTGAGTCTGAGAAAATAAAATGGAACTGGTACAAGTAGACAACACACAGAAAATGCTGAAGGAACAGCAGGATAGGCAGTGCCTATGGAAGGAAATGAACAGCCTGTGTTTCAGGCAGAGACCCTTCATCTGGACTGGAAGGGAAGTGGGCAGAAGCCATAAAAAATACGAAGGGGGGAGTGAGGTGGAGTATACCTGAAAGGTGAGAAAGTGGGGTGAGGGGGTGAGTTGTGAGAAGCTGGAAAGTGATAGGTGGAAGAGGTAAAGGGCTGAAGAAGAAGGAATCTGATAGGAGAGGACAGTTGATCATAGAGTAAAGGGAGAGAGTTGGGGATAGTCAATGGGAACTTGATGGCCTGAAAGGCCTGCTTTCCTGCTGCACGACTCAGTGAGATGCATATAGGATCTTCCATTTTCAATCAATTTCTAGTGATATGTTAGAGGCCTGTTGGGTGCACTGAAGCTGAAGTAGACCGATACAGGGCCTCAACCCCAAATATCAGCCGTCCACTTCCCTTCACAGATGCTGCCCGACTCGCTGAAGTACACAGGAGCTTGCCACAACCCAGGCAACCAGGCGGCAGCACTTCCAGATGGAAAATAACTTAAAAAAACAGCAACACAGCCAACATGCTGGAGGAGCCCAGCAGATCAGGCAGCATCTATGGATGGGAATAAGCAGTCGACATTTCGGGCCGAGACCCTGATGAAATGTCAACTGCTTTTTCCCATGGATGCTGCCTGACCTGCTGAGCTCCTCCAGCACATTGTGTGTGTGTGTGTGTGTGTGTGTGTGTGTGTGTGTGTGTGTGTGTGTTGCTCCAGGTTGCCAGCATCTGCAGTACCTCTTATGTCTATTTTTTTTTAAGTGCTTTTTTTAAATGGATTTCTGAGCAACCCTAACAACAGCTGAAAACCTGAGTTGGGAACAGCATAATCTCCCATCCCCCACTCCTCCTTCAGGACTAGCTGCATGCACTTCAGCAATTAGTAATGATAGAGCAACATATCCTGTACATTGTGCACTGTGGGCTGCCTCAGCTGTGATCTGAGCCATTGTGTAACAGAGCCCCATTCATTGATAAGTGTAATAGAGCTCGCCTATTAATGTTTCAAAGAGATGCTACGCTGTTGCTCTCGCCTTTAGACGAGGCGGTTTGTATAGTTCGACAGTGGAGACTGTCGTCCTACCGAGGCTGCTGTCTAACTGCTACTGATCCTCCTCCGTCTCAATGTGGTTTGAAAACATCTGTGTCGCAGACCGTACGCCCACAGCCAGGTTTAAAGCATATCGCAAGGCAGCACCCTCAAAACGCCGGAGGAACTCAACGTCCATAGAAGGGAGTGAACAGTCGAGGTTCCAGTCCGAGACCCTACATCAGGACTGGAGAAAGAGATGAGAAGTTAGAGTGAGAAGGTGGAGGGGGGGAGGAAGAAGTACAAGGAGGTAGGTGATAGGTGAAACCAGGTGAGGGAGCGGGGTGAAGTAAAGAGCTGGGAAGACAATTGGTGAAAGAAGTAAAGGGCTGGAGAAAGGGAAATCTGATAGGAAAGGACAGAAGGACATGGGAGAAAGGGAAGGGGGAGGAGCACCAGACGGAGGTGATGGGCAGGTAAGGAGATAATGTGAAAGAGGGAAATGGGAATGGGGAATGACGAAGGAGATGGCGGGGTGGGGGGGACAGTTACCAGGAGTCTGAGAAGTTGATGTTCATGCCATCAGGTTGGAGGCTCAAGAAAGCAAACAGTTCTGTGCCTCCCTAAGTGGAACAGGCCCAGTGATGGCTGGGAACCGAGTCCTGGGGACTGGGGTGGGGGGGGGGGGTCATTTATTTATTTTTCACTTATTGAGATACTGCGTGGAATAGGCCCTTACTGCCCTTTGGGCTGCACTGCCCGGCAACCCCCCTCCCCCAATTTATTCCTAGCCTGATCACAGGACAGTTCACAATGACCAACTCACCTACCAACTGGTACGTCTTTGGACGTGGGAGGAAACCTGGACACTCAGAGGCAAACCACGCATTCTTGGGGAAAACGTACAAGTCCAAGGCCAGACAGCACTGGAATTGGACTCTAAGCACTGGAACACCCGGAGCTGTAATAGGATCACGCTAAGCACTAGGTCATGCTACCGTTAGGGTTAGTGAGTTGTGGGCACGCTATGTTGCAGCCTGATGAATGACACAGAATAAAGAAGTTGTGGGGTTTCAGTTCTCACTCCAGAAATGGGAGCAGAACGCCTAAGTCACTGAATGGAGATCACTCAGTCCCGTAGCCTATACCATAATGAGATCACAACTGATCTTCATCTTAACTACACTTTGCTTTTCCCCATATCTCCTAATATCTTCTGATTCAGATTCATTTATTCATCACATGTACATCGAAACCTGCAGTGAACTGTGTTGTTTGTGATAACAACCAACACAACCTAAGAGTGTGCTGGAGGGCAGCCTGCTCATGGACTGTGTACCAGCCCCAGGACAGGCTTCTGTCTCCATTCCCAAGCCTTTGGCCATTGGCCTTCAAATTCCAGACTTCTGACTGGCCCTCAGGCTTTGATCTTCAATATTGACTCCTGGACTAGCTGACGATTGGACTCGGAACTCTGGCCTCGTTGACTCACAGGCCCTTATACCTCAGGGTTGTATAGACATGCAATCCTGGGACCCACCGTCCTGCTACAGCCTTGTATCCACGGACATACTTCATCACACATCCACGTCACTGGGGATTGGAGCAGAGGCCTAGATTACAGATGTCCTTCATTCCACACCCACATGGCTGGCCTTCGAGTGTGAAGTGGAGGCATAAACTTCAGATATCCTTAGTCTGCTTACCGTCACTCTCAACGTCAGGGGAGAGATTCCTGAGTCGACCCTTGTGGCCAACGATTATTGCTCACTCAACATTATAAACAGATTATCTATCTAATACAATATTACATTTCTTATGTGCAAGTTGGACGATGAGGACCTTCCTTTACAATGCTGGCTGCACTTCTGCAGGACCTTGTTTGCTGGCAGGTACTTTGGGATATCCTGAGTTTAGGAAAGGCACTACATGTCCTCCCCAGCTTACAAAACTTAGGCCAGGTCATTGGGTGTGTTTAAGGTGGCAGTTAATAGGTTCTTGATTAGTCAGAGTGTGATAGGTTACGGGAAGAAGGCAGGAGATTGGGGCTGAGAGGAAAATGGATCAGCATTGATGAAATGACAGGGCAGGCTCAATGGGCTGAATGGCCTAATTGCACTCACAGAATGCAAAAAAAAAAATTTGCCGGACTCATGTACAACTGTACAAACAAGCAAGTGTTTGACGGGTGGGAAGGATTTGCCAGCTGCTGTACCTTCTGCTATGTGGGAACTCAGTTTCCGGCTGCATTTCTGACTTGCAAATTGTTCGGTCCTGTTTCTATGCTGTGTAGGCACTATGGTTCTAAGTCGAAACAAAGAGAAGTGCAGGCAGAAACTTCCATCATACCTTAATGGGTGGTGATGAGGGAGCCAGTAAGATCTGCCTGTAAGGAGTTTGTACGTTCTCCCCCGTGACCGCGTGGGTTTTCTTCAGGTGCTCTGATTTCCTCTCACTGTCCAAAGACGTACCGGTTGGTAGATTAATTAATCGTTGCAAACTCTGTCACGACTAGGCTAGGGTTAAAGTGAGTTTTGTTGGGTGGCATGGCTCAAAGAGGCAGAAGGGTCTACTCCGTGCTGTATATCAATAAATCAATCAATAAATAGATAAACCTGGGAAATGTGTCAACACAGGAAAGCCCTCACTCATTGTTCTAGCCAAGTCCGTTAAAGACCCTCACCATTTGGGCCATGCAACTTCTCACAGCTACTGTCGGTAGCAGCTCCACACCACCGGGTTCAAGAACAGCTACTTCCCTAAAACCACTCGCTTTCTGAACAATCCTAATCACTATCTCAGAATACCAACACTTTGCAATCCAACTGGCTTCCTTTTTGTTCAAATTGAGTTCCTCCTTGTGCGATTTCCCCCCCCCCCCCCGAGAGGACCACAACCTCGTTGTAGGGTTTGGAGGCTTGCGCGCTTCACTGACCTGGAGAGCTATGCTGGCTGGAGTCAGGGCCTTATACTTTGGCTTTTGGCAGGGTCACCCGTTCCAAAACAGTCAAAGGGTAGAGACCAGACTAAGACCGGGTTTGGAAGTTAAGCTCAGGGCTAGTAAAACGGAAACAGCAAAGACGAATGCTACACTTGAGCGCAACGGTATTCCTGAGCCTCCACCCGGGACTTGCAAGACAGAGTAGTGAAAACTGAGAGGAAGCTACTGACATGATGAAGGAAGGCCTGAACACTGCCAGAGATGGCGGATGTTCATTGCTGCCCTAAACTGTACTGGCATAACAGGCAGTAAGTACTTTTTGTGATTTTGTATCATTTATGTTCTTCTTTTGAACATTTGATCTCTAAAGTTATGTCAAACCAATGCTGCTCCAAGTAAGCTTTTCTTTGCACCTGTGTATACACATATTTGTGTATATTACAATACTCTGGACATAATGTCAATAAACTTGACTTGACATTTCAATACTGAATGACAGCAAAGCTCATCTCAGCTCTGGTGGCTTCTGCACAATGTCTCTGTGGTTCACCCGACTCTCTGACGGTGAAATCGCATTAACTGTTTGATGGCTGTGAAGTGCTGAGTCCTCGGCAGGGGTTCCCAACCTGGGCTCCACAGACCCCCTCGGTTAATGATGAGGGGCCATGGCACTAAAAAGGTTCAGCGTTCAAGGTCAATTTTATCATCTCTTTGAAATCCTCAACGATTCAGGAACAGCTTCTTCCCCTCCCCTATCACTATTGTGAACAGTCAACGAACCCATGTCAACGCCCGTCCAACTAACCGGGGTGCGATAGTGGGTCGCTCTAAGCAGGAAGCCAATTCGGAGAGGGTGAGAACGGCTTCTTCAGTCGTGAAATCTAGGCCCAAAGTGAATCGCTGGGTGGCGTGTTCTAGGCCTGGAGCAACTCACCGCAGAAGAACACAGGTCCTAATACAAGGTACAATCTGCTGTTCGGACAATTTAAACGCTTGCCCAGATAGACCGAGGGCTCCTCTCTTCACACTGCTGAGTCTGTGAGACTGCTGCCGACTGCTATGCTTTGTGTCTCCAAACTTTGCGACAACTTGCCCCGCTAATATGATGGATTCTGCAGCTTGGGGGACTTGGATCTAAGGACTCAAAGCTGTTCTGGTCACTTCTATTGCTTGCATTATTTGTGCTTCTTTTTCTCTTTCTCTGTGCGTTGGAGGTTGGTCTTTATTTTTTAAATTGGGTTCTTTTGTGTTCCCTGCTTTGCGGCTGCCCATGAGCAGACAAATCTCAAGGCTGCTTAATTCATACATTCTTTGATGATAAATGTACTTTGATGTTTGGTGGTGCACTCAACAGATACACCTGCTGCCACAGGACACAAGGAAACTGGGCTCCGTGTCATATTTTCTCGGATGCTCATGGCATTGTTTGAAGTGGAAACGTGAGGTTTTCATTGAGGCTGGGTGAGACTAAAACTAGGGGTCATGGGTTAAAGGTGAAAGGTGAATTGTATACGGGGAACATGAGGGGGGCTTCTTCACTCAGAGAGTGGCACGAGTGTGGAATGAGCTGCCAGCAGAAGTGGTGGATTTGGGTTCAATTTCAATATTTAAGAGAAACTTGCATAGATAATGGTGACGTCCATCGTTATGTACTTCCACCACCCAGGAATTGCCCTCTTCTCAGTGCTACCATCAGGAAGGTGGAGGCACAGAAGTCTGAAGGCACACACTCAGTTATTCAGGAACTGATTCTTCCCCTCTGCCATCTGATTTCTGAATGGACATTGAACCCTTGGACACGACCTCACTACTTTTTTAAAATTCAAATTTTTGCACTATTTATTCAATTTAACTATGTAATATGCATACTGTAATTCACATTCTCTTTTTCTCTCCATTATCATGTATTTCATTGTACTTCTGCCATAAAGTTAACAAATTTCATGAAATATGCTAGTTATACCACTCCCTGGTATGGGAACTGTACCTCCCTTAATCGCAGGATTCTGCAGAGAGGGGTGCAGACAGCTGAGTGCATCTGTAGTTGTGAACTTCCCATGATTCAGGACATTTACAAAGACAGGTGGGTAAACAGGGCCCGTAGGATCTTTGGGGACCTGGGTCACTCTAATCACAAACTGTTCCAGCTGCTACCATCCGGGAAGCGGTACTGCAGCTTAAAAGCCAGGACCAACAGGCTCCAGGACAGCTTCTTCCACCAGGCCATCAGACTGATTAACTCACGCTGATATGAGTGCATTTCTATGTTACATTGACTACTCTATTTATTATAAATTACTATGATTGCACATTGCACATTTAGACAGAGACGTAACGTAAAGATTATACCTCCTCATGTATGTGAAGGATATAAGTAATAAAGTCAATTCAATATTAAGCCTGATTCTGATTTCCATTGGTTACATGGATGGGAGGAGTATGGAGAGCTATGGTCCAGGTGCAGATCGATGGAATTAGGCATGGTTCAGCATGAAGTAGATGGGTCGAAGGGCTGGTTTCTGAGCTGTAGTTTTCAATGTCTGTATGAGGTAATGTAAAATAATGTATTGGATTAACAGAAAATAAACCCACAAAAGATCATGCACCATTGGCTTTACGCTGCATATTATATAAATAGAGTTCTGAAACAAGAAAAGATTTTTCTGTGCAATAATCACTTCACTGACCTGGGAGAACCAGTTTGAGGTGGGCGTGTTTTACATTGATTTACATTGACACTACATCACAATGTCCGCTTCACACTGGCAAAAGTTTCAGGAAATGGCTCCTGCAGATAGTTGTGCTTTCAATTGACTGGTAAAGGGGAGCATTCACACCTCTTTTGTGCTAACAGTCACACTATGAATGAATTTTCCTGAAACAGGAAGCCACCATTTCCTGTTGAAACCCCTGAGGATTTTGAAAGGAATGGATCTGTAGCCGGATGAAAACTCTTTCTCTTTGGTGGTGGGGCTCCAGTGCTACCTTAAAAAGGCATCACAGTGGTTTAAAGTTGGTGGAGACACTGTTACACAGGGCAAGTGTCCCAGGATCAATCCCAACCTTAGGGCTTGACTGTGTGGAGTTTGCGCACATTTACCTGTGGCTCTGGGTGCTCCGAGTTTGAGAAGATTTGGTATATCACCAGAGACCTGCTAATTCCTATAGATGCGCGGTGGAGAGAAATTCTAACATCACCGGCTGACATGGAGCCTCCAACGTACAGGATCTCAGGATCCATCATGGGTACAACCCTCCCCACCATCAAGGACATATTCAAGAGCTGGTGCCTTAAGAAAGTAGCATCCATTAGTAAGAGCAACACACACAAAATGCTGGTGGAACGCAGCAGGCCAGTCAGCATCTATAGGAAGAAGTACAGTCGACATTTCGGGCTGAGACCTAAAGATGCTGCCTGGCCTGCTGTGTTCCACCAGCATTTTGTGTGTGTTGCTTGAATTTCCAGCATCTGCAGATTTCCTCGAGTATCCGTTAGTAAGAACCCTCTTGTTCATTGCCTGCAAGACAATGAACCTCAAGGTTGTATACTGTTTACATAATTAGATAATAAATATAAGTTGAATTTTGAACCATCCAGGACACATCCTCCTCTCTTTATTACCATCAGGGAGAAGGTACAGAAGCCTGAAAAGCCACACTCAATAATTTAAGAACAGTTTCTTCCCTCCACATCTGATTTCTGAACCGTCATGAACCCACGAACACTACTGAGAGAAATGATTAAATTAAAGACGGTACTTAAGGAGTCCATTTAGAATGTGCTGACACAGAAAGAACGTGCAAAGCAACTTGCAGGGCAACGTATAAACCAATTTGCAAAATCAGGATGAAACAATAGCTTGCTGATTAAAGAAGCGATACGGGTAACGGGAAGACATGCTTAACGGTTGAACAATAACGGTGTTAATGCGCTGAGGCTGATAAGTGGGCCAAAGGGTTATCACATTTGTAATTTTGTAATGAGATTAAGGAAGAATGTCTGCACCTCACATGGGTGCAACTCACAAAGTCGGAAACAAGTAGGGTATAAAAAACTGTGCAAAGTGTAATTCGGCACTCAATCTAGCAGGAGCTGGTTGGGTCCGACTCTGCAGACTCGAAAAATAAAGTTTACCGTTCTGCAAATTGCTGAGACTCAGTGTGTTTCTGACAACTACCTCATACACTTCTCTGTACTACTTCTTTATTTCAGAAATTACATATATATTTTTAATGTTTTTGCACTGTATGTCAGTGACGATGAACTTGAAGCTGATTCCCCTCAATTCCCTATTAATTCTACCACTCACCTACATGCCAGAGGCAATTTTTAGCAGCCAATTGACTTACCAACCTGGGAGATGGCTTAAATGTTGGTTGGCAGAGGTGTGGTCGATTGGTCGGGATGTTGTGCGCCCCTTCTACTGTTTCACCTCTGCCTCCCATCACAGAGAGACAAAACACTCATTTGCTTCATCAGTTCAGTGGCCTAGGCCCAGGGATTATATGGAGTCAGATTTGAAATCCTGGTCTTTCGTCATCTGTTCCTTAGTCAGCCAAAATGTCCTTGTATACTTGACTTCCCAAACTAATGCAATTCCATTATCCCTCATTCCTTTTGTAAAGTGTTTTGGATCATTGGGACACTGCAGAAGGTACTCTATAAATAGAACTTCTGCCTTCTTAGAAACAAGGAGCTGATAATTAGTTACAGGAGCATGAAGCTGCAGGTCCATGAACCAGTCCTTAATAGGGGATTGGAGGTAGAGAGGGTCAGTAATCATTAATTCCTTGACATTATCATATCAGATGATTTGTCCTGGGACTAGCATGCAAATGCCATCACAAGGAACAACAGTACCTCTGCTTTCTTAGAAGTTTGCATAGATTTGGCAAGTCATCTGAAACCTCAAAAAACTTCAGTAGATGCACAATGGAGAGTATACTGACAGGTAACATTAAGGCAATACAAACAACATGTTGGAAGAACTCAGCAGGGCAGGCAGCATCCATGGAAAAGAGTAAACAGTCGATGTTTTGGGCCGAGAACATTCATCAGGACTGAAAAAATAAGATGTCAGAGGAAGAAGGCCTGGTAACGTCAAGGTTTGGTATGGAAACACATAAAACCCCTTTTTAGCAGCTGTCTCTAGAGATGCAGCTTGTTAGCCCCTCATTAGCTCAGTGTCGAGAAAGCCACCTTTCTCAGACTCACTTATGTCCAGGGTAGATATGACTTGGGTCCCACCAAACCTTTGACATCGGGATGTGTTGCCCACCCAAACTCCAGTTTGTGTGAATATTGTGTGATTTACTGCTCCATGCAATCACCTGTTGGCAAGAAGTAATACATTGTGCACTACATACAATTATAAAGAAGGTATATTTATGAATATTAACTTAACCAAAGAGTTAATAAAGAAAAGAAAGTAAAATAAACAAAAAGGGTCCATTGTAATTAAACAGTCACATGTGCACAGGCTGGAGCTCAAATCTTGCAAAATCTGTTGTGCCCAAGGTACTCATGGAATCACCTCATCTTCACCAATCCCTGGCAGAACTCCCCCCACCTCCATCGAATTGCGCATTCCCGCTTGATTGAATCCTACGTCTGGTTCTGTTGACCTTTTTCTCTCTCCATCTTCTGCCGAAAAAGACCTTGACCCAGCTCAGTGTCCATCACAAAAACTCTCCCCAGCTTTCTCTAGAACCTTCTGCCAGTTCCACCCACCTGATTGGCTGACACAACTTTCCTAAGCTTTCCGTTATCTTTCACAGTTACCCAAACACTGAGAACAGAACACACCACTTCAACAGGGAAAAAAAACGTTGCATGGAGTGCCCTGCCCTATAACATTAGCAATAAAATCTTTGCACAGGAATGCACTGGAACAGAAAAGTCTACAGAAAGTGGAGGATACAGCTCAGTCCATCACCAGCAAAGCTCTCACCACCACTGAGCACATTACTGCCACTAGAAAGCAGCATCCATCATCAAGCTTCCTCACCACAGATCATGTTCTCGTCTCGCTACTGCCATCGGGCAGGAGGTACAGAAGCTTGAGGTCCCATACCATGAGGTTCAGTTACAGTTATTATCCTACAACCATCAGACTCCTGAATCAGCGTGGATAACTCCATTCTCCTCATCTCTGAAAATGAACTGATTCCATAACCTACAGACTCTACAAGGTCTCTACAATGCATGTTCTCGGTAATTTTTATTTATGTGTTCAATTTGTCTCTTTTGGGCACATTGGTTGTTTATCAGTGTTTGTTTACAATTTTTCATAAATTCCATTCTATTTCTTTATTTTCCTGTAAACACATGCAAGAAAATGAATCTCAAGGAAGTATATCGCATGTTGATAATAAATTTGCTTTTGACATTTTTTTGACTTCTTTTTGTACAGCTGACCTGTTTTTCTCTCTCAATTTGCCTTTGTTTCTCAATGTTGAAGACTGACATTCATCACATGGGAGAGGTCACAAGATGACAATCAGGAGCAGAAACGCTGTCTAATTTTCTCCTTTACACTGGATAAGCAGTTTTGAACTCGCTCAGTTGATCTGCTATAGAAATCTCTCCATGAATGAGATCACCTCAACTCCTCCACTCCTTGCCCTAAGCTGTAGCAATTTCCCCATCTCTGAAATCTCCTCCAGCTGAACCACCTTCCTGAGAAACACTCAGAAATGCTGGAGGGACTCAGCGAGTCAGATGGAGAGGGAAGGGAAGGGAAGAAGTACAAGTTGTCAGGTTATAGGTGAGTGGGTGAGTGGGTGGGGGAGAACATAGAACACTACTGCTCAGTACAGGCCCTTCAGCCCACAATGTTGGGCCAACTTTATAACCTACTCCAGGATTAATCTAACCCTTCCCTCCTGCATTTCCCTTCCATTTTTCTGTCACCTAACTGCCTATCTAAGAGTTTTTTAAAAAATTTATCTAACGTAGCTGTTTCTACCATCATCTTATGGAACACCAGGACGTTCCACGCATCCACCCCTCTCTCTGTTAAAAAAAAACTTGCCTCTAACATGGACCCTATAATTTCCTTCAATCACATTGAAATTCTTCCCTATCGATTTAGCTATTTCCACTCTGGGGAAAAAGTCTTGGGCTGTTCACTTCATCTACGCCTCCTATCTTCCTGCACAGCACCTACTTGGTAGGTGATCTTTTGTGTTCATAATCATGAAGGCAAATCCCACCTTCCTGTCGTTCTTGTGCCTACTGACACCAACATTAATTAGTAATCCTTTGGTGTCTCTAACTTGCTCCCTCTCTAACTCAGCCTCCTTTGCCCCCATTTTCTTCTTAAAGATGCCCTGTAGATTACCCAAACTTTTAATCATTAGATTTAATGTGGCTTGCATTAATTTTGTCTTGGTAAGAAATGTTCCTCTGCAGGGCTTTAGAATGTCTTTTTGCTACTGGAGGTACATTAAAGGAACTAGCTGAAATGCAGGTGTTGTTAAAGTGAAACTTAGACTGAGGTTCAGGCCTGAGATAGTTTTGAATTTAGACCACAGGACCATAAGACATGGGAGCAGATTTAGGCCATCTGGCCCATCAAGTCTGCTCCACCGTTCAATCATCGCTGATCCTTTTTTCCTCCACCTTAATCCCAGTTCCCGGCCTTCTCCCTATAACCTTTGATGCCATGTCCAATCAAGAAGCTATCAATCTCTGCCTTAAATACACCCAATGACCTGGCCTCCACAGCTGCAAGTGGCAACAAATTCCACAAATTCACCACCCTTTGGCTAAAGAAATTATTCTGTATTTCTGTTTTGAAAGAGCACCCCTCTATCCTGAGGCTGTGCCATTTGTCCTAGACTCCCCTACCATGGGAAACTCCTTTCCACATCTACTCTGTCTAGGCCTTTCAACATTCAGAAGGTTTCAATGAAATACCGCCCCCCCCCCCACCCCCAATCCTTCTGAATTCCAGCAAGCACAGACCCAGAGCCATCAAATGTATGATAACCCTTTCATTCCTGGGAATTTACGCTTGAAGTATTTATTCATTTATTTAGTGATACAGCGAGAGGTCGGCCCCTTGACCCTTTAAGACATGCTGCCTCCATAACCCCTAACAATCCCGGATCCAAAGCGTTGACTGTTTCTTCATTCCCACAAATGCTGCCAGACCTGCTGAAATCCTCTGGCATTTTGTGCATTTTGCCTTGGATTTCTAGCATCTGCAGATCTTTTCGCGCTTGTAATCCCTAACCTAATCACGGGACAATTTACAATGACCGATTAAATTACCGGGTCTTTGGACTGCGGGAGGAAACTAGAGAAAACTCACAAATTCCATGGAGAGGATGTACAGAGACTCCTTATAGGATGGGGCTGGAATTGATCTCCAAACTCCAGAACACCGCCAGTTGTAATGTAACCACGCTACGTTACCATGGTGCCAGTTCCCCCTGTTTTAGACATTTTCTATTTAAAAGCAATCACTTCTTAAAAATAAAGGTACTTCAAAGGGTGTTAATTATGCCTTATTTTTGAACCTAGTGACTTTAAGATTATGGTCTGATTATGTGTAACCTAAAGTGAATAAGGCGATTGCAGATCCAATTACCTCTTACACCGAAAGTTCCTGCAGAAGAAAGGCCTTTCTAATCTCGGGTTTGATTCAACATTGTGGCGCGCTGATAATTAACTTGGTTTGATGCGGATTTGCTTCAATGAACACAACAAGAAAAGGGGCTCATATTACTGGGTGGGAACAAGCAGGAAGAAAGGACTAAGAAACCACCTTCAGAAACATCAAAGATACAGAGGCTGATTCAGGTGTAACTCAATCATACCCACTGGATGAGGCATCAAATTAGTAGCAACAATGATCGGGTTTGTGTTTTGGTGTCCAGGTCAATGGCTTCCTTTGCTGGCAGTGTGGAGAGCTGCTCAAGTGTGGAGAGTATTTTCCTTCCTCAAAAGCATTCCAGCCTCAACATTAGAACACAGGACCTTGATATATGGTACATGGAGAGCGTTCTGACAGGCTGCAGCACCGTCTAGTATGGGGGTGGGGTGGGGGCACTGCACGGGATTGAAAGAAGCTAGAAAAAAACGTAAAATTAGTCAGCTCCGTCAGGGGAACTAATATTTGTGGTATCCAAGGTAGATGTTTGCGTAGTGAGGGTTTAAGAGTCATGGAGAAAAGGTAGGCAGGTTGCGATGAGTCCATGGCCAGATCAGCCATGATCTTATTGAATGGTGGAGCAGGCTCAATGAGGCAGATGTCCTTGATGTACCATCAAAAACTCTCTCTGAGATGTAAAGGTGAGATATCGGCTTTTATTGACTGGAAGAAGGAACAAGCAGTGGTTGACCACCATACTACATCCTGGAGACAGAGAGGCCGGGCTCAGACCTCAATCGCCTTTATACCGGGGTCTGTGGGAGGAGCCACAGGAGCAGTCAGCAGGGGGCGTGTCCAGACAGGTATATGTAGTTCACCACAGGCCTACTGCTGCTCCTATTTCTTATGTTTGAGAAGTGGTGGCTCAGTAAGGCGGCATCCATTATTAAGGACCCCCATCACCCAGGACACGCCCTCGTCTCATTGTCACCATCAGGAAGGAGGTACAGAAGCCTGAAGGCAAACGCTCAACACTTCAGGTACAGCTTCTTCCCTTCTGCCATCCAATTCCAAAATGGACATTGAACACATGAACACTGCCTCACTTTATTAAAGGTTCTGTTCTTGCACTATTTTTAATTTAACTATTTAATATACATAGAGTGCCTATAAAAAGTATTCACCCCCCCCCCCGGAAGTTTTCATGTTTTATTGTTTTTTACAACATTGAATCACATTGGATTTAATTTGGCTTTTTTTTTAAACTGATCAACAGAAAATAGTCTTTTGTGTCAAAGTGAAAATGATGTTCTACAAATTGGTCTAAAATTATTATAATTATAGAACATAGAATAATACAGCGCAGTACAGGCCCTTCGGCCCACAATGTTGTGCCGACCCTTAAACACTGCCTCCCATATAACCCCCCACTTTAAATTCCTCCATATACCTGTCTAGTAGTCTCTTAAATTTCACTAGACTATCTGCCTCCACCACTGACTCAGGCAGTGCATTCCACATACCAACCACTCTCTGAGTGAAAAAACCTTCCTCTAATATCCCCCTTGAACTTCCCTCCCCTTACCTTAAAGCTATGTCCTCTTGTATTGAGCAGTGGTGCCCTGGGAAAGAGGTGCTGGCTGTCCACTCTATCTATTTCTCTTAATATTTTGTATACCTCTATCATGTCTCCTCTCATCCTCCTTCTCTCCAAAGAGTAAAGCCCTAGCTCCCTTAATCTCTGTGATCATAATCCATGCTCTCTAAACCAGGCAGCATCCTGGTAAATCTCCTCTGTACCCTTTCCAATGCTTCCACATCCTTCCTATAGTGAGGCGACCAGAGCTGGACATAGTACTCCAGAATTTTATAGAGCTGCATAATTACCTCATGACTCTTAAACTCTATCCCTCAATTTATGAAAGCTAACACCCCATAAGCTTTCTTAACTACCCTATCTATCTGTGAGGCAACTTTCAGGGATCTGTGGACATGTATCCTCCCTCTGCTCCTCCACACTTCCAAGTATCCTGCCATTTACTCCCACAGTGTGACCCTTCCTCAGTGCCATCCCTCCCACAGTTTGACTCTCCCTCGGCACTATTATTAGACACAAAATAATTGATTGCATAATTACTCAACCCCTTCAAGTCAGTATTTAGTAGATGCACCTTTGGCAGCAATTACAGCCTTGAGTCTGTGTGGATAGGTCTCTATCAGCTTTGCACATCTGGACACTGCAATTTTCCCCATTCTTCCTTACAAAACTGCTCATGTCCTGTCAGATTGCATGGGATCGTGAGTGAACAGCCCTTTTCAAGTCCAGCCGCAAATTTAAAATTGGATTGAGGTCTGGACTCTGACTTGGCCACTCCAGGACATTAACTTTGTTGTTTTTAAGCCATTTCTGTGTAGCTTTGGCTTTATGCTTGGGGTGATTGTCTTGCTGGAAAACAAATCTTCAAGTCGCAGTTCTCTTGCAGATGACATCAGGTTTTTCTCCAGGATTTCCCAGTAATTTGCTGCATTCATTTTACCCTCTACCTTCACAAGCCTTCTGGGGCCTGCTGCAGTAAACATCCCCACAGCATGATGCAGCCGCCACTGTGTTTTACGGTAGGGATGGTGTGTTTCTGATGATGTGCGGTGTTTGGCTTACACCAAACATAGTGTTTAGTCTGATGGCCAAAAAGCTCAACTTTGGTTTCATCAGACATAGAACCTTCTTCCAGCTGATTTCAGAGTCTCCCACATGCCTTCTGGTAAACTCTAGCCAAGATTTCACGTGAGTGTTTTCCCAACAGTGGCTTTCTCTTTGCCACTCTCCCATAAAGCTGTGACTGGTGAAGCACCTGGGCAATAGTTGTTGTATGCGCAGTCTCTCGCAACTCAGCCATTGAAGCTTGTAACTCTTCCAGGTTTGTCATAGTCTCTTGGTGGCCTCCTCCATAGCCCCCTTCTTGCATGATCACTCAGTTTTTGAGGACGGCCTGCTCTAGGCAGATTCACAGTTGTGCCATATTCTTTCCATTTCTTCATTGACTTAACTGTACTCTGAGGGATATTCAATGAATTGGATTTTCTTTTTGTATTCATCTCCTGAGTTATGCTTTTCAGTGACCTTTTCATGGAGTTGATTGGAGAGTTCTTTTGTCTGGTGTAGCTTTTGTCAGGCTACTGACTCACCAGTCATTGGACCTTCCAGATACAGGTGTATTTTTACTATAATCAAGCGAAACAGCGTGACTGCACACAGATAATCTCCATTTAACTAATTATGTGACTTATAAAACCAATTGGCTGCACCAGTGATGAACTGGTGCATCATGGTAAAGGGGGTGAATACTTATGCAATCAATTATTTTGTGTTTTATATTTGTGATTAATTTAGTTCACTTTGTAGAGAACTGTTTTCATTTTGTTAACAGCAGCAGTAAATGCAATATATGATAATATAGAAAAGAAAGAAAATCTATTACAGTAAATATATATTGTATACAGCGCCTAGAAAAAGTATTCACATGCTTGAAAGTTTTCATGTTTTATTATTTTACAGCAGAGAATCACAGTGGATTTAATTTGTTTTTTTTGTCACTGATGAACAGAAAAAAACTGTGACCTCTGGTCTTAGACTCTCCCACCATAGGAAAATTTAATGGCATATGCTTGTGATATTAAACCTGATGCTAATTCTGAGATATAGGAAAAGAATTAGGCCATTTGGCCCATTGAGTCCGTTCTGCTATTTCATCATGGCCGATCCATTTCCCTCTCGGCCCCAATCTCTTGCTTTCTCCCCATATCCCTTCATGCCCTGACAAATCAACCACTGCCTTAAATATTCCCAATGATTCCACAGCTGCCTGTGGCGACTAATTCCACAGATTCACCCCTCTCTAACTCTAAAAGTGTCTCCATTCTGAAAGGATGCCATCCATACAGACACTTCAGTGAACTGAGGTAGTGCAAGGGAAAAACAATAACAGAATGCAGAATTATGTGTAACATTTACAAAGAAAGAGCAGTGCCTGCAGACATTAAGATACAAGACCATGATGAGGTACATTGTGATGTCAAGAGTGAATCTTATCATACAAGGGAACCATTCAATAGTCTCACAGCAGTGGGGTAGTAGCTGTCTTTGAGCCAGTGGTACCCTTGTGCCTCTGCCCAATGGGACTGGGGAGAAGAGAAAATGTCTGGGATGCACGATGTCTTTAATTATGTTGACTGCAGCTTTATCAAGGCAGTGAGAAGTTATGGGAGGCAGAGGTAGAGTAGGCTGGGCCGCCTGGAGTCTGGCAGTTCAGAAAGACATGCAAAGAGCAGAGAGTACCTGCATCGATGTGCTGCCTGACAAGAGGGGTCAACAGAAGGAGAGGGCCACTCCAAATAACAGCCCATCTCGCTTCACCTGCAGCCAGTGCGGGGGAGACTGCCACCTCGGAATCTCCTCGGACATTCTAGGTAGTGCGCAACCACGAGTTGATTGTTCTCGTGTGCCACCCACCGCCTCTCGAGACAGAAGGATGCCCACAAAGATAGCTGGTATCTTCTTTTTCCCCCGGGGTGAAATATCCAATAGCAGAGGGAATGCGTTTTAAGGTGAAAGGAGGAATCTTCAAAGGAATTGTGTGGTGCTGGTTTTGTCTACTCAGGGTGGCGGATGCCTGCAATGCACTGCTAGGGATGGTGGCGCAGGCAGATCCCGACCTCCTGCTGCTATCTGTGTGGAGTTCGCACATTCCCCCCGCAGTTCCCTCCACATCCCAGAGGTGCTTGTGTTATTATTACATTGGCCAATCAACCTACCAACCCGTACAGTAAGTGAATGGTAGGATTTGAGGGTATTGATAGGGACAATGAAAATATTAGTGTAGATCAGTGCAATGGACTCAGTAGACCATAGGGCCCATTTCTGTAGCGTACTATCACTGACTCTGACCCTGAGATTAAGCCGTGACTAGTTTTGAGGAGTGTGTGACAGAGTGGAGACATGATTCTACCAAAGGAGGTATAATGTGCCCTTTCCTTCCGCTACCCTGCAGGTCACCCTTGGGCAAGGTGATCAGGGTCACGTGAGGCCATGTGATCAGATGGTGGATGGTCGTATGAGCAGCTGGTGCACATCACAAGACCTGGTTATGCGGCCACTGATACCAGGCAGACAATCTTTGCAGAATACTCATAGTGCCTGGGGTCAACATCTTGTAAAGACACTGCCCAGGAGAAGGCAATGGTATACCACTTCTGTAGAAAAATCTGCCAAGAACATTCATGGTCATGGAAAGACCATGGATCGCCTATGTCATACGACGTGGCACTTAATGAAGAAATCAGTTTTGAGGAAACTACCTCCCTGTGTCCATTCTATTAGTTTTTAAAATCAGAATATTGCACAATTCCACCAGATGGAATGCAATATCACTTTCTGCAGTTGGCATTCTGGTAGAACAAGAAGTTGCGGTTCAGCTGTTGAAATGTACACCAAACTAAGTTCCTGTACATCTGCAGCCTATCTGAGGAAAGTCCTGTTAGTGTTCCCTGACAGGAGACAGAATTAACATCATCAAAGCATCCTGTATATGTGGAACAAGGACATTAAAAATAGAGTGCTCCTCGCAGAGTCGCTAAAGTGAGATACAAATCATAAACACGAGATTCTGCAGTTGCTGGAAATCTTTAAGAAAATGCTGGAGGAACTCGACAAGCCAAGCAGCATCTATGGAGGAAGATAAACAGCCAATGTTTTGAGATGAGACTCTTCATCACAATGAATTGTGCTGGGAATTTGAAATAGAAGTAGAAGGTTCTGGAACTCTTACAGATTTCAAATGAAAGAAACAGTGAGATAAAGGGGATTTGGCGGTTAAGTGGGCATGCACTGCGCTTGTCGTGTTCAAACACAAGAGTTTCTGCAGATGCTGGAAATCCAGAGCAACGCAAAACACACACACACACACACACACACACACACACACACACACCTGGAGCAGAGCCGCATTCACGGAAAGGAGTCAACGTTTCGGGCTGAGACCCTTCGGGCTTGGGCCAGAACATTGACTCTTTATTCCTTCCTGTCGTCGCTGCCTGACCTGCTGAATTCATCCAGCATTTTGTGTTTGTCATGTTTAAAAACTGGTTGTCAAGTTTAATAAAATCTCCAAGTGATTGATTGTCAGATCGGCTCCAGTTCCATAAGAGGCTGCAAGAGATGAATTGCCCAGCTACTCAGTCCCGCTGCCTTATCGCTATGCGAAAGGGTCACCCAAAAGCAACTTAGTTCACTTCTGCATCCCTTGTCACCTTCACGGGTAATCCTATGCACCTCCTTTCAGAATTAGAACCAGAATCAGCTTTACTGTGACTGGCATAGGGTGTGAGATTTATTGTTTTGCAGCAGTAGAGTGCAAAACCTTAAAAAAACACACTGTCGGTCACAAAACTCAAATAAATTAATAGTACAAATGAGAGGGAGTGTTCATGGGTGCACGAACCATCTAGAAATCTGATGGTGGAGGGGAAGAAGCTGTTTGAGTGTGTGCATCTCTTCCCTGATGGTAGGTAATGTGAAAGGACACGTCCTGGATGGCGAGGGTCCCAAGTGATTTATGCCACCTTCTTGAAGCCTTGCCAAGTACAAGCGATACATCAGCTGCACATTCACACCCTCCTACCTGGAACCTCAATTTTGCTTTCTGGATCGTAAAAAATTGCTGCTCTATAATTGACCATATCCACAGTTGGTGGACTAATTTTAGAGTGGATATCAACTTTGCTAAACACCCCTACAAGCACAGTCTTGAACGCCCGCTATTCTCTCCTATTTTCAATATGCCATTCCCAAAATTGCCTCTTGGTTTTTCAGAGGAGTGCCATTCAACTGAAACCACTGCTGTTGTACATCGGAGCAACTGTAAGTTAATCGGACATAAAGATTTTGAGTGGAGTTAATGGATGAAAGGTGGTAGAGAGATTTAGTGGTGAAACCTCATGCCCTGACAGTAGTAGGTCAAGATGCCAGTGATGGAGAGATTACATATTTAGATGCACACTTGAACAGAATTGTCATGCACCTTTGCCCTGTTTGTTGTAAAAGGCAAAATCTTCCGTTGGTTACCCATTTCAGTTTACCTTCCCATTCCCATTTTGACTTATCTGTCTAGGGCCTCCTCTACTGCCACAATGAGGCCAAACTCAGGTTGGACGAGCAACATCTCACATTCCATCTGGGTAGCCTCAAACCTGAAGGCAAAAACATCGATTTCTCTAACTCCCCCTTTTTCTCTTTTTCCATTCCCCATTCTAGTTGCCCTCTCTTCTCTTCTTTTCTCCTCACCTGCCCACCACTTCCCTCTGGTTCCAGACCTCCTTCATCTTACTTCCATGATCCATTGTCCTCTGCTATCATATTCCAGCCCTTTACCTTTACCTATCCCCTCCCAGCTTCTCACTTCATTCCTCCTCCCCTATCCACCCACCTTCCCCCTCACATGGTTTTACCTATCACTTACCAGCTCATACCCCCCCCCCCCCCATATTCTTATTCTGGTTTCTGTTTAGAATTAGATTAGATTATAGATGTCCCAGACGATTGTCAGGAGATTATTGAAAGGGTGAGACTCGAAAACAAGAAGAGATTCTTGATAAAAATAAGAAACTAGTTGTGCCAGAAATTTGAAATAGAAACGGAAAGTGCTGGAAAGACAAGTTCAAACCAAGTTTCATTCTGTGGTCGTTAATTATGCATAAATTGTCTACCTCATCCCCCGCATTACAGCAAAGGCTAATTTTATTGGTTCTAAAGTATTTTAAGGTACCTTACGCAACATCACTCATATATTCTCAGTGACTATGATTACCTTTGTTTTTTTCTCCCCGTGTATGTGCATACTTCTTTGTAAATTCCAGCAGATTATTTATATTTACCCAGACGTACATGTGAGTAAATGTTCTGTGTGTTTACCTCAATCATCTGCCGACCAGACCAAAACTCGAATTGCTCAGAAACAGAACCAGGTTTAGTAATACTCACATATGTCATGAAGTTTGTTGTTATAACAAAAAAAAACCTGTAAATTACGGAATATATATACTGTATATTAAAAATGTTAATTTAAATAAGTCATGCAAAAAGAGAAAAGAAAAGTGAGGTAGTGTTCATGCGTTCAACGTCCATTCAGAAGCCTCGTATCAGAGGACAAGAAGATTTTATAGAACTATAGAACCATAGAACATTACAGCACAGAAACAGGTCTTTTGGCCCTTCTTGGCTGTGCTGAACCATTTTTCTGCTGAGTCCCACTGACCTGCACCTGGCCTATATCCCTCCATACACCTCTCATCCATGTACATGTCCAAGATTCTCCTAAATGTTAATAGTGAGCCCGCATTTACCACTTCATCTGGCAGCTCATTCCATGCGCCCACCACTCTCTGTGTGAAGAAGCCCCCCCTCCATGTTCCCTTTAAACTTCCCCCCCCTCCACCCTTAACCTATGTCCTCTGGTTATTTTCTCCCCTAGCCTCAGTGGAGAAAGCCTGCTTGCATTCAGTGATTTTCCTGAATCGTTGAGTGTGTCCTCAGGCCCTTGTATCTCCTCTCTGATGGTAGCAATGAGAAAAGGGCATGCCCTGGGTGATGGGGGTCCTTAATGTTGAATGCCACTTTTTTGAGGCATCATTCCTTAAAGGCATCCTGGATGTGAAGCTCCATAATGGAGCTGACTGAGTTTACAACTTTCTGCAGCTTATTTTGATCCTGTACAGTGCCATGCCCCCCCTCCCCATCCCAGATGGTGATGCAGCCAATTAGAATGCTCTCACTGTACATCTGTAGAAATTTGTGAGTGCCTCTGGTTCTCTCCTGCAGTCCAAAGATGTACCGGTTAGTAGGCTAATTGGTCATTGTAAGTTGTTATTAGGCTAGGATTAAATCAGGGGACTGCTGAGCAGCATGGCTCAAGGGCCAGAAGGGCCTAACCTGTACTGTATCTCAATAAATAAACAAAGGTCAGTAAAACATTGCAGGTGAAGGGCCTCTACCGTTCTACATTGTATGTTAAATTTTACTTTGAACTTAAAACCATTTCATTGGCTAATGATCTCATTGCTATGTTGGGGTCCTTGCAGAATCCAAAGTAGCAGCTATGTTTGCGTGTAACTAAACAATAACAATGCTTCTTTCTCCTTCGTTAAAGCACCTGCACATGCTCCAGGCTATAGCTGAAATGGCAAAGGTAGGAGTTCTACATAATAGAGCATCAAGTTACACAACCCAGACTGTAGGTCACCGACAATGGGAAAGAACCAGTAAAACTTGAACGCTGAGAAATACAGTCTTCTTTTGTGAGGATGTTTTCCCATTTTTTAAAATGTTCCTCATTGTTCAAGTCCTTGCAGCAACAACCTTCCATTCAACTAGAGAATGGTAAAACTAGAGAATTGATTACAGGCTCCAGAAAGGGTAAACTGAGGGAATACACACCCATTCTCATTGTGGGATTAGTAGTGGAAACCATGTGACTGACCTTCTTGTTGCTCGCACAGATAGAGTGGGGGATCAAGTGTACCCGGTAACCGCGCAATTACAGAGAACCTAAGAGAGGCATACCAGCCGGCCACACCAGACGTGACCACAGTTGATGGAAAGACACCCACGGCAAACAGGAAGGTAGAAGACACCGAGAGTGGGACAGAAACCTGTAAAGAACATGCTGAAGTGTCATAATAACAGTCTGAGTTATTCAAGTCTGGAGATCAAGAATGCTAGAAGAGGTGCAGGCATGATCTTTGACGAAGTGGAGATTCTGGACTAGACTGGAATCAATGAGGGATGCTTGACAGCTGTGGCAGGTTTTGGATGCCATAACCTCCTTCAAAGCTAAATCTTGCGACATAGCACACAGCAGAACTTCGCTTCCAGGTGAGCTCAATGTCTTCTATGCCTGCTTTGACCACAAGAACAGAGAGGAACCATCGCACACCCCCATCTCCATCATAAGTATTCCACCCACCAAATATGACACCAAATATTTAATATGACACACCAGATCATCACTGGTGCAGCCAATTTATTTTAAAAGTCACATAATTAGTTAAAAGGAGATCTGCTTTTGGAGACTTGTGTGCAGTTATGGTATTTCAATTGATTGTAGTAAATAGGCATCTGTTAGTCGCGAGAGACCATGGATTTGCACCTTGGAAGGTTTTTCCAGGGTTGTGTGGGAGACCGGCAGTTGCCCGAGCTGCAAGCATCCCCTCTCCATGCCACCGATGTTGTCCAAGAGAAGAGCACTAGGACCCAAGCAGCTTGGCACTGGTGTTGTTAAGTAACAATGTGTTGTTAAGTGCGTTGCTCAAGTACACAACACGCTGCCTCAGCTGAGGCTCGAACCAGTGACCTTCAGATCACTAGACCAATGTTTTATCCATTGTAGTAAATGTACACCTGTATCTTGAAGACCCAACTATTGGTGACCCAGTATCCTGGCACAAACTACACCATGAAGACAAAAGAACACAAATCCATGAAAAGTTTATTGAAAAGCATAAGTGAAGAGAAGAATACAAAAAAAAATCCAAGTCATTGAATATCCCTTGGAGTACAGTCAGGCTGATAATCAAGAAATGGAAAGAATATGGCACAGCTATAAATCTGTCTAGAACAGCCCATCCTCAAAAACTGAGTGACTGGGCAAGAAGGGGACTAGTGAGGGAGGCCAAGAGACCTCTGACAACTCTGGAGGAATTACAAGCTTCAGTGGCTGAGATGGGAGAGACTACACAGACAACTATTGCCCAGGTGCTTCACCAGTCGTTGCTGTATGGGAGAGTGACAAAGAGAAAGCCACTGGAGAAGAAGAAACTCACATGAAATCTTTGCCAGGAGGCATGTGGGGAACCTTGAAGTCAGCTGGAAGAAGCTTCTATGTTCCGATGAAACCAAATTGAGCTTTTTAGCCATCAGTCTAAACGTTATATTTGGTGTAAGCCAAACACCGCACATCATCAAAAACACACGATCTCTACTGTGAAGCAGTGTGGCTGTTACAGGATTCTAAGGGGTGCTTCACTGCAGCAGGCCCTGGAAGCCCTGTGAAGGTAGAGGGCAGGATGAATTCAGTGAATTACAGGGAAATCCTGGAGGAAAACCTGACGCAGTCTGCAAGACAAATGCAAGTTGGGAGAAGATTTGTTTTCTACCAAGACTATGACTCCAAGCATAACACCAAAACTAGAGGAATGGCCTAAAACAACAAAGTTAATGTTCTGAACTGGCCAAGTCAGAGTCCAGACCTCAATCCAATTGAGAATTTGTGGCTGGACTTGAAAAGGGCTGTTCACTCATGATCTCCATGCAATCTGACAGAACTTGAGCAGTTTTGCAAAGAAAGATGGGGAAAAATTGCAGAGCCCAGATAGAGACCTATCCACACAGACTCCAGGCTGTAATTGCTGCCAGAGGTCCTTCTACTAAATACCAACTTGAAGTGGGTAAATACTTATGCAATCAATTATTTTCTGTTTTATATTTGTAATTAATTTAGATCACTTTGTAAAGATCTGTTTTCACTTTGACACAAAGGAGTCTTTTTCTGTTGATTAGTGTCAAAAAAAGCCAAATTAAATCCAATGAGATCCAATATTGTAAGGCAAAAAAACATGAAAACTTCCAATGGGAGTGAATACTTTTTATAGGCACTCTACACATATGCTTACCGTAATTTACAGTTTTGTATTATTATGTATTGCATTATACTCTGACCCATATCAACAAATTCACAACGTATGCCAGTAATATTAAATCACATTCTGATTCACATTTCTTGATCTTTTTGCTTTGCTCCTCTAGCCTGGAGACACACAAAAGACTGCAGATCATCAGAACAAGGGATTCTGCAGATGCTGGAAATCTTGAGCAACAGCTGATTCAACAACTGTAGATTCTGGAAGCTGAACTGTAATAAAACCAAATTGTTGGAGGAACTTAATGAACCAGGCAACATCTGTGGCGGGTCGAGAACTTTCATCTGGACAGCACATTAGAAGCTGGGAGCTGATAGAATATGTTAGGCGAGGAAGGTGGAGCATGGAAGAAAGGCAGGGAGGGTGGGGAGAAAATCATAAGCAGAAGAAAGCCAGTAAATGCTGGAAATCCAGAGCAGCACACACTGGAGGAATTCAGCAGGTCAGGCAGCTTGAAATGAATAAACAGTCGACATCTCAGGCTGAGACTGTTCTTCGGGACTGGAAAGGAAGGGGAAGATGCCAGAATAAAAAGCTGGGAGGGAGGGGGAAGGAGGATAGCTAGAAGGTGATAGGCGAAGTCAGGTGGGTGGGAACGGCAAAGGGCCGGAGAGGAAGGAATCTGAAAGGAGAGTGGACCATAGGAGAAAGGGAAGCAGGAGGGGACCCAGGGGGAAGTCCTCGGCAGGTGAGAAGAGATTTGAAGCCAGAGTGGGGGATAGAAGAGGAGGGGAGGGTGGGAATTTTTCTTACCAGAAGGAGAAAACAATACTCATGCCATTAAGTTGGAGGCTACCCAGATGAAATTTAAGCTAAAGATGAACATGAGCTTTATTTGTCACATGCACATTGAAACATAGTGAAATGTGTCTTTTTATGTCAGGTTAAATCAGCGAGGATTGCACTGGGCAGCTCTCAAGCATCGCCATGCTTTGGATGCCAACACAGTATGCCCACAACTCACTAAACCTAACTGTGCATCTTTGGAATGTGGAAGAAACAGAGGCATCCAGAATAAACCCACACGACCATGGGAAGAACAGACAAACTCCTGTCAGACTGCGGCGGGAGCCAAACCTCTGTCACGGTAAGCGCTAGCAACAACTGAACCCAGGAGCGGCGGAAAGGCAGACTCCCCCGTGAAGAGAAGGAAACAAAAGGTTATACATTGGAATACCAACAGAGCATCAGAGGCATGCCTAAGCAACTGCACCAGACAAATCATTATCCACAAACAGCTAGGACCCTGCTCCTGTGCTAAAAGGAGAGACCCCTTTAAATAGTCATTGAATGTGTGAAACCTGTGCCAATCACAATTTACTTGACAAGATTAAACCAAAAGCACAAGTGCTTAACTGCTCTAGTTAAGATAAGAATTAGTAAATATAGGAACTAGAGAAACCTCGAGGCCCAATGCCCTGAGGTAAGCCACAGAGACCCAAAGGGCTCGTGACAACCACGCTGCCTTTGTTTTGTACTGCTCCCACTCCCATTTTGTGGTCATTTTAATTAGCTCTAACCTCTAGCATGGAGACACTTGAGACTGCAGATGATGGAATCTGGAGTGAAAAAACAAACTGCTGGAGGGACACACAAAATGCTGGAAGAACACTGCGGTCAGGCAGCACCCGCAGTGGGAAATAGTCAACGATTCAGATTGAGACTCTTCATCTGGACTGAAAATGGCAAAGGAGGTGGTCGGTATAAAAAGGTGAAGGGATGCAGCAAAAGCAGGCAAGTGGATAGGCTAATGAGAAAAGATTAAAGTAGGGAGGTGATGGAATATGATAGGAGAGGAAGGGGGAGCATAGATGGAAAGCAAGGAGGTATGGAGGGCAGAGGAGAGTGGAAGGGAAGGGAACCAGTGGGAGGAGTGTGTGCGTAATGGGCAGAAAGAGAGGGTGTTGGGGGGGGGGGGAGAGAAACCAGGTGGAACAGGAGGATAGAGAAAAGGAGGCAGGGAAGCAGTAGTTACTGGAATTTGGAGAATCTGATGTTCATGTTGCTAGGTTGGAGACTACCCAGTTGGAACACGAAGATGAAGTGGTGTTTCAGTATTTACATTTACCCTCATCTATCAGCGGAGGAGGCTGAGGGCAGACATTCGTTGTGGTAATAGGGAGAATTAAATATCCAAAATAACATAATTTTATGGTGATTGGAGGAAAGTACTGAAGGGGATGTCAGAAGTAAGTTTTTTTTCCACAGAGAGTGGCAAGTGTGTGGGACGTTCTGCCGGGTTGGTGGTAGAGATAGATACACTAGGACCTTTTAAGAGACTCTTAGATAGGCATATTGATGAAATGAAACTTGAAGGAAAGAATCGGATTGATCATTGAGCAGATTAAAAAGTCAGCGCAACATTCTGGGCCAAAGAACCTGTGTAATTTTGTACCGTTCTGTGTTCTAAATCAAGCTGCTGGAAGAATTCAGCAGGTTGGACAGCATTGTTTCAGGTCAAGTTCCTGCATCAGACAATTCCTCTCCCCCCACCCCCCACACAAATGCTGGTTGAACTACTGTGTCCCTCCAACAGTTTACTTTTTAACTTTTTACATGACCTGACTCCAATCACTCTGGTGCTGGAAACCTTCAACAGCCGGAGCCACAACCTCTGCAATTCCTTCCTTCCTTCCACCGGCACCTCCCTTCCTGCACTTGACCAACTCCTTGAAACCTCGTTCTGTTAACCTAGCTTTGGGTCATCAGCCTGAACAGTCCTTTCCTGGCTCAATTATTTGCTGGGTAACGTCGCTCCCCAGAAGCCAATTATTTTTTTTCTTACCAGCGCTGCAGTAAGGACTTGTTCTTCCCACCCCATAATGAAAGGCCCCCTGTTCCATCAGTTCCGTGCGGCAGAAGGTCATCACTGGAAGGAGGGGAAGCAACCGAGATTCTCTGTAGAGAACACTGATTCTGTTAGCCTTCCCTTTAGAATCAGAATCGGGCTTTTGTCACTGACATAGAGTAAGACATGAAATTTGTTGTTTTGTGGCAGTTGTACTGTGCAGACATAAGAAATTACTCTACACTCAGTTGCCACTTTATTAGATACCTCCTGCACCTAACAAAGTGGTCACTGAGAGTATGGTCATTGTCTTCTGCTGCTGTAGCTTGTCCCCTTCAAGGTCAATGTGTTGTATGTTCAGAGAAGCTCTTCCGAGCAGTGCCGTTGTGACGCATGGTTATTTGAATTACTGTCACTCTCCTGTCAGTTTGAACCAGTCTGGCCTTTCTCCTCTGACCACTCTCAACCCCAAAGCACCTTCACCCACAAAACTGCTGTTTGCTGGACGTTTTTTTTCGCTTTTCACATTAACCTCTGTAAACTCTGGGGAGTGTTGCGCGTGAAAATCCTAGGTGGCGTGCAGTTTCTGAGATGCACACACCCCCACATCTGACACCAACAATCATTCCACAGTCACTTCCTTCACGTTTCTCCCCCCATTCTGATGTTTGGTCTGAACAACAAACAAATCTCTTGATCACGCCGGCGTGCTTTTACGCACTGAGCTGCTGCCACGTGATTGGCTGATTAGATATTTGCATTAATGAGCTGGTGTAACTAATAAAGTGGCCACTGAGTAAGGTACTGTAAGAAATATATTGTAAATGAGGTATAGTGAGATGGTGTTCATGGACTATTCTGAACTACAGGGTGACTGGCTGCAACAGGAGGTACGAGCATTCTCAACTGTGTTGGCTGTTGACGCAAAAAACAACACAGTTCACTATCTGTTTCGATGTACATCCTCCAAGAGGACCACAACCTTGTCATGGGATTTGGAGGCTTGTGTGTCTAAGTGACCTGGAGAGCAATGTTGGCTGGAGTCAAGGGCTTTATGCTTTGGCTCTTGGTAGGGTCACACATGCCAAACAGGTCAAAGGGTAGAGGCCAGACTAAGAGTGGTCCACCAGTCCTTGGGGGCCAACAACCAGTCAAAAGAAAAAATCATTACGGAATGAGGAATGAGGAATTCTTCCACAAACAAGAGAAAATCTGCAGATGCTGGAAATCCAAGCAACACGCAAGCTGGAGGAACTCAGCAGGCCAGACAGCATCTATAGAAAAGAGTACAGTCGACATTTTCGGCAGAGACCCAATTCTTCTACATCTGTGTGTGACAGATGGAGATGGAGAATCTTCATTGCTGCCCTAAACACCAACGGCATAACAGGCAGTAACTAACTAACTTCAATATACATGTGACAAACAAAGTTAGTCTCTAAACTTCAGCTACTGCCAGTTGCTGCTCATCACATTTATTTATGGCACTGGTTTCCAAAGCACACTGAACCCAGCATTCTCTCGGGGTGACTGGAAGCTGGTTCCCTTCTGAAAGGCACCATTGTCAAAAACAAGAGGCGTTTATTGTCATGTGACCTAGTCCATGCGTGCACAAGTCCAATGAAAAGCTTACAGCAGCATCATGGGCACATAGTATCATATAAGGGGTATTCACGAGAAAAAAAACATTATTAAACAGAATCCACACTCTCAAAACGCTGGAGGGACTCAGCAGGTTAGGCAGCGTCTATGGCAAAGAGTAAACAGTCGGCACTTCGGGCTGATACTCAAGGGGGGGAAGCTGCCTGAATAAAAACACGGGGGGAGGGAAGAAGGCTAGCTGGAAGGTGAAAGGTGAAACCAGGTGGATGGGGGAAGGTCAAAGGCTGGAGGAGGAAGAATCTGATAGGAGAGGAGAGTGGGCAATGGGAGAAAGAGAAGGAGGAGGAGACCCGGGGGGAAGTAATAGGTAGGTGAGAAGAAGTGAAAGGTCAGAGTGGGGTAAAGAGGAAGGGGGTGGAATTTGTTTACTGGAGGGAGAAATTGATATTCATGCCATCAGGTTGGAGGGTACCCAGATGGAATATTATTAAACAGAAATTGTGCTCAACTTCTACCAGAAAGGAAAATTAAAAACAGAAGTCCATTTTAATGCTAAGTGATTAAAGTGCTGAACTATATTGATTAGGGTACTGCAGAGCACAAATAAAAGACAGTGAGCTAAGTACAGTCTGCCGCCATTGCCACACACTTTAAACAAACATTTCCCAAACACGACAGTTCCTAATATTTATGGAACATACATCCGCTCTTCAAAAGTTATTTCTGTGGCGTCTGGAGTGTTCAGGGAAGGGGAGGACTGAACTCAGTGATTTAAGTGAGTCTGGATCAGAGTGAGGGCCGGAGGGTCTGTTCTGGACTGAAGTGGAGGGTGTGTATATATATATATATATAAACTCAACACAGTGACATAGAAACCCCACCGCCAACTAGCATTTTGGCACACACCAACGCATGCTCGCTACGGCGTAGAGCGACGCAGAAGTGAAAATCAGGGCTACGGCGTAGGCTGCGACGTAGCCCGTACGCACAAGTATAAATCAGCCTTAACTGAGTACTGGAAGCTACACGGTGGCAGGCACAACATTGAGAATGGTGCAGCCATACAAGGGACAGATACAGCCAGGGTGATGAGGTGAAAGTGAAGTGTGTTTAGAGTTGAGGACTTTCAGTCCTGATCTCTGGTGCTTTCTGTTTGGAGCTAGAACATCCTTTAGCCATGTTGCTTTCCCCCGGGCTCTCTAGCTTCTCTTGACCAGTAAGGGTGTCAGAGATTTCTGTGAGAGGGCAAGAGAACAGGATTGAGGGGAATAATAAATCAGCCATGGTGGAACTGACTCAATGGGCCAAATGGCCTAATTCTTCTCCTGGATCTTATGGTCACATGCACAAGAATGGTAAGATACAGTACAATAAAGAGCATACTTGCTGAGTACTGCACTTATGTTGGCAAAGACAGCAACACACAGAACCTAAGTATCCAAGACACAAATGATCGAAGACAGTGAGGGAAAACTGACTGTGCAAAACAAGGCACCAGTGTAAAAAAAATCAACGGTAAGACATGAGTGATTCTGAAGATGCTGGAAATCTTGAGCAAAACACACAAAATGCTGGAGAAACTCAGCAGGCCAGACAGTATCTACGGAGGGGAATAAACAGTTGACGTTTCAGGCTGAGACACTTTATCAGGACTGGAAAAGAAAGGGGACCATAGCCAGAATAAGAATGAGGGGGAAGGAAAGGAAACCAGATGAGGTGAAAGGTAGGGAGGTGGGAGAGGGAGCGGGGCATGATGCGAGACGCCAGGAGATTATAGTTCGGAGAGATAAATGGTATCTCTTCAAATCTCTTCTTCAATAGGCTGAAGAATAAGGAATCTAATAGGTGAGGGCAGCAGAACAAAAGGGGGTAATGTGGGGAACAGGAGGGTGCTGATGGACAAGTCATGAATGCCCAGGAGAGGAGAATAGGGAGTGGAGTCCACGGCAGAGTAAGAGACGGCCATTGTGTTGTATTGTGGAGAAGGATTAGAGCTGTGCAGATTCCTTTTAGACTTTGTGCGTCTCTAGCCTCTGCTTGACAGTAGCAGGGAAAAGCGGGGACGACCTAGGTCATGAGGATCATTGACAGCAGATTCTGTTCTTTGAAGTAGTGGAAAATGTCTCTGATTCGATAGGTTCATTGGCCACTGTAAACTACACCCTGTTGTGTAGGAAAGTAGTGGAATATGAGTGTGGGGATGAGGGTGATGTGTGGAGAATAAAATGTGATTAGTGTAAATGGTCGCCTGTGGAGTCAGTGGGGAAAGGACCTGGTTCATTTGGACTCCATGTGGAGCTATTAGAAGCAAAGATTCAAACAAAGGTAATGGAGGTATTTGTACCTGCTGGATTTTCTCTGCCCTTGAACCACCAATGGACCCTTCTCTCTAACGGGTTACAACCTGTGCAGAATCTCTAAAGTACAGCTCCGGATCTCTCAAACTCCCCAAGATCTGAGCACTAATTGCTCTGTGCAGCAACTGCAGGAGGTCAACATGAGAAGCTTCACTTACTGATTGGAACATTGATCTGATTATCACCTCAGCTCCACATTCCCTAGTGTTTGGGGACCTGGTTACTGTCAAGTCAGGGGTTTAAGACCTAGTGCTTGGGGTGTTGGTTGGAGCTCAAGGCCTAGTCTTTATGGTCCCAGTCATCATCGAGTCCAGAGTTCAAGGCCTAGTGTTTGAGATCCTCATTTGTCGTCATCAGCAGGTCATGGGGTCAATACTGAAGATTGATTGGAAGTCCGGACTCTCTGCAGGTCCACTGGGGAAGTCAAAGGGCCAATGTTTGTGAATTCACAAGTCCACTGGAAGATGGTGGACTATCTGTAGGGGTGTGTGGGAGGAAGGAATGGGGCTTACTTTGGTCTTGTTGCATGTTTTGTTCTGCCGAGCATTGTGGGTATGCTACATTGACACTGGAAAGCATGGTGATTCTTATGGACTGTCCCCAGCACATCATTGGGTTGTGTTGGTTGTTAACACAAATTATATATTTCACCGTATGCTTAAACGAATCTTGATCTGAATCTGCGACATTTCTGTGTAACCATAGTAGTGTGTCATCAAACATTGAACTTCTGGGTTCTAAAGCATCTGCCTCGATCAGCCTGTAAAATATTCACAGATTTCGCTTCTACTGCCCTTGAAGAAGAGAATTCCAGTGACTCCAACATCAAAAAGATACAGCTTCATTTCTGCCTTTAGTGTCTGACACTTTATTTTTTAAACAGTGACCGCTCACAAAAGGAGATAGCCTCTCCAATTCCAGCCTGTCAATATAAGGATCTTACATGTTTCAGATAGGTCTCCTCCAGATCTGCTAAACTCCAGTGGACACAGGCTGAGCCAACACAGATTTTCCTCTTGGTGACCCGCCCATTCCAGATGTTAAATCAACAGGCCTCTGAATTGTTTCCAAACCATTAATCCCCTACCTCAAATACAGAGACCAATGCCATGCAAAGTGCTCCAGATGTGGCTTTATGATTGCCCTCGTAACTGAAACCTAACTTTCCTACATCCGCATTCGACTCCCCAGTGAGAGAGAAGGATGAAAACTGGGTATTTTCAAGGGGAACAAAAGGTTAGCCCCAATGTGCAGAAGCAAGCTTAACAAGAAGCCTTTGTGCATCCTGAATGCGTTGCTTACTCTCTCCCCCGTGACATCGAGCAGTTCTCTTGAACTGCCTACATCAAGAGCCCCAATGAGTCTGTCTCAGTATTTCCTTTGAATTGTGTAGGGGTTGTGGGAATGGTGGCTGGTTTAGTCCCCACGGCTGCCAGAAATGTTTGCTCCGGGACCATTTAAAGTACGGGAAGTCAGAAATAGCTAGCTTTTGCTTTGTACGTTGATTCACGACGATCGACACTTGGTGCACAGTCCGCTCAGCTTTCTGCTCTTTCGCTGGAACGTCTGCTTCCGAAAAAAGGAAAGACAGGGCACATCTCCTTCCAGTCACTTTGCACAGAATTTCCTCGGGAGGCACTGATTTTCACACAGCAACTATTATGTACTCAAGATCCCACTGTCACTCAGGGGGCTTCCCACTTATGTGAGTGGAGATTCAAGTGCAACCATTCTGGATATTGGACTATGAGATCCCTGCTGTTCATCTTGTGCAGAACTCCAGGCATGGTGTCATTTCAGAATTTCCACCTTTTGGCTGGGTTCACATGGGGCCCTGCCTACTCTCTGAGGTAGATGTAAAAGAACCTGGGAGACAAGTTATGACTGGTGTCCTCATGGTATTTCAGATTCAGATTTGATTTGCTGATGCACCATCAATAACTCACTCTGAGACGTAAAGGCGAGATATCGGCTTTTATTGACTGGAAGAAGGAACAAGCAGTGAGTGACCACCACACAACATCCTGGAGACTGAGGGAGGAGCAGTGCCTCCAATCGCCTTTATACCAGGGTCTGTGGGAGGAGCCACAGGAGCAGTCAGCAGGGGGCGTGTCCAGACAGGTATATGTAGTTCACCACATTTGCTTATCATATGTACAGTACAGTGAAAAGTCTTAGGCCTAAGACCTTTGCACAGTGTATTTGTCAAAGTGGAGCGGAGAGAGAGTTTGTTAATCTGACAGGAGCAAGATTTTGGGAACGATGAGGGTGCAGTGTCACAGGAGGGGTGTGGGACAGGTGACAGAGAAGGAAGTGCCAGAGTTGCCAGTGGGGTGGGGGGGTAGACACACCCAGCCCTGAGACACCAGGCAAGGTAACTTGATTCCAAACTATTGGTTTATTGATCATTACAGAATGTCTGTCTGGTACTTTCTGCTCGCTGCCCTCTCCCTGCCCCTTTTCCCAACTATGACTCCCCTCTCCCTGCCCTCTTCCCACTCTCAGCGCACAATAGAGACCCATGTCAGAATCAGGTTTATTATCACACTCACATATGCCATGATTTCCTTCTGCGGCAGCAGTACAATGAAATACATAAAATTACGACAGTACTGCGCAAAAGTCTTCGACGCCCTTGCTATATACACCTTTCCCAGGACTTTTGCACAATACTGTACATAGAAACATAGGTGAAATGTGTAATTTGTGTTCAGGAGGATGTGGTGGGGGCATGCAGACATCAGAGCATTAAGAGAGTCCTTATCACCTTTCCAGATACAGCTTTCGAGTTGTTTACATGGTTTCGTAGACTACAGAAGTGACTAAACTATAAGTTCCTCTTTGATTTCATTGCTGTATGTTGCAAACTTTGGGAATGAAAAATAATTCTTTCAAGATCGCACTGGAACGAGACGAGTTAAGCTGTTCTTTCCCACTTAAAGTTAGGGTTGCTGAAATTCGGGGAATTTTTCAACACTGTGCTGGGTCATGGAGAGAGCCCTTGAGCATTTGGCTTGTGTAACACATGCCACAAAGAGAGGCTCTGCTGAAGCACATGCTCAGGAACATCTGAACTCTCTAATAACTGAGGCAGGGCTGGACTCGAACTTGCCACTCGGGATAGATGCGGAGGCGGTATGTGATCCAAGAAGCAGTGCAGGTACTTGTCTTGGATGCTATTTTTTAATGATCTCAAGGCCCTGATGGATATTGGTATGCGGAGCACTGCAAGCCCAGTTCACTGGTTCGCCGAGGAAACAGGCGGCGGGGGAGCTGCGGGGCCTCCGTCATTGCACAAGCCTGGTCCTCGTGCCGCGGGGTCACCTGTCGCCAGCGAAGGAGACATCGGAGGCAGTGAGGCACAGTGGGTAGTGGGTTCTGTCCCCTCCCTTCGGTGTTGTCTTCCAGCGTTCGCTTGGTGAAAGACAAGCTCGATTGTTAGATTGCTACACTAGCATGTGATGATCAGACTGTTGTGTCCTAGTTCTTGCAGAAACATGGCTTCTGGATAACGTCCCATGTACAGTCAATCTACACAGGACATGACATTTAGGGACTTGGGCTATATATATATATATATATATATATATATATATACATTTTTATGACTGTATGTTTACTGCTTTCGTAATTCTGTGTGCTATATGTACCCTGTACTGTGTGTGACTGTTGGGATTGTGTTTTGTGCATTGGCCCTGGAGGAATGCTGTTTCATTTTGCTCTAAGCATGGGTATTTATGTATGGTTGAATGACAATGAACTTGAAGTAATGCACAGCTACACTGGAAATGACCTTTAACCCTTTGCAAAATATGTACAGATGCACAAATTCGTCTGAGGTTTGTGGTAGGATAAAGGAACCTAATAATACAAATACTCCTTGAAAGTGGCATTACAGGGCTGGAAAGAGATGGTTTGACATATTGGCCTTCATAAATCAGGAGTCCAGATGTTATGTTGACATTGTACAGGACATTGGAGAGGCCAAATTTGGAGTATTGTGTGCAATTCTGGTCATCTCTCTACAGGAAAGATACCAATAAGATTAAAAGAGTACAAGGGAAATTTATAAGGGTATTCAATCACAATCAAAAGAAAATCTGCAGATGCTGGAAATCCAAGCAACCCACACAAAATGCTGAAGGAACTCAGCAGGCCAGGCAGCATCTATGGAAAAGAGTACACAGTTGACGTTTCGGGCCAAGACCCTCCAGCAGGACGTATTGCTGGGACTTGAACACCTGAGTTACAGAGATAGTATGAATAGGTTTGTACTTTATTCCCTGGAGTGAGGGAAGATTTTATGTACTGTATAGCTAGGGTGCCTGAGACTTTTGCATAGTGCCGTAGTAATTTTATATATTGCCCTGTACTGCTGCAACACAAAAGAAATTCAACCCCCAACCACACCCCTCCCCCACAGCCCTGACACACTTCTGCCATTTGCCCCACACCCCTCCTGTGGCAGTCCTGCTCTCCACTCTGCATTGACAGCATTGTGCAAAGGTCTTAGGCACTTTAGCTATACATATGTGCCTAAGATTTTTGCACAGTAGTGTATATCGTAAAATTTGTGGCAGCAATACAGAGCAAGACATGTGTTAACTTACAACTTCATAAACACCACTATTGTATCTGCTTCCACCATTACCCCTGGAAGTCTGGTCCAGACACCCACCTTTCTGCATTTAAAAAAAGTAGTTTCTGCTTTAACCTTCCTCGTTCTCACCTGAAATGCATGCCCTCTAGTATTCGACATTTCTACCTTGGGAAAGTGATTCTGACTGTTTACCCTGCCTTGCAAAATTTTATAAACTTTCATCAGGTCTCCTCTTAGCCTCTAAAGCTCCAGAGGAAACAACACAAGTTTGTCCAAACTTTTCTTATGGCCTACTGGCCTCTAATCCAGGCAGCATGCTGGCAAACCTCTTCTGTACCTTTTCCGAAGTCTCCCCGTCCTTCCTGTAATTGGACAGACCAGAATCTCAAAAGTCACTACAAAGGACTGTGAGAATGGCCGAGAGGATCATAGGGGTCTCCCTACCATTTAATCGGAGACACTTATCAGGAGCACTGTGTACGCAGGTCCCTTAGTATTATTAAAGATCCTGCCCATCCATCCAGCATCCTCTTGACTTTCTACCATCAGGCAGGAGACCGCGATGCATAAAAACAAGAAGAGCCACGATGAGAAAGAGTTTCTTCCCCAGGCCATTAGGCATCAGAACTCTTATCCGCATCATATTTGAAGTGTCACTGATTAAACTGTTCTGCATCTTACAATATTTAATATTGATGCACTTATAGTTTGTTATTCATGTGCAATTCATCTGTAGATTTTATCCTTACCTTCATAATTGATCATGAGTAATGTGTGTTACTGTGCTTTACACCCCGGTTTGGAGAAATGTTGTCTCATTTCTATATATGTTATATGGTTATATACATTATATAAATGTATGTAATTAAATGACAATAAACTTCACTTGACTTAGTAAAGAACGAGAGCACAAATAACTAAGGAATAAAGCGCTGCTTCAGATGGATAAAGCGATGAACTAATGTATCTTTTATCTAAGACAGGCACAAAAACTCAAAAGCATTATTTTGAGGAACAGCACTGGTCCTTGGTCAATAATTCCTGAAGTGAGTCTGGTAAACACTCACAGCACCTCACGGGCAAGAAGGATATAGAGAAACTTTCAGGTTAAATGAATGGACGGAGCAGATGGATTCTAAATGTGGAAAATGTGAGGTCATGCACTTCGTTAGATAAAATGGCAGATTAATGGCAGAATAACTTTTAAATAGCAAGGAGTAGAAGGGGGTTCAGGGAGACCTGGATGTCTTTATACTTGTATCACTGAGAGCTAACACAAAGGTACAGGCACACGGAAGTATGCTGGTCTTTATCGCAAGCAGATTTGAGCACGAGACCGGAGACATCTTGTTTCAATTATACAGAGCCCTGGTGAGAGCACATCTGGAATATCATGCACAGGCCTGGTTCCCCCTACCTAAGTGGCAGTGTAACAAACATTTACCAGACTCTATGCTGGAACAGTTGGCTTGCTATCAGAATCAGAATCAGAATCAAGTTTAATATCATCAGCATATGTGGTGAAATTTGTTAACTTTGCAGCAGCAGTACGACGCAGTACATGATAATATCGAAAAAATCCTGTGAATACAGTATGTGTGCATATATAATAGTTAAATTAAATAAGTAATGCAAAAATAGAAATGAAAAGAAGTAGTGAGGCAGGTTTCCGTGGGTTGAATGTCAATTCAGAAGTTGGATGTTAGAGGGGGAGAAGCTGTTCCTGAACCACTGAATTTTTGTACCTCCTTCTCCATGGCAACAATGGGAAGAGGGCATGTCCTGGGTGGAGGTGGGGTCCTTAATGATGGATGCTGCTTTTTTAAGGCACCCACCTTGACGATATCTTTGATACTACAGAGGTTAGTGTCAACGATGGAGCTGACCAATTTTACAACTCTTTACAGCTTAATTACAACAGTAGCCACCCGCCCCCCCCCAACGCCCCATACCAGACAATGATAAAGCCAGTCAGAATGCTCTCCACGGTACATGTGAGGATAAGTTAAATAAGATTTGCCTACACTCTTGGAGTTTATTGAAACATATAAGATTCTTACAGGGGTCTGTCAGGGATGATGTTTCCCTTGAGCCGGAGTCATAATCTCAAGAACAAAAGTCGGACATTCAGGACACAAATGAGAAGAAATGTTTTCACTCAGAGAATGATGAATCTTTAGAATCCTCTGAACTGAGTACATTTGAGGCAAAGAGCAATAGATTTTAGATTATTAAGGGAATCGGGGATAAGCAGTTAGTGTCAGTGAAGTGAAAGATCAGCCATGTTTCTTACTGAATCTTGTAGCATGGATGTGCGGTCTACTATTTCTTTTAAAGAAAATTCTTTGCTATCTTTTGTACCTTTATCAACAACATCTTTGTTTTTTCTTCCCCAAACTTTGCTTAGTGCACTTACATCTTCTGCCCCTGAAGGCACGATTATTCTTTTAGTCTGTTGCCAGGGTTACGGGTTTCATGGATAGCCATCTGTTAAAATGGCAGTGTTTCCTGTCTGACTGTCAGCAGTCAATGTGAGCAGGTTTCTTGATGGTAGAACATTCATCTGACAGTCACACATATGTGCTTCCTGGCATGAGTCACTGGATACTGTTGGAACACAGGAAGCCAGCCTGATCTTCTCCACTTCATAATGCAGCAGCAAATCATTAGCATTCCAAAAATATATTTTAAAAAAACCTCTCTAGTGTTGTGGTTTGGGAGATGAATGCCTTCACCAGTGCAGAGAAATCTGAATTAAGGTCATGAGAGTGATGAAGGGGGCATATGACTTCTTCAGATTTTGTATTTTCTTAAACCACGGAACTTTCCTTGTCCAATCTGGTAACACAATGATGCACTTTCTACCACGGTCCACTGTCCTCTCCGATCAGCTTCCTTCTTCGTCAGCTAACATACATGAACTGCTGGAGGAACGCAGCAGGCCGGTCCTGAGGAAGGTTCTCGGCCCGAAGCATCAACTGTTTCCTCGCTTCCATAGACGCTGCCCGGCCTGCTGATTTCCTCCAGCGTTCTTTGTGTGTTGCTTTGCATTTCTAACAGTTTACAGATTTTCTTTTGTTTCTCGTATAGTTCTTTACTTCTTCCACCCGTTCACTTCCTACTTCATTTCCCCCCACACCTGCCCACTTACCCCCTCACCTGATTTCACCTATTACCTGCCTGTTTGTACTCCTTCCTCTTCTTATTCTGGCTTTTGTCCTCTTCCTTTCCGGTCCTGATGAAGGGGCTTGTCCTGAAACGTCAACTGTGCATTTCTCTCTATAGATGCTGCCTGACTTGCTGAGCATTTTGTGTGTGCTTTTCAAGATTTCCAGCACCTGCAGAAGCTCTTGTGTTTACAGTCAGCAGAGTCACCTCCTCACTGGTCTTGTGGCCCGGGTCCAATTGTGACCTCCGCTGCTGTCAACGTGGAGTTTGCTGGTTCTGCTTTTCTCTGGGAGGTCTGATTCGTGAGAGCTTGGGGGTTAATTGCCCAGTGGAAGTTGTCCCTAGAGGGAAGGTGAGTGATTGAATCCGAGTTGATGGATCTGTGGGGGAGAATAGGATTAGTGTAAATGGGAGCTTAAATTTAAAGTTCAAAGTAAATTTATTATCTAAGTACATATATGTTACTTTATACACCCTTGAGATTCATTTTCTTGAAGCCATTTACTGAAAAACTACAATTTACAAAAACTGTCAAGCAGAGTGCAAAAGAAGACAAACTGTGCTAATAAAAAATAATACAGAGAACGTGAGTTGTAAAGAGTCCCGGTTAGTGAGTCTGTAGCTCACAGAATCAGTGCAGAGGCAGGGGAACCAAAGTTATCTGCACCATTTCAAGAGCTTAATGTTGATGGTTGGTTGGCCTGTACTCAATGGGGTGAAGGGCCTTTTTCTGAGCTGCATGGCTTTGTGAGTAAATTAGGAGGATATCTGGCCAAAGACCTATGCTGGCTGACAGAGAAATTCCATCAGCTCCACTCTTCCACTATTTCCACACAACCAATTCCAGCTCACACCACTCACCTAAACCCGTCCACCATTCCCCATTCTCTAACCAGTCACACAACTAGCTGAAACTAATAGTGTTTAATTAACCTGCAACGTGTGTTTAGGACGTGGGATGAATCCTGAACACCCCAAGGAACTTTACGGTATCAGCGACTGGGATTCAATTCCTGCCACCGTCTGTAAAGATTTTGTAGGTTCTGAGAGTGACCGCATGGGTTTTCTTCGGGTGCTCTGGTTCCTTCCCATAGTCCAAAGAAATACTGGTTGTTAAGTTCATTGGTCATTGGAAATTGTCCCATGATTAGGCTAGGATTAAATCGGGACTACTGGGTGGTGTGGTTCAAAGGGCCAGAAGGGTCTATTCCATACTCTATCTCAATAAACAAATTAAAAAGTCATGGTTTGTCTATGAGGCCCTTCGGGATGCATCAAAAAGGATGTGAAAGGTCCTTTGTGAAGTTGGAGTCACTTTTTTTTCTGGCATGGCCTAGAATAATGGTAGGATAGTTAGTGGCATCGGTCAAAAGTGCTGGGGGAGGGTGGTGAGAAGGGGGGAATGCCAGATCCATTATGCAAAGAATTGTTTTGAACCATTTTAGCTCAGTGCTAGAACAGAGAAGATGGGCTGAAGGGCTTTATTCTCGTGTGGTATACGATGTGAATCACACTCCAACTTGTTTAGCCAGTACATTTAGATGAGGAGGAAGTATAATTAAGAAGCAACGAGAGCCACCTGAAGAGAATTGGAGCTGTACTCTGCATTTTACTTTGATATAAAAGAAGCCTTTCAGCTGTTTGATTGAATAAAATAACACGTTGGAGTTTTTAAACTTTGAATGGAACTTCTTTCACTCTCTGACAGGAAGCTGGAATCTGACACTGGAGCTACAGGGAAGGTGAATGGAAGCTGCAACAGAGGGCGACATTAATCCTGACTCCTTCCCTTCTCCGTCTCCCTTTCACATGATGTCCATGCTAGCCTTTGCCCCCATCTCCATTAATCCCATTTCCTGCATTAAACTGAAGTCGAAGTTCAGTTTATTTTCATACTGTTACGTACTCGTGACACATGACAGTGGAGCCCTTGTCACGTGACTGGGGTTGAAGCTGTACTGGACTTGAGGTGATGGTCTTGTGATGGTGGTGACGTCATTTTCCCGCCAGTAGAGATCATGTGATGGGTTTTTTTTACAGGTTATAAAAGGTAGACCCCACCCTGTGAGGAGGGGCAGTTCGTGGCCGGATTTGCCAGGTTGACTTCATGCCACTGCGTGTTTTAAGTGATGACGCAGTTTAGTTGAAGGATGAAGTTTTTATTTAATGCCTAAAGTTTAAAAGGTCATTGCCAGCAGGTTCTTTACGATCCTGTTAGTTCGAGACAGTGGAGAGTGAAGATTGGAAGTTCGGAAGTTAAAGATCGAGGAGAATCGCTTTCTACGGTGAAACGGGGCCGACCTTTGTTTGATCCTTATTTGGAAGGATTTCGTTGACTATCTTCGTGTTAATCCCTAGGTTTAACTAGAAAGGATTGAAGGTAGTGGAGAAGGAAAGGTCAGTGCCTTTAAGCCGTTCTGTTTCGTAAAGTCTTCGTGGGAAGTTCGACGTCGGGAATTGAAGCAAGCGACGTGAAAGAGAACCTAAATCATCCTGTAAAGTCTCTCCTTTTAAATGGACTGTGAGCATATCGACCTTTTGGCAATACCACTTTAAAGAACTGTTTTTGGCAATGCCACTTTTAAGAACTGTTTTTGGAATATCACTTTAAGAACTGTTTGGGCTGCCGCTCAGCAGCTGTTTCCGGTTACGGTAGTGTTTGTTTACTTTTGGGGGGTTTGTTTTCTGTGTTTAATAAACGTATTGTTTGTTATAAGAAACCCTTGCCAAACTCATATATTTATTGTTGCCTGAATACGTAACAATACGCACTGCGTGGCAGGTTGGAGTTGCGTCTCTACCAAAGGAGGTGTAAGATGCTCCTTCCCTCTGCTAGCCTGCAGGTCACCCTTGTGCAAGATGTAGTAGTGGCTTATGTCCACACTTTGTCCTTGGGGACAAAGGCCAGCACGGACATGAAAGTGTCCAATCCACGTGCACAGTCTCCGACACACGTTTCCTCCCACTCTGCTTCCTGTAAGAATTTGCTTCCATTCTCCCATAGGTATCACACCCATTGCGACAATGCCACCTTTACACTAAAGGGCTTCCCTCAGGCACCTGTGCATCCACCATGGTTGACCAGTTTCTCTGTCCTAGAGAGATTTAGGCCAGTTAGAAGAGTGGGCTGAAAGATGGCAAATGGAGTTTAATCCTGATAAGTGTGAGGTGCTACATTTTGGTAGGAATAATCCAAATAGGACATTCATGGTAAATGGTAGGGCATTGAGGAACGCAGAAGAACAGAGAGTTCTAGGAATAATGGTGCATAGTTCCCTGAAGGTGGAATCTCATGTGGATAGGGTGGAGAAGAAAGTTTTTGGTATGCTGGCCTTTATAAATCAGAGCATTGAGTATAGGAGATGGGATGTAATGTTAAAATTGTACAAGGCATTGGTGAGGCCGAATTTGGAGTATTGTGTACAGTTCTGGTCACCAAGTTATAGGAAAGATGTCGACAAAATAGAGAAAGTACAAAGGAGATTTACTAGAATGTTACCTGGGTTTCAGCACCTAAGTTACAGAGAAAGGTTGAATAAGTTAGGTCTTTATTCTTTGGAGCTTAGAAGGTTGAGAGGGGACTTGATAGAGGTATTTAAAATTATGAGGGGGATAGATAGAGTTGACGTGGATAGGCTTTTTCCATTGAGAGTAGGGGAGATTCAAACAAGAGGACATGAGTTGAGAGTTAATGGGCAAAAGTTTAGGGGTAACATGAGGGGGAGCTTCTTTACTCAGAGTGGTAGCTGTGTGGAACGAACTTCCAATAGAAGTGGTAGAGGCAGGCTCGATTTTGTCATTTAAAAAAAAATTGGATAGATATATGGACAGGAAAGGAATGGAGGGTTATGGGCAGAGTGCAGGTCGGTGGGATTGGGTGAGAGTAAGTGTTCTGCATGGGCTAGAAGGAACGAGATGGCCTGTTTCTGTGCTGTAATTGTTATATGGTTTCAGTGCACATTGGGGCATTTGATGGTCTTTTTATTGGGTTCATTTGGGTTTCTATCAAATATTCAAATGTGACGATACATCTCTACCAAAGAAGGTATAGGGTGTTCCTTCCTTTTGCTAGAACACAGGTCTCCCTTGGACAAGGGACCTGCTTAGCTCCCCCACACCAATCAGGGTCATGTGAAGCCATGGAGGCAGGTGGGGGATGGTCATATGAGTAGGTGGTACATATTACAAAAGGTCAAATTTTCTATCTTGCCTCACACAAAGGAGGGACACAATGGCCCTCGACTAAGTGCTGGCCTAAGTTGGGCTAAAACTCAGCATATTTCAAAAGAAGGGAAATATTTCGCGGTGGATGGCTGCAGAGAGAACTTGATATTTAAAAATAAAGTTTCAACTTTAAACCTTTGAATTGAAGGTGCAAAAAGCCAAGAAAAAGAAAAGTTTAAAAATGTGGTCAGCTATATTGCTATTTTCACAAGAATGTTTCTCCAAATCTCACTGTAAAACTTAGCCACTCTGTCAAAAGCACACATTTAATCTTTGCAATTATTATTGAAATGTATTCTGCCTCTCTGTTTATGCATTACCCTGTAAATATTTCCAGGATATTATGAGTGATTCCAGCATCCTTAATAGGCATTGTGACAGAAGTCACCATGACAAGAAAATTGTGCTCATTGTAAAACTGATGCTGGGTTTTACTTAAAAAGCGAGCGAAGGAATGCAACGGCCTCTATTCCCCTAATGAGCTCTCTGTCTCAGGCATCCTGGAGGCTAATTAAAGACAGTGGAAATGGACCTCGTGTGCTTGCTCCTGCTCTGCTTGCTAACTCCCCCGCAGTGAATAGTGACAGAACAAAGTTACTTGTCACAGCTCTCCGCTGTTTCATAACTAACAATGGCTGTGACACCATATCCCAAAGGATAAAACACCCTGTACATCATTTACTGTTTAAATCACGCCTGTCTATTGTACAAACAGTTCGTAAAAACTAACAGCAAGAAATAGTTTTAATCATTTGAAACTGATCCTGCAAAACTTCAGCTTGCCAAATAACCACATGTGCACAGAATAGTAGTTTATTCTAACTCACTGATGAAATATATCCAATGAAAGGTCATCTGCTGAAACAGTTTCCTTCTGTGCACGCATGCTGCCTGATCCGCTGAGCACATCCAGCGTCTTCTGCTCCATTCTCCTCTCCTATCAGATTCCTTCTTCTTCAGCCCTTTACCCTTGCCACCTATCGCCTCCCAGCGTCTCACTTCATCCTCGCCTTCCCCCCACCCACCCACCTCACCTGGCCTCACCTGTCACCTATGGGAGAAAATCTGCTGGAAATCCGAGCAGCACGCACACAAAACGCTGGAGGAACTCAGCAGGCCAAACAGCTTCTAAGCAAAGAGTTAAATAGACGTTTCAGTCCAAAGACCTTTGGCAGGATTGTCAAAGGGTTTCGGCCTGAAACGTCGACTGCGTGTGTTCACCTGACACCTTCCAACTTGTCCTCCTTCCCCTCCCACCACCTTCTTATTCTGGCTTCTTCCCTCTTCCTTTCCAGTCCCAATGAAGGGTCTTTACTGCTTTCCATAGATGCTGTCTGACCTGGGGGGTCGGGGAGTGGAATTACCAGAGGAATCAACATTCATGCTGTCAGGTTGGAGGCTACCCTGATGGAATATGAGGCGGTGCTCCTCCAACCTGAAAGTGGCCTTTCAGTATATTTTGGCAGCTGGCAGACCAGAATTAGACAGTATATTTCAGGCTCGATCTGATTACAAGGCCTCAGGGCAGTCTCTGTGGACATATGTCCCATAGTTACAGCTACAGATCATGACAATCTATTTGCTGACTTCATTCATCCTCCGCTACCTTCTCTTGGGACTGAAAATGACTGACCTTATGCTAATTTTGTTCCACTTAGACGTGGCAGTGAATAATTAAGTCACGCTTCAAACCTGAGCAATTTTGCGCAATATTTCTGATAACAGACCGAGCTCAGTGTTTTTCCAGGTTTCACGTCAACACTGCCATAAAAATGCTGGAAACCTTTCTTATTTCCTCTTGCCTCTGTCCCACTTCTGGATAGCTTTTGTCCACAGGAAATCACAGCCCTCAGAGAAAACCAAAATGACGTTAATCTTTTAGCCTTCCATGAATAAATATCCCTAGCCAATGCCCAGGGCAAGAGTGCCTCATTTGTAAATGTCTTGCAAGCTCTTTGTCATATCCTACTGACTTTGTGGGGTTAGTAATATCGAATTTGGTTACTGAGAAGCTCAGGCTAGGAACGGTTTGGTCATTGGTCGCAGCTGAACTCTGCTTGAACGCAGTCCCAGAGACCGGACTGGTAACGCAGTGAGGAGTTTGTATGTTCTACTCGTGACTGTGTGAGTTTCCTCCGGGTGCTCTGGTTTTCTCCCACAGTCCAAAGGCGTGCCATTTGGTAGGTTAATAGGTCACTGTAAACTGCCCCGTGATCAGGCTCGGATTATCTTGGGGGCTTACAGGGTGGCGTGACTTGAAGGGCCAGAAGAGCCTACTCCACGCTATGTCTCAATAAAATTAAAAAAAATAATAATTCAGGGGCTTTACAGGCTGAGACAGCATTTAATTGCCCAAACCTAGCTACTCTTGCAAAGGTAATGGGGATCTGCCTTTAAGAACCACTGCAGCCTTTGTGGCGTGGCTTCAACCGTTGTATCATCAGGGAAAGAGTACCAGAGACAGTGAGGGAAAAACAAAATATTTCCAAGGCAGCATGTTGTGCAGCTTGGAGGGCTGTTTCCAGGAGCTGGTGGCCCCATTGCTTTTGTTGCCCTTGGTCCACTAGCTCAGGCGTTCCCAGCCTGGGGTCCATGGTATTGGCAGTGTTCCACTTTGTAAAAACAGGTTGGGAACCGCCGTGCTGGCTGGTGGAGATGGTGAGGTTGGAAGGTGGTGCCTAAGGAGCTGCTGCAGAGCTGCATCCTGGAAATGATGCTACCCCCTGCCACCGTGCTTCGCCAGTGGAGTGGCTGAATAGTTACGGTTGGGGTACCCATCATGTTTGCCATTACACCCTGTACGATGACGACTTTCATGAGTGTTGCTGATTTCTCTAATGTCCAGTAATTTCTCCCTCCTCTCCCTTTTCTCTTTCGATCCATTCCTCGTTCTGGCTCCCCCTCACCCCTTCTCTTCTCATCACTTCCCACTGGTGGCCTCCTCCCCTTTCTTCCGTGGTCCACTGTCCTCTCCTATCAGCTTCCTTCTTCTTCAGCTTGTTACCCCTTCCACCTATCACCTCCCAGTTTCTCATCTCATCCTGCCCCTCTTACACCCACCTATCTCCCTCCTCACCTATCGCCTGCCAATTTGTATTCCGTCCCCTCCCCCCTCTAATTCTGGCTTCTCCCCCTTCCAGCGCTGATGAAGGGTCCCCGCCCAAAATGGTGACTGTTTATTCTTCTCCATAGATGCTGCTCGACTTGTTGAGTTCTTCCACCTCTTTGTGTGTGTTGCTCTGTCTTTACCTCATGTGTAGGAGGGGCTCACTGACTAGAAGCACTGGCCAGAATTTTTTGGGAAATTACATCTGATTAGTCTTTAACAATGCAAGATCCCCCAAAGCTCTTTTTTATACCATTTACTAATGGGTCCATGGAGCCCAGATTGGGAACCCCTGCACTGAAGTGATCCGCAGGAGCATTGTCAAATTGCCTGGCCATATGAATGCAGGTGAAATAAAAGCTTGGTGAAGGACATGGATCTGAAGTAGCAGACAACTTGCAGGAAGAACTCTCTGGGTCAAGCAGCCGGAGGAGGAAAGGAATTGTCAAACGTTTCGAGTTAGAACCCTGATGAGGTGTCGACAATGTCAATCCTCCCACGGAAGTTGATTGACCCGCTGACTTCCTCCAGCAGATCGTTGGCCGCTCGATTGAACCCCTGCCTCAGCAAGGATCGGGACCCATTGCAATTTGCCTATTGCCACAATAGGTCAATGGCAGACACAATCTCAATGGCTCTCCAAGCGGCTTTAGATCACCTTGGACAACACAAGCACCTGTGTCAGGATGCTGATGATTGACTACAGCTCAGCATTCAACATCATCATTCCCACAATCCTGATTGAGAAGCTACAGAACCTGCGTCTTTGTACATCCCTCAACAACTGGATCCTCAACATCCTAACCATAAGACCACAGTCTATGCAGATTGGTGACAATATCTCCTCCTCGCTGACGATCAACATTAGTGCACATCAGGGATGACTGTTTAGTCCACTGATCTACCCTCTCTATACCCATGAATATGTGGTTATGCATAGCTCAAATACCATCTTTTAGTTTGCTGATGATCCAGCCATTGTTGGTAGAATCTCAGATGAAGATGAGAGGGCATACAGGAGTGAGATATGCCAACTAGTGGAGTGGTGTCACAGCAAGAACCTGGCACTCAAAGTAAGTACGATGAAAGAGCTGATTGTGGACTTCAGGAAGGGTACGATGAAGGAACACATACCAATCCTCATAGGGGGATCAGAAGTGGAGAGTGTGAGCAGTTTCAAGTTCCTGGGTGTCAAGATCTCCGAGGACCTAATCGTTGGACAAAAGATAGGATTAAGTATATAGGTCCTTTGAAGATAAAATTATGTTATTTGGGGAAATTAAAAACTAAAGTTATTTTGAACTCCATGGAGCATGTGGGGATCCTCCGATATCCAGGCAATCTTTCTATCTTTTTTCTTTTTTTTTCTTTTTTTTTTCTTTCTTTTCTTTTTTTACAGATCAGGATCGGGAGGGCCAATATTAATTTTTCACTATTCTAATATTCTATTCATTTTATGTAATTCTCTTAAAAATTAATTAATTAATACATAGATAGATAAATAAATACAGACAATTCAGGAACAGCTTCTTCCCTTCTGCCACCCAATTACTGAATGGACATTGAACCCACAAATATGAACTCACAACTTTCTTATTTCTTTTTTTTTGCACTATTTATTTATTTTAAGTATTTTGTAAATACCTTCTTCTGAAATTCACCATTTTTATTATTATATATTGCACTGTGCTGCTGCTACAAAATCAACAAATTTCACAACATGTGCCAGTGATATTAATCCTGATTCTGATTCTGTTTCTTTCAGGTGTGAATTAGGATAGAGGTAGCTGAGCTCAGACAAGGAAAGGGGGTCGGATGGGAAGCTAACACAGAGAAGAATACTGTTGACTCCTCTGTCAGGAGTGTAATTCAACCCAGGGAGTGAGGGCGTTTAGACTCAACTATATTTAACACTAGATCCTCCAACTGGGAAGCCAATATACCCGATCCACAATAAAACATAATAAAAGTAGATATCCTGCTGATTCAGGTGTGAAGTTTAGGTGTCTGGTAGAAGAGAACATTCCTTTGATGTCCAATATTGAGACATTTATCATTAAAATAACCTATAAGATTTCCCCAATGTCCCACTTACTGGTACAATTCTGTCAGCAAATGCAGGCTTGGCCAGATTGCTCTGAACCATCTAGCCCTCTGATGACAAAAATAGACAGCTGACCAAGGAATCACAAGAGCCTGCAGCGCAGAAGGTCATTTGGCCCATCATGTCCTTGCCAGTCAAATCAAACTCAGAATCAGATTTAATATCAATGGCATATGTTGCAAAATTTGTTAACTTTGTGGCAGCAGTACCATGTAATACATGATAAATATAGAAAGTAACTGAATTACAGTAAGAATGTATTATATATATTTAGTATATTATATGTAAAAATAGTCAAATTCAATAAGTGGGGCAAAAACAGAAATTTTAAAAAAGTCGTGAGGTAGTGTTCTTGGGTTCACTGTCCATTCAGAAATCGGATGGCAAAGAAGAAGAAGCTGTTTTTGAATCACTGAGTGTGCGCCTCAGGCTTCTGTGCCTTCTTCTTGATGACAACAATGAGAAGAGGGCATGTCCTGAATGGTGGGGAGTCCTTAATGATGAATGCCACCTTTTTAAGGCATTGCTCCTTGAAGAAGCCCAAATGATGGAGCTGACTAATTTTACAACTCACTAAACTCTCTGCAAAAGGGAGTCGCTGTGACTTAATCTACTTCCCACTTCTCCATACAGGTCTTGTGGATTCAAAAGAAATCATAGAGAGAATCGTAGGGTGAACCTGGTTCCAAGTTACCTGGTTCCTGGTTACCAAGGAAACAGGTCCTTCTGCTCAATGGGACCATGCAGATCATTAAGCACTAAGGCTATATTAATATATTTTTTAAAATTTTCCCTAAATTCCCCTCAATCCCCTTCACGTTCCACCACTCACCTAGTCACTAGGGACAATAAACCAAGCAACCTGCACATTTTTGGGATGTGGGAGGTAACTGAAGTACCAGGAGGAGACCATGTATTCACAGGGAGAAGTGACGAACTCCACACCATCAGCACCGCAGGTCAGGGAGACCGGAGCTGCCCAGGCTGCAGATCTGATCACTACACCAGCGTGCCAACCGTCCCGGGCCAATTGGCTGGATGGTATTGAGAACCCCAAGGCCATGCATCAGGAGCCCCGTGCGAGCAGTGGAGAGAGCGCACCACCTCACCAAGGACCTGGCCACTCCCTCCATCGGGTACCTCCTGCCTCATCTGCAGGAGAGTCGGCATTTCCCACACCAGCCCAATCAATCACCTCAGAACCCACAATGTCAAAATGGAAGCAAGTTATCCTCAATCCCAAGGAACAGGTCAAGGAGGAGGACACTTGAAACATGCCAGCCCACTTTCCCATTGACTCTGTCAATACAATACTGTGCAAAAGACTTAGGCACATATATGTAGCCCTGGTGGCCTAAGACTTTTGCACAGTACTTATTAATTTTATCTGTTGTACTGTACTGCTGCCGCAAAAGAAAAACAAATTTCATGACACATGTGAGTGATGATAAACCTGACTCTGATATGGGTCTCTATTGAGGACTGTGAGTGGGAAGGGGGCAGGGAGAGGGGAAATCATGTTTGGGAAAAGGGGAAGACAGAGGGGAGGGAGCAGGAAGCACCAGAGAGACATTCTGTAATGATCAATAAACCAATTGTTTGGAATCAAATGACCTTGCCTGCGTCTGCACCCACACCGTGCCCCTGTCCTTGGCACTCCTTCTCTGCCACCTGTCCCACACCCCTCCCACAGCAATCCACCGTCACCATTCCCAACATCCTTTGCTCCTGCCAGATTTACAATCTCGCTCTCTGCTCCACATAAATACAGCATTGTGCAAAAGTCTTAGGCACCCTATCTAGATGTATGTGCCTAAGAATTTTGCACAGTAGTGCACTTCTGTCTGCCTCAGTAAAGCAACCAGCATAATCAAAGACCCCAAACAAGAGAAAATTTTCAGACGCTGAAAATCCGAGCAACACACATAAAATGCTGGAGGAGCTCAGCAGGCCAGGCAGCACCTATAGATAAGGGTTTTGGCCCAAAACGTCGACTGTACTTTCTCCCATAAATGCTGCCTGGCCTGCTGAGTTCCTCCAGCATTTTGTGCATGTTAATCAAATACCCCACCTATCTCAGATATTCTCCCCCTCCCTTCAAGCAGACGATACAAAAGCCTGAAAACGTATACCATCAGGCTCAAGGACTGCTTCCTGTTATAAAACACTTAAATGGTCTGCTTGTACTGAGAGATGGATTCTTGACCTCACATCCTACTTCATTGTGATCTTGCCTCCACTGCACTTTCCCCGTGGCTGTATTTTATTCTACATTCTGTTATTGTTTTTCCTAGTAGTTCCTCATTGAGCTGTGTAATGAACGGAACGAAAGCCTCTCGCTGTACCGCGGTACACGTGACAGTAACAGATGAACTCCAGCTCAAAGTCAAGTTCAGGCACGAGGCTCCCAACTTTCTGGGCAGAGGTCAGAGAATGGGAACAAAGCCCCTGCCAGTCACTGCCCCAAGAGTACAGAGATGGGCGGGTGAGCAGGGGTTCGACAGGATGGAGAGCTGAGCTCATTGTTGCTTCAAATATGGAATGAAAACACCCAATATCTAAATTATGGATGCCACTAAATTGGATTAAAAGTCATGGTTAGGGGAGGACTGCAAACAGTTACACATGAACAATAATAAGCTGGCAAAATATCTCACTTATTAGCAAATCCAGATCAAAACGGAGAAATGTGAGGTGGTAACCTTTAGTAGAAAGAACAGGAAAGTTCTTCATTATTTGTAAAATAAAGTGCTGTCAAGGAACAAATGGATCTTGGAGTAAAAATGCACCATTCACTGAAAAGTTGCAGCACAGGTTAATTGGTTTATTAGTGGTAGCTGCCTTCACATCCACTTCTGTAGTTGTACCGTGGAGAGCATTCTGACAGGCTGCATCACTGTCTGGTACGGAGGGGCTACTGCACAGGACCAAAAGAAGCTGCAGAAGGTTGTAAATCTAATCAGCTCCACCTTGGGTACCAGCCTACAAAGTACCCAGGACATCTTCAGGGAGCGGTGTCTTAGAAAGGCAGCATCCATTATTCAGCACCCAGGGCATGGCCTTTTCTCACTGTTACCATCAGGATGGAGATACAGAAGCCTGAAGGCATGCACTCAGTGATTCAGGAACTGCTTCTTCCCCTCTGCCATCCGATTCCTAAATGGACATTGAATCTTTGGACACTACCTCCTTTTTTTTAATATACAGTATTTCTGTTTTTGCACTTTAAAAAATCTATTCAATATACCTAAATGATTTATATGTTTATTTTTATTATTATTTTATTTATTATTAATTTTTTTCTCTCTCTGCTAGATTATGTATTGTATGAAACTGCTGCTGCTAAGTTAACAAATTTCACGCCACATGCCGGTGATAATAAACCTGACTCTGATGGAACAGTTCTCTGAGTAGCCAGGACAAAGCTCATCTCAGGCATCAAGTGTGCAAAGGCTGCCTACGCACAAAAAGTTCAGCAACGCCTGGCTAACAATCCCCAGTGTATGTGGCGGAGCAAGGAGCAACAGAGTTGGCTCTGCCAGTGACACCTCCCTCCCTGATGCTCTAAACAACTGTTGAGCACGCTTCGAGGCACGCAAATCAACGGCGGCCTTGAAAGCTACCCCCTCTCAAGTGAGCCGCAACTGTCCGTGACAGCAGAAGATGTGAGAAAGACTCATGCTCCGTAAGGCAGCCGAGCCAGGCAACGTCCTAGGCTGAGTACTCAAGTCAAGTCACCTTTACTGTCATTTCAACCATAACTGCTATGTACAGTACACAGTAAAAATGAGAACGTTTTTCAGGACCATGGTGTTACATGACACAGTCCAAAAACTAGACTGAACTACGTAAAAAAACAACACAGAGAGAAAAAAAACAACTACACTAGAATACAGACCTACCCAAAACTGCATAAAGTGCACTAAACAGTGCAGGAGGTAAAAAAAATTATCCATGAGCCCTAATCAAAAGTTGTGTATTCAAACTTAAATTGGAAAATTCAATTAAATTAACACCAGGTCTGAAAGGCCGCTGCCGCCGTGTCGCGCCGCCTCATGGGAATCAGCCCACATCTCAGGGACCGAGTACACGTTTGCATCTTGAATCTATTACAAGGGCAAACGAAGGAGTGGAGCTTAGTGCCGGAGGGGAAAAATTGAAGGGTAGGGAAGTTTTGCTAAACCCTTTATTGAACTATTTTAGAATAGGGGCTGTGGATCTGGACAGATAGAGAGATGCTGGAGAGGGTGTGCAAAAATCAGAAGTGTGCAGGTAGCCTTTCCAGGAATAGACCAACAGACTGGAGCTTCAGGAATCAGGTGGAGCAGGACTAGAGCAATTAGGGCTGATGCCTAACAGCTCAAGAGGACACAGATTCGATCCTGACCACTGGTACTCTATGTGGAGTTTGCACATTCTTGCTACGAGCTTCTGGGATTCGAATGGCTGCTCCAGTTTCCTCCCACGCGTCAAAGAGTTTTAACACCTCAGTTATATCTCCCCTCAGGCTCCTGCCTGGAAAAAAATCCTCAGACGAGCCAATCTCCCTTGTTAGCTAAACTTCTCCTCCCCAGCGCCGAGACTAATGAACGAATTATGCATAAGTGCCCATGGCTCAATCACAGAATGTAACAGGTGCGGTCTATGATCAAGCTGAACACAGCCTATCCACCCACCCAGGCACAGAGCTTGTCATATCAACAGCAAACTTGGCACAGTCGCAGATGATGGAAGCATTAGTCAGTCAGCTGCAGCTGTGTTGGTACCAAACCTTGAGTCGTGGTTTCATCCTCTTGATTCGGCACTAACAACACCTAGTCGGACACTTCATTGGTGAGATCGGTCGGCTGGTTGGGTGGTGTCACACCAACAAACATTGCACTCAATCAATGTCAGTAAGACCAAGGAAATGATGTAGACTTCAGGAAGGGGAAGTTGGGAGAACACACACCAGTCATCTTTCACAGTTCAGTAGTGGAAAAGGCGAGCAGCCTCCGGGTGTCAACATCTCTGAGGATCTATCCTAGGCCCAGAACATTGATGCAATAACAAAGAAGACATGCCAGTAGCTGTATCTTATTAGATCTTGGAGGATATTTGGTAAAATCTCCAAACTCTGGCAAACTTCTATAGATTCACCGTGGAGAGCATTCTGAATGGTTGCATCACCACCTAGCATGGAGGCAGCAACGCACAGGATCAGAAAAAGCTGCAGAGGATGGTAGATTCAGCCAGCTCCATATGGACCCTAGCTCCCTCACTATCGAGGGTATCTTCAAAAGGTGATGCCTCAAGAACGTCATTGGGACTCAACTGCCGGACCTGGAGACAATCTACAACTCTTGATGCCTAGAGTGCGCGTGCAACATCATTAAAGACCCATCCCATCCTGGACACTGTCTATCCAATCTGCTGCCACCTGGTAGGAGATACAGAAACACCCTAGCCAAGACAGTGAAGCTGAAAAACAGCGTCTTCCTGAGGGCTGTTGCATAGCTGAATAATGCCACCTCCTGACTTGCTGATGGCCCCTGATGGCTGAAAACATTTGTTGGATGTAGATATGGGATTTTTACTGCATGTGTTGTAAATATCTGTTTGGCATGGACCAGAGCAGCATGCAATCTCGCTGTCGAGTAATGACAATAAAGTTCTATTTTATTCTTAAGAAGGTGGCATCGTTATAAAGGACCTCACCATCCAAGATTTCCTCTCAGGAAAGAGGTACACACACACACACACACACACACACACACACACACACACACACACACACACACACACACACACACACACACACACACACACACACACACACACACAGACAGACACACACACACACACACACACACACACACACACACACAGACACACACACACACACACACACACAGACAGACAGACAGACACACACACACACACACACACACACACACACAGACACACACACACACACACACACACACACACACACACACACACACACACACACAGACACACACACACACACCCACCCCCTTTTAGGATCAGCTTCTTCCCTCTCCCATCAGATATCTGAATAGTCCATGAGCCCATAAACACTACATCACTGTTTTGCTTTGTTTTGCACTATTTTTTTCTATTTTTTCTTAATTTATAGTAATTTCTAAAATGTATTGTGCAATATCGCTACTACAAATCAACAATTTCACGACATACATCAGATATAAGAAATCTGATTCAGAACTGGAATTGTACAGCATGGTCAGAGGAGTTCCTTGAATGAAATATCAAACAATCGATCTTGGGCAGTTGAAAATATACATAGGACACACAGTAAGTTCATCTCCTCTTCAATACTTCTTTTTACTACCACTCCTATTTGATGTTGCATTCAAAAGGGAGGCACCACACTCCTTCACTAGTTCATAATTCCAAGTGGCCAACTGCCCAAAGTAAGACTTGACCTTGCAACTTTTTTTCCAGTCCTGAAGAAGGGTCTCAGCACAGAACATCGACTGTTTATTCATTTCCATAGATGCCTCCTGGCCTGCTGAGTTCCTCCAGCACGTTGTGTGTGTTGTTTGCACTTACAACTTCCTGCTCAGGGGTAGGACCGCTATTCACTGGGCTGTGAAGAGAAGCAATAATGATATACTCTAATTCTTCAGAGCAGAGCTATTATGAACGGTTAACAACACCATTCACACATTTTTCACTTAACAAATATGACAAAATATGCTAAATATGTATAAATAACAAACCAAATAAAAATGTACGCTAAAGAATGCCTGGAACAAGAAAGAGACATAAAATACTGCAGATGCTGGAATCCGGAACAACAAACCAGATGCCAGAAGAACTCAGTGGGTCATTTGTGGAAGGAAATAGATTACTGATGTTTTGTGTCAAGATCCTTCATCTGGACTGCTGATATAGAATAAGAAAATGATTTAAGACTGCCCTGTGTGCTTTGTTCCTCAAGCTAATTTCTAAGCATTAGATCTGAGGACAACTGCAGTTGAAAAGAGGGGCAAAAGGTGGTAAGACAGATCCAAATTCTTGCACCCACCTGACTGGGTAATAGGGAGGCAAGTAATGGATGGTGTAGCTGGGTCAGAAGCTGATGGAAACGTTGCTTGGAAAACATAATGGCCAGGATTAGGCAATGGTTGGAAAAGGACAACTCAGCAAGAAAGCAGCTTAGCATACCCACAATCAGCAGAGTTAGACTTCTGATGGGAACAGAAAGCACTTTTGTTACTTAACATTATCTGTGGTCGGCACTGCTGTTAACTTCGAGGTTGGCCAGACGGGTTGGCGTGACGACAAAGTCACGAGATTTTTTTGCAACCTCCTCTGAACTTGATGCATCAAATCCTCATGTCGGGAGGAGGCAGCAAGCGGGTCAGGTCAGCTGCTCACAAGAAGAACAATCACCATTTATATTGTATCTTTACAAAAAGACAGAAAGAATAAAGTGCACAGGAACACCGTGCGACTGATCTTCTGAGAATGACTAATCTTTTCTCTCAGTACTGCTTCCTTGCACTTTGCTGATTAGCTAACAGCCTAATGGAGCAAAAGCAAATCCTAAGGCATTTCACACAAGCATTTCCAATCTAATTAACATCCAGCTATAAAATAGATCTGTGGCTCAGGGAATACTGTGGAGTTTCAGTAATGAGGTAGAGTTAGAGACAGAATCTGGTTTCTGGTTTAGGAGGGCACTGCTGATGGCCAGCGACTGCTTACCGGTGACAAAATACAAAACAAAGAAAGCTACTAAGCATCTTATTGATAACACTTTATTAATATCAATCACCGCTAACAATGGAGAGGAGTGCAGAGGCGAGGCTAGACGTGTGGAAGCATGAGGAGGAGGAGGCGAAGGCGAAGGCGACGCAAGAGCGAGGGAGGTCCTGATGTCTGATTGATTAAAGCGGTGAGGCGAATTGGAAAGGGTGGGTACAGGCCAAATCGTGGCAGTGGGGTCCAGGCCCCCGAGCTGTCCAGGAGTGAGGAACAACCTGATGTCTGGACGATTTAAGCGGCCGGCCAAATTGAAAAGAGCAAGGTGTCGGGAATGGAGGCGAGGGACGAACCAGTTCTGCCGGGACTCTGCGCTGAACCGAGGCTCTCGCCTGCTCCAGCTGCTGTTGATCTGATTTCATGACTACCTTCCAACTTGTACTTCTTCCCCTCCCACAACCTTCTTAATCTGGCTTCTTCCCACTCCCTTTCCAGTGCCGATGAAGGGTCACAGCCCAAAATGTCAACACTTCTCCAATAGATGCCTCCTAAGCTGCTGAGCTTCTCCACCATTTTGTGTGTGTTAACCATCCATGTTACCTGCACCCCTCTGATCCTGTCTTCCTGCACATCCATCACTCAGGGCCCTCAGCAGGACATGCCCTTTCCTATGACTAAAATCAGGAAGAAGGTACAGGAGCCTGAAGACCTACACTCAATAACGCAGTAACAGCTTCTTCGCCTCTGCCATCAGATTTATGAATGGTCCATGAGCACTACCTCATTGTTGCGCTATTTGTTTAATTATTTTGTAATTTGTAGTAATTTTTTTCTTTGCACCGTGCTGCTGCCACAAAGCAACACATTTCACATCACATAAGACAGGCAGAGCAGAGCATATTCAGAAAGGAATCAAGTAATGTTATTCAATCAGTGGACTACTCCTTTTGGAACATAGAACCGACCAGTGCAGCACAGAACAGGCCCCTCAGTACAAAACGTTGTGCCAACGTTTTAGCCCACTCTAAGATCAATCTAACACTTCCCTTCTACATAGTCCTCGAATTTTGTGCCTATCTAAGAGATTTTTTTAAATGTCCCTAACATTACAGAGGGATAAATGTTTTCTCAAATGTGTCTATGGAAGCCTAGTCCCCAAGGCGGAAGTACCAGTAAGGCCTGCTGGTAAGGAAGAGTCAAGCACAATCAATACAAGCAGGTTAAATGGGCTGTGCTTGCTATAGTGCCACCCCAGTAAGACACAAGAGATGGCTGGATACCTGGAACAATACACAGAGAAGCTGGAGGGACACAATGGTCAAGTAGGGGAATGGACTACATACTGTTGATTCCCCTCCATAGATGCCGTCTGATACTCTGAGTTCCTTCAGCTTCTTTGTGAGTTGCCGAGGAAATATAAGTTAACTTCACCTCTGGGTTCATCCGTGTGCCCATCAAGGAGTTTCTTAAATACCCATAAGGTATCTGCCTCTACCACTATATTCCACGCCTTCACCACTCTCTGTGAAAGAGAAGTCCTGGTTTTTCATCACGGTTTTATGGACTGTGGAAGGGAGCTTCTTTCCCGTTGCTGTCAGATTTCTGAACAGTCCATTTACCCATGAACACTATTCTGTTATCCCTTTTTTTTGTGACTTTATAGTAATTTGCACCTTTCAAGGGTGACACATGAATGAGATGCTGGGGCTGAGACAAGAGCAGCGGATTTCTTGTTAACCTGCTTCATGGAGAACAGAAACAGGGAAGCCAGATAGAAGAGGACAATATGGATGAGCGACTTAGCAATAAATGAATTAAGGCAAGGGAGAAATATGGCGATATTACTGAAGCGAGCAATATCACTCCAAGCACAGATTTATGGGACATAGGTCAACTCAGGGTGACACGAAGGTTATAAAACATATGTATAGTTGGTTTTCAAGATATTTGCAAGAGAGAGAGATGGAGCTTGTGGTGAGGAAATGGAACTAGTGACAGGAGCAAATTTTTCTGTTCAGCTTTCCCAATGTTTACTTGAAATAAATTTTAACATCCAAATGTAGACAGGAAAAACATTGGAGGAGTAAATCTGGATATTGTCAACATAAGTAGAAACTGATGAGACTGTGAGCTTTAGGAGCAGGATTTGGCTATCTGACCCTTTGAGTCTGTTCAAAGGATTCAAAGCACATCTATTATCAAAGTATGTATTAACTATACAGCCTAGAGCTTCATCTGCTTGCAGACAGCTACAAAGCAAGAAAGAACCCACTTAAAAAAGAGGCCAACACCCAATGCACAGAGAAAATGAAAAAAAAACAAATCATGCAACAATAAAAGGAAGCAACAGCATTCCGAAACATATTGAGTCCATAGACCCCAAATCTCCAGAGCAACTGGATTAGGCCCAAAGCCTTGGTCTCAGTTCATCCTACAGTGGGCCAAATCACTGCAAAGCTTGTCGATACGAAGTGCATAGCAGCCAGAGCAGTCTCACCGCCTCAGGCCCAAGGAGAGCAGGCGCAAAACCTCGCAGAGCATAACTGGCTTGACCCTCCCCTCTGGCACCCTGCCTTTTCAGTCCATCCGGCCCGGCGTTTAAATTGTTCAGGCACTGGGTCGTCCCCCGCAGTCGGACCCAGGTCCCACGGCAACGATACGTGCTGGACTGCTTCCAGCCCGTACTCAAGCGTAATGGCTGATCCATTTCTCTCTCAGACCCAATCTCCCGCCTTCTCCCTCTGTCCCTTCAATTGCTGCATTTTTTTTGTAGTGAGGGGCAGTGAACAGTTGAAATAATTAGGCTTATTTCAAAATAAACAGGAACACATCCCAACTCAATTTACACGGTGTTATCTGAAGCACTGAGCTCAGTAATTGGGTACTTATTCAGACAGATATGTTTCAGTATATTCACTCTATACAATCATTCTCTCGCATTTTATTTCAATATAAGCATGCTTTTCACTTACCTAGCCTTCCAATTTCTACTTTGAGGTTTTCTCAACACTTTGTTATCGGATTAAATGGGGTGATATTCATCTATTAATTCATTCATTCTTGGAACAATTACATCATCAGCCGGATCATTAGCGACCAGACCTTACCAGTTCTTGAACTAAGTGTCTGAGCTGCATCAAAATTACCACAACAAAATGTAATGACATTGAAACTTAACTCGCCACCTCAGACAGAGCAAAACCGCAAAATGCAGAATCTCCCTGTGGCCACCCATTTCAATTTTACTACCCGTTCCAGTCCGACAGGTCAGTCCATGACCTCCTCTACTGTTAGGATGAGGCCACACTCAGGTTGGAGGAGGAATAATTTATAATCCGTCTGTGTAACCTCCAACCTGATGGCCTGAACATCAATTTCTCAAACTGCTGGTAATTGCCCGCCATTCCCCACCTCCCCACCGTCCCCTTCACCATTACCCATTCCTGATTCCCTTTCTCAACTTACCTGCCTATCACCTCCCTCTGGAGTTCCTCCCTCTTCCCTTTTTTCCACGGTCTTCTGTCCTCTCCTATCAGATCCCCCTTCTCCAATCTCTTTCACCAATCAACTTCCCAGCTCCTCACCACTTCCCTCTCTCCAGGTTTCCCCCATCACCTACCACCTTGTACTTCGTCTTCCTCTCCCCTACCTGCTTACTCTGAATTCTCCGCTTCCTTTCCAGTCCTGACAAAGGGTCTTGGCCCAAACTGTCAACTGTATTCTTTTTTCCATAGCTGTCACCTGGCCTGCTGAGTTCCTCCAACATTTTGTGTGTGTTGCATTAGATTTCCAGCATCTCCAGATTTTCTCATGTTTATACAGCATCTTCCAAGCTCTTCGATGTTTTGTGACTATTGTCCAGATTAGGAGCGCTGTCCCACAGAGGCACAGTTGTTATTACAGTACTCAGAAAAGGTTAGTTTTATAAAGATAAAGATAATAAAGTTTAGCTTTACTTGCCACGTGTATATTGAAACATTCAGTGAAATGGGTCCTTTTTACGTCAACGACCCACACTCTCCGAGGGGTCAGCCTGAAAGCATCCCCATGCTTTCAGCACCAACATAGCAGGCTCATGGTTTACTAAACCTGATGCACCATCAATAACTCACACTGAGACGTAGGCGAGGTATCGGCTTTTATTGACTGGAAGAAGGAACCAGGAGTGAGTGTCTATCATACAAGGTCCTGGAGACTGAGGCCGAGCGTCAGGCCGCAGGTCTCCTTTATACAGGGGCCTGTGGGAGGAGCCACAGGAGCAGTCAGCAGGGGCGTGTCCCGACAGGCACATAGTTCACCACATTCACCCCCCCTTCGTTTGAAAAAGTCCTCATGTAGCGAAGGTTCTTACAAGTCAAGCCGATCAGGCGGTCGAATCTGTCGCTGCGATCTACGTAGCACCGGCTGTGACCCCATAGGTGCCGGCAACATTGGCGATTGCACAGGGGACGGGGGTTGCGCGTGTTCTTGCCCACTAGGCGCCGGTGATCCCTCATGCATGTGCGAGGCGCCTGGTATAAACGCGTACGAAACGCCCGGTATACAAGTGTCGTGAGGAGTCTGTGTAGGGCCTGGTGCGTACGGTGTCACCTCTGGTGCAGGGTTCACAGTTACCGGAGAGCCTTCAGGGTAGTGGTCTGCTGCACCTGCGGGTGCCAGGTCGCGGATGGAGACCGTATCCTCCCGCCCATCACGTAAGACCACGTAAGCATACTGGGGGTTCGCATGGAGAAGGTGAACCCTCTCCACCAGCGGGGAGTATTTATTGCTCCTCACATGTTTCCGGAGCAGCACTGGCCCCGGGGACGTCAGCCAAACTGGTAGGGTGGTCCCAGTGACAGACTTCCTGGGAAAAGAGAATAGGCGTTCGTGAGGGGTGGCATTGGTGGACGTACATAACAGAGAGCGGATAGAGTGCAGTGCCTCAGGGAGGACCTCCTGCCATCGAGAGACCGGCAACCCTTTGGACTTAAGGGCTAAAAGTGTGGCCTTCCACACTGTGGCATTCTCCCGCTCTACCTGGCCATTACCCCGGGGATTATAACTCGTGGTCCGACTGGTAGCAATGCCCCTAGCTAGCAAGTACTGGCGCAGCTCCTCACTCATAAAGGAGGACCCTCTATCACTGTGGATATAGCAGGGATACCCGAACAGAGTGAAGAGCTGGCGCAGGGCTTTTATGACGGACGTGGCAGTGGTGTCGGGGCAGGGGATGGCAAAGGGGAACCGTGAGAACTCGTCAATAACACTGAGAAAATAGACATTGCGGTCAGTGGAGGGAAGGGGGCCCTTAAAGTCAACACTCAGGCGTTCAAAAGGGCGGGTGGCCTTGACAAGTTGTGCCGTGTCAGGACAGTAGAAGTGCGGTTTGCACTCGGCACAAATTTGGCAGTCCCTGGTCATCGTCCTGATGTCCTCCAGGGAGTACGGCAGGTTCCGAGCTTTCACAAAATGGTAAAATCGGGTGACCCCCGGATGGCAAAGTTGTGCATGAAGGGCGTACAGCTGGTCGAGCTGTGTGCTAGCACATGTTCCCCGGGATAGGGCATCAGGGGGCTCATTGAGTCTGCCAGGCCGGTACAGGATATCATAGGTGTAGGTGGAGAGTTCTATCCTCCACCGCAAAATCTTATCATTTTTGATCTTGCCCCGCTGTTGGTTGCTGAACAGGAACGCAACCGAGCGCTGGTCGGTCAGCACAGTGAATCTTTTGCCAGCAAGATAGTGCCTCCAGTGCCTAACAGCCTCCACTATGGCCTGGGCTTCTTTCTCCACCGCGGAGTGCCGAATTTCAGAGCCTTGGAGGGTGCGAGAAAAGAATGCTACTGGTCTGCCTTCCTGATTAAGGGTAGCAGCCAGAGCGAAATCGGAGGCATCACACTCCACTTGGAAGGGAGCGGTCTCGTCCACTGCATGCATCGTAGCTTTGGCAATGTCCGCTTTAATGCAGTTGAAGGCCGCGCAGGCCTCAGCAGAGAGGGGAAACAAGGTAGACTTGACCAGGGGGCGAGCCTTGTCTGCGTAATGGGGGACCCATTGGGCGTAATAGGAAAAAAACCCCAGGCACCGTCTGAGGGCCTTGAGAGTGGTGGGAAGAGGGAGCTCTAACAGGGGGCGCATACGTTCGGGATCAGGCCCAATAACCCCGTTTTCCACGACATACCCAAGTATAGCAAGGCGGGTGGTACCAAAAACACACTTGTCCCTGTTATAAGTAAGGTTCAGAGCTGCGGCCACTTGGAGAAACCGTTGGAGGTTGGCGTCGTGATCTGGCCTGTCATGACCACAGATGGTGATGTTATCCAGATAGGGAAATGTGGCCTGCAGTTGGTACTGGTCCACCATCCGGTCCATTTCCCTCTGGAAGACAGAGACACCATTCGTGACACCGAAAGGGACGCGCAGGAAGTGATAGAGCCGGCCGCCCGCCTCGAAGGCGGTGTAGGGGCGGTCCTCTGGGCAGATGGGGAGCTGGTGATAAGCGGATTTCAGATCTATTGTCGAGTACACCTTATACTGAGCAATCTGGTTGACCATATCCGCGATGCGGGGTAGGGGGTATGCGTCAAGCTGCGTAAACCTATTGATGGTTTGACTATAGTCCACCACCATCCTATTTTTCTGCCCAGTCCGAACAACAACCACCTGGGCCCTCCAAGGGCTTGTGCTCGGCTCAATGATCCCCTCCCTGAGCAGCCGCTGCACCTCCGACCGAATGAAGGCCCGGTCCCCCGCGCTGTACCTCCTGCTTTTGGTTGCCACAGGTTTACAGTCGGGGGTCAGGTTGGCGAACAGCGGTGGGGAAGGGATCTTGAGAGTGGAGAGGCTGCAAGTGTCGGTAGCGCAGCTGTTGGCCTGGTTCTGGATGGGATGTGTGTGTCCGTGTGTGTGTGTGGTCAGTAGCGGGGTATGTGAAGAAGTCCCACAAAACTGAGGATTCTTGACAGTGAGTGGTGGGAGGGGCCCGTCGTATACCATAGTCACACTTTCGAGATGGCTCTGGAAGTCCAGCCCCAATAGCACAGGTGCACACAGATTAGGCATGACCAGCAGTTCAAAGTCCTGATATACTGTGCCTTGCACCACCAAAGTCGCTACACAACCCGCCCGGATGTCTGCGGACTGCGACCCAGAGGCCAAATGGAACCTCCGACTGACCGGCCGCGTTGCAAGTCCGCAGCGTTGCACTGTGTCCGGGTGAATAAAACTCCCAGTGCTGCCCGTGTCAAACAGACATCCAGTCCAATGCCCCTCCACCTGGATGTCCATCATGGACCTTGCAAGCTGGTGTGGGGCGCTTTGGTCGAGAGTCACAGTGGCCAGAGTTGGATCGCCGTCGGGGTACCCGGTCAGCATCGGAGGGTCGGGGGCGGGGCATGCTGACGCCGACAAAGATGGCCGCTCACATCTGGGGTACCCGGTCAGCATCCGAGGATCGGGGGCGGGGCGTGCTGACGTCGACAAAGATGGCCGCCCACATCCCGGCATGCAAGATGGCGGCCCCCACGTTTCACCCGCAGCGCTGCACTCCGCTCGAGGTTGAGACTTACAGACCTTGGCGAAGTGGCCCCGCTTTCCGCAGCTGGAGCAGGTCGCTTCTCGCGCTGGACAGCGTTGTCGAGGATGTTTCTTTTGGCCACAGAAATAACAAGGCCCGAGTTTCTTACGGGCCACAGCCGTGGTCTGGGTCGGGGAGCTCGTGGAATGGCGACTGGCGGCGGCGTTGGCGAATTCGCTCCCGGGAGCCGGCGGTGGCGGGGTCTGAGGCGTCCACGAAACCGGCGGGGAATCGCGCGACTGGACAGCGTCGGCGTTATGCCGCGCAGCTTCTAGAGCGTTGGCCTTCTCTATCGCCGAGCTTAAGGTAAGATCCGAGTTCTCCAGCAGCCGCTGGCGCATGTACACTGACCTCAGTCCCGTCACAAAGGCGTCTCGCACCAGCAGCTCTGCATGCTGTTCTGCCGTGAGCGTCTTGCAGTCACAAGCTCGGACGAGTGTCTGTAGTGCTCGGAGAAACTCAGCGCACGATTCGCCAGGCTGCTGTTGCCGGGTAGCTAAGCGATGTCTTGCGTAGACGGTGTTCACCGGCCGCAGGTACTGTCGTTTGAGGGCGTCCAGTGCCCCTTCGTAGGTCGGCAGGTCCCGGATAAAGGAGTAAACTTTGGGGGTGACCCTCGAGAGTAGGATTCTGTGCATAACGGCGGGTTCAGTCGCACGAAGCTCCGCCAAGTACGATTGGAAGCATGCAAGCCAGTGTTCAAAAGCGAGAGCTGCGTCAGGGTCTTGAGGGTCCAAATCCAACCGGTCCGGACGCAAAACGGGTTCCATGTTTTAAAACTTCCAGTCAATAAAATTGATGCACCATCAATAACTCACACTGAGACGTAGGCGAGATATCGGCTTTTATTGACTGGAAGAAGGAACCAGGAGTGAGTGTCTATCATACAAGGTCCTGGAGACTGAGGCCGAGCGTCAGGCCGCAGGTCTCCTTTATACAGGGGCCTGTGGGAGGAGCCACAGGAGCAGTCAGCAGGGGCGTGTCCCGACAGGCACATAGTTCACCACAAAACCCTAAGCCTTACCTGTACATGTGTGAGGAACCAGGAGCACATGGAGCAAATCCACACGGTCACGGTCAGAATGTACAAGCTTCTCAGAGTCAGCGGCAGGAACCGAACCCTGATGGGCGATTGCTGCAACGTAAGGGTTGCGCTAACCACTACACCACTGTGCTGACCGTTGATCCAGTGTTCCAGACTTGCCGGTCACTATTCGCGGGATTAACCTTGGGAAAACCCAGCTCTGACTCCAGGCTCCAAGTGTTCCCGCTTCAGGTGAAGCACATGGTGAGTGGTATCTAAAATCTGGCCACACGGGCAATCGGTGTTGGACGAGGTACTGAGAGCAGCAAAGGCGGAAATTCGAATCAGTGGTGGGAGTGGAAGGCGGACAGTAAACTCAGTGCCCATTACCTACAGTGATTGAGTTGGCCTAGTCCTGATTAATTGACAGAGAGCAGATGAAGGGGGAACCTATACAAGGGAGCTGTCTACTGAGCCTTTTCCTCACCAACTGAGCTCAAAGTTGCACTGGTAGCAGTGGTCCTTGTGGAGCTGGAGTCCTGCCTTCCCACAGTGGCCATCAGGTTGTGTGCCACAACAAACAAAACAAGCGGTATCGCCTCAGAATCAGGTTTATTATCACTGGCATGTGTCACGAAATTTGTTAACTTAGCAGCAGCAGTTCAATAAAATACATAATATAGAAGACAAATAAATAAATTAAAGAACTATAGTATATGTATACTGAATAGATTTTAATATTGTGCAAAAACAGAAATAATATATATTAAAACGTGAGGTAGTGTTCATGGGTTCAATGTCCATTTAGAAATTGGATGGCAGAGGGGAAGAAGCTGTTCCTGAATCGCTGAGTGTGTGCCTTCAGGTTTCTGTACCTCCTTCCTGATGGTCACAATGAGAAAAGGGCATGTCTTGGGTGTTGGGGATCCTTAATAATGGACGTTGCCTTTCTGAGACACCACTCCTTGAAGACGTCCTGGGTACTTTGTAGGCTAGTACCCAAGATGGAGATGACTAAACTTACAACCCTCTGCAGCTTCTTTCAGTCCTGAGCAACAGCTCTTCCCCCCCCCCCCCCCATACCAGACAGTGATGCAACCTGTCGGAACGCTCTCCACGGTACATCCATAGAAGTTTCTGAGCGTTTTTGTTGACATGCCAAATCTCTTCAAACTCCTAATGAAGTATAGTTACTATCTTGCTTTCTTTAAAACTGCAATGATATGTTAGGACCAATCAATACTTGGAAGAGATTTAGATAATCATCCATAAGGGATAGACTTGAAACAAGCCAACTAGGACATGCTTTGTATTTTTAGCTATTCATCCATAAATTAAAGTGAGGCAGACCAAAAGAGTGCTGGCATTGCAGGAAATTCAGAGGGATTCACTATATAATTCCTGTGTTACAAATTGCCCTTTCACAAGCCTGGAACATACAGTACATTATAGATCAAAGGGTGTTAGACACACACACACACACACACACACACACACACACACACAAACACACACACACACACACACAAACACACACACACGCACACACACACACACGTATATATAGAAAGCTAGGATGTCAAAAGACTTTTGCACAGTACGGTATTTTTAAATGTGGGGTGGGGAGTGAGCTTGTAAATCTGCCGGGAGCAAAGGACGTTGGAAATGACGAGGGTAGAGTGCCGCAGAAGGGGTATGGGCAGGTGGCTGGTGGGGGGGTGGGGGGGTGGCGCAGGTGTAGACATACCCTGCCCTGAAACAAGGCAGGGTCATTTGATTCCAAGCAATTGGTTTATCGATCATTACAGGATGTCTCTCTGGTGCTTTGCACTCCCTCCCCTCTCCCTGCCCCTTTTTCCAATCATGATTTCCCTCTCTCTGCCTCCTTCCCACTCTCAGTCCACAATAGAGGCCCATATCAGAATCAGCATTATCCTCACTCACATATGTCATGAAATTTGATTTTTCTTAGCAGCAGCATTACAGGGCAATACATAACGTTATGACAGTACTGTGCAAAAGTCTTAGGCACCTCACTATATATATGTGTGTAAGACCTTTTCACAGTTCTGTATATGACTGCAAGAGGGCATGGCTGTGTAGATGTCAACACATTTCCACTAGTGCATGAATACTTAATGAGGAGCCATAGTTACAGGAATTGAGGATGCTTATTTAAAACAGAGATGTGTAGGAACAGCTCTTCACAGTGGCAGATGAAAGTTTGATGTTCTCTACCCCAGAGAACTGTCGAAAGTACGTAGAGTCATTTAGAGGAAGTAGAACCAGCCCCGTCGTGAAGTGACTAGCACGACGTTATGCATTACCAGCAACCCGGGTTCAATTCCCGCCACTGCTTCTAAAGAGTTTGTACTTTCTCCCCATGATGGCGTGGGTTTCCTCCAGGTGCTCTGGTTTGCTCCTACAGTCCAAAGACGTACCAGTTAGTAGGTTTGGTCATTGCAAGTTGTCCTGTGATTAGCGTAGGATTAAATTGGGGGAATTGCTGGGCGGCACAGCTCAAAGGGCCAGAAGGTCCTATTCCGCACTCCACCTCAATAAATAAGTAGATATTTTTTGAAAGATCAGGAATTAAGTGTCATGCAGAACTGGCACAGAAGAGGAGATGGTAAAACCAACACACCAGGCCAAAGCTCCTGAGTTGTGTTGAGTTTGGTTGTGAATGCTGGTGGACGGTTAAACAGCCATAGGAAAGGAGGAAGCTCCAAGGACATTGATGGGGCCTAACAAGCCGAAGGCTGAAGCATTTGTAAGCACCTTGGAGCCTGCTGTACAGAGTAGAAAAGTCGTCTTGTATTCCTTCAGCATTTTTCACCATCACAGAAGCCAATCTCAGCCAACGCCATTCATTCCACCAAGTATCAGTGTTGAGAGAACTGGGTGCAGCAAAAGATATGGGACCAGACAAGATCTTGGCTGTCAAACTGAAGGCCTCTAGACAAATTGGCCATCTAGTCATAACAATAGCACCTACCTGCCAACGTGGAAAAGTGCCGAGCCCTGTCCACAAATAAAGGAACAAAGGGTGGCACAGTAGCATAGTGGTTAGCACAACACTTTACAGCAGAGGCGAACTGGGTTCAAGCCCCGCTGCTCCCTTTAAAGAGTTTGTATGTTCTCTCCGTGACTGAGTGGGTTTCCTCCACCTGCTCAAAAATGTACCGATTGGTAGGTTAATTGCTCATTATAAAGTGTCCTGTGGTTAGGCTAGGGCCAACTCGGGGGTTGTTGGGCGGTGTGGCTCAAAGGGTCTGAAGGGTCTGTTCCATGTTGCATCTCAATAAATAAATATATAACAACCTCATGTTGAACATCAGCAAGTTCAAGGATTGTGGACTTCAGGAAGGGGAAGTGAGGAGAACACACACTACTGAGGAGTCAACGATGGAAAGGGTGAGAAACTTTAAGTTCTGAGGTGACAACATCTCAGAGGATGTATCCTGGGCCCAGCATACTGACACCATCATCCCAACAGCTCTACTTTGTTAGAAGTTTAATGAGATTTGGTAAGTCACCAAAGACTCTTACAAAGCTCTATAGATATATAGTGGAGAGGATTCTGACAGGTTGCATCGCAATATATAGTACTGTAAGAGGCTACAGAGGGTTGGAGACTCAACCAACACCACCTCAGGCACAACCGCCCCCACCATTGAGGACATCTTCAAAACAAATTGCCTCAAGAATGTGGCATCCGTCACCAAGTACCTTCACCATTTAGAGCATGTCCTCTTCTCATTACTAATCTTGGGGATGAGAATTGGTGATGGAGAAGGCAATGGAACCAGGGCAGGTGATGGAGTCAAGATGCAGAGCAATCACAGTCTCACTTATTGGTCCATTCAGTAGTAAATAGCCTATCCTCAATAGTTTCCCAACGACGGAGCCCATTCCCATCCCTCAACAATATTATTCTGCACTTTAGAACATTACACAAACTCCAAAGGTTCCATTAAACCGACTGAAAAACCCATTGTCTTCATTACATTTTAGAAGGTTTGGTAGCAATTTTATTGAAATTTTGAAGATATTCAAGAGGATGTGTTTGGGTGAGTTTGAGAAAAATTATTCTCACAATTTGGGTACTTAGGACAAGGTGGAATAATCTAAAATTTTTGGGTTTGAAGTTTGAAAGCACTCGGACTTACGGACATCTTGGAACTCTGGCAGGAAAAGGCATTTGACATTAGCTCCAATATTAAACTGCGGGATCAAGAATGCTTCAGCACCCAAAAGTATTGAAGGATATAGAGTTGGATCACAGATCAGCCGGATGGTGAATTGATATGGCGCTACGTGTTCAAGACAAAGCAAGGAAAATCCACTCCTAATGTTCCTATCTCACTATCGGATGAGATGGCTTGGCTTTCTACACTGCACTAACTTCCTTCCATTTCCCCTGGGTCATCAGTAGCTGATAACATTTTTGGGATCAGTACAAAGCCATTACACAGATAAATCCATTCCATCTGTTAGCTCAACTGCACCTATCCTCCTTTTGACCATGTCACACAACCGTCTCTCTCCATGCATGCATATTAACTTCTCTTGAAACCACGTCCGCTGATCATTGGGAAGCCCTCCCACTCCTTTGCTTTTGAACAATCGTTGAAGGTGCACTTTCACACAGCATGGCAACCATCAGTCGCCTGAACCAGCATGGAGGGTAACTTCATTCACTTCAACACTCAACATACAGACTCACTTTCAACAACTCTAATAGTTCATGTTCTCAGTATTATTTAGTTACTTGTTTGTGTATTTATTATTATTTGTTTTGCACTTGCACAGTTTGTCTTTCGCACATTGCTTGCTTTTCAGTCTAAGTAGTTTTTAGTTGATTCTATTGTACATCAATTCTATTGTGAATGCCCACAAGAAAATGAATATCTGGGTTGTATATGGTATTAAATACATACTCCGATAATAAATCGACTTTGAACACTTCACATAGTGAGCAGAGAGTTTACTCAGTTTTCTACCAGGTCAAAGGAAGCCGCCAACTTCTCCTGCAACCTCGGGAAGCAAAAAAGTCCTGTACAAGCTATAAATGCGAACGCCGGACTCATTAGAACGGCCTTTAGCAAACAGACCGTACAAGGCAATTCAACAATGAACTCTGTGTTCTTCCCTGGGGAGGACTTTGTCTTCAAAAACAGCTATTTATAAGATTACATCTCAGACAAGCGCAAACTCAAAATGAAATGCGGAACCATCAAGTAAATGAAGAGATTAAATATTCTCTCAGTTCTTGTGGTGCTGGAGAGTGCTGCAGAGCAGTGATATTGGTACTGAAATGTCAATGCTTCTCGATCAAATGAGAGATTTCTTTTGGTACTAATTTCTTGTGATAAGGTTATCACAACGCATCCGTCTCCATTTTGCATGCAACCCACCCTGCGGAGGTCCTTGGGTTGTAACCGAGAGCTGGATGACCTCCCCTTATCTTGTGGAGGAGAGGGAGCAGAGCTTGGCGTTGAAGGAGAGAAGGAAGGGATGATGACTGGGTGGTAGAAGGGTTAGGAAAGTGGAAAGTGATGAGGCAGGAATGTGAGAAGTGAGAGGGAGGAAGATGGCAGGTGAGAGGGAGAGAGAGATGGAGGGATAGAGGGAGAGGGAGGGCAAGAGAGGGAAAGGGCAGGTGAAAGGGAGGGAGGGAGAGAGGGAGAGAGAGATAGAAGGACAGGGATGGTGAGAGGAAGGGAGAGGGCAGGCAAGAGGCAGAAGGCAGGTAAGGTAGAGAGAGAGTGCAGATGGGGGGGAGAGCGTGGATGAGGGAGTGGCGCAAAGAATTGGGAGGAATGGGAGAAAGGAGGAAGATAAAGAAAACCTGTATTAAGCAACTTTTAGAAAGGAATAGTTTGAAAATGTTGCAGGTAAACTGGTACACCGAAAGATCCCATAAATTACCATGGCACCATAGCTAAAAGAAAACAAAAAGAAGCGGACCTCAGTGTTTCACAGCCTTAGGAAATCCCTAAGGGCTTCAGAGCTAATGAAATACATTTGTAACAGGGTGCTTTTAGGAAAAGTGGTAGTGAATTTTCACAGAGCAACAGATCCCGCAGACAGCAGCACAAAGTTAACCAGACAACCTACTTGTGATGTTATCTGAGAATTGGTAAAGCACCACTTTGTTCAGAACAACATCAGTGCACCTTTCACATTCACCTCAGAAGACAAGCAGGAGCTCAGCACTGCTCTTGGGCGTCAACGGGACTTGGGGACAAAGGCTTTTGACTCAAAGGTAATCCTGGTACCTTCTCAGCCACTTAAGTCAAAGACCTCTTTGTCAGTGACGATGGCCGAGGCAGACAGAAGAACTCTCCTGCTTTGCAGAAACCCAACCGTTGACCCAAATGAGATTGAAGAATTCCAAACAACACCGGGGGGGGGGGGGGGGGGCTCTTTTTGTCTATCGACCAAAGTGAGAGGCATGAGGTAAATGGTTTGTTATGAGCAGGAGATTGCTTTGCAGCATAAATTAAAGAAAACTGATCTTATCCACTCTGTCTCAAGTTAACCAACAAATGATTCCTCTGCTCTAAGGAAAAGGACAATCAGCCAGACATCCATACTTAATAGATTTCCTGTGGTTTCTGCAGCCATTACATGTTTGTACTGAATTAGGCATTTGTTTGTTACATACACTCAGTAGCCACTTTATTAGGTACACCTGCACACCTGTTTGTTAATGCAAATATCTAATCAGCCAATTATGCAACAACTCAATGCATAAAAGCATGCAGACACGGTCAAGAGGTTCAGTTGTTGTTCATGCCAAATATCAGAATGGGGAAGAAATGTGATCTAAAACAAGTTCAGTTGTTGTTCAGACCAAACATTAGAGAGCTGAAGAAATCAGGTCAACACAAATGACTTATTATTATCATTTCGACCATAACTGCTGGTACAGTACACAGTAAAAATGAGACGTTTTTTCACAACTATATTAAACAGTACAAAAACTACACTGAGCTACATAAAAACAACACAGAAAAAAACTACACTAGACTACAGACCTACACTGGACTGCATAAAGTGCACAAAACAGTGCAGGCAATACAATAAATAATAAACAAGACAATAGGCACAGTGGAGGGCAGTAAATAGGTGTCAGTCCAGGCTCTGGGTATTGAGGAGTCTGATGGCTTGGGGGAAGAAACTCTTACATAGTCTGGTTGTGAGAGCCCGAATGCTTTGGTACCTTTTCCCAGATGGCAGGAAGGAGGAGAGTTTGTATGAGGGGTGCATGGGGTCCTTCAAAATGCTGTTTGCTTGTGAATATATGTGACTGACAGTGAAATGATTGTCGGTGCCATATGGGGAGGCTTGAATATCTCAAAAATTGCTGATCTTCTGGTTTTTTTACACACAGCAGTCTCTAGAGTTTACAGTGAACTTTGCAAAAAGCAGAAAAAAACATCTACTGAGCAGCAGTCTTGTGGGTAAAAACGCCTTGTTAATGAGGGAGGTCAGAGGAGAATGGCCAGACTGGTTCAGGAAGGCGACAGTAACTCAAATAACCATACGTTACAATGGCAGTGTGCAGTATAACATCTCTGAATACATAAAACTGAAGAGCGTCTCTGAACGAAAACATGCTGAGCCTTGAAGAGGATGGGTCACAGCAGCCACAAACATACACTCAGTGGGCAGGTATCTAATAAAGCGGCCACTGAGTGTATAAGTAGAGGTATAGGCTTAGAAGAAAGTGATTTCATGGGGATCTGAGGAAGGACATTTTCACCTAGTGGATGATTGGAATTGGTAATGCAATGCCTGAGAAAGTGGTGAAAATAGGTACTCCCACCACACCTTGGTATCTAAATATGCCCTTGAGTCACAATGACTAGAAAGCTATAAACCAGCTGCTGCTAGATGGGATTAGCATAGATGGATACTTGTTAGTCAGTATGGACGTGGCAGGCCGCAGGGCCCGTTTCTGTATTGTATCCCTCTATGACCATGAAATGAGCAATGTCGTGATACTTTCTGTGGTTAAGTAGCTGGCTGCTGAATGTGAAATAAAACCAGGGAATGGTCAATGCTTGTGGAACTGTACCTAATTGAGGAATGGTGCCAGGAAGGAAGTCATAAAAAGAAGAAGCTCTTTATTGCTGTCTTCCTGGCGCTGGGCCAGCACAATGGCATAGTGGTTAGCATAAAGTTACTGCAACATCAGCGATCAGTAATCACAGTTCAATTCCAGCCACTCTTGGTAACGAGTTTGTATGTTCTCCCCGGGACCATGTGCTGTTGTGTATTTCATATTTCAGTAATACTTCAGCACTATCGTAAAGATATTGTTTGATTAATCATTCTTAGTTTTTACACAATGCCTGTCGGGTTGCACGTACGTGAATGGCATACATCGTCACTCCACCACATCATAAGTGTACGCTCCTCTAAAAGTAAACTGATTACCTCTTTCAATTCGTTTTGTATTTTACAGTTATAAAACGTAACAATGGGATTCTTCCCGATGCTCTGGTTTCCTCCCAAATTGCAAAACATACAGACTATGGTCAGGCTTGGTAAGCTGTGGGCATGCTGGGTTGGTGCTGGAAGTATGAGGGTACTCACGGGCTGCCCCCCAGCACATATCCTAAGTGTGTTGGTCATTGATGCAAATGATGCATTTCTCTGTACGTTCTGTAAAGCTAGTGTTTAATTTGAACACTCGGAACGTGGAATATTGGAGGTCTATATTAAGAGCCGGCACAAATGCTTCGGAAGGAATTATCTTCTCTCGTGTTGAATCTGTCTATTACAATGCGGACAGAGCTTAATGCCCTTCCAAATAATTATATTGGTTTATATTTGTAAATGCATTAAAAAATCTAAAATAATTACCAATTTGCTTAGTACTGAGAAGCTCATAAATAACAAAATCCTAATGAGAAACGTAGAGAACAAGATCTGCTTCGGTGAACAGCAACAGAGTAGTAACATTGGTATGAAAATACTTCTTTTTCTATGTCATTCGCAAATATGGCCCCAAGAAAGGTATGTCATCAGTGCCCCGATGTAAGATACAACAATGTTTATATCGTCTATTTAGCTGCCACTGCTGAGTTCAGTCAGCACAACATTACCATCATAATGGAACACTCATCTCAACATCTCAAGCTAACATTCTGATAGGGCATCAAGGGTACTGTATGCTGCATTGGCAGATAGAAAAATAGAGGTATCACATACATATTTCAGCACGGGATCAGTCCCACTATTGTCCCTCTTTACATCAAAGTTGATAAAACCAATAATGAACCAACCATCTCTCTGAACTTGCTGGGTATTCGATGCTTACACAGTTACAGTTCCGAGTGATTTTGAGAAGATCTGACAAAATTATAAAGAAATTCAAAACTTTACTTCTTGGGGAAAAAAACAAGATTGCTATCCCTGTCTGCATAGATCATATTCCCCTGAGTCACCCAATCTTTGGATTCAAACACAGAATGGTTGTTTTTTTTGATAATGATGAGTTAAACTGTTATTAAAGATGCTTATCACTGACTAGAGCATAAGATTTTTTCTAAAGAAATGACTCTTATCATTTGCGTAATGGTTGATTTTGAATCCAGCATGATCACACGTCAGATAGTTCTGGGGTCAAGAGGAATAAAGGACAAAAAGTCAATGTTTTGACTTTGAAGGTTGAAATTTGCCAAGCCAAGCCATGATTTTCACCAATCAAATCCACCTAAGGCTGCAAGAAAATAAGAACACAAAGTTTGTTAAATTGAGCAAGCTGTATGTGTCTCCCTTTCTGCCCTTTATAAGACAAACAACCATCTCTCCCCTCACCAATCTATTTACATTAATAACAACCATCTCTTCCCTCACCAATCTATTTTCATTAATAACAACCATCTCTCCCCTCACCAATCTATTTACATTAATAACAACCATCTCTCTCTTCCCCAATCTATTTTCATTAATAACAACCACCTCTCCCCTCCCCAATCTATTTTCATTAATAACAACCATCTCTCCCCTCACCAATCTATTTAAGGAAGGATGACATCATGCCAACTTTTCCCATCATTCTTAAAATAGCTGACATTGAGCTTAAGTACTCATGTACCCAGTTTCATTGATGTCTTATGATCTTATTTTGTACTTTGGGAAAGAACATGAGATAGTGATTATGCCAAATACACACAAATAGCCCCACAAACCTATTCCACTGCTCAAGAACTTTGAAAGCGATGCTTTTGTTTGCTTGACCTTTCTGTACAATCAGCCAGAAGTTGATATTTAACTGACTTTTTCCTGTGACTCCCAATGATTATTGCAAGCTTCTGATGATCTGGTATCTGTTTGCTATGCACACTCAGTGGCCACTTTATTAGGTACACTGGCTTTGCTAATGTAAATGTCTAATCAGCCAATTGTGTGGCAGCAACTCAACGAATAAAAGCACGCAGACATGCTCAAGAGGTTTAGTTGTTGTTCAGACCAAACATCAGAGTGGAGAAGATGTGTCACCTAAATGATTTTGACCATAAAATGATTGTTGGTGCCAGACGGGATGGTTTATCTCAAAACCTGCTGATAACCAGGGGCTTTCAAGCTCAGCAGTCTCTAGAGCTTATGGGGTGTGTGGGATGTCCAGGGAGGGGTACCACATCTTGTCAAAGGGCTTGTCGTGTCTGTTCCAGGGCAGCTTACTCATCTTTGTTCCACCCTTGGTCTCACCTGGTCCAGAAACACCACTGGGATTGTGAAACGAGCCCAGCAGAGATTGCACTTTCTGAGGAAGCTTAAACAAGCATCACTCCCCACTAACATCTTAACTACATTCTACAGAGGAGTGGTTGAGACTGTGCTGACCTTTTGCATCACAACCTGGTACTCCAGCTGCAGTGCTGCCGACAAAAAAGCCTTGCAGAGGGTGGTTAGGGGAGCAGAGAAGGTTATTTGGGTCTTCCTACCTTCTGTCCAAGACCTCTTTCAGAGTCGATGCCTCCAGAAGATACGGTACATCATTAAAGACCCTCTCACACACCCTTTCCATGAACTGTTTGTTCTTCTGCCATCAGGTAAACGTTACAGGAGCATCAAAACTAAAACCACAAGGCTACTAAACAGCTTCCTCCCACAGGCAGTCAGACTGCTAAATAGCTGCTCTACCTGACTCTGTTTTTAACACTTTTAACTTGCACTGGACACTTATAACTTGTTTTTAACTGACACGTGGCTGTTGTGTTTTACTATTTATTATTATGTTTATTATTTAGTGTTGCGCTTGTTATGTTATGATTGCACTGCTCCTGGGAAATGCTGTCTCATTCTGCCCTGCAGAGCTGATGTACGGTTAGAATGACAATAAAGTTTTTGAATCTTGAATCTTGAATCTACTGGACACTCAGCTCTCACCTGTGGCTCCCTGGAGCTGTTTGCATGGGATAGCGGCCACAGCCCGGTACACTGCTTCGACAGGCGGGCGAAACCAGGTGAGGGTAGCTGGCAGCCTCATACCCTGGTGAGACAGGGACATGTCTGTCCTATCATGCAGAGTTAGCTCCAGCGGACTGGGTGGATGAGATCGACATTAAGATCCATCAGCCAGGAAGGCGGTACTGCAACGCTCCGTGGAGAGCGAAGGGCATGAAAAGGCATAGAAGACGTCATGGTCATCGACTGCATCCAAGGAAGATCCCAGTTTGTGACACTTGTTCACACCACTGGACTTGGACTTCTGGGGACTAGAGAGTGGAACTGCCCCAGTGCAATGGCTTTTCCACCTTAAAAACTCTCCCTCACAGGTTTCCGGTCATCATCACACATGATGGACAACCACCACAGTCTCTAGAGTTTACAGAGAACAGTGCAAAAAAACCCAAATATATATATATTCAGTGAGCTGTAGTTCTGTGGGCAAAGTTGCCTTCTCAGTGACAGAAGTGATAGGAAATTGGCCAGACTGGTTCAAGCTGACAGGAAGGTGACAGTAGCTCAAATAACCACGTGTTACAACAGTGGTGTGCAGAAGAGCATCTCTGAATGCACGACACATTGGATTTTGAAGTGGATGGGCTACAGCAGCAGATGTCCACTCCGAGATCCACTCTGCTATCTAATAAATTGGCCATTGAGTGTATACTAACATCTTGGTATTTGAACAGAGGAGGTATTTCTATAGGAGGCAGACCTAATAAGTTTGCAGATGAGTTTTGATCGTAAGCCAATCTAATCTTAAGCCAATCCAACAGCATGATCTTGAGCATTTGGTAAGATCACCAGTGCAACTGACAAGTGGAATTTAAATCAGTTAAGTGTGAAGTAATGCACCTTGAGGAGACTTAGGACATCCACAATGAATGGTAGCGGCTTACAGGAGGATGTCATGATACCTATAATTCCCTAAATCTGTTGATTCATTTACAGCTAGAGGCTCCCTCCAGAACACAGTATTCCAAAAATTCATAGCTGTCTGCATAAGAAACTTCTCGTCTGAGTCCTAAATTCTCAACGCCTCACTCTGAATCAATGCTCCCTTATATTACAGTGAAAACTTCTACTTATAAAGCATTTTATCCATTTGGATGTTAAAGGCCACTGCAAATTCAGATGAAAACACACTTGTTCTGAGGAAAGGGATGTTTCAACTTTAGCATCAACTGTACTGTACCCTTTCAAATTAATCTGCAGGCTATTTTGAGAGTTTGCTACATTTGATAATCTATTTCTCTATAATTGTGTGTCTTAACTTTTGGCATGAGAGTATGTTATTTCCAAAGAACATAATTTGTAACCAAAGCAATAAACAGGAAGTACATGAACCTAACTTCAGCCTCAGTCTGTTAAATTATATCTTTGTCGAGCTTTCTTGAACAGTCGTGACCCAACTGCCCATTTCTGTAGAGTGAATTATCATTTATTTTTATCTACATACAAAAGGACTTCTATCTGAACTATTTTTGAAATTCAATTGGCGGAATGTTTCCGGATAAGTTTGTGTAATGGCCTTCTGGTTACTGTGTTGACCAAGTAAACAGATATGAAGCACGGATTTATTTTAAACAAAGTTCATATCTGCTTCAATTCTGGAAACACTACATGAGGGGTTCCCAACCCTTTTATGCCATGGACCCCAACCGTTAATCAAACGGTCCATGGACCTCTGGATGGGAACCCTTGAACAAGATTTTACTTTATCCCAGTGTTGTCGTGTGAACAATGTTACCGGAGAGAATGTCGCCAGCAGATATGAAGCTATCTCTTCATTCGACAAAATTAAACACAACAGACATCATATGGAGACCAACTTGGAAGAAGAGGTTTGCTCAATCCAACGCTATGTCGCATTTTATGTGCTAAAGATCAGAGGACAAGTTCATACTTACAATGCATCCACAATGCTTCCTTTGAACTTCACATCTCTCGCTTCGCACCCATACCACAGACACTTAAAGGTACTTTAATCAGCATTGTTGGTCTTCCCATTAATGGTGCTCCATGGCTTTTAGGGATCCATTGTTCAAATCTGCATTTTAAATTTATGCATATTCAGATTTGAAGATTGGAGGCTGAATTTGATGGTGATGATGATGATGGTGATGGTGATGATGGTAATGGTGATGGTGATGATAATGATGATAATCATCATCAATATCATGGCTGAATTTAACCAGCTCTAATTTTCCACATTGCTTCTAATCTTCCATAAGACATTCTGGAACATGACCCCAAGTGCACTGCCAGGTCATGAGAATTGCCAAGACTGCAAAGGTGATTCCACAGGGACTGACAAAGTTGGTGTGAACTTCCCCCAATGAAGTTTAAAATTTGGTTTGGGATGTTTCTTCAAAAACCTGTTTTCTGATTCATTCACAGAATATATCACTAGCAAGGCCATCACTTAGTGCAGTTGGATTAGAGTATAACCTTTTCACATAGTTCAGCTTTTTTCATGCTTGTTTGTATTTTTATGTAATCGCCTATTTGTTAGGCGTTGGGATGGAGATACCAAAAAAGGTATAAGGTGCTCCTTCCCTCCATTAGCCTGAAGGTGGCCCTTGGGGAAGGTGTAGCACCTGCTTAGCCCTCTGATCAGGGTCAGGTGAAGCCATGGGATCAGCCATGGAATGGTCGTATGAGCAAATGGAACATATCTGCTGTGTAGTTTTTTTTTCTCTCTGTGTTTTTTTTACGTAGTTCAATCTAGTTTTTGTACTGCGTCATGTAACACCATGGTCCTGAAAAACATTGTCTCGTTTTTACTATGTACTGTACATAGCAGTTATGGTCAAAATGACAACGAGAGTGACTTGACAAGTCCTGATTATGCAACCAATGATGTCAGGTAGACAATCTCTGAAGAGTATTGATCATGGCTGTGGTCATCCGTCTTGTAAAGACACTGTCCAGAAGAAAGCAACGGCAAAACACTTCTGTAGAACAATTTGCCAAGAACAATCAAGGTCACGGAAAGACCATGATCACACGTGTCATTTGACACAGCACTTAACAAATGAAAAAAACCCACTATTTTATATGTAATTTTGTTTGTAATTCAGTGATTTTTTTCAGTAATTGTAGTATAACTGATTCTGTACATTCTAGAATCTTCTTAGTTATTCTACAGTAGGTGCAACAGCACTTGAATCTGACTATTTCATAGCTTATTCAATGTCATGGGATGTCTTGTTATCTTTGTAGTTTGAGGTCGTTTTTAGCACAAGATGTCTTTTTCTTTGTTCATTCGTCATTCCTATAATATTTAATAAACAGCCAAAACCAACAATTTTTAAGCTTGATTCTTGACTTCTGAACAACCCCTTGATCATAAAATCACCAGGATCCAACAGTGCCCATCTCTTTTAACTGCCTTTGAACCAAGTAAGAGGCTATGCCATTTCAGAGTCAAACACATTGCTGTGGTTTGAGATTCATATGTGGAATAGAATGGGACCAGATTTCATTCACTGCAGAACACCTAAAAAAAAATGTCCTTGCAGTAGTCTACTAGTTTCAGAATCTCCTTTACTGCTGCCAGCTTCTCTTTCCAGATTACTTAACTAACTTTTCAATAATTTTTCTCACGGAGGATAGTGGGTTCCTGGGATGCCCTGACAGGGACAATGGTGAAAGTATATAAGATAATGATTTTTTTAAGAGGCCCTGAGATAGCTAGATGAAGTATAGAGAGAAAAAGGGGATATGGAATGTGCAGACAGGAGGGATTAATTTAATTTAATTAGGCATCATTAGTTTAATTAACTTGCTACAATGCCATAGGCCTATTTCTGTACTGCACTATTCTCTGTCTGAAATGATTCAAAGGTTCAAAGATTCAAAGCAGATTTATTATCAAAGTATGAATGCAGTACACAACCCTGAGGTTCGTCGTCCCCACAGACAGCCACAAAACAAAGAAAACCATGGAACCTGTTCAAGGAAAAACATCAACAGCCCCCATGCAAAAAAAACAGATTGCACAAATGGCAACATGGAAAAGATGAGCGAAAAACACAGAATATAAAACACAAAATCGAAGGAGTCCAGGCATATTCATTTCAGCTCAGTGTTCGTTATCTGCAGGCTGCCCCAATTCAGAATAGTCTAAAGTACAGAGTGGCCCAAAATACATCACAGCATGAACTACAGAGTCCGATCTACAAACCCAGTCAGTTAACCGTTGCCCATAACTCAAACCCACCAATAGGATTGAAGGAGAGAGGGACCCTCCAAATGAAGGGACCTTCCTCCAGGAGCAGCAAGCGAGAGGGAGAGAGAGAGAGAGACCATCACACGCAGACCCCTTTCTCTGGCAGCAGCGAGTGAGAGACTAATATATGTCAGTAAACACCCTCCCACTTGCTGTGTTCCCCTCAATGATTCCAATCTTTCTCGGCACTTTAATCAGCAAGAAATGGAGTTCATCATGGGCTCACACCCTGTCTCCAGGCTTCTTGGCCTCAAGGCCGCATGCATTACAGAACACCCTGAGAGACGGCTAAGGACCAGATCTGGCAATCGGCCTGAAAACACACCGCCTACGTGTAGATCACAGGCTCCAACGGTATCAGAACCTTGTTGGAAAGAACAGGAAGATGTAAAAGACATGAAAGAAGTTGTTTTGTGAACCACCTGAAGGATGTCATCCTTGGTCGTGTTGCTCGCTAGCACCATCTTCTTCCTGAGGAAGAATAATTTAAATACACCATCCAATTGTGGGAATTGAAATTATTTCACAGTCAAGGCCATAGCACTATTAACCCTTTAATCTATCTTCCTGTATCCACATTCCGAGTGAAATAGAAATACAGGGATGCAGAAATACAGTGGTAAAATATATATTAGGTATCTCAGCTTTGCTGAAACCCAAACTAAATTGAGCTTTCCCCAGTTATGAGACAGACCTTTCCCAAGGTAGCGTAGTGATTAGCACAATGCTTTATAGTACCGGTCACTCAGGTTCAGCTGCCTCTAAGGAGATTGTATGTTCCCCCTGTGACCACATGGGCTTCCTCCAGGTGGCTCAGCTTCTCCCCACAGTCCAAAGACAAACCAGTCGATAGGTTAATTGGTCTTTGTAAATTGTCCCGTGATTAGGCTAGGGTTGAGTCAGGGTTCACAGGGGAACAAGGCTCGAAGGGTCAGAAGGGCCTATTCTGCACTGTATCTCAATAAATAAATAATATGTGTTAGGCTAGTTGTGGGGCTTCCTGAGTCTTAGCATCTGAATGTAATGCAGTAACACATCCAGACATTAGCTACACACCAATGACCAACCAGCACTATCTGTGAAAAACTTACCAGTCACATCTGCTTTAAATTTCTCCCTTCTCACCTTAAACCTATGCCCTCTAGTTCTATACTTCCCAGCCCTGGGGAAATCTCTCTTATCTACACTAAATTATAAAAATATTTATAATTAATAAATTATAAATGTATGAAATTTATAATTTCATAAACCTTTGTAAAGTCACGACAGAGCCTTCTATGTTTCTGTGAGAACAAATGCAGCCTATCCAAACCCCCCCTAATAATTACAGGCCCCTCTTTCAGGCAATCTCCTAGTTAATCTCTTTTGCACTCAACCACATTACTTCTGTAGTGTGGCAACAGGAACAGTGTACAATGCACTGCTCTGTCTAACAGATGTTTTCTACAGCTTCAACATAAAATCTCAATTCTTTCGTTCAATGCCTTGGCCTATGCATACATGAAAAACAAGCCTCCCACCATATCCAGCTTTGCCACCACTCTTAAGAATCTACAAGGATACTTTGCAAGATCTCTCTGTACATGCTTGCTTCAAAAGCACTTGCCATTTATGCTACATGTCCCTCCAGACTTCTGAATATGTGTTACCTCATACGCTTCTGCACTTCACCTGCAACCACAGTAGGTGACCTGTATTGCACTGTGCCCTTAGGCATTGGTTCCCTAAGGTTGTCGTAGCCAGGGATGGTAGTGGGGATAAGCTCCCACTACTTGTTAAATGCTCCCCATGCTGTGCACTCTGACAACCAAGTCCAGCTCCTGGTCTTCACGTGTGGCTCAGTGGTGTCACGTCTACTGATAGGAGAAGGCTCCAAGTCCGATTACTGGCGTCTTTACACCAGTCACTTTGGTCTGATGGGGTTCATCGGCCGTGATTGGCAGCTCATCTAGGAGAGGGAAAACTCTGATCTCAAACCTCTGCTGCCTTGCGTGGAGTATGCACGTGGAAGGTTTCGGCGGGGGGGGGGGGGGGGTAAACCCTGAGGGGTAAGTCCAGAGCTGGAGTCCTAAAGGCTGTCCCACATTGAGTTCACCACTGCGGCCTGCAGATAATGATCACCGAGCTGAACTGTACTGAAACGTGCCTTTTTATTTTGTGTTTTATATCCTGTGTTTTTGCTCATCTTTTGTTGCCATTTTTCTGTGCATGGGGGAGGGGGGTTTGATGTTTTTATTTGAAGGGGTTAGATCCATGGTTCTTCGTTGTTTCCTGTCTGTCTGTGGGAAGATGAATCTCAGGGTTGTGTACCGCATACATACTTTGATAATAAATGTACTTTGAATCTTTGACAGGCAACTCCTGCAACACGGCTGGTGCCAAACTGTATCGATCTCTGCCGTCATTTTGAATTCATCCACCATGTGGAGAGGTGGGGGGGGGGGGGCTTGTTACATGGGCAAAAGCCTGTTCTCCATATTGTACTGCCCAGGTCTACGTATCATGTAGACAGCTGGGACACAACATTCATGGTCGACCCCCAACCGATGGAGCACCTCAACTTAGACAACCTTCTTCACTATCTATGACTCCACCAGTTTCCACACTGTCTACAAATGTACCATTCAAGCACTTACATTCACATCCAAATCATTTTTGTACATCACAAACTACAAAGATCTCAGCACTGATCCCTGTAATATATTCCTTGTTGCAAACTTCCAGTCACAGACCAACTCACCCATCACTACCCTCTGCCTCCTATCATCCAGCCATTTTTGGATCGAGTTTGCCAACACACCTGGACTTCTCTGTACCCCTTACCTTCAGTAACATCTTACTATGTGGTACCTTATCAAAAGCCTTACTAAAGTCCATGTAAACTATGTCTACCTCTCTGTGTTTCTTAGTTACCTACAGTACTGTGCAAAAGTCTGAGGTGTATATGTATAAGTGTGTGTGTACATATAAGACTTTTGCACAGTACTGTATTTGTCAATGTGGAGCAGAAAGTGAGTTTGTACATCTGGCGGGAGCAAAGGATGTTGGGAATGGTGAGGTTGGTGTGCTGTGGGGGGGGGGTGTGTGGGACAGATGGCAAAGAAAGAGTGTCGGGGGTGGGGGTTGGTATGGGTGCAGACACACCCAGCCCTGAGACACCAGGCAAGGTCATTTGATTCCAAACAATTGGTTTATTGATCATTACGGAATGTCTCTCTGGTGCTTCCCGCTCCCTTCCCCACTTCCCATCTATGAATCCCCTCTCCCTGCCCCCTTCCCACTCTCAATAGTGACCCATATCAGAATCAGGTTTATCATCACTCACATATGTCATGAAATTTGTTTTTTTTTTGTGTGTGTGGCAGCAGTACAGTACAATACATAAAATTACTACAGTACCACGCAAAAGTCTTAGGCTCCCCTAGGGAAGGGAGACTTTTGCACAGTACTGTATTATGAAAAACATATGATCTCCCACATTTATAGAAAACCATTAGTACAGAAAAACATCCCTAAGTACTTCACAAAAGCATGACCAACCAACAAAATGGCAATAAATTATTTAGGGAGCTCATTAACAGAAACCTGCTTAAAAGAGGTAGGTTTAAGGAATGTTTTGAGGAAGGAATGAGAAGCAGAGAGTACAGGAAAGGAATTCCCAGGTGTTGGATCCGGGAGCGGGAAGATACAGATACAACTGATAGAATAAAAGGCCAATAAAACAAAAGAAACTGTTTGGAAATACCTGAAGAGTTAACAAGCATAGAATAGAAATAGCATATACCTACACTGTAATTCGGCATTAAAAAATAACAAGGTATATATTTACCACAGCTTATGAGCATCTTTCCTCTCAAGGCCAAACAAACTGACAAATAGACCTCCGTCAATAAACATCACAAAATTGAACGCCCGGTCTTTTATAAGTGTGTTCAGATGAAAGGACTGAGCTTTTGCTTTTGGTTATGAGTTAATTCCGTCTAATTCTCTGCGCCTGTGATCTCTCAAGCTGACAGCCGCTCGGCTTTGCTAATGCAAAGTAATGAAAGGTTTGCAAAGTTGTACTCGCAGTCCGTCTGAAGCAGCCACAGGGGCTTGCGGCAGTTCTTCAAAGCAGCTTTGGAAATTCTGCTCTGTCAGCTTCTCGTTGTTTCTGAACATAGATCATTACAGCACAGTACAGGTCCTTCGGCCCACAAGGCCATGCCAGCCTTTTAACCTAGCGGTTAGCACCACACTCAAGATGCTGGTGGAACACAGCAGGCCAGGCAGCATCTATAGGGAGACGCGATGTCGGCGTTTCGGAAGGGTCTCGGCCCGAAACGTCGACAGTGCTTCTTCCTAAGATGCTGCCTGGCCTGCTGTGTTCCACCAGCACTTTGTGTGTGTTGTTTGAATTTCCAGCATCTGCAGGTTTCCTCGTGTAGTGGTTAGCACAATGCTTTACAGTACCAGCAACCCGGGCTCAGTTCCTGCAGCTGCCTGCAAGGAGTTTGTACGCTTTACCCGTGACCTCCGGGTGCTCCGGTTTCCCTCCCACAGTCCAAAGGCACACAGGTTGGTAGATTACTTGGTTATTGTAAATCTTCCTGTGATTAGGCTAGGGTTAAATCACGGGATTGCTGGGCAGAACGGGTCTTAGGGCTAGAAGGGCCTACTCCATGCTGTACGAGGGTGATTGATAAGTTCGTGGCCTAAGGTGGAAGGAGATGAGTTATACAGCTCTCGTTACATGCTCATGCAGCTCAACTCTTTCAGTGAAAGTGCAGAAACTTTGAAGTTAATAACTCACCTCCTTCTACCTTAGGCCATGAACTTATCAATCACCCCATGCTGTGGACCACTTTTGGAGGTCCAAGACGCCGACTTCTACAAAGAAGGGATCCGTATGCTCCACGACTGCTGGACTAAGTGTGTAAATGTAGGAAAAATAACTGTGCTAGGTTTTCTAAAATTGACTCCTTCTGTATTTTTCATTCATCCACCATATGCCTACCTAACAGTCTCTTAAACGTCCCTATTACATCTACTTCCACCACCACGCCTGGCAGTGCCTTCTGAGCATCTACCAGACTGTGTGTGAAAAAACCAACCCCTGCCCTCTCCCAGTGGGAGAGTTAATCCAAACAGATTCAGTCTTCATTGAGTGTTCAGCAGTGGGAAAGGTGAGCAGCTTCAAGTTACGGGGTGTCAATATCGCAGAGGACCTACCCTGCACCCACCATATTGACACAATCACAACAGCAGTTATACTTCAGTGGGAGTTGAGGGTGATATGGTACGTCAACAAAGACTCCAGCAAGTATCTAAAGATGTACGGTGGAGAGCCACTGACTGGTAGCATCGTCCCCTGAATGGAGGGGCCACCGTACAGGACTCAAAGAGGCTGCAGAGAGTTGAAGGCTCAGCCATTTCCATCACAGACATCAGCTCTCTCCACCATTGAGGATGTCTTCAAATGGTAGTGCCTGAAGATTCCAGTACCCATCAGTAAGGACCTTTACCAACCGCAACATGCCCTCTTCTCGTTACTATCATCATAGAGAAGGTGCAGGAGCCTGAAGACACCCGCTTAAATATTTTAGGAACAGCTTCTATGCTTCTGTCACCAGATTTCTCAATGCAGCATGAACCCATGAAAACCACCATGCAAAATCTCTTCTGCACAATTTAATTACTTATTTTTGTATGGTAACATATTAATTTTTAATACTGTGCACTGTACTGCTGTCACAAAACAACAAATTTCATTATATATGTCAGCGGTGATAAATCTGATTCTGCAGATGTCCAAAGTCCAGAGCAACACACACGAAACGCTGGGGAAACAGAGCATCAATTGAAAAGAGCGAACAATCAGAGTCTCAGTCCCAGACTCTTCAGAACTGGAGCACTGCAAACACATATTATTTCATTGGAGGCTGTTCTGAAAGGGTGGCCAGAATAATCCTCAGTCCAAAAGGTTGAAGTTTAGACGTATGTTCAAATGGTTCAACCTAATATCAGAGAATGTATACTGTATACAGTCTGAAATTCTTAATCTTCACAGACATCCACGAAGCAAGAAACCCCATAGAATAAGTGATAGGAACTCAGAACCCCGAACTCCACCCCTCCCATCGTATAAGCAGTGACCCTCTCCCTCCCGCTCTCCCCCTTGCGCGTCGAAGCACCGCTCCCCCCACCCACCATGCAAGCAATAACAAAAACCCCCCCAAAGATACCTTAATCTAAAGTCCATCAAAAACTACAGTCCAGAACTCAGCACTTCAGTATCTCTGACATGTTCTCTTTCTCCTTTGATGGAGAGAGATGTCGCCCCTGCAATTCTATTGAAATTTCTCAGTTCCTTGAGGGACTAGACAGGGTAAACAAGGAGCAGATGTGTCTTCTCACTGGAGAATCCCGGACCAGAAGGCATGGTGTCAGAATGAGGGTCAGCCATTTAAGAGAGAGACAAAGAATTTTTTTGGGGGGAATTTCTTGCTCCAGGGAGCTATAGGATCAGAATCTATGCACATATTTAGATCAAATACTGGCTATGTTTTCATCTGTATCATGAGTTGACCCAACCCAAATACGACAGACTTAGTTGTGTATTTAAGGCAGAGATAGAATTCTAATCAGTAAAGGTCACCTGGGGCGGCAGGATGGAGTTACCAAAGGAGGTGTAAGGCGCTCTTTCCCTCCACTACTGCAGGTCACCCTTGGGCGAGGTGTAGCACCTGCTGAGAGCCCCACCCCCCGATCAGCGTCACATGAAGCCAAGGGAACATGTGGTGGATGTTCAAATCAGTAGCCAGTGCACATCACAAGTCCTGGCTATGTGACCACTGACATCAGGCAGACAATCTCTGAAGGGTATTGACAGTGGCTGAGGTCACCCGTCTTGTAAAGACACTGCCCGGAAGGAGGCAATGGCAAACCACTTCTGTAAGTTTGCCAAAAACATTCATGGTCATGGGAACATGATGGCTCATGTCATATGACATGCTGCATAACACCGATGAGGGTGAAAGGTTATCAGGAAAGCGCAAGAAAGGAGATGTGAAGAATAGACATGGGAACATCTGCAGTTGCAACACACAAAATGCTGGAGGAACTCAGCATCTGAATGGTCTCGCCCGAATCTTGTTAATTCTTTTCCATAGATGCTGCCTGGCCTGCTGAGTTCCTCCAGCGTTTTGTGTGTAGGTGTGAAGAATGTCTCAGCTATGATCCAACTGAATGATATAGCAAGTTGATGGGCTGAATGGCCTATTAGTATATCTACTTCATATGGATGGACAAAAATGTCAATAAGTTTTTGTTCTAAAGAAGGTAACATCATTATTCATGGTATGCCTGCAGGGTTAGTTTGAAAAATGAGGAACGTAGAAGGGAAGAACTGGATTGACCATGGAATAGGTTAAATGGTGGCGCAACATCATGAGCTGAAGAGCCCATATTGTACTGTACAGGTTTATGTTCTATATCTCATACAAAATGCTATAGGAACTCAGCAGATCAGGCAGCCTCTACGGAAAGGAATAAACTGTCGGCGTTTCGGGGAAAGTGGGACGGCCACTCAGCCCAAAACATTCCACCAGCATTTTGTGAGTGTTACCTGGACTTCCAGCCCCTGTACCTACAGAATTCTTTTGTGCTTATGTTCGACACCAACCCCATGATCGGCCTGACAGAATAGATCATGTGAACATCGTGACGCGGGTGTGAGTTGGAGCTTGTTGTGCGCAAATTGGATCCTGCTGCTCCCTCTTGACAATGAAGATCACCACTGCGACAATGCAACGGCCTGAAGGTACAATAGAAGGTGTTACAAAGCTTTCAGTCTTTGGCTATCAGCCAAGGGCAATTAGACTAATAGCTGGCTCACCCAGTGATTGGCGGAACTTGTACCTTCTACCCATTCAAAATTATTAAAAGGATTTTTTTTTGACTTTAGAAGCTTGTCTGAGAAGAGATGAATATTTCTGACAGGTTGCAAATCAGCATGATGTTGCCTGAGCAAGTAGGCTAATTACATTGAATTATTCAGCACTGCAAATTTACATAAATGTTCTAACCATCACTTGTCAGCAGGTGTTCAAAGGCAAAAGGGTAAAAATCCTGTCTGATTTTAAGCGGCACTGAATCGGTGCAGTCTGTCAATGATCCTGCTGCGTTTCTTGGATTTACTGTGAATGCCCGCAAGAAAACGGACCTCGGGTTTTATAGGGTGACATATTCAGTACCTTGCAAGTGTCTGAGGCGCATGTGAATAAGTTCTGTAAAGTGAAGATGCTTTCAAAAAGAGTGAAATGAGGAGTTTCTAAACATCAAATAATTTACTAAAAAAGGGCAGTAAACAGTAAAAAATTAAATTAAATCAAATCAATACTTGCTGCAACTGCCCATGGCCTTTAAAACTGCATCAATTTTCTTAGGTAGACTGTCATGATTTCGAGAAGAAAATCAGCTGGTAGGTTGTTCCGAGCATCTTCAGGACTCTCGTCAGGAACAGATTATAGCACCTCAACCATCAGGCTCTCGAACCGGGGGTGATAACGCCAGTCAAATTCACTCACCCCAACACTGAACTGTTCCCACGACCAATGGACTCACTTTCAAGGACTCTCAGAATCAGAATCAGGTTTATTATCACTGGCATGTGGCGTGAAATTTGTTAACTTAGCAGCGGCAGTTCAATGAAATATAGAGGAGAGAAAAAAAATTAATAAAATAATAATAAGAGTAAGAAACAAATATATCAATTACAGTAAACGTATATTGAATAGATTAAAAATCATACAAAAACAGAAATAACATATGTTAAAAAAGTGAGGTAGTGTTCATGGATTCGATGTCCATTTAGGAATCGGATGGCGGGGGGAAGAAGCTGTTCCTGAATCGCTGACTGTGTGCCTTCAGGCTTCTGTACCTCCATCCTGATGGCAACAGTGAGAAAAGGGCATGTCCTGGGTGCTGGAGGTCCTTAATAATGGATGCTGACTTTCTGAGACCCTGCACCTTGAAAATATCCTGGGTATTTTGTAAGCTATTAGCCAAGATGGAGCTGACTTAATTTACAACATTCTGTGGCTTCTTTTGGCCCTGTGCAGTAGCCTCCCCATACCAGACAGTGATGCAGTCTGTCAGAATGCTCTCCACGGTACATCTATAGAAGTTTTTGAGTCCCTGTCTCATGTTCTCGATATTTATTGCGTATTTATTTTTCATTATTATTATTTCTTCTTTCTTTTGTATTTGCAAAGTTTGTTGTATTTTGCACATTGGTTGTTTGTCTGTCGTGTTGGGTGCAGTCTTTCAATAATTCAGTTATGGTTCTTGGATTTACTGAATTATGGTTCTTGAATTTGCCCACAAGAAAATGAATCTCATGGTTGTATATGTTGATATACACAATACTGTGCAGAAGTCTTAGGCACAAGCGAGATACTTTCAAAAATAATGAAAAGTTTCTAAATATTAAATAATTTATTATAAAGAGCAGTAAGTAGTAAAAAGCTGCTAAATCTAATCAACATTTGCTGCGACCAGCCATTGCCTTTAAAACTGCATCAGTTCTCTAAGGTAAACTAATGTGTAGTTTTACAAGAAATCGACTGGTAGGTTGTTCCAAGCATCTTGGAGAACTTGCCACAGTTCTGCAGACTTTGCTGGTCTCAGTTGCTTCTGTCTCTCCAGGTAATCCCAGACAGTCTCAGTGACTTTGAGATCAGGGCTCTGTGGAGGCCGCACCACCTGAAACAATAGGGTGCACAATACTGTATGCACTTTGATAATACATTTACCTTGAACTTTGAAATTTTTTGCTTTGTAAAATGGAAGGAACGACTTGCATTTCTGTGTGTCTTCCTGGAAATCCCAAACAATGTAACAACCAATGAATTGTCATTGAAATGTACTCAACAAAATGTACTTGGGCCCTCAGCTCCAAGTGGAGGACAGGCCATTAATGATCTCCCACCTCTATTGTCCAATGTTGATGTCTGGTTGGAGTTGATCAATGCTCCTGCATCAACTGTACAGGGGATCGGCCGAAACTGCTTCACCAGAGCCCTGTTGGCCTCTGTTTCCACCCCCCACGATGGGAACGTAGGCTTGAACTTTGTGAGATGTGTGTAGGAAATATGGCGGTCGATTTGCGTACAGCAAGATCCCACAAACAGCAATGTGATAATGACGTGATAATCTGTTCTGCTGATATTGAAGTGTGGGGGGGGGGGGGAGAATTAACAGGCTCCAGTGTGCAGGGAGTTAGCATTTAGTACAGCAATCTGATCTGGTTTAAAAAAAACACACACTCTCAGGTCTCTTTGATCTTTTAATGTTTGATTTTAAAGAATACCAGAATCTGGACTAACAATGCAGAGATGCTGGAGCAGCTGGGAAAATGAATGTTAGTAATTAAATAAATCTGCAATATAAGGCTAGCATTAGCTATGGTGACTTTGACTAGCTTACTAATCTTTATAAGAATAAGAGCAGAATTAGGCTATTTGGCCCATCAAGTCTGCTTCACCATTCCATCACAGCTGATTTATTTTACCTCTTAACCTCATTCTCCAGCTTTCTCCCTGTAACCTTTGACGCCCTTGCTAATCGAGAACCTATCAACTTGTATTTTAAATATATCCAATAACTTGGCCTCCACAGTCATCTATTGTAACAGTGAATTCCACAGAATCACCACACTCTGGCTAAATAAATTCCTCCTCAACTCCTTTATAAATGCATTTCCCTCTATTATGAGGCTGCTCCCTCTGGGCCTAGACTCTCCCACTGTTGGAATCATTCTCTCCACTTCCACTCTATCTGCGCCTTTAACTATTCGGTGGGTTTCAATGAGACCCACCATCATTCTGCTAGACTCCAGTAAGAACAGACCCAGAGCCATCAAGTGCTCCTCATAAGTTAACCCTTTCAACCCCAAATTTATCAAAGGCAAATTATGCCCTTGCCTGTAGCATTGCCTGCTTTCATTTATATTTATATTTATCATCTGATATGAGCAGAGAGACAACATCTGCCGGAAGTAAATTCCTTGTATGTGCACAGGTACTTGGCGATTAAAGTCTGATTCTGATTCTGATTCTGATTTCTGAAATAGTCGCATCTCACGAATGGTTAAAAACGAACACTGTTTCATCTTCTTCCTGGCAGTTGTGCATTGTAGGAGATTTAAGATCCGATATGTGCTCTAAGTTGGGCTCTGAACTGTGAGCACAAAGAGACAAAAATAATCAGCCACATGTTTCAACCACAAGTTCAAGTTCAAGTTAATCTTGAAACAGCGCTACTCTGACACCAAGGTGCAGCACACTGTACCATCAGTTATACACAGCACAAGGCACGTATAATATATATTAGATAGCAAACATATTAAAGATATCAGAAAAAGACAGTCATATACAAAAAACTATGTAGTCAAAGACCCTGAGTCCATGAATGCTGCAGCAGTCTGCGCTCGAGCACTGTCTTCTGCCGAGTGAACACTGGGGGGCAGCACCAACTCCAGATTGGACATGGCGCCTCACTGCCCCTGGCCCTCTGTTGGAGTGCGCTGACTTCAGTGCCTCTTTCCTGGGCAGCTGTAAGCAGGTGACACCAGGGCTTGAGGCCTTGTCCTTGCTCCCTTGCCATCCGCCCCTAACGTCCACCGATTAATCAGTAAACTGGACGTGTAGCATTCCACGTTAGCAATGTTCATCAGGGTCTTGCGATCACAAGGAAAGCAACTAAGACGATCACTTCAAGGTCTGTTTCTACCCTATCATTATAATACAATTGATCAATCCCCTAGTAAAATAAGATGAGGTCTTGACCTAACAATTTAACTCGAAACGACCTTGCACATTATTGTTGACCTACCTTGCACTTTTTTTGTACCCATAACACCTTATTCTGCATTATGTCATTGTTTTCCGTTGCACTGTTGTAATGAATAATCTGTAGGGATGGCATAGAAAGATTTTCACCATATACCTTGGTACAGGTGACAATGATACACCAATTTGCCAATTTATTTAGGGGCCCCATGCAAACCTTGGGCAACAGTGAAGATGGAGTCATACTTTGATACTCCCACCACCCAACTCCACAGCACCTACTCTTACTGGAGCAAGATGGGCAATCTTGCGACATCCCAGCATACAACAGTGTCCTTAGAGGAGTTGGGACATCAAAACTAGAGCAAGAATTGCCAAATAATGCTCAGCTTGCTTCCCCACCCCTCCCACACCACAGAAGAGATTCCTCATAACCACACTCATACCTTGAATGCTTTCAGGTGAGCTGCCATTGGAAATGTCCCGGAAGTTCGGTTCCACAACCTGTGCCATTCATCTTGAAAGTGAGGCCAGAGTGACCTCAGCTAATTGAAAGAAGACGTCAGGAAATGAGCAGGCGTACAAGACTCACAAGAGCTGCGTTTGTGGCTGCCACTGGCAGGATAATTTCTTACCGGCCGCACTTTGTGATTATCCACTGTGTAAAAGTGAAAACAGGGGAAGGGTGCTGGAGAGATTACTCTGTGGCCAATTGCAATCCAGTTTCACCGGGTGGTGGGAGATCAAGGCCCGGGTCTTGGAGTTTAGTGACTGGTTTCGAGGAGACGCTAGAGTTGAATGCTGAGCTGTAGTCAATGAAGAGCATCCTGAACTGGAATGGTAACTGAAATTCCTTGGGTCTGTCCAGGGACCTGCATATGAATGCCATCGCAAAGAAGGCATGACAGGGCCTCCTCTTGAACATTGAACGCCAGAGAAATGTATACAATATACATCCTGAAATTCTTTTTCTTTGCAATCATCCACAAGAACAGAGGAGTCCCCCAAAGACAGTTAAATGTTAGAACCCCAAAACAAACCCCCCAGCTCTCCCTTCCCACACACAAGCAGCAAGGCAACGACCCCCCACCTTCTCCCACCAGCCAAAGAGCATCAGTGCCCTCCTCCGAGCATCAATAAAGACACAGACTTGCAGTACCCCAAAGACTGCTCGTTCACCCAGTATTCAACATTCCACAGGCTCTCTCTCTCTCCCTCATAAGGGAAAAAGAGGTGTCCCCATTTTTAGAAGTTCTGTGCAGTTTCGGCATGTCACCTAAAATTTTGACAAACTTTTATAGACGTATGCAGAGTGGAGAGTGTCCTGACTGGTTGTATCATAGCCTGGTAAGGATATACCAGTGCCTACAAACAGAATACTCTATAGAAATTGGTGGGTACAGCCCAGCCCATCACAGGCAAAGCCCTCCCCACCACTGAGCATACCTACAGGGAGCGCTGTCACATGAAAGCAGCATCCATCATCCAGACCATGCTTTTTTCTTGCTACTATTATCGTGCAGAAGGTACAGGAGCCTTAGATCTTGCACTACCTGTTTAAGGAACAAATATTACCATACAGCCATCAGACTCCTGAACCGATGTGCAACTCACCTCAACTCTGAACTGATTCCACAACCTATAGCCTCTCTTTCATAGACTCTACAACTCATTTTCTCAGTATTTTTCTTTTGCATATTGGACATCTGTCCATCTTTCATTGTGCATAGTTTATTTATCATTAACTCTATTGTTTTTCTTTATGTTCCTGTAGATGTTGTTTCATATGACAGGTGTTTTTCTCTTCATTCTTCTAACTGGTTTATGTCAAACCATTCCTTCAGCTCATGGCCACGCCAATGGACCGCAGCAAAATCATCCCGGATCTTGGTGAGAGGGCGTGCTTGGACCAGGTTGAGGACGTCCTGGGTTGAAGCACCACAGGGGTTATATTGGAAAGTTGGCTCGATTCATGAAGAAGTGCATCCCAGGAAGGGCAGATGCGAGTCTGCCCATTCAGGAGCCACGGTTGGATCAATATTTGCCTGGTAACTGGTCCACAGCAGTTCTGACATGGATGGCCGTGAGTTGGCATCGCCTGATGGAGTGCTTGAAGCATGCAAGCCTCCACACAACATCAACGTGTTGATCCAAGTCGTGGAGACCTTCCTGTAGATGCCTGCAAGTAAATAAATCTCAAGGTAGTATGTGGTGATACATATGCCCTGTGGTGATACACTTACTTTGAATTTGACAGAGAGAGGGCTCGTGAGTTACACTGACAGAGGAAGACAGAATTTACATCGCACCTTCCACATCAAGGTCAGAACATTTCGAAGCCCCTCACGGCCAATGAAGTTGTGGAAGTGTAGAGTTGTATTGTAAGTATCAAAGCATCCATTGTGCCTGCAGTAAACACCCACAAATAGAAATATGAGAATGGCTAGGTAATCTTTATTTGGTGACAATGATTGAAGGATAAGCATGGGACAGTACAAGAGAAACAACCCCTGATTCTCTGTAGAATGAGGCTTTAGGACCTTGTACCCCAGGCTGAGAGAGCAGAACAGAGCTCGGTTTCACAATGAAAAATGATGCAGTGCTTCTGTTCTGCACTCAAGTGCCAGTTTAATTTCATGCACTCAAATTCCTGGAGTGACTTTAGCCATAAGCTGTAGGAGCAGAATTAGGCCATCCAGCCCATTGATTCTGCTCCATCATTCAATCATGGCTGATCTTCTTCCAACCCTGTTCTCACTCCTTCTGGCAATAATCCTTAACCCTCTTACCAAACAATAAGACCATAAGATACAGGAGCAGAAGTAGGCCATTCGGCCCACCGAGTCTGTTCCGCCATTCAGTAAAGGGCTGATTCAATTCAAGTCGTCACTCTTTATTGTCATTTAGACCATAACTGCTGGTACAGTACATTGTAAAAATGAGACAATGTTTTTTCGGGGTGCGTGGGGTACTTCATAATGCTGTTTGCTTTGCGGATGCAGTGTGTGGTGTAAATGTCCGTAATGGCGGGAAGAGAGAGACCCTGATGATCTTCTCAGCTGACCTCACTATCCGCTGCAGGGTCTTGCGATCCGAGATGGTGCAATTTCTGAACCAGGCAGTGATGCAGCTGCTCAGGATGCTCTCAATACAACCTCTGTAGAATGTGATGAGGATGGAGGGTGGGAGATGGACTTTCCTCAGCCTTTGCAGAAAGTAGAGATGCTGCTGGGCTTTCTTTGCTATGGAGCTGGTGTTGAGGGACCAGGTGAGATTCTCCGCCAGGTGAACACCAAGAAGTTTGGTGCTCTTTACGCCCTCTACTGAGGAGTCGTCGATGTTCAGCGGGTAGTGGTTGCTCCATGCCCTCCTGAAGTCAACAACCATCTCTTTTGTTCTGTTCACATTCAGAGACAGACTGTTGGCTCTGCACCAGTCCGTTAGCCGCTGCATCTCCTCTCTGTAAGCTGACTCTTCGTTCTTGCTGATGAGGCCCACCACGGTCGTGTCATCAGCGAACTTGATGATGTGGTTCGAGCTGTGTGTTGCAGCATGGTCGTGGGTCAGCAGAGTGAACGGCAGTGGACTGAGTACACAGCCCTGGGGGACCCCGTTCTCAGTGTGATGGTGTTGGAGATGCTGCTCCTGATCCGGACTGACTGAGATCTCCCAGTCAGGAAGACTAGGATCCAGTTGCAGAGGGAGATGTTCAGGTCCAGTAGGCTCAGCTTTCCAATCAGTTTCTGAAGGATGATTGTGTTAAATGCTGAACTGAAGTCTATGAACAGCATTCGAATGTATGTGTCTTTTCTGTCCAGGTGGGTTAGGGCCAGGTGGAGGGTGATGGCAATGGCGTCATCTGTTGAGCGGTTGGGACGGTACGCAAACTGCAGGGGGTTCAGTGAGGGGGCAGCAGGGTCTTGATATGCCTCATGACGAGCCTCTTGAAACACTTCATGATGATGGATGTGAGTGCAACAGGACGATAGTCATTTAGGCAGGACACTGAAGAATTCTTCGGCACGGGGACGATGGTGGTGGCCTTGAAGCACATTGGAATGATGGTGCTGCTCAGGGAGATGTTGAAGATGTCAGTGAGACATCTGCCAGCTGGTCTGCACATCCTCTAAGCACTCTGCCAAGAATGTTGTCTGGTCCAGCAGCCTTCCGTGGGTTGACCCTGCACAGGGTTCTTCTCACGTCGGCCACGGTGAGACACAGCACCTGGTCATTTGTAGGAGGGGTGACTTCCTCGTCGCCACGTCATTTTCTGCCTCAAACTGGGCATAGAAGTTATTCAGCGCATCTGGGAGGGAGGCATCACCCGCACAATCAGTTGGTGTTGTCCTGTAAATGGTGATGTCCTGGATGCCCTTCCACATGTGCCGCGTGTCGCCGCTGTCCTGGAAGTGGCTGTGGATTCGCTGGGCTTGTGCACACTTTGCCCCTCTGATGGCCCGGGACAGTTTGGCCCCTGCTGTTGCTAGGGCTGCCAGTTATCCCCACTCCCCTGACTTCACCCCATACCCTTTGATGCCAAATCATTGACATACATTGTAAAAAGCAGCAGACCCAACACTGATCCCTGTGGAACTCCACTGGTAACCGGCAGCCAGCCAGAATAGGATTCCTTTATTCCCACTCTCTGTTTGGCCAACCAGCCATTCCCACTCTCTGTTTGGCCAATGGCCAACCAGCCATTGCTCCACCCATGCTAGTATCTCCCCTGTAATTCCTTGGGCTCTTATATTGCTAAGAAGCCTCATGTGAGGCACCTTGTCAAAGGCTTTCTGAAAATCCAGTTACACCACGTCTACTACATCTCCTTTGTCTACCCTGTTTATAACTTCCTCAAAGAATTGAAGTAGGTTAGTCAATCGGGATTTTCCTTTCAGGAGACAATGTTGGCTTTGGCCTACCTTGCAATGTGCCTCCAGGTACTCCATAATCTCATCCCTAACAATCGATTCCAACAATTTCCCAACCGCTGATGTCAGGCTAACAGGTCTATAGCTTCCTTTCTGCTGCCTCCCACCCTTCTTAATGAGCAGAGTAACATTTGCATTTTTCCAGTCATCCACTACAATGACAGGATCTATCGATTCTTGAAAGATCATCGTTAATGCCTCTGCAGTCTCTCCAGCTACTTCCTTCAGAACCCGAGGGTGCACTCCATCAGATCCAGGGGATTTATCCACCATCAGACCATCAAGCTTCCTGAGCAACTTCTCAGTTGTAATTTGACAATCTCCACTTTCAATATACCCAATGACTTGGCCTCTACAACCTTCTGTAGCAATGAATTCCACAGATGTACCACCCTCTGCTTGAAAATAAATCCTTATCTCTGTTTCATTCTCCAATCTATTGCCTTTCCCTTGCATTCTAGACTTTCCTACTGATGGAATAATCCTTTCTATATCCTCTCCATCCAAGCTTTTCAAAATCTGATACGTTTCAACGTAAAGTGACCCCTACCCCCAACTTACCCTTCTGAACCGCATTGAGTTCAGGCCCAGAGGCATCAAACACACCTCATATGTCAAGTCTTCATTCCTGGGATCAATTTCTGAATATCTTTGGACTCTTTGCAGGGCCAAAATATGTTTCCTTAGATGCAGAGCCTGAAGATCTGCTGTCCATGTACCTGTCTAATTGTCTTTGAAATGTTGATGCAACCACTTCCTCTGGCAGCTTGTTCCATATACTGACTGTGCTTTGTGGGGAACTTGTATTAAATCTTTCACCTGTCAACATATACCCACGCCCTCTAGTTCTTGGTTTTCCAACCATGGGAAGAAAGACCGTGTATGTTCACCCTATCTGTATATACTTCTATGAAATCACCCCTCAGTCTCGTATGGTCCAAAGAATAATGTGCTACTCTGCCCAGCCTCCTCCAAGAGGACCACAACCTTGTCATAGGGTTTGGAGACTTGTGTGCATCAATGACCCAGAGAGCTATGTAGGCTGGAGTCAGTTTATGCTTTGCCTCTTGGTAGGGTTGCCTATGCCAAACAGGTCAAAGGGTAGAGGTCAGACTAAGAGTGGTCCCCTGATACTCGAGGTTCCGGGGTTCAGCTCAGGGCTAACAACTTTGACTGGTAAGACAAAATTGTTACAGAACCAGCAATGAAGTATGCTTCTAAATCCGAGTGTGACCGAATTCCTGAGTCTCCACCTGGGTCTTGCATGACTGACAGTGGTGAAAACCGAGAGGAAGCTACTGACAAAGGAAGACCTTCATTGCTACCCTAAATTCCAGTGGCATAATGGGCAAAAGAGTGAGGCCAGCCTCGCCCTATAACCTGTCCCTCAAGCTCTGGCAACATTCAACTTCTTTCTGCACCCTGTGGTGAAGCCATCCCACTGCCCCCAAACAGCCCTCCCCATTTGGTAAAGCAATTCTTTTCTCATTCGGAGGGGAAAATTACAGCCCGGACATGACGTTGACAATCCAGGGGAAATATCAGGGGATTGGACTGCACCACTCAAGGAATTAATGCTTCTGGTGAAATGAGGGAGAAATGCTGGAAACAAGAGAGTCGGAGGGAGACATGATGTTAGATAGACACATGAAAATGCAGGGTATGGAGGGGCATGGATCACACTTAAGCAAAAGAGACTTAGCTTAATTCAGCTTTGTGTTTGGTACAGACATTGTGGGCCGAAGGACCTTTTCCTGTGTTGTACTGTTCTGTTCTATGTTCGAAGAGAAAGCATACAAAGACTACAGGTGATGCCAACATTTGGAGCTGAAATGGACAGAGATTATGGATTCTGAAATAAACAGGATAGTCTAAATAGAGTGGATATGGAGAGGATGTTTCAAATGATGGGGAAGTCTAGGACCAGAGGGCACAGCTTCAGGATAGATGGTCATCCACTTAGAACAGAGATAAGGAGGAATTTCTTTAGCCAGAGTGGGTGAATCTGTGGAATTTGTTCCCACAGGCAGCTGTAGAGGCCAGGCGAAATGGGGAGAAGGCAGGAGATTGGGACAGAGAGGGAAATGGATCAGCCATGATGAAATGGCCTACTGCTGCTCCTATACCTTATCGTCTCATGGTCTAAATCTATAATGGATCTGAGGTAAATGCATCTGCAAGATCAATGAAAACCAAAGATAAAACATTGCACAGGAACATTAACAAACCTGGACAACATTGCCAAAGAAAAGTGCAACACGTCAGAATCTCCATGTCCTTCTGACGTTCCTCTTCGCAAGGAAAAAGCAGCCAATTTTGGGGCTCTGCAAGCCAGATTTTGTGCAATGGCAAAACAAATGTGGATGGACAATATTCAGAATGAGATCGAAAAGAAGTGGAAGTGTCCATCAGCACCCACTGCTGATGAGATTGATACTGTTAAGAAAAAAGCCTAGAGATATGTGCTTAGCATAGAAATAATGGTGGTTGAAGATCCGTCACAGTCATACAAAAGTGGCACGTGCTTGTTGAAAAGATTTCTCCCGCTTCTTACAGATCCATGGAGAGATACAGTTCAGAAAGAGGATCTTCAGTGCTCATGAGCTTACACATTCTAGCTAATTACTGTTTCATTATGGTGGTATTCTTTTCGTTCTAGTTTTGTCAAGACTTGGCCAAAAGCACAGTAATATTTATGCTCCCTGATTACCCTCATCCTTGTCCGGGAAAGACGACAAATGCTGTCAAAGAGTGTATACATTTAGTATTAGTTATTGCTTCCAGCCTCAGTGTTGGCATTAACTTTCAGTTTGACAGTCTGAGTTAACGGTCTGACTGGCCTGCTGTTTATTGTTTTTGTTTTCCTTTAAATTCTGCTACAGTTCTCATTAAAGTCAGTGAACTGCATCAGTCTGTCTGTCTGTCTGTCTCTCTCTCTCTCTCCCCCTCACACTTGGGCCGTATCTGAAGGTTTTGACACAGGTAAGCAGCATTTCTTAGAAACACAATAACAAATTCTAGACAAATCTCTCCACACTCTTCACACATGGGCCCATATCCAAACGTTCTGACACAGGCAGTACCATTTCTAAGAAACGCAAACATAAATTCTAGACAAATTAAACAAGAAAGAACACAATTATAACAAAAAGAATGTTCACGTTAGTGCAGAGTGAACAAAGCGGTCATAGTTTTGCTAAACCCTGCTGATTAGAGTTGTACCAGTTGGTTCAGGAATTCAATGGTTGAAGGCTGGTAGCTCTTGAACCTGTTGGCTTGGGAATTCAGGCTTCCGTACCTGCCTCTGGGAGGTACTGTGGTGAACTATGTGCCTGTCGGGACACGCCCCTGCTGACTGCTCCTGTGGCTCCTCCCACAGGCCCCTGTATAAAGGAGACCTGCGGCCTGACGCTCGGCCTCAGTCTCCAGGACCTTGTATGATAGACACTCACTCCTGGTTCCTTCTTCCAGTCAATAAAAGCCGATATCTCGCCTACGTCTCAGTGTGAGTTATTGATGGTGCATCAATTTTATTGACTGGAAGTTTTATAACATGGAACCCGTTTTGCGTCCGGACCGGTTGGATTTGGACCCTCAAGACCCTGACGCAGCTCTCGCTTTTGAACACTGGCTTGCATGCTTCCAATCGTACTTGGCGGAGCTTCGTGCGACTGAACCCGCCGTTATGCACAGAATCCTACTCTCGAGGGTCTCCTCCAAAGTTTACTCCTTTATCCGGGACCTGCCGACCTACGAAGGGGCACTGGACGCCCTCAAACGACAGTACCTGCGGCCGGTGAACACCGTCTACGCAAGACATCGCTTAGCTACCCGGCAACAGCGGCCTGGCGAATCGTGCGCTGAGTTTCTCCGAGCACTACAGACACTCGTCCGAGCTCGTGACTGCAAGACGCTCACGGCAGAACAGCATGCGGAGCTGCTGGTGCGAGACGCCTTTGTGACGGGACTGAGGTCAGTGTACATGCGCCAGCGGCTGCTGGAGAACTCGGATCTTACCTTAAGCTCGGCGATAGAGAAGGCCAACGCTCTAGAAGCTGCGCGGCATAACGCCGATGCTGTCCAGTCGCGCGATTCCCCGCCGGTTTCGTGGACGCCTCAGACCCCGCCACCGCCGGCTCCCGGGAGCGAATTCGCCAACGCCGCCGCCAGTCGCCATTCCACGAGCTCCCCGACCCAGACCACGGCTGTGGCCCGTAAGGAACTCGTGCTTTGTTATTTCTGTGGCCAAAAGAAACATCCTCGACGACGCTGTCCAGCGCGAGAAGCGACCTGCTCCAGCTGCGGAAAGCGGGGCCATTTCGCCAAGGTCTGTAAGTCTCAACCTCGAGCGGAGTGCAGCGCTGCGGGTGAAACGTGGGGGCCGCCATCTTGCATGCCGGGATGTGGGCGGCCATCTTTGTCGGCGTCAGCACGCCCCGCCCCCGACCCTCGGATGCTGACCGGGTACCCCAGATGTGAGCGGCCATCTTTGTCGGCGTCAGCACGCCCCGCCCCCGACCCTCCGATGCTGACCGGGTACCCCGGATGTGAGCGGCCATCTTTGTCGACGTCAGCATGCCCCGCCCCCGACCCTCCGATGCTGACCGGGTACCCCGACGATCCAACTCTGGCCACTGTGACTCTCGACCAAAGCGCCCCACACCAGCTTGCAAGATCCATGATGGACATCCAGGTGGAGGGGCATTGGACTGGATGCCTGTTTGACACGGGCAGCACTGGGAGTTTTATTCACCCGGACACAGTGCAACGCTGCGGACTTGCAACGCGGCCGGTCAGTCGGAGGTTCCATTTGGCCTCTGGGTCGCAGTCCGCAGACATCCGGGCGGGTTGTGTAGCGACTTTGGTGGTGCAAGGCACAGTATATCGGGACTTTGAACTGCTGGTCATGCCTAATCTGTGTGCACCTGTGCTATTGGGGCTGGACTTCCAGAGCCATCTCGAAAGTGTGACTATGGTATACGACGGGCCCCTCCCACCACTCACTGTCAAGAATCCTCAGTTTTGTGGGACTTCTTCACATACCCCGCTACTGACCACACACACACACGGACACACACATCCCATCCAGAACCATGCCAACAGCTGCGCTACCGACACTTGCAGCCTCTCCACTCTCAAGATCCCTCCCCCACCGCTGTTCGCCAACCTGACCCCCGACTGTAAACCTGTGACAACCAAAAGCAGGAGGTACAGCGCGGGGGACCGGGCCTTCATTCGGTCGGAGGTGCAGCGGCTGCTCAGGGAGGGGATCATTGAGCCGAGCACAAGCCCTTGGAGGGCCCAGGTGGTTGTTGTTCGGACTGGGCAGAAAAATAGGATGGTGGTGGACTATAGTCAAACCATCAATAGGTTTACGCAGCTTGACGCATACCCCCTACCCCGCATCGCGGATATGGTCAACCAGATTGCTCAGTATAAGGTGTACTCGACAATAGATCTGAAATCCGCTTATCACCAGCTCCCCATCTGCCCAGAGGACCGCCCCTACACCGCCTTCGAGGCGGGCGGCCGGCTCTATCACTTCCTGCGCGTCCCTTTCGGTGTCACGAATGGTGTCTCTGTCTTCCAGAGGGAAATGGACCGGATGGTGGACCAGTACCAACTGCAGGCCACATTTCCCTATCTGGATAACATCACCATCTGTGGTCATGACAGGCCAGATCACGACGCCAACCTCCAACGGTTTCTCCAAGTGGCCGCAGCTCTGAACCTTACTTATAACAGGGACAAGTGTGTTTTTGGTACCACCCGCCTTGCTATACTTGGGTATGTCGTGGAAAACGGGGTTATTGGGCCTGATCCCGAACGTATGCGCCCCCTGTTAGAGCTCCCTCTTCCCACCACTCTCAAGGCCCTCAGACGGTGCCTGGGGTTTTTTTCCTATTACGCCCAATGGGTCCCCCATTACGCAGACAAGGCTCGCCCCCTGGTCAAGTCTACCTCGTTTCCCCTCTCTGCTGAGGCCTGCGCGGCCTTCAACTGCATTAAAGCGGACATTGCCAAAGCTACGATGCATGCAGTGGACGAGACCGCTCCCTTCCAAGTGGAGTGTGATGCCTCCGATTTCGCTCTGGCTGCTACCCTTAATCAGGAAGGCAGACCAGTAGCATTCTTTTCTCGCACCCTCCAAGGCTCTGAGATTCGGCACTCCGCGGTGGAGAAAGAAGCCCAGGCCATAGTGGAGGCTGTTAGGCACTGGAGGCACTATCTTGCTGGCAAAAGATTCACTGTGCTGACCGACCAGCGCTCGGTTGCGTTCCTGTTCAGCAACCAACAGCGGGGCAAGATCAAAAATGATAAGATTTTGCGGTGGAGGATAGAACTCTCCACCTACACCTATGATATCCTGTACCGGCCTGGCAGACTCAATGAGCCCCCTGATGCCCTATCCCGGGGAACATGTGCTAGCACACAGCTCGACCAGCTGTACGCCCTTCATGCACAACTTTGCCATCCGGGGGTCACCCGATTTTACCATTTTGTGAAAGCTCGGAACCTGCCGTACTCCCTGGAGGACATCAGGACGATGACCAGGGACTGCCAAATTTGTGCCGAGTGCAAACCGCACTTCTACTGTCCTGACACGGCACAACTTGTCAAGGCCACCCGCCCTTTTGAACGCCTGAGTGTTGACTTTAAGGGCCCCCTTCCCTCCATTGACCGCAATGTCTATTTTCTCAGTGTTATTGACGAGTTCTCACGGTTCCCCTTTGCCATCCCCTGCCCCGACACCACTGCCACGTCCGTCATAAAAGCCCTGCGCCAGCTCTTCACTCTGTTCGGGTATCCCTGCTATATCCACAGTGATAGAGGGTCCTCCTTTATGAGTGAAGAGCTGCGCCAGTACTTGCTAGCTAGGGGCATTGCTACCAGTCGGACCACGAGTTATAATCCCCGGGGTAATGGCCAGGTAGAGCGGGAGAATGCCACGGTGTGGAAGGCCACACTTTTAGCCCTCAAGTCCAAAGGGTTGCCGGTCTCTCGATGGCAGGAGGTCCTCCCTGAGGCACTGCACTCTATCCGCTCTCTGTTATGTACGTCCACCAATGCCACCCCTCACGAACGCCTATTCTCTTTTCCCAGAAAGTCTGTCACTGGGACCACCCTACCAGTTTGGCTGACGTCCCCGGGGCCAGTGCTGCTCCGGAAACATGTGAGGAGCAATAAATACTCCCCGCTGGTGGAGAGGGTTCACCTTCTCCATGCGAACCCCCAGTATGCTTACGTGGTCTTACCTGATGGGCGGGAGGACACGGTCTCCATCCGCGACCTGGCACCCGCAGGTGCAGCAGACCACTACCCTGAAGGCTCTCCGGTAACTGTGAACCCTGCACCAGAGGTGACACCGTACTCACCAGGCCCTACACAGACTCCTCACGACACTTGTATACCGGGCGTTTCGTACGCATTTATACCAGGCGCCTCGCACATGCATGAGGGATCACCGGCGCCTAGTGGGCAAGAACACGCGCAACCCCCGTCCCCTGTGCAATCGCCAATGTTGCCGGCACCTATGCAGTCACAGCCGGTGCTACGTAGATCGCAGCGACAGATTCGACCGCCTGATCGGCTTGACTTGTAAGAACCTTCGCTACATGAGGACTTTTTCAAACGAAGGGGGGGTGAATGTGGTGAACTATGTGCCTGTCGGGACACGCCCCTGCTGACTGCTCCTGTGGCTCCTCCCACAGGCCCCTGTATAAAGGAGACCTGCGGCCTGACGCTCGGCCTCAGTCTCCAGGACCTTGTATGATAGACACTCACTCCTGGTTCCTTCTTCCAGTCAATAAAAGCCGATATCTCGCCTACGTCTCAGTGTGAGTTATTGATGGTGCATCAGGTACAAAAGCCTGAAGTCCATTTTGCACCCCTTCTCCAACTAATGGGAGCTGAAAGGTGGCCTGGCCTGGATAGTGAGGATCTTTGACGATGGCTGTTGCCTTCCTGAGGTGGTGCCCCCTGTAAAACAATTCCCTGTGCCTAATTAACCTATTCAGCCTACTTATCGACACTTTGGGTTGTGGGAGGGAACAAGAGAAGCTAGAGCAAGCTCACATAGTCACAGGGAAATCATGCAAACTCCACGCAAACAGCAAAATTGAGCCCAGGTCACTGGAGGTGTGAGGCTGCAACTCCACTCACTGTGCTGATCCACAGTTCTCAGTCACTGGCCTGGAATGTTTTTCTCTATCTAGACACTGGCAGACCTGAGAGCTCTCAGCAGTTTCAACCGCTCTGAGAGAATTTTTCCCCCTCTGTAAGTGACCACGGCTTCACACCACGTTTCCTGAGAACGTACATTTGGAATTCAAGACTCAAATTTCTTTATCACGTGTATGTCGGAACATACGGTGAAATGCGTCATTTGCGTTAACACCAACACGCCCGAGGGTGTGCTGGAGGCAGCGCACAAGTGTTGACACACATTCTGGTGTCAACATAGCCTGCCTACAATACTCGGCCAGAGAACACAACAAGCTTCAAACAAAACAGAAAAACAAGCAGTAGTCCTCCCTCCAACCTACGCACAATCACAGTCCTTTAACCCCAGAACAGCTTGTCTTCTTCAGCCTCCAGCGGACAAGGACCTCAGCGTCGATCCCAGGACATGCCAGTCACTGTACACTAGGCCTCAAACTCCAGTGTCACCAGACACTAGGCCTTGCTGAAGAACTTGGGAGTTCCCCCACTCCCAAAGAGTGAAATTCCCACACCTAGAGGTGTAACTGTGGGTGTCACAGCAGAACAGATGAGCTGTGAACTAATATCAGGAGGACTGACGTTCAAATTTGTGACGCAGGACTTCGACCTGAAATACCGACAGCTCCTTTCCTTCCACAGATGCTGACCAACTGGCTGAACTTTTCCAGGAGATTATTTGCTGCTTTACTTAAAAAGCCAGTTTCGGTGACTGGGTAATTTAAGCTCTTAATTAGATGAGTTTGGAATTTAAAACACTGGCATCAGTTAGATTAATCATGCCAGACTGTGATGCAAACCCATCTGGTTCATCATGCCCTTAGGGAAGGAAGTCTGCCCTCCTTATCAAGTTTTTGATTCGAAATGCACAGCAACTCACTTCAGTTCTCAACTACCCTCTGTAAGGAACAGGGAAGTGTTCATTTTACGGGGGGTGGACGATGTATGTCGGTCTTGTTAAGGATACACAGCAAAGAGGAATGAATGGAGGAGGAAGCAGTTTAGATTGGCGAAGGTCCTGCGCAGTTTCCAGTCACCCTGTGGAGTGAGTGCTGACCGCACTGTAAAAGATGGTTTAGCATTAGCTTCGAGAAAGGAACTGGATACTGGAGCAAAACAATACCGGACTGTAGATGTTGGGAATGGCGAGGGTGGAAAAACCGAGGGAGCCGTGTGGGACAGGTGACGGAGGAGTGCCAGGGGCAGTCACAGACACACCTAGCCCTCAGGCACCAGGAAAGGTCACTTGATTCTAAACAATTAGCTTATTGATCATTACAGAACATCTCCCTGGTGCTTCCCACTCCCTCCCCTCTCCTTAGCCCTTTTCCCAACCATGATTCCCCTCTCCCTGCCTCCTTTCCCACTCTCAGTCCACAATAGAGACCCGTATCAGAATCAGGTTTATCATCACTCATGAAATTTGTTTTTTTTGCGGCAGCGGTACAGGGCTGTACATAAAATTACCACAGTCCTATGCAAAAGTCTTGGGCACCCTAGCTATACATACGTGCCAAAGACTTTTGCACAGTACCGTGGTAGCACCTGTTTACTTCATAGCTTCACAGTAACACAATATGGAAGCAAGCCTTTGGCCCAACTTATTCATGCCCACCCCTGCCAGTCCCACTTTGCAAGGATTTGCCCCATATCCCTTTAAACCTTTCCCATCTTTGAACTCATCCACTTGTCCCTTAAATTTGTAATTGTACCTGCCTCAATTACTTCCTCTGGCAGCTTGTTCCTTCTACGCTCTACCCACTGCATGAAGAAGATCTCCCTTGTATCCCGTTTAAATCTTCCCCTTCTCACTGTAAGCCCATGCACGGTCCTTTTTGGTCCCCTTTCCCTGAGGAGAATAAAGACTGTGTGCATTCACCCTATCTATGCACCTCTTGAGTGACCTTTCTGAGACAGAAGATTCCAAGTTTATGTAACACTCCGGAGATTTGAACAAAAAAAGACAATAAGATGAAAACACAATGCTAATTGGAGATTCTGTCTACTTCCTCAGGTAGGTATAGTGTAAAAGTTCCCATGAGGCCTTCGAAGGTCAGAGTTCACCATGGATGTTGCGTCCTAGCTTAACTGTCTAGAGCCTGGGCAGTACAACATGGAGATCAAGCTGTTGCCTATGTAGCAATTTCCCTCTCTCCATACATTTGATGAAGCCAAAGGAACGGCAGAGACTGATACTGTTCAGCACAGCAGCAGAGCAGGAGTTTCCAGTCAGCATCAAACTCAATCCCTTAGGGACGCCAGCTCCCGAAGCCTCCCCCATGAGTGGATATGGCCGCAGGGCAGCGGAGGTTTGAGACCAGAGTTCTCCTCCTCCTAGGTGAGCTGCCAACCAGGGCTGACGAGCCCCATCTGCCCGAAGCGACGGGCTTTAAGGCAGCAATAACCCGACTGTTCCCCTTCTCCTGCCAGTAGAAGTGGTTTTACCAGGCTTAGGAGCTAAGCCACATGCAAAGGCCAAGAGCTGGATTTGGTTGTCAGAGAGGCTTTTTGAGACACACACCAATGGAAGCATTTAATAGGTAGTGGAAGTTTATCCTCATTACTAACCTTAGCTAAAACCTTAAGGAAGCAAAATATCCCATACTTCTATGCTACAAAGGAGAACACAGCCCTGGCCTGTGTCCTAGCCCATGTTTATTTTTTCAACCTGCTCCACAAAAACAGACAATTCAGCTATAATCATGTTGCTGTTGGTGGGAGCTTCCTGTATATGTTGACTGCCACACCAACGATAACTACAGTTCAAGAGTACTTGACGGCATTGGGCATGCTAAAAGTGAAAAATCACCCTTTGCTTCTACGTAACTCTGTGATAACCGGCAGTAAGTGGATCAGAGTCAAACAAAGTACGGAAGCAGCAACAAGCAGGAAACCCTATATCAGAATGGGATGTGACACCTGGAAACAAACAAGATGGGCCTTCTTTTGTTCAGTAGTTGAACTTTGGAAGAGTCAGTGCATCATAAACCATTTCCTGTTTCAGTTCTGTGATTATAAAATCCTTGCCTTGCATATAATGCTGCCTGAAGCTGATGTCAAATGTGCTCCCAGTATACAAATTTCTGTGAGGTTTTGTACATGGAAGTAAATATCTGGTGATTCTTTATCCTCATGTCAATTTTCAAATAGCTTGTTTATCAGTTAATACAATTTGCCAAAGAATGCTTTGTCAAAATAATATTGTTGGACTTATGGTAGGTTAACCCATGAGTGGATGCTCTTATTAATCTTTTCATTGGCTGAGAGGCCATGTTCATTTTCCCAATTCCATAATACGTCAGATCTGCCAGGCAGCCACAGTCACCTGCACCTCATTTCCAATGCATCACCGGCAGCCTATTTAAACCCTGCTCTCATTCACAGTCCTTGCGCACTCATAGAAACAACCAGATGTTCCTGGCCTTCAGCTCCTCTACTGTCAAGATCAAACCACACTCAAGTTGGAGGAACAACACCTTATATACCGGCTGGGGAGCCTCCAACCTGATAGCATAAACATTGACTTCTCTAACTTCTGTTAATGCCCCTCCTCCCCTTCTTACCCCATCCCTGATATATTTAGTTTCCCCCCCCTTTTTTTTCTCTCTTTCTGCCCATCACTCTGCCTGTCTGCCTATTCTCCATCTTCCTCTGGTGCTCCCCTCCCTCTTTCTTTCTCCCTTCCTATGATCCTTTCCCTTCTCCAGCTCTGTATCCCTTTCGCCAGTCACCTTTTCGGCTCTCAGCTTCACCCCACCCCCTCCAGTCTTCTCCTATCATTTTGCATTTTCCCCTCCCCCTCCTACTTTCAAATATCTTACTAACTTTCCTTTCAGTTAGTCCTGACGAAGGGTCTCGGCCCGAAACGTCGACAGTGCTTCTCCCTATAGATGCCGCCTGGCCTGCTGTGTTCCACCAGCATTTTGTGTGTGTTCCTTCAGCTACCTTGTTGTCTTGTGTTAAGCATCTGCTCTCTCAAGTTTTGTGGCCCCTTGAGGCTTATTATGTTGCAGTTTATTATTAAAGCTATTGCTCACTATTAAATCATCTCTGCTGCTCTCCTCTTGGGTCAAGCCTCCTTTACATTTGATGACAGGAAGATAGGATGAGTAAACCATCAGCTGACCCAGAAGGGTATGCTTACCTAAAGGACCCTGTCGGCCTTTAGGAGAATGTGATCCAGAAGCAGCAGGACACCAGTGACCGTATGCTCACCACTCGCAACCAGCTCTCCGTCTCAGTAGAGCAACCCCATGTCTTTCAAACTCTTCCCCCTGGAGCGCTGGGTTCCTGTGCCCAAATGCATGGATGGGTGCATTTCACTCATCAAACCAGCCAGCCTCAACCAGTTGCTCCTAGCCTTGTCATGGTCGATATCTCTTCTCTCTTGCGTTGCTCCCTCTCGGAGGTTGTTATTTTGCAGCTTATTACTAAAATGATCACTCACCATTAAGTTGACTCATAGAGACATGCAATGAAGAAAAAGGCCCTTCAGCCCATCAAATCCACACTGACAATCTACTATCTGCACTTATTTGACATTAATCCCATTTCTTTTATCCTTGCCACATCTTCGTCCACTCCCCTCAGACTCTACCACTCACCTTTATACTAAAGGTTACTTATGAGGAGCATTTAACTAACTTGCATGCACTTGGGATATGGGAGGGAACTGGCTCATCCAGAAGGAAAGCATGCAAACTCCACGCAGACAGTGCTGGTGGTCAGGGATGGAAGCTGGATCTCTGGTGCTATGAGACAGCAGTTCTCCTGGTTGCGTCACTGCCACCCATTGGTTTTCTTGATTGTGGAGGCTTGATGCGTGCATCAAGGAGATCAGCAGCCAGGTCTTTATTTATTTATTTAAACATCTATGGGATGTGGGCGTCACCAGCTAAGCCAGCAATTATTGCCCATCCCTGGTTGCCATTGAGAAGATGGCAATGAGCTGCCTTTTGGATCTGCTGCAATCCCTGAGGTGCAGGTACACCCACAGTGCTGTTAGGGAGGGAATTCCATGATTTTGACCCCGTGACAATGAGGGAGCGGCAATATGGTGAGTTTGGAAGATTTGGCCCCTTAAGGCAGGGAGCAGGAAGTTAAAGACTGTTTCCGATCACTTAGTCACAGCTCAGTGTTTGGGCAAAACCATAGCAGTCGGAGATGAACCTGAGGAGGTGTAGTGTCAAACCTAAGTATCTTAATGGCAGGAACTAAGAAATGGAGAGAAGCACAAACTTTACGGTACTCATGTACACTGATTACAAACAGGTGGTAGTCAGGTACAATAATAGCTAAGAGGAGTAACATCCTGCATCCTACTCACTGGAATTTAGAAGATTGAGGGGGGGGATCTTATTGAAATGTATAAAATTCTAAAGGGATTGGACAGGCTAGATGCAGGAAGATTGTTTCTGATGTTGGGGAAGTCCAGAACGAGGGGTCACAGTTTAAGGATAAAGGGGAAGCCTTTTAGGACCGAGATGAGGAAAAACTTCTCCACACAGAGAGTGGTGAATCTGTGGAATTCTCTGCCGCAGGAAACAGTTGAGGCCATTTCATTGGCTATATTTAAGAGGAAGTTAGATATGGCCCTTTGTGGCTAAAGGGATCAGAGGGTATGGAGAGAAAGCAGGTACAGGATTCTAGGTTGGATGATCAGCCATGATCATACAGAATGGCGGTGCAGGCTCGAAGGGCCGAATGGCCTACTCCTGCACCTATTTTCTATGTTTCTATGTTTCTAAGGGGATTGAGTTCTGTGGTGAGGTTATAATTCTTCAGTTCTGCACAGCCAATATCTGAAGGAGTGTATACAGCTCTGGGCACCATGAGGTAAATCAATAGACAGATATTGGCCCTAGCAGGAGATGACAGCGCTACTTCTTTGTAAAAAGTAGGTATGTTTTATGCTTCATGTATTCTTATTTTATTGATATGCAGCACAAAATAGACCCCCCTGACCCTTCGAGCCACACTACCCAGCAATACTGAGATTTAATCCCAGCCTAATTAGGGACAATTTACCAAGACCAATTAACCTGCCCCTCTAAGAGGATCAGAACCTTGTCGCTGTGTTTGGAGTCTTGCAGGCCTCTATGACCCGCTGAGCTAGGTTGTCTAGCTGACTGACCCTGATTGCTTGAAAAAAATTATTACAGAAACAGCAATGAAGGATCCTTCTGAATCTGCTGGCAATGGTATGGGCAGACAGAGATGGAGAACCTTCACTGCTGCCCTAAACACCAGTGGCATAACGGGCAAATGAATGAAATGAATTGAGCTACCAACCGGTACGTCTTAGGACTGTGGGAGGAAACCAGAACCTTGGAGGAAAGCCACGTAGAGGGAAAGCATACAAGCTCCTTACAGGAGTTGAACCCAGGTCACCTGTAATGCAAAGCATCGTGCTAACCATTATGCCACCATACTGCTTGTGTTTCTTGTCAATGCTGCTTTGATGTGCCAGTCAGCGTCTACGCATTCATATATTCGAGCTGTTGTAATGTGAACAAAATCACTGGAGAAACACTGAAGCTAATGGATACAGAGGTATTTTATTCATCAAAATAAGAAAGAGGAAGAGGCCTGTTCAACCCAACATCACATGACATTGTATAAGCTTAAAGATCAAAGGACAATTCCATATTTACAATGTATCTACAATGCTTTCTTTAAATCACGTAAAATTTTCACACCTCCTTCTTCACACCCACACTCCAGAAATCCAAAATGAGTGTTAATTAGCATTGTCTGGTTTACAGGTAACTGGTGTCCACAACTCCAGGAAACTTTTGTCCAGGGCTACATTTTAAATTTAATCAACAATCCACATTCAGGTATAAAAATTGGTTGTAAAAGTTAATATTTGCTATATACCCTAACTTTGCAAGTGACAATAAACTAAACTTTGACTTAGCCTAGGACCCGAATGGTCCCATGTCTCAATCATGGTCCTGTAGTGTCACAGATGTACTGCATAGTTAGAGGTGTAGCTTTTCAGATGACACATTGAACTTGATAATCAGTTGACACAACAACTTCATTGTTGCCACATCCAGACCTGAAACTCTGCACCTGACAGCATTGCGGGAGCACCTTAACATGAAAGTCATTCACCACCATTTTCTCAAGGACAGTTTTGGGATGTACTATAAATTCTGGCTTCAGCAGCAACATAAACATCCCATCAACAAATAAATGCCCCAAAGCACTCTTGAGGGAGCATAAAAAGAAAATTTAATGGCAATATTAAGAACAAGTGTGCCAGCCAATATTACTGAAGCAGGTTATCTGATTTTTATCATGATGCTATTTCAAAACCATTTCTCTGCACAAATTGTTTTTCACATCACAGCTGCAACGACACATCAGAGGCTATAAAGCTTTATGAGATATTATGAATGATTAAAAAACGCTACAGAAAGATCTTGCATTTATTTCTTTAAATTATGGAGACAGATTGCATCAGGTTGACATGGTTCCTTGAGCTTAGAAAGATGACGGGTAATCTAACTGAACACATAATTATTAGGTGATACAATGGGATAGTTACAAAGCAGTTATTCCTTCAGTGAAGGAATCCTGAGCAATGTGAGCAGGTCATTTAGCATATTACAAAGCTACAAGAAGAGGGGTGGGAAGGGGGAAGGGCAAAGTTGAATTTCCAATTATTAATGCCGATTCTCTTGAGTTGTTCTTTCTTTCTTGTAAAAGTTGTGTATAATTCATGTCTAATTTATGTTTTTCTTGTGAGCATCGCTTATATGACACCATGTGTCTGTGGCAATGCTGCAAGGCTGGCATGGTAGCACAGTGGTTAGCTTTAGAGTGCCAGCAACCTGGGTTCAATTCCCGCCACTGCCTGTAAGCAGTTTGTACGTTCTCCCCGTGACCGTGTGGGTTTCTTCTGGGTGCTCCAGTTTCCTCCCACAGTCCAAAGATGTAGTGATTGGTAGATTAATTTGTCATCCGGTGATTAGGCTAGGATTAAATTGGGGGATTGTTGGCAGCGTGGCTTGAAGGGTCAGAAGAGTACCTCAATAAATAAATAAATCAATTCCAGATTCTTCAGTCAAAGCAAAACAACTTCTCCAACTATCCCTCTCATCTGAATCAAAACCTCCTCTTACTCTCTAGAACCCCAGTGGGTCAGGGGAAGTTATTACAAAGATTGACTTAGTGAATTTTCCATCTCTAAGGTAAGTGCATTCTATCTTAGAAGATGAAAACTGCACAGGAAGCTGGTCACAACTGCGATTTTGCAGCAAGATATCCTTAACCTTGTACCTGACTTTGGTCCCTATTCACTCATGACTGTGTGGCTATTTACAAGTTAAATTCAATCTGCTGGAAGAACTCAGTGGGTTGAGTGGTATTGGTGGGAGGAATGGAACTGTTGACTTCTTGGCTCAAAATCCTACATCAGGATAGTGAGTGGAGAGGTGATATACAGTATAAAAAGAGAAGGGGAGTGCTGAGAAAGAAGTTCATTCATTCATTCAGTCATTGTGAGGTGTGTCGGCTGATGCAGGCAATCATGGTTTTGACCGTGATTGTTCTCGGCAAATTTTTCTACAGAAGTGGTTTGCCACTGCCTTCTTCTAGGCAGTGTCTTTACAAGTTGGGTGACCCCAGCCGTTATCAAGACTCTGCAGTGATTGGCTGACCTCAGTCGTCACATAATCAGGACTTGTGAACAGAGGTGACTAGTGGTGTTCTGCAGGGGTCAGGGTGGGGACCACTTCTTTTTATGCAGTATATAAATGATTTAGATGATAGAATAGACAGCTTTGCTACCAAGTTTGCAGATGATATGAAGACAGGTAGTGCTAAGGAAACAGGTAGGATGCAGAAGGACAGAGTAGGAGAATGGGCAAGAAGGTGGCAAATGAGATACAATGTTGGAAAATGCGTGGTCATGCACTTTGATAGTATGGTCTTATGATATGCACCAGCTGCTCATACGACCATTTACCACCATTTACCCCATGGCTTCAGGTGACCCTGATCAGGAGGACTAAGCAGGTGCTACACTTTGCCCAAAGGTGACCTGCAGGCTAGCGGAGGGAAGGAGTGACTTACACCTCCTTTGGTGAAGATACATCTCTACCCTGCCACTCAGAGAAAGGAGTATGAGAAGATTAGTGGACTGAGGAGCAGTGTAAAATAACAGGCTGACTGTGCCAGGTAGAAGTGAGGACCAGGGGTGGAGATGAAAGACAGTGGCAGGTTCATTCAAAGTTCAAAGTAAAGTTATTATCAAAGTATATATCTGTCGCAATATACAACCTTAAGATCTGTTTTCTTGCAGGCATTTACAGGAAAATAAATACAATAGAATTAATGAAAGAACTATAAATAACAAAGACAATGTGCAAAAAAAGTTTAAAATATTAAAAAGTAAATAAATAAAACTGAGTTGTAGAGTCCTTGAAAGTGAGTTCACAGGTTGTGAAGTCAGTTCAGTATGGAAATGGGTAAAGTTGTCTTCACTGGTCCAGGAGTCTAATGGTTGTCGGACGTTAACTGTTCCTGAACTTTGTGGGAGGGACCCAAGGTTAATACCTCCTTTTAAAAGTTTGCACATTGACACCAGCATTATTGGCCAGATCTCAAATAATGATGGAGAACAGGAAGGAGATCGAGAGTCTAGTGGCATGGGTGTCAAGATAACATTTGCCTTAATGTCATTCTCTCTTCTCACCGCTCCCATCGGGCAGAAGGTCAAAGTAAATTTTGATATCAGAGTACATATATGTCGCCATATACAACTCTGAGATTCATTTTCATGTGGGCATACTCAGCAAATCTCTAGAACAGTAACTATAACAGGATCAATGAAAGATCAACTGGAGTGCAGAAGACAACAAACTGTGCAAATGCGAATATAAATAAATAGCAATAAATAACGAGAGCATGAGATAATGAGATAAAGAGTCCTTAAAGTGAGATCATTGGTTGTAGGAACATGTCAAAAGATGAGCAAATCATTGTACTTTTCCCCTTTTGTTCAAGAGCTTGATGGTTGAGGGGTAGTGACTGTTCTTGAACCTGGTGGTGTGAGACCTGAGGCACCTGTACTTTCTACGTTGAGAAAAGAGCATGGCCTGGGTGGTGAGGATCTCTGCTGATGAATGCTGCATTCCTACAACTGTTACCAGGCTCAGATATGGCCCAAGTGCGGAGTGAGAGACACTGAAGCAGCTCAAGGGTTCACAGGGAAAATAAAGCAATAAATGCTAGGCCAAACTGGGCCGTGAACCAAAAATCTCAAGAGGAAAACAAAGCCTACACTGCAGCTGAAAAGAACATTAAACAAATACCGCTAGTCTTCAGAGTCAGTTGACTTGAAAGCCCAATATCTCAGGGAAGGCCGACTACAAAACAGCAACGAAGTGCTGCTGTGCTCTGTCCAAGTCTCGACAAGCACTACGATGACAAGAATGGAGTTAAATACTATCACGATTAAATAATAATTAGCTGGCACATACAAATTCACGGTTGCAACTGCGGTGTCTACTGTGCTGCAGAATCCATGGTTGTGACAACAACAGCATTTCATGTAGATGTGCTCAATAGCTGCAAGTGGTTTAACCATGGTGAACTGGGCCGAATCCATGACCTTATGTTGGATTTGCCATTCAAAGGCAATGGTGTTTCCACACCAGGCCACAATACTGCCAGTCAATACACTCTCCACTACACATCGATAGAAGTTTGTCAAAGATTCTGACATCATGCCGAATCTCCGCAGACTCCTAAAGAAGTAGAGGTGATGCAAAAGCTTGAGAACACGTTCTACCAGGCTTAAGTGCCAGTGTTATAGGACTCTTGGATGGAACATTCATATGATGGTGATAAGCTCCTAATCTTCCTGTCTGCCTTGTCATGTTCCATGCATTTCACTTGCCCACCTGCACTGCACTTTGCAACTGCAACACTTCAGTGCATGCCCTTTCATTTCGATCTACCTCAATGCACCAATGCATGGAACAGTTTCTGGATGGCATACAAAAACAAAAGCATTCCCCAGAACCTTGGCATGTTCCAGAATAAAGCACAGACTTCAATCCCTCGCAGTGAAAAATAAACAGTTTAGAACCCAGAGCAACGCACACAAAATACTGGAGGAGCTCAGCAGATCAGACAGCATCTATGGAAAAGAATAAACAGTCAATGTTTCAGACCGAGATCCTTCTTCAGGACTGAGAAAAAATGGGGAAGATGCCAGAATAAAAGTGTGGGGATAGGGTGGGGAGGCTAGCTGGAAGGTGATGGGTGAAGCCAGGTCGGTGGGAAAGCTGAAGAGCTGGAGAAGGAGGAATCTGATAGGAGAGGAAAGTGGACCATAGGAGAAAGGGGAGGAGGAAGGAACCCCAGGGAAGTAACAGGCAGGTGAGAAGAAGTAAAAGGTCAGAGTGCAGAATAGTGGAGAGGGGGTGGAATTTGTTTACCAGAAGAAGAATCATATGGTATGAAAGCTGACCTCTCAACCAACCAGTTCACACCAACCAGAAACCACCCAGTTTTACTAATCCTACAGCAATTCTATTTTACTCTTCCTACATTTCCAAAAACAACCCCCCCCCCACGTCCTATCACTCACCTACATATGTTATGGCGGATGAGTTAATTACAGCAGCATCAAACCTACCCACATATCTTTGGGAGGAAAGCCCTTGTGGTCACATCTCCACACACAACACTGGAGATCAGGGTTGAAGCCAGGTTACTGGATCATGAGACAACGGCTCTACCAGCTGCGCCTCATTGCTGGCCCTAACTGCTTGCTTCACTCAGCCGTCCTGTGTCTTGTCCATCAGCATTGCTAGATAATCAGAATCAGAGACCATTTTATTATCACTGACGTATGTCTCGAAATTTGTCTTCTTTTTTGAAAGCATGCACAGTGCAAGACATGATATCAAAAATCAATAATACCAAAGAAGAATAGTAAGGTGGTGCTCATGGGCCATTCAGAAATCTGATGATGGAATGGAAGAAACTGTACCTAAAATGTTCAGACTCCTGTACCTCCTAATGAAAATGAGAAGAGGGCACGTCCTGGATGTCGAGAGTTCTTAATGACGGATACGTCCTTCTTGAGGCATTTTGTGTGAATTTTTTATTAATTACTTGCTTTTTTTTTGGCTCCCTTTTTAATAAAGTGGGCAATGTCACAATTCACCGCACCTTGATGAAATCGTTCTAGTTAAGTATAGTGGGGCGCTGGCCGGTGGTATAGTGGCAGCCACACTGGACCTTCGAGGCAAGAGGTCCTAGGTTCGAACCCGGCTGGCTCCTTGCGCGCTTTCCATCCGTCCGGGGTTCAGCATCAAGCTAGCAACTCCGCCTCGTAAGAAGCAGACAGATGCTAATGAAACGGCAGGGTTGCCGCCCGTCGCACCACAAGGTGCGGAGAGGAACGACAAAGTATAGTGGGAATATGAAACTCCTTCTCCAAATACATAGGATAATGGAAGTTGAAATTAATTTCCAAGTTTGAAACTGGTGGATTATCTCAGTCGTTCCAACTCTGGAGCACTGATCTGGTTACAAATCCAGCGGGGATTAAGAAGTCCAATCACACTTTGAGTAAGAAACAGTTCTAGCATTCTGGAGTTAATGAATAATAACGCCACAACCCAAAGCAGTTGCTGGATACGCAGCAGGCAGCATTAACAGGATCTTTAAGCGTCTGTCCTTCTCCTTAACATCAAGCAGACTGTAACTCAGAACAGCATTAGGATACTGCGTCTGATATTGCATTTCACCAGTAAAAATAGATTTCCCCACCAGGCCTCTTTAAAATTTACAACGTCATAAAACTAAACAAGGATACTCTTTTCTCTGCCTGCCAGATATGAATCACTTGGAGATGCTTTCAGGATTTTTTTTACCCCATCTTTAATGAAAAGGAAAGAAAGACTCTTGGCTTAGGGGGAGCAAGTTCAAATATCAGCAGTACCAAGGATCCTTGAGAGTTGTCGTGCAGGATTCCCTAAAGGTTAACTTGCTTTGAGATTATTGTAAGAGAGGTGAATACAAAGTGAGCATTCATTTCGGGAGGACTAGAAAATAAGAGCAAGCATGGATTTCTGAGGCTTTATAAGGCATTGGTCAGATCATATAGAGTATTCTGGGGAGTTTTGGGCACATTACCCAAGAAGGAATGTACTGGCGTTGTAGAGGGTTCAGAGAAGGTTCATGACAATAATTCCATGAATGAAAGGGTTAATGTATGAAGAGCACGATGTCCTTGGGCCTGTACTTGCTGGAGTTTAGAAGAATGAAGGGGATCTCATTGAAACCCATTAAATATTGAAAGGCCTAAATAGATTGGACATGGAGAGGATGTTTCCATTAGAGGGAGAGTCTATAAAGGGATGTCCCTTTTGAACAAAGATGAGGAGGAATTTCCTTAGCCAGCGGGTGGAGTATCTATGGAATTCATTGTCACAGATGTCCGTGAAGGTCAAGTCACTGCATATACTTAAGGCAGAGGTTGATTAGTTTAGCGGAGAGAATGCAAGAGAATTGGGTTGAGAGGGACAGTCAATAAGCCATGAAAAAATGGTGGAGCAGACTTGATGGGCCAAATGGCCTGACCCTGCTCCTATTTCAAATGTTGTTACAGCCAATTACTTTCAACATATAGTCACTGTTGTAAGACAGCAAAAAGGAAAAATGCTACAATATCCCCCCCAGAATGAAGTAGGGGTTAACTACCTGCCCATACAAGAAAAACATTAAAAACACAAGAGATTCTGCAGACGCTGGAAATCTAGAGCAACACCCACAAAAAGCTGGAGGAACTCAGCAGGTCAAGCAGAATCTACGAAGAGGAATAAACAGCTGATACTTCAGGCTGAGACCCTTTATTGGGATTGAGAAGAAAGGGTAGAGAAACCAGAGTAAGAAGATGGCAGGAGGGTGGTGGGGAAGGGGGAGGAGTACTAGCTGGCAGGAGCTAGGTAAACCAGGTGAGAAGCTGGGAAGTGATAAGTGGAAGAACTGAAGAGCTGAAGAAGAAGGAAAAAGTCTTCTTCAAAGCACAACATTGGGATCCTTCACAGCTACCTGGCAGTACTATGAAGAGAATAGGCCGCCTAAAGATAACTAACTCCACTTAAGGGTATGGATGACAGTTCCACATGATCTTCAGAGATACAGTTAGGAAGCAATATCCCAGAGTGCAGGGAATTGTTTGTGTCTTATTTAGCTTCAAGGCTGTGGGGTGGAGTTTGGGCCCTATGCTGAAGATCCCAGCCACAAGGGGTAATGACAACACTAGCTAACTGTCTTTTTTTAATGTTTCCATTAGCAGTAGTGTTCCCGGCAATGGAAGACATCCTTAAATTCAGGACCATTTAAGGATAGTCAGGCAGCATTTCCTTCTGCCAAGAGTGATACAAGTGTAAATTTCTCACCAAAAAAATATGCAGGCCTCAATTAACTATTGCAAATATGCATTATATTTTTGGCATTAAAAAAAGTATAATGAAAAGCAAGACATGCTGAATTAAGCTACAGTTCTCTCGTGTTCTTGTTGAATGGCAGAACAAACTTGATGGGCTGAATGGCCACCTGCTATGCCCTTGCACTACTTTTCCAACCATCAGGCTCAGGACTATGGGGATCAGTTGGGAACGAGTAAGTCTGCTTCAAGATCATGAAGTTCATTTTCACTCTAAGCTGTTAACACTGCAAACTCAGCTTTAACTCCTTTAAGATCCATGAAGTAGTGTTTGGTAGTTTTTTCCTATGTGTTTACACAGAACGAATATAACACATTGGAGATAAAAAACAAAATCAGAGAGTCAAGGTGTTTACACCATCCAAAGGTTATATTAATGATACATCAAAATGGAGCAGAGTGGAGTGCAGATGGTATGTACCATCAAGTTGGTGCCTTGGGTTTATACAGAACTGTATGTAGGATGGCACAATAACATAGTGATTAGTAGAACACTATACAGTGAGAGCAACAGGGGTTCAATTCCCACCCCTGTCTGTGAAGAGTTTGTATGTTCTCCCTGTGACCGCATGGGTTTCCTCTGCATTTCTATGCATCCCTAAGACATACAGGTTAAGGCTAGTAAGTGGTGGGCATGCTACACTGGCGCCGGGAGCATGGCATTACTTGTGGGCTGCTGCCAACGTATCCCAAGTGTGCTAGTGGTTGACACCAAATGACGCACTTCACTGTAAGTTTCAAGGTACATGTGACAAATAAAGCTGATCTCACTCTTAACCATGAGAAGGTCGGCAGATGCTGGAAATCCAAAGCATCACACGAAAAGATGCTGTAGGAACTTAGCATCTGTGGAAAAGCCTACTGACGTCAATGGATCTGGGTGCTATTGATATCGATAGATCTGAGGTTGAGAGGGTGAACAGATTTAAGTTCCTCAGCATGCACATTAACGAGGATTTTACGTGGTCTGTACATATCAGCTGTGTGGTGAAAAAGGCACAACAACACCTCTTTCACCTCAGATGGTTAAAGAAGTAAGTTATGGGCCCCCAAATCCTAAGAACTTTCTATATAGGTCCGTAGTCTAGGGTAGTTTTTGTTTTGGTTTACGTAGTTCAGTGTAGTTTTTGTATTGTTCATGTAGCACCATGGTCCTGAAAAATGTTGTCTCATTTTTACTGTGTACTGTACCAGCGGTTATGGTCGAAATGACAATAAAAAAGCAACTTGACTTGATTTGACTTGACTTGACTATGGACACTACTGAGAGCATCCTGATTGGCTGCATCACTGCCTGGTATGGGAACTGTATCTCCCTCAATCGCAGGACTCTGCAGAAAGTGGTGCGGACAGCCCAGCACATCTGTAGATGTGAACTTCCCACTATTCAGGACATTTACACAGACAGGTGTATAAAAAGGGCCCGAAGGATCACTGGGGACCTGAGTCACCCCAACCACAAACTGTTCCAGCTGCTACTATCCGGGAAACAGTTCCGCAGCATAAAAGCCAGCACCAACTGGCTCCGGGACCACCAGGCCATCAGACTGCTTAATTCATGCTGATACAATTGACTGCCCTGTTGTACATACTATTTATTATAAATTGCACGTTGCACATTTAGATGGAGATGTAATGTAAAGATTTTTACTCCTCATGTATATGAAGGATGTAAGTAATAAAGCCAATTCAATTCAATATTTTCGCTGAGACCCCTCTTCAAGATTGGAAAGCAGGAGGGTAAGATGAGGAGAAGGGGGAGGAGGATAGTTTAGAAGGTGAAGCCAGGTGAGTGGGAAAGGTAAAGAGCTGGAGATGGAAGAATCTGAAAGGAGAGGAGAGTAGACCATAGAAGAAATGGAAGGAGAAAGGGACTCAGGGGAAGGTGATAGACAGGTGAGAGGGCAAAGTGGGGAATAGAAGAGGGGAGGGGGATGGAAACTTTTTCTTCCCGGTAGGAGAAATCGATATTCAAGCCCTCAGGTTGGAGGCTACCCAAATGGAATATAAGGTGTTACTCCTTCGCCCTGAGGGAGGCTTCACTGTGGCACAAGAGGGGACCACAAACCGACATGTCGGAATGGGAATGGGAATGGAAATCGAAATGTTTGGCCACCGGGAAGTTACCCTTTTGGCGGATCGAGCGGAGGTGCTTGACGAAGTGGTCCCCTAAATTTACGGCGAGTCTCACCAGTGTAGAGGAGGCCAAAGCAGGAGCACCGGACACAATAGGTGACCCCAGCAGAGACACAGGTGAAGTCTCTCTTCATAGAGAGCAGGAATCAGCAACGTCATTACAAAGGGAGGTCAAATGATTTTGTTAGGGAGGGAGGAGCAGGACTTGTAGCTAATTGGACTTTTCTGAGGCTCTCAACAGGCAGGAATACTAAATGAGAGAAGGAGTGCCTCAGGGCCGGATTAGAGCCAATGAAATTTGAAAAGGTCTTCAAACCAGGAAGTGGTAGGGAGGGGAGCTGGACGTTAAAATACCTTGTGCGTGGTCCTTGGCTGAGTACCAAGAGGAACTGCGATGAAGGTCATAAACCTTCTTGACCTGCTTCCTGAGAAATTGGTTCTGAACCAGCATCCAGAACAAGACAACCAACAAAGTGAAGCAAAGATGCCTCTCCTCTTTGTAACCAACTGTAGTGTGAAGACTCTAGGGAGTCATCCCTAGAGTGTAGAAGAACGAAGGGAGATTTGAAAGAGGTATACTAAATTATGAAGGATATAGATAAGGTAAATGCAAGCAGTTTTTTTTTTCTCCGCTGAGCTTGGGTGATACCAGAACTAAAGGTCATGGGTTAAGGGTGAAAGGTGAAAAGTTTAGGGGAATATGAGGGGGAAGTCCTTCTCTCAGAGGGTGGTGAGAGTGTGGAATGAGCAGAAGTGGTGGCTTCTCTAGATGCTGCCTGACCTGCTGAGCTCCTCCAGCATTTTGTGCGTGTTGCTTTGGATTTCCGGCATCTGCAGATTTTCTCTTGTTAGTAGTGAAGATGGGTTCATTTTCAACTTTTAAGATAAATTTGGATAGGCACATGGGTGAGAGGGGCCTGGCCACAGGTCAATGGGACGAGGCAGAGACTTAATAGGTCAGCACAGACAGAATGGGCTGAAGGGTCTGTTTCTGTGCTGTGGTGTTCTATGATTCTATTTGGTACCAACTTGCCAACTACTTCTTGGGCTCTTTTTGGGCCATCTCCCTTGATTTCATATTGATTGGAAATAAGCCAAGAGGAGTTCTTCTTGATGCCAACGATTGCAGAAACACATGTTTACTTAGACCAGATTCCCCAATTTCTGCCTGACATTATTATGGCGTATAATATCAGCACAGCTGGATCTTAAGCAAAGCTTCAGTCAAGTGAAGCCAAAGAAATCAGGCACCTGGCTTTCCAACTTGAATACTTTATGTGACCATAGCTAAATAACAAGAGATCACTATCACTGAGAAGCTGGGGAGAGAAAATCCAAAATAATATTTCTGTATTCTCTCAAAATTGCTTGGATTTGGGGCATGATGGGAACTTAGTATGGATACAAAGCTGTTCATAAGCCAGCTCTCCTCTGTATAACTGAATTGACTGCCAAGGAAATAGCAATGGACATTTAGTGGTTATCTCTACATTCTAACAAAGACTAAGTAACCACTTCAAGGCCAGCAAGGGGAAGATCAGTCAAAGCTCTTTCAGTCAATCTAAGTGCATCAGCATGGTGAAGGTTTCTGGCTCACCTCCTACAAAATGCTCTGATGGGGGATCCAGCAAAAACCTTGCTTGCCTGCGTTCATCATCACTTGGAAGGAACTGGCTAATGGCTTGTTTTGCCTTTAGTAAGTGTGCTTGAAGACACATACAAGTGAGAATAGAACAGCGAAACACAGGAACAGCTCCACAAATGGAGTGACCACTTCTTTTCGTTTGCGGGCTTAGTTACTCCACCTGCCCAGCAGGAAAGAGGTAACGATCAAAGAGACTGCAGGAACACATCTGCATAATAATGTCCAGATAAAGGGTCTTGACCCGAAGCATTGACTGTCCATTTCCCTCCATGGATGTGGCCTCACCCACTGATTTCCTCCATCAGTCTGTTTTTGGCTCCATATCCCAGCATCTGCAGTCCCTTGTGCCTGCACATTTACATGATATTTCTTTTTGGCATGATTGAACACATTTAATTTTGGTGTTACTGGGACCACAGTGAGAATAACATTTCTTCCAGCGAAGACCTGAACTGTGTAGGAAGATTGTAACATCTGCCTGACATTACTTTATCTCCAGTGTCTTTCTTTTGTGACTTGTCTTTTCCACTCTCATGCTCTGTTTATTAAGTTGTTAAAGTTATGTTTAGAACCTTTCATTCTGATCCTCCAAATATGCTGCCTTCCAATTTTTACTGAGCAACTTCTGTTGCAATTAAATAATTTTACTCTGCCTAATGTTAATTTATTCCTTTCTGGTCCTTAAAACTGATGATCAGACCTCCCTCAGTCTTTACCACATCCTCGTCTCCTGACATGAAATTTGCACTGCTCCACAGACCTCAGTTTCTGCTCTGCTCCACCCACATGTCCTGCTCTTCATCCTTTCTCTCAGTAAATGCTTACAGAAGCTCCAGAATAGAAATCATGTGGTTGTCAAGGACTAGCACACATGGTTTAAAACATATACAATTTCAATTTAGTCATTAAGAAGTCAAGTATAAGAAAGTTAAAAGTAAACTAATGTTCCATCAACAATATTCTCTGACCTTCATCTCACAAGAACATTTAATAATGCACGATTCTAATATGCTCCAATTTCACTTGTGCAGATTTATGCCTCTTCATGACAAAGTGGGAGTCAACATATTTTTGCTGAGAGCTCAATATGTCAACTAAGTCTGTAGATCTTCAGTGGGGAGAAGAAAACAAGATTTCTGTGGGAATAAACACAAATAGATTCTGCAGATGCTGGAAATCCAGAGCAACGCGCGCACACACACACACACACACACACACACACACACACAAAATGCTGGAGGAACACAGCAACGTCCAGCAGCATCTCTGGAAAAGATTAAACAGTTGATGTTTTGGGCTGAGACTTTTCATCAGGGCTAGAAAGGAAGAAATAGGAGCCAGAATAACTACCACCTGCCAGCTTCTCCTCTTCCACCCACCTTCTTATTCTGGCAGCATATGTGGAAGAGAATAAACAAGGTTCAAAGCTGAAAGTAAATTTACTATCAAAGTACAGATATGTCACCATATACAACCCTAAGATTCATTTTCTTGTGGGCATACTCAGCAAATCTATAACAGACTATCAACCATAGTTGAATCAATGAGTGACCGCAACAACAGTGGATGTTTTGGACTGACACCCTTTTGTTGACTGTTTGTTCCCCTCTATACATGCTAACTTTCAAAGTTCAAAGTAAATGTTATTATCAAAGTACATATATGTCACCTGAGGTTCATAGTCCTGTGGACATACTCAGAAAATCTATAGAATAGTAACTATAGCAGGATCAATGAAAGATCAACCACAGTGCAGAAGACAACAAACTGTGCAAATGCAAATGTAAATAAATAGCATTAAATAACAAGAACATGAAATAACAAAATAAAAAGTCCTTAAAGTGAGATCATTGATTGTGGGAACATCTCAATGGATGGGCATGTGAGTGTAGTTAACCCCTTTGTTCAAGAGCCTGAGGTTTGTAGGGTAGTAACTGTTGAAACTGGCAGGCTGAGTCCTGAAGCTCTTGTACCTTCTACCTGACGGCAGCAGTGAGAGAAGAGCATGGCCTGGGTGGTGGAGACCTTTGATGATGGATGCTACTTTCCTACAATAACATTTCAAGTCGGTGTGCTCACTGGTTGGGAAGGTTTTACCCATGCTGTACTGGGCTGAATCCACTACCTTCTGTAGGATTTTTGTTCAAGGGCATTGGTTTTTCCAAACTGGGCCGTGATGCTGCCTGACCTGCTGAGTTCCTCTGGCATTTTGGTGTAGGAAGTGTTAGCGGAGGCTTGAGGGACATCATGGACTTGGTGGGCTGAAGGATTTGTTTCCATGGTGTATAAAACTCTATGACTACAGCAAGGGCTCACAACATTTTTGTACCATGGATCAATACCCTTAAGGAAGGGGTCCGTAGACCCCAGCTTGGGAGCCCCAGAACTATAGTGAAAACATACAACCGAGACACCAATCCAGACGAGCTATTTGGGCAAATGAGCTAGATACAAGGGCAGATAGAAAACAGAAAAGAGAATTAGAGGGAATTCCAGAGTTTTCAATTCTGACAACTTAAGATAGAACCACTAAAAAAAGCAACCAAGAGGATTCAAATGATTTTTCAGCAACAATTTAATTAATTTGATATGGAACAAGATGCTAGCATCTGTCAAAGTGGCCACAAAACTCTCAGAAAGATGTTAATCAAAAACCAAGAACATTCAGATGTTCCTCAGGGGAAGAAATTATTACACAATCTGGCCTAAATGTGATCCTACAGCAAAGCAGTCAACTGTTAAACGTCCATTGAAGCCGACCCAGAAGTTACTCAATCTAAGGAATGAGCAACAGCTGGTGGTCTTGCTAGTGACACCCACATCAAGGGTACAAAGGGTTAGTAAAATGTTAGAGTCTATTATTAAAGATGAGGTTTCTGAATACATGGAGGAATGTACTAAAATGGGCCAAAGTCAGCATGGTTTCCTTAAGCGGAAATCTTGCCCTACAGATCTGCTGAAATTCTTTGAGGAAATTATAGGCAGGGGAGACAAAGGCGAGTCAGTGGATTTTCAGAAGGCCTTTTCCAAGATGCTGCACATGAGACTGCTGAACAGGATAAGAGCCCATGTTATTACAGGGAAGTTACTTGCCTGGGTAGAAAATTGGCTGATTGGCAGGAGACAGAGTAAAGGGGGACTTTATTTCTGGTTGTCTGCCAGTGACTAGTGGTGTTCTGCAGAGGTCGGTGTTGGGACCATTTCTTTTCAAGTTGTATGTCCATGATTTGGATGAAGGAATTAATGGCTCTGTGGTCAAGTTTGTGGATGATACAAAGATAGGTGGAGGGGTAGGTGGTGTTAAGTAAGCCGGGAGTCTGCAGAGGGATTTGGATGGATTAGGAGCATGGGCAAAGAAGTGGCAGATAGAATACAGTATAGGAAACAGTACACTGCACATGCACTTTGGAAGAATGAATAGACTATTTTCTAAAAATTCAGAAATCAGAGGTGCAAAGGGACTTGGCAGCCCTAGTGCAGATTCCCTAAAGTTTAACTTGCAGGTTTAGTCAATGGTAAGGAAGTTAAATTGCTAAGTTTGATTGATAAGGTACAGAACCTGAGCGTCAGTACCTCCCTCTCCAATTGGATCCTCAACTTCTTAACCAGAAGACAATCTGTGCGGATTGGTGATAATATCTCCTCCTTGCTGACAATCAACACTGGTGCACCTCAGGGGTATGTGCTTAGCCCACTGCTCTACTCTCTCTATACCCATGACTGTGTGGCTAGGCATAGCTCAAATACCATCTATAAATTTGCTGATGATACAACCATTGTTGGTAGAATCTCAGATGGAGATGAGAGCGTGTACAGGAGTGAAATATATCAACTAGTGGAGTGGTGTCACAGCAACAACCTTGCACTCAACGTCAGTAAAATGAAAGAGCTGATTGTGGACTTCCTGAAAGGTCAGACAAAGGAACACTTACCAATTCTCATAGAGGGATCTGAAGTGGAGAGAGAGAGAGAGCAGTTTCAAGTTCCTGGGTGTCAAGATCTCTGAGGATCTAACCTGGTCCCAACTTATCGATGCAGTTATAAAGGCAAGACAGCGACTATACTTCATCAGTATAATCAGTGGAATCAGTGGAATGCACTGCCTCGGAAGACGGTGGAGGCCAATTCCCTGGATGCTTTCAAGAAGGAGCTGGATAGATATCTGATGGATAGGGGAATCAAAGGATATGGGTCAAGGCAGGGACTGGGTATTGATAGTGAATGATCAGCCATGATCTCAGAATGGCGGTGCAGACTCAAGGGGCCGAATGGTCTACTTCTGCACCTATTGTCTATTGTCTATTATCAGGAGTTTGAAGAGATTTGTGTACGTCAACAAAACACTCAAAAATTCTACAGATGTACCGTTGAGAGCATTCTGACAAGCTGCATCCCTGTCTGTTAAGGGGGGTGAGGGGTTGCTACTACACAGGACTGAAGGAAGCTGCACAGGGTCGTAAATTTAGTCGTAATTTACTTGTGCTAGCCTACAAAGTACCCAGCATATCCTCAAGGAGCAGTGTCTCAGAAAGGCAGCGTCCATTATTAAGGACCTCCAGCACCCAGGACATGCCCTTTTCTCACTGTTACCATCAGGATGGAGGTACAGAAGCCTGAAGGCACACAATCAGTGATTCAGGAACAGCTTCTGCCCCTCTGACATCCGATTCCTAAATGGACATTGAACCCATGAACGCTACCTCACTTTTTATGTATATTATTTCTGTTTTTGCACAATTTTTTATCTATCCAGTACACATACATGGTAATTGATTGATTTATTTACTTGTCTTCTATATTATCTATTGTATTAACTGCTGCTGCTAAGTTAACATATTTTACAACACACTCTGGTGATAATAAACCTGATTGGGATTCTGTGATGCAATGCTAGCATTCATTTCGAGGGGATTAGACTATAAAAACAAGATTGTAATGCTGAGGCTTTATAAGGCATTAGCCAATCCGCACTTGGAGTATTTTGAGCCCATTATGTAGGAAAAGCTGTGGCTGGCATTGGAGACGGTCCAAAGAAGGTTCACAATAATGATCCCAGGAATGAAAGGGTTAACGTATGAGGAGATTTTGCTGGCTCGGGGCCTGAACTTGCTGAAGCTTAGAAGAGCGAAGAGGGAAATCATTGAAGCCTATCAAATAATGGAAGGCCATGAAAATCCTAGATAAAGTGTACATGGAGAGGATTTTCCTACAGTAAAGGTATGACCTGCTTCTGTTTTATGGTCTTATGGTCTAAATTGTTCCCTGGACTGAAATTCCTGATAATTACACTGATTACATAAAAGGCAGAGAATATAAATCTTTGTAAAATGGAGGCACCCAGCGCTGATACAATGAAGTACATAGAATAATCCAGTGGAGGAACAGGCTCTTCAAACCATTATGTTTATGGGTGGAATATATTTGGTGAGCCCAGGAAGGATCCCTGACACAGTACGTGGACAGGCCGACTGGGGAAGAGGCCACGCAGGGCAATGAATCTGGTCAGGAGGCAGATCACTTGGTGGGTTAATATTTCAGAGCCAGTGACCACGATTCCCTGGCCCTTAGCCTAGACTGGAACAGGGATAGGAGCAAACAGCATGGGAGAGTTTTTAATTGAGGTAAGGTTAATTATGATGCCGTTATGCAAGAACTTGGAAGTGTAGACTGGTAACAGATGTTCTCAGGGAAATATACAACAGAAATACAGAGGTTGTTTAGGGAGCACTTGCATAGGGTTCTGAATGGGCTTGTCCTGATGAGGAGGGAAAGGATGATAGGGTGACAAAACCATGGATGAGAACTTCTAGACATGAGGAAGAAGGAAGCATACTTAATGTTTAGGAAGCAAAGATCAGATGGGACTCTTGAGAGTTATAATGTAGCCAGAAAGAGCTTAAGAATGGACTTAGGAGAACTGGAAGGGGATGTGAGAAGGCGTTGATGAATAGGATTAAGGAAAACCCAAGGTGTTCTACAGATACCTGAAAAATGGGAGGATTATCTACCAGGGATTGTTAGACCAATCAGGCATAAGGGTGGAAATGTGCCTGGAGTTGGAGGACGTAAGGGAGGTCCTTAATTAATACTTTTCTTCAGTATTCACCAGTGAGATGAACCTTGACAAAAATTTGAGGTCAGAGTGGAACAGAGTAGAAAAGTTTAAGTAAATAAAGAGGATGGTTTGGAACTTCTGAAAAATGTTAGGATATATAAGCCCAGGGCTGGATGGGGTATACCCTAGGATACTATGGGAAGCTAGCAAAGAGATCTTTGTGTCCTCATTGACTTCAGGAGTAATACCAAAAGAGTGGTTGATGGCAAGTATTATTACTTTGTTCAGTAAAAGTAATAAGAATAATCCTAGGGATTATAGACCAGTGAGCCTTACATCAGAAGTGGGCAAACTACCGGAGAGGATTCTTAGAGATAAGATTTACAAGCATTTGGAGAAGTATAGTCTGATTAAGGATAGTCAGCCTGACTTTGAAAGTGGCAGGTCTGCCTCACAAGCCTAACTGAATTCCTTTGAAGTGATAAATGAAACTGATGAAGAGAGAGCAGTGGAGATGGTGGACATTGATTTTAGCAAGGTGTTTGACAAAGTTGCCCATAGCAGGCTGATTTAGAAAGTCAGGAGGCATGGAATCCAGGAAAAGTTGACTGCTTGGGTTCAGAATTGACTTGTCCACTGAAGGAAAAAGGTGGTAGTAGGTGTAGTCTTCACTGCTTGGAGATCCGTAACTAGTGGTGTTGTGCAGAGAACTGTTGTGGGACATCCACTCTTTGTTGGTTTTACAAATGGTTTATATGAGAAAGTGGAAGGGTGGGTTAGTAAGTTTGAGATGACGTGAAGGTTGGCGGTGTTGTGAAGAGTGTAGAAAGTTGTTGTAGGTTACAACAGTCATTGATAAGATGCAGGGCTGGGTTGAGAAATGACAGATGGAAATCAATCCAGAAAAGTGTGAAGTGATACTCTTTGGAAGGTCAAACGTGAAGCCAGAGTATAAAATTAATGGCGGATTCTTAGCAGTGAAGAAGAACAGAGGGATCTTGGGGTCCCCAGCCATAATTCTCTCGAGGTTGCCCTCAAGTTGATGGAGCAGTTAAGAAGGTGTATGGTGTGTGGTGGATCGACTTCAAGAGCCATGAGGTAACATTACAGCTCTATAAAACTCTGGTTGGATCACACTTGGTGTGTTCAGTTTTGGTTCCCTCATTACAGAAAGCACGTGGAAGCTTCAGAGATGGTGCAGAGGAGATTGACCAGGATGCTGCCTGGATTAGAGAGGGTGCAGAGGAGATTGACCAGGATGCTGCCTGGACTAGAGATGGTGCAGAGGAGATTGACCAGGATGCTGCCTGGATTAGAGAGGGTGCAGAGGAGATCTATCAGGATGCTGCCTGGATTAGAGAGGTTGCAGAGGAGATTCACCAGGATGCTGCCTGGGTTAGAGAGGGTGCAGAGGAGATTGACCAGGATGCTGCCTGGGTTAGAGAGGGTGCAGAGGAGATTTACCAGGATGCTGCCTGGATTAGAGAGGGTGCAGAGGAGATTTACCAGGATGCTGCCTGGATTAGAGAGGGTGCAGAGGAGATTGACCAGGATGCTGCCTGGATTAGAGAGGGTGCAGAGGAGATTTACCAGAATGCTGCCTGGATTAGAGAGGGTGCAGAGATTTACCAGGATGCTGCCTGGATTAGAGAGGGTGCAGAGGAGATTCACCAGGATGCTGCCTGGGTTAGAGAGGGTGCAGAGGAGATTTACCAGGATGCTGCCTGGATTAGAGAGGGTGCAGAGGAGATTTACCAGGATGCTGCCTGGATTAGAGAGGGTGCAGAGATTTACCAGGATGCTGCCTGGATTAGAGAGGGTGCAGAGGAGATTCACCAGGATGCTGCCTGGATTAGAGAGGGTGCAGAGGAGATTTACCAGGACGCTGCCTGGATTAGAGAGGGTGCAGAGATTTACCAGGATGGTGCCTGGATTAGAGAGGGTGCAGAGGAGATTCACCAGGATGCTGCCTGGATTAGAGAGGGTGCAGAGGAGATTTACCAGGACGCTGCCTGGATTAGAGAACATGTCTGACGAGGGAAGGTTAAGTGAGCTTGGGCTCTTCTCTTTGAAGCAAAGGAGCATGAGAGGTGACTTGGTAGAGGTGTATGTAACCCCCGGGTCACCTCAGGCTCGCTCAGCTCGTTCTCGTCTAGGGGGAGCAGCCTTCGGCCCCGCCAAACTGGGTAATCAGCTGGTGTGGATGCTGTGTGATGTCCCCACCTCGCCCAAAAACAGACAGTACACCATAAGCGATTAAATGAGTACAATTTATAAAGGTTACCATAACTAAGTGATTAATAACGATACAGTATATATGAAGAGAAAAAATAAAGAAAAGGCGACAAACTTATCAAAGTCCAAACCACTTTGTGCGCAACCGTTGGAGCTCAATTACTGAAGTCTTCTGGCCACCATTCGTTCCCCTCCGAACTCCTCGACTTGCAGCTCAGGACCCTCCGAGCAGACAACCAAGCACATCTAGCTTCATCACCCCTCCACGGAGTACCTCCTGGCCTCGGACCCCCGCTTGGGGTCCGATCCTCGCCCAGCTTACAGCATTGCGTCCTCTCTCTCAACCCCCTCGCGCCGATCTGCCCAAAAGCCCGTCAACAAAAGCTTACAGACTCAGAAGAAAGAACATTAATCTCCATTTGGTTTACAAAGGAATACAATTCTCGTTATCAGTAAATTTTAACCCAAACAAGCTTCCAGCACTCTCTCGCAACAAAGGAGCATTCCTGCTTTTAACAAAACAAAGAAGCCCTTTTGATTACATACACAGTAACAAAGAAAAAAAGAAGAAACCCCCTTTACATGTTTAAGATTATGAGAGGCATAGAGTAGTCAACCAGCATCTTTTTCCCAAAGAGGCAATGCTAATATGGAAAGACATACTTTTAAGATGTTTAGAGGAAAGTACAGAGGAAATGTCAGAAGTAGGTTTTCTACAGAGTGGTACGTAGTAGGGGTAGTAGTGGTACCAGATACAATACAGTACAAAAGACTACATATACTCTATATAGTTAGGATGCCTAAAGATTTTTGCATGTTACTGTAGTAATTTTATGTATTACACGGTACTGCTGAAAAAAAACAAATTTCATGACATATTTGAGTAATGATAAAACTGATCCTGATATGGGTCTCTAAGAGTGGGAAGAGAACAGGGAGAGGGGTTATCATGATTGGGAGATAGGGAAGGGAGAAGGGGAGAGAGTGAGAAGCACTAGAGGGATATTCTGTAATGATCAACAAACCAATTGCTTGGAATCAAATAGCCTTGCCTGGTGTCTCAGGGCTGGGTACATCTGCACCTGCACTACCCCTACCCCACCCCTCCTCGTCATTCGTTCTCTGCCATCTCTCCCCCATCCCTCTCACGGCACTCCACCCTCGCCACAGCCAACAGCCTTTGCAACCTCACTCTCCGCTCTACGTTAACAAATGCAGTACTGTGCTGAAGTCTGAGGCACCCTCACTATATATATATGTGCCTAAGACTTTTGCACAGTACTGTATATTGAGGACTTTTAAGAGATATAGGTGAGTGAAAAATTGAGGGCTATGTGGGAGAGAAGTGTTAGACTGATCCTAAAAGGTCATCAGAACATTCTGTACTGAAGGGCCTGTATTGTGCCCGACTGTTCTATGCTCCAAAGATAAAGATTTAAAAGACGAACTTTATGTGTCACATCAAAATATCAAAGTATACAGTGAAATGTATCGTTTGTGTCAATGAGCAACACAAGAAAGTGTTGGTGGCAGCCTGCAAACGTTGCTGTGCTTTCAGCACCAACATGGCATGCCCACAACTTACGAGACCTAACCTGGACATTCTTGGGAAGTGGGAGGAAATCCACGCAGTCACAGGAGAACATTTCCATCTCGGTACAGACAGCAGCGGGAATTGAACCCGGCTCACTGGTACTGTAGTACGCTTGTGCTGAAGGACAGTGCTAATGATACCAAATTCCTTCTGCCTAGGGTGATCCACATCCTACCGTTCCCTGCGCATTCATGTAGAAGAACTCAGCATAAGGCTCTGCAAATAACTTGAAATAGTCAAAGGGGAATTTATCAAGAAGATCAATTAAATGATTTTTAATGATTAATTGTGACCTGGATTGATGCTTGAAAGTTAATAAGTTGGTTTCTGCATGAGAATCAGATATAGCTTGGCCAATAGCTCCTGGGTAACTTCACAAGGAGTGAAGTTTGCAAAGGAACAGTTATTAGTTGCTTCTTCTTTTCCCCACTCTAGCCTCTTCTCACCTGCCTATTACCTCCCCCTGAATCCCCTCCTCCATCCCTTTCTCCTACGGTCCACTCTCCTCTCCGATCAGATGTGTTCCTCTCCAGACTTTTATCTTTCCAACCCGCTTGGCTTCACGTGTCACCTAACATGCACAAAATGCTTGGGTTGCTTGGATTTCCAGCATCTGCAGAGTTTCTCTTGTTTAGGATTCATCTTTCATCTTCTAGCTTTCCTCCTTCCCTTCCCCCCCACCTTTGCATTCTGGCATCTTCCCGCTTCCTTTCCTGTCCCGAAGAAGGGTCTCGGCCTGAAATGTCGACTGTTTATGCTTTTCCATAGATGCTGCCTGACCTGCTGAGTTCCTCCGGCATTTTGTGTGAGTTGTTAGAATAGAGCGAGGTCAAGCAGAAATCCAATACGACATCATCTGCCGTTCCTCTAACACCTGTTGTATCCCTTTGACGACAAAGTTCCTTGTGAAGTTCAACACATGCAAAATGCTGGAGGAACTCAGCAGGTTAGGCAGCGTCTATGGAAATGAATAAACAGCTGATGATATTTGTTTCTATAGATGCTGCCTGATCTGCTGAGTTCCTGCAGCATTATGTGTGTGTTACTCTGGAGTTAGGGCATCTGCAAGATCTCTTGTGTCTGTGGAGTACACCCATTGTTACAATCTCGGAAATTCCATGGGCAGTCTCTGCACAACAGTCTCCCACTAAAGCTCTGACCAGATAATCAGATTTTTTTAAAAATGAAGATAATGATTAAATATTGGCCAGGAGTTTATAGAGTTAGCTCTCTGGTCTTTTGTAAAGTTGTTTTCAAATTGTCCCAAGGGAGAATGCCCGATAAGATAGCATTTTATTTATACTGCCGTAGATGTGTGTGCTCTGGTGTCAGCCCAGGATGCAGAACCTCATGTTACAGCCCTGATAGCAGTCACCTCTGAGTCATTAATGAAACTTAAATTGTTTTGTATAACAGATTATAAATAATACGGAGCTAATTTTATGTTAAGTAATCTACACCTTTCGTGTATGAAAATAGACAGTACAGCACAGGAATAGATCTTCCTGCTCACATAGTACCGAACACAATGTTGAATTCAACTAAATCTCTTCTGGCTGCACATGGTTTGCATGACCCCTTTTGCAGGATCTTCATATGTCCATCTAACAGCCACTTAAGTGGCATTATAATATCTGTTTCCATAACCACCGCTGTAAGCTTGTTCAGGGCACCCTAAAGGAATGCCCCGTACATCTCCTTTAGACTTCTTGTCTCGTTCTTGGCTTTCAAAGTTCAAAGTACATTTATTATCAAAGTATGTATAAATTATACAGCCTTGAGATCTGTCTGCTTATAGGCAGCCACAAAGCAAAGAACCCAAACGAACTCATTAAAAAAAAGGCTTTGACAAACACACAGTGCTGAGAAAGAGAGAGAAAGCGAGGGAAAAAACAAATTAATAAAACAATAAAAGCAAGCAGCAGCATTCAGAATGAAGGTGAGTCTGTAGGCACGAAGCCCAGAGCAGCCGGAGCAGGCCCACAGCCTCAGCCTGACTTCATCAAACAGCAGAGCAAAACATCACAGAGCTTGCAGACAAGAAGCCCGGAGCAGACCCACAGCCTCAACCTCAGTGCAGCAGAGAGCGGAGCAAGCGTCACGGAACCACGAGCAGATTCGGCCAGCCCCTTGGTTCTCGTCCCGACTTCCGGACTTTCCAATCTACCTGCTGCACGCTTAAACTGCCCAGACGTTGGGTTATTCCTCGCCCTGACCCGGGCAGCATCACATCAATACGCTCCGGGCCTCAACAAGTTCTGACTGCCCATCCTACATTCGGAATCGGAATCAAGTTTAATATCACCGGCATATAGCATGAAATTTGTTATTTTGCAGTAACAGTACAGTTCAATATATAAAAAATTATTACAAATTACAAGAAGAAATATATATAAAATAAGCAGTGCAAAAAAAGAGCATAAACAGTGAGGTCTCGGACAAGAGAAAATCTGCAGATGCTGGAAATCCAAGCAACACACACAAAACTGTGGAGGGACTGCGCAGCTAGGCAGTATCTATGGAGAAGTGTACAGTCAGCATTTTGGGCCCAGACCCTCTGGCAGGAGCCTTCTTCAAAAAGTGAGGTAGTGCTCATTGTCCACTCAGAAATCTGTCTGAGGAGAGGTAGCAGCTGTTCATAAAACATGTGTCTTCAGGTTCCGGTAGCTCTGCTCTGATGGTAGTAATGAGAAGAGGGCATGTCCTGGGTGATGGAGGCCCTTGCTGATGGATGCCTCCTTCTGAGGCATCGCCTTCTGAAGATGTCCTCCATGGAGCCTATCACCTGCCTATCTAAGTTGCCTTCACCATCACTCTTGGCAGCACATTCCAGGCAAAAGCTTACCCCCTCTCTCCTCAGACCAAAGGTTCTTCACCTTTTTAATGCCATGGATCCCTTTGTCAGTCCAGTGAATCCTATGGACCCATTCTCAGAATTATGTATTTAGTTATATAAAATAAAATATATTCAATTACAGAAGAGATCAATTATATTGAAATATGGTTATCAAAATATTTTTTAAAATTTGTGATATAGTAATATATTTGCTTCTTTATTACATTAAATATCAAGGTTTATGGCCCCCCTGGAATCTATCTGCAGACCCCAGGTTAAGAACCCTTACCATAAAGGCATGGTCTTTAATGTTAGACATTTCGACCCTGGGAAAAAGGTGCCGGCTCTCTATTTTGCCTCTTATAATTTTATAAATTAGGTGATAAGCTCCTCAGTCTCTGACACGCCAGAGAAAACAACTGAAGATTGTCCATCCTCTCCTTTTAGTTCTCTCTTGCTTTCTACTGCCTGTTATGCTGCTGGCATTTAGGGCAGTATTGGAAGGAACTCCAGCTCTGGTGGTGTTCAAGGCTTCTTCCATTGTGTCAGCACCTTCTTCTCAGTTGTCACTGCTGTCAGTCATGCAAGTCCTGGTGGATATTCAGGAATACCATGACGCTCTGGTGTAGAAGGATTCTTCATTGCGGTTTCCGTAACAGCTTTGGTTTACCACTCGGGATTGTTAACCCTGAGCTGAACTCCCAAACCTGGAGGACCGGTGGACCTCTCTTAGTCTGACCTCTACCTTTTGACCTATTTGGAAAAGGTGACCAAGAGCCAAAGCTGAGTGAACTTGGCCTTTTCTCCTTGGAGCGACGGAGGCTGAGAGGTGACCTGATGGAGATGAGTAAGATGATGAGAGGCATTGATCGTGTGGATAGTCAGAGGCTTTTCCCCAGGGCTGAAATGACTAGCACGAGGGGGCACAGTTTTAAGGTGCTTGGAAGGAGGTACAGAGGAGATGTTAGGGGTAAGTTTTTTACGCAGAGAGTGGTGTGTGCATGGAATGGACTGCTGGTGATGGTGGTGGAGGTGGATATGATAGGGTCTTTTAAGACTCTTGGATAGAAAAATAGAGGGCTATGGGTTACCCTAGGTAATTTCTAAAGTAAGTACAAGTTTGGCACATCATTGTGGGCATTGTGCTGTAGGTTTTCTATGCTCTATGTTCAAAACATAAAGCCCTGTCTCCAGCCAACATAGCACTTTGGGTCATTGAGGCACGCAAACCTCCAAACCACGACAGGGTTGTGGTTCTCTTGGAGAATAATTTTATACACCTCTATTTTGGTGTTTCCTTATACCACACGCCCTCTAGTCCAGACAGCATTCAGATAAACTTCTTCAGCATCCTCTCCAAAGCTTTTCAGTAACAGGGTGACCGATATGGAAATAGTATGGAATGACGTACTCATGCACAAAAGCACCTGGCTGAATAGCTTGCGAACAAAAGCTTATACAGTCTGTAACAATAATAAACCAATTACTGTTTATGAATTGCAATCTAGTTAGCACTATTTGAAGTAATTTCGGTTTAATCTGGGCCTGCTTATGAATAACCTGGGATAATTTCTGCGGTGATTTCTGATGGAACAATGGAAGTTTAAGTGTTTTATTTATAGAATAAAGGAGCTGGAACCTAATTGGTAGGAGTGAGGTCCGGGGGAAAGGTTAAACCGTTTATGAATACCAGATAAATGGAAACAGCTATAAGGCTCAAACGCAATCAAATTGGGATTTGTGGTTCATGAGGTAATTACAGAAAAAGGAAAAAAAAAGAAAACATAATTCATCTGCCCAGAATGGCCCAGAATTAAAACTGTGTTGAGAATTGGGAAGTTGGGCTTTGTTCTCTGTGAAGCAGGGAAGTTTGAGGGCAAGTTTTACAGGGGTGCGTAGAAGCATTGGCGTCTTAGGTAAGGAGGCAGTCTGGTTAACAGACGATACAGTTCGAAGGTGTTTGGCAAAGGAACTGCAGGAGAAATAGGGAAACCTTCTTTGCCATTCTGAGCTGCAGCTGAGTGTGTTGCCTGAAGGTGCAGCGGAAGGAAATTCAACGACAGCTCTCTGAAGAGAATTGGAGAAAACTTGAAGGAAAGGGGAGTCATAGGAAGGCAAAGGAGGACTAATTAGAAGGGTTCTACTGAGGAGCTAGTACAGCCTCAATGAACTGAATGGCCCCCTTCTCAGCTGGTTTTATTTAGTTGCATCACATAATCAAATCTTAAACTTTTTTTAAGCTTTAAAACTCAAATGGGAATTCATTGAAAGTGATGATAATTCTCTGCAAGCGTATCCTGAGTAATAAAAAACATGAAATGCTGGCAGAACTCAGCAGGCCAGACAGCATCTATGGGAGGAGGTAATAACGAAGTTTCGGGCCTTGCGAGGGTTTTGGCCCGAAACGTCGTCACTACCTCCTCCCATAGATGCTGTCTGGCCTGCTGAGTTCTGCCAGCATTTTGTGTTTTTTATTTATTTCCAGCATCTGCAGATTCACTCGTGTTGCCATCCTGAGTAATACCCCATTTGCCCTTTCCCGATTCATCCACATGCCCTAGTCCCAGGATGTAACTGAAAGGAATTGTCCAGATTTTGTTTGGCAAGGGTAGAAAACGACACTGCAAAAATCACCTTCGACCAGCTGAATCAAATTGACAGGTTTGAGAGGCCTATATATAGAATAAAGAATACCTCAGAGGGAGAGAGTGGGAGAAGTGTGGGCTGTAATCTAATCAAGCTAGTGCCAGAAAGTATTGAGGCAATATTACGAGATTTCCTTTCTTCCCCCTCCCCACATAATACCTTTAATGAAGAAAGCATCTCGAGATACTGCACATAAAGGTCAATACAATAACGAACAGATGGTGAAGCATCAGAGGAAGTCATTACATACACCAAAAATATAGCTTTACAGGTCTGCAACTAACTTGAGTTATGATACAAGCAACGAGTTTTATAGCACTATGATCTGTGAGGCCTATTTTCTGGGCAAATTGAGTGACTTCTAATAAGGCGTGAATTGGCTCACCTTGAACAATCGGCTTGATGCTAGTCAGATACATCATATATAGGAGGGACATTGAAAATATGTTTGAATGGCACCACAACAACAACCTCTTACTCAATGTCAGCAAACCCAAAGAGCTGATTATTGACTACAGGTGGAGGAAGTTGTAAGACCATCAGCCAGACCTCATGGGAGGATCAGAGGTGTAGAGGATCAGCAACTTAAAATACCTCAGCATAGTCACTTCAGAGGATCTGTCCTAGGACTGTCACGTAAGTGTGATTACAAAGCAGGCACAGCAGAGCCCCTAATTTCTTAGAAGTCTGCACAGGTTTGGCATGCCATCTAAAACTTGGAAAAACTTCTATAAGCGCAAAGTGGAGTATAGCCTAACTGGTTCCATCACAGCCTGGTATGGAAACACCGATGCTCAAGAATGGAAAATGCCTGCAAAAAAAATAGTGGACACTGTCCAGTCCATCACAAGAAAAGCCCTCCCCACCGTGAGCACATCTACAAGGAGCACCGCCACAAGAAAACAGCGTCCATCGTCAAGGACCACCATTATCCAGATCACGATCTCATCATGCTGCTACTATTAGGAATGAGGTAAAAGGGCCTTAGATCCCACACCACAAGATTCAGGAACAGTTATTACCTTTCACTCATCGGGCTCCTGAACCAAAGTGGATAACTTCACTCTCCTCAACATTGAATTGATTTCATGATCTGCGGAGCACACAAAATGCTGGAGGAACTCAGCAGGCCAGGCAGCATCTATGGGAAAGAATAGACAGTTGACATTTCAGGCCAAGATCTATGGGCTCACTTTCCAGGACTCTACAACTCATGTTCTCAGTATTACTTATTTACTGTTTATTATTATTATTATTATTATTATTATTATTATTATTATTATTATTATTATTATTATTATTATTATTATTATTATTATTATTATTATTTTTGTATTTGCACAGTTTGGCTTAGTTTGCACGTTGTTGTTTGTCAGACTTTTTATGTAGTTTTTCATAGATTCATTGAAAAATTATGAATGTCCACAAAGAAATAAACTTCAGGGTTGTATATAGTGACCTATACATACTTTGATACTAAATTTACTTTGAACTTTGGTATGTTACCAAAGACTCTTCAAATTTCTAAAGATGTAATGTAGGGAACAATCTGACTGGTTGCATCACTGTATGATACGGAGGCACCAACACGCAAGATTGGAGAAAGTTGCAGAGGGTTTTAAGATCAACCAGCTCCAACATGGGCACTAGCCTCCCCACTATTGAGAACATCTTCAATCGGTAAAGCCTCAGGAAGGCAGCATCCATCATGAAGGGCTCTCACCATCCAGGACATGCTCTCTTCTTGTTACTACCATCACGGAGGAGGTACAGGAGCCTGAATCAGTATCAGAATCAGGTTTAATATCACTGGCATATGTCATGAAATATATTGTTTTCAATTAAAAAACTATCGATTACAAAAGGTATGTATTTATATATATATATATATATATATCATTAAATTAAACAAGTAGTGCAGAAAGAGAGCAAAAAAAGAAAAAAAAAGTGAGGTATGTACGTGGGTTTATTGTCCATTGAGAGATCTGATGACAGTGGGGAGGAAGCATTTCCTGAATTGATCAGTGTGCCTTCAAACTCCTGTAGCTCCACCTTGAAGGCAGCAATGAGAAGAGGGCATGTCCTGGGTGAGGGGAGGTGGGGGGTCCTGTCTTTTTGAGGCATCACCGTTTGAAGATGTCCTCAGTGCTGCGGAGGTCAGTGCCCATGATGGACCTGGCTGAGTTTGCAACCCTCTGCAGCCTTTTTCTGATCCTGTGCAGTGGTCCCTCCACACCAGGCAGTGGTGCAACCAGTTAGAATGCTCCCCACACTCGCTTTTCAGGAACAGCTTCTTCCCCTTTGCCACTAGGTTTCTGAACAGTCCATGTATCCCTGAACACTACCTCACAGTGTTTGCTCTCTTTTACACTACCTACTCATTTTTCATATTTCATGTTGCAACTGATAGTAATTTTTTAAAATGTACTGCACCATTTTGGTGCCAAAACACAACAGTTTTCACAACATATGTCAGCGACAATAACTTGATTCTGATTGTGATTTGGACCTGATATGCAAACTCACTGACTGCAAATGACATCTGCTGAAGACCAGGAGAACTGCCAAAGAGATGATAGCACTGGCATATTCAACCTTTCAATGCAAGATAGAGTGGAAAACATACTCTGAATTAGTCAGTGCACCGATCTGTTTTTAGATGACCACATTTGAGTTGCTGATGATATAGAAAGTGGCACAAGTAATTTCTATTTATACTCCATCTGTAGCTTTGCATACATGTCCCATTCACTTGATCAGACAAATAATATGGACATTGTCCAACTTAGAAGGATGTTCAGACTGGTAACTGAAGAGTTGGTTGGAGAAAAACCTTTCAAGGAGTGTCTAAAAGCAGGAAAGGCTAGAGAGGAGGAGACATTTGAGGAGGAAATCCTGCTCCATTCGGGAGAAGCGGAAGATCGTAATTGGTGTGGCTCGATTATAGGGATGGAAATTACAGAGGGAGCGAGGGTTGAGATCATTGTGGGATTTGAAAATGAGGATGAGAACTTCAGAATTTGAGACAATGTTTAACTGAGAGCCGGGAAGTTCAGAATGCAAGTTAGGATGATGCCAGTCTCTGGAGATTACATCATGGGAGAAGGGCCAGGGGATTATTAGCTCAAAAGATAATAAGGTTGATAAACAGAGGTTTAAAGATGGAGATGACATCAAGGTTTGATCCACTTACATCTCCATCTTTAAGGTACAGAAGCATAAAGGTAAACACTATGATTCAAGAACAGCTTCTTCCCCTCAGCCATTTGATTTCTGAATGGACATTGAACCCATGAATGCTACCTGACTATATTGTTATTTCTACCTTTGCACTACTTACTTAATTTAACTATTTAAAATATATATGCTGTAATTCACATTTGTTTCTATTATCATGTATTGCATTATACTGGTGCCACAAAGGCAATAAATTTCGCAACAGATGCTGATGATGTGAAACCTGTTTCTGATTCTGAGCGGGTGATGGAGAGGGAAGGAAGTGGGAGTATGCGCGTGTGTGTGTGTCAGAGGAACGGGGACAAAGGCAGACTCAGCCACAGTGACCTCTGGTTTAGTGACTCATCTACACTGAACTCCAGTTCACGCAGGAAGAGTGGTGGCCATGACAAAGAACCTGAGAACAGAAGAAAATGATCCTGAGGTGAAAGGGAGAGGAAAAGGAAAGCCGAACTTCTGCGTTGCTGAACAAGAGGAAATCAAATCGCAAACTTGCAGTCACCCTTGGCTCTGCTGACCTGACCACAAAACCATGAATTCAAGTTGGACTCCAGCCAATTGACCACAGCATATGGGCCAACGTGCATTGCTGAGAGAGTACTGCATTGTTAGGTGCACTGGATAACAGGTTACATTCATAGAGCACTACAGCTTGGAGAACAGGCCATTCAGCCTATCTATTGTGCCCTCCCAGCTATGTACATATCCAAATCCCTATTAAACATTGAAATCGAACCCATATCGACCATTTCCACTGCAACCTCATTCCACAATCACAGTGAAGATGTTCCTCTTAAATATTGCACCTTTCAGCCTTAACATTAAACATTAGCCTTAAGTCTTGATCTGCTTTTTGACCAAAAGACACAGAGTGTTTGTGTGTGATTCGCTCATTAATGCTTGTGGGATCTCATTGTATATTCTGTAAAATTAGTTAATACTTACCCTACTTTCACTGTAAAGGCATTTTACTAACTCAAAAGCAGCTTCCAGAGAACCTGGGATCATGACAGGCAGTTCATAATGTAAACTATTTACTATTCGCTCACAGGATTATCTTGCTGCAGTCAATTTTACTCATTTCCAGGGTCAGAAATGCTAAACTAAGGATTATTACTTGCTCCAGGAATCCTTGATGATTGGCAGGAAAGAAGCAATGAGGCACACATCCCAGGAAAGTGTCCGACCACAGCCGCAGAGTGCAACACAATATCCAGAGCCTACTGTTTATGTGTAACAATCAGTCCTGTGAAAGCTGTCTTTGTAGTTCTGTTTAGAAACTGTATTAGCCACACAAAGAAAGATCCCTCTGGGAACAAAGCTTTCTTTTTCAGTGTTCGGAACGCTGTTAAAACAGAGAAAAAAACATTAGCCACAGTGCTTCTGATGGTTTGGTCAAAATTTCCAGCAAGGTATTATGTGGGTTCAGTTCCCAAAGAGCTTTATTTAAATCTACTAATGTTAACACTAAAATGAGGCTCAACGTTTTAATTGTTCTCCGGATGCCCTAATTATAAACTCATGCTGAACTGTGGAGACGCATAGGCTAGGGAGGTGTAGGTTTAATTACCTGTCAGTACTCAATCCGTTACTTGGCCTGCAGTGGGGAGCTACCTGCAGCCCCGTGGTTGTTTGAAGGAGCTGCTGCTGGAAGCGTTGGATTGATCCTGGGCTGAAGGAGCTGTGGGAGCTCACTGCGTCTGTCAACACACCTCACTTCCTGAGGCATGACACCAGGGACCCACCGGGGGTCCGGAAAGATTAAAGATTAGCTTTATTCGCCACGTGTATATTGAAGCGTACAGTGAATTATTGTGGATTCTAACTGGATGCATCACCATCCGGTAAGGGGGGGGGGGCATGGCACAGGATCAAAGTAGGCTGCAGAAAGGTGTGTCAGCTCCATCATGGGCACTAACCACCCCAGCATCCAGGACATCTTCAGGGAGCAATGCCACAAAAGGTGGCATCCATCATTAAGGACCGCCACCACCCAGTACATGCCATTTTCTCGTTGCTGCCATCAGGGAGGAGGTACAGGAGCCTGAAGACACACACTCAGTGATTCAGGAGCAGTTTCTTCCCTCTCTGCCATCCGATTTCTGAACAGACATTGAACCCATGAACACTACCCCACACTTTCTGTTTTCTTTTTTGCACTACTTATGTGATTTAACTTTTTTACTATACTGTAAAATATACCGTAATATATACTTCTTACTGTAATTTACAGTTTTATTATGTATTGCAGTGTACTGCTGTCGCATAATGATAAATTTCATGATATATGCTGGCGATACTAAACCTGATTCTGTTTCTAAAATGCATCATTCTGTATCAAATCAAACCAACAAAGATTGCACTGGGCAGACTGCAAGTGTTGGCATAGCTCCAGTGCTACCATAGCATTCCCCTAATTTGCTAACCCTAATGGTACATCCTTGGAATGTAGAAGGAAATCCATGCGATCACGGGGAAAATGTACAAATTCATTACAGATAGCAGTGGGAGTTGAACCCCAATCTCACAGTTAATGCTGTATATTACACTAACTACTAACTCCACACTTGCTGGAGTTTAGAAGAATGAGGAGAGACCTCACTGAAACCTATTGTATTATAAAAGGCCTGGATAGAGTGGATGTGGAGAGGATGTTTCCTACAGTGGGATTGACCAGCACCAGACGGAACAGCCTCAGAACAAAAGGATGTCCCTTTAGAACAGAAATGAGAAGGAATTTCTTTACCCAAGAGTGGTGAATCTGAGAAATTTATTGTCACAAGTAGCTGTGGAGGCCAAGCATTTAGGAATATTTTAAACCAAAGTTGATAGGTTCTTGATTAGTAACACTTCAAAGGTTACAGGGGAAGGGAGAAGGAAGGAAAGTGGGCTTGAGAGGGTTAATAAATCACGCATGATTGAATGAAGGAACAGACTCGATGGGCCAAATGGCCTAATTCTGCTCCTATGACTTATGGTCTTACGGCTATGCTATCAAACCATGGATGACACTCTGGTACTTGGCACTGATTATCACCTTCATGCCTTCCTGCCATAACCGTTACACGATGAGTTGATGGGAGAAGAAGGCAGACTAAAGGCTGCTCGCCCCACTATTGGACGGGTTTAGCACGATCCTGGTACAACAACCAATGAGGATGGGACTTATTGTAAAGACATATACCATGGAAACAGGCACTTTGGCCCAACAGGTCCATATGCTCATCCAAGCTAATCCCATTTGCCACAGCCTTCTAAACCAGGGGGTTCCCAACTTTTTTTCACCAATACAAATATGCAAGAGGTCTGTGATCCCCAGATTGTGAACCACCGTTCCAATCTTTTCCTATCTGCCCTGTCTAGCATCGTCTCACCAAACCCCATCATGGGCACTAGCCTCCCCAACATCAAGGGCATCATCAAGACGGCAGCATCCACTCTTAAGGATGGCCACCATCCAGGATTTGCCCTCTTCTCATTACTATCATCTGGGAGGAGGTACAAGATCCTGATATCGCACACGTAACGTTTTAGCAACAGCTTCTTCTCCTCAGTCATCAGATTTCTGAACTGTCCATGAACCCATTGACATTACCTTACTATTTTGCTCCCTTTGGCACAACCGATTAGGCTGCCGTACAATAAAATACTCCACAGCCTTGGCACTATCAGCACAGAAGGAATGCTGCACAGTCACAGGTGCTTTGCTTTCACGTTAAACCGAGGTCTCATCGGACATGAACGTTACCATGACCAGAGATAATTGTGGATGATATCAAGATTGGGGGAATAGCGGACAGTGAGGAAGACTATCAAAGCTTACGGCAGCTACCGGACCAGCTGGGGAACCGGGCTGAAAAATGGCAGATGGAGTTTAACGCAGACAAGTGTGAGGTGTTGCACTTTTGCAGGACAAACCAAAGTAGGGTTTACATGGTGAGGAGTGCAGTGGAACAGAGGGATCTAGGAATGCAGATCCATAATTCCTTGAAAGAGGCAGCACAGGTAGCATCCACCTAGCCACAGGTAGATGGGGTTGTTAAGAGAACTTTTGGCATATTTGCCTTCATAAATCATAGTGTTGAGTACAGGAGTGGGAATGTTATGTTGAAGTTGTTTAAGACATTGGTGAAACCTAATTTGGAGTACTGTGTGCAGTTTTGGTCACCTACCTACAGGAAAGATGTAAATAAGATTGAAAGAGTGCCGAGAAAATTTACAAGGATGTTGCTGGGACTTGAAGACCTGAGTTATAAGGAAAGGTTGAATAAATTGGGACTTTATTCGCTAGAGTGTAGGAAAAAAGGGGTGATTTGATAGAGGTATAAAACTATGAGGGGCAAAGATACGATAGATACGAGCAAGCTTTTTTTCACTGAGGTTGAAAGAGATTAAAACCAAAAGTAATGGGTTAAGGGTGAAATGTGTAATATTTAAGGGGAACATGAGGGGGAACTTTGTCACTCATAAGGTAATGAGAGTAGGAAGTGGTGGAAGTGGTTTCGATTCCAACATTCAAGAGAAAAATTGATAGGTACATGGATGGGCGGAGTATGGAGGGCTGTAGTTTGGGTACGAGTTGATGGGGACTAGGGAGAATAAGAGCTCAATGTGGACTAGATGGACCACAGTTCTCTGTAAGAGCAATTCCTCCAGCGTTTTGTGTACGTTTACCCTTAGGGCTTACTTGCCACAGACAAATCAGCAATATTAGCACTGGTAGAAATGTAAATTATTTTCACACTTGCCATGACATTACTTTGAAAAGATGGGGTTGTAGCGGTGTACTACACGCAGCACTAAAATTACGACACAGAGTTGGTAACTGCAGTCGAAGGAAAAAACTTTATTCGAAATCCTCAGCCTCACTTTTAAGCCTCCCTCAACCTGCCCCCCGTGGCGCAGAGGCTCCAAAGCTCTGTGCTCGCAAACCCCCGTAGGCTATCTAATTGTGAGCCGGTTCGGATGTGCCAGGAAATGGGTCGCTACATAACCCCCCCCCCCCAGAACCGGCGATACACCCCCCAATGTCCACAGTCTGGGCCAGAACCTGCTTGGGAGGTCGGCCTCTGCGCCGAGGTGCGGGAAACTTGGCCGGTTGTGCCAGGTCCACATGGGCCGGTTTGAGGCGGTCCACCGTGAAAACCTCCTCTTTCCCCCCAACGTCCAGCACGAACGTGGCCCCGTTGTTCCGGAGCACCATAAACAGCCCCTCGTATGGCCGCTGCAGCGGTGGCCGATGCCCACCCCTTCGTACAAACACAAACTTACAGTTCTGCAGGTCTTTGGGTACGCAGGTCGGGTTCCGCCCGTGCTGTGAAGTGGGTATGGGGGCCAGGTTACCGAACTTCTCACGTAGTCTGCCCAGGACTGCTGCGGGATCTTCCTCTTGCCCCCGTGGGGCTGGTAGGAACTCCCAGGGGACGACCAGGGGAGCGCCGTATACCAACTCGGCCGATGAGGCGTGCAGGTCGTCCTTGGGCGCTGTGCGGATGCCGAGTAGGACCCAGGGAAGCTCGTCCGCCCAGTTGGCTCTTCGCAGGCGGGCCATGAGGGCCGACTTCAGGTGACGGTGGAAACGCTCCACTAGCCCGTTCGACTGTGGGTGGTAGGCAGTTGTGTGGTGCAGCTGAGTCCCCAAAAGGCTGGCCATAGCTGACCACAGGCTGGAGGTGAACTGGGCGCCTCTGTCGGAGGTAATGTGGGCCAGTACACCAAAGCGAGATATCCAGGCAGTGATCAGGGCTCGGGCGCAAGATTCGGAGGTGGTGTCGGTGAGCGGGACCGCCTCTGGCCATCTTGTGAACCAGTCCACGATAGTCAGGAGGTGCCGCGCTCTGCGCGACACTGGCAGGGGGCCCACGATATCCACATGAATGTGGTCGAAACGCCAGTGGGCGGGATGGAACTGCTGCGGTGGGGCTTTGGTGTGCCGCTGCACCTTGGCTGTCTGGAAGTACATGCACGTTTTGGCCCATTCACTGACCTGTTTGCGGAGTCCGTGCCAAACGAACCTGCTGGAAACCATTCGGACAGTCGTCCGGATGGAGGGATGCGCCAAGTTATGAATGGAGTCAAAAACACGGCGCCGCCAGACTGTCGGGACGACGGGACAGGGCTGGCCGGTGGCAACGTCACAGAGTAGGGTCCTCTCACCCGGGCCTATGGGGAGGTCCTGGAGCTGCAAACCGGAGACTGCGGTTTTGTAACTCGGAATCTCCTCATCCCCCTGCTGTGCCTCTGCCAGTGCCTCAAAGTCTACCCCTTGGGAAAGGGCATGAACGGTAGGGCGAGAGAGCGCATCCGCCATGACATTGTCCTTACCCGAGACGTGCCGGACATCCGTTGTGTATTCAGAGATGTAGGACAGGTGGCGTTGCTGGCGGGACGACCAGGGGTCGGATGCTTTCGTAAACGTAAAGGTAAGCGGTTTGTGGTCCGTGAACGCGGTGAAGGGCCGACCTTCTAGGAAGTACCTGAAATGCCGGATTGCCAGGTAGAGCGCCAACAGTTCCCAGTTGAAAGCACTGTACTTAAGCTCGGGTGGTCGCAGGTGTTTGCTGAAAAACGCCAGGGGCTGCCAGCGACCTGTGATGAGTTGCTCCAGCACCCCACCGACTGCCATGTTAGATGCGTCCACTGTGAGGGCGATAGGGGCGTCCATTCTGGGATGTACTAGCATTGCGGCGTTCGCCAAAGCTTCCTTCGTTTGAACGAAAGCGGCGGCGGACTCCTCGTCCCAGGTAATGTCCTTGCTCGGACCCGACATCAGGGCGAACAGGGGGCGCATGATCCGGGCAGCTGAAGGGAGGAAGCGGTGGTAGAAATTGACCATACCTACGAATTCCTGAAGGCCTTTGATCGTGGAGGTTCGGGGGAAGTGGCGGACCGCATCTACCTTAGCGGGCAGAGGGGTTGCCCCGTCTTTAGCAATCCTGTGGCCCAGGAAGTCAATGGTATCGAGTCCGAACTGGCATTTGGCGGGGTTGATTGTAAGACCGTACTCACTCAGTCGGGCGCAGAGTTGACGGAGGTGGGACAGATGCTCCTGACGACTGCTACTGGCTATGAGGATGTCGTCCAAATAGATGTACGCGAAGTCCAGGTCCCGTCCCACTGCGTCCATTAACCGCTGGAACGTCTGTGTGGCATTCTTCAGGCCGAACGGCATGGCGAGGAACTCAAAAAGGCCAAACAGGGTGATGAGAGACATTTTGGGGACGTCGTCAGGATGCATCGGGATTTGATGGTACCCTCGGACGAGGTCTACCTTGGAGAAGATCCGTGCGCCGTGCAGGTTTGCTGCAAAGTCCTGAATGTGCGGCGCAGGGTAGCGGTGTGGTAGCCTCGTTCAGCCTGCGGTAGTCGCCACACGGTCTCCAGCCTCCCGTCGCTTTGGGCACCATGTGCAGGGGGGCGGCCCATGGGCTGTCGGACCACCGGATGATCCCCAATTCCTCCATTCTCTGGAACTCCTCCTTCGCCAGTCGGAGCTTGTCCGGGGGAAGCCGCCGAGCGCGGGCGTGGAGGGGTGGTCCCTGGGTCGGGATGTGGTGCTGTACGCCATGCCTGGGCATGGCCGCTGTGAACTACGGTGCCAGAACCGATGGGAAATCCGCTAGGACCCTGGTGAAGTCGTTGTCGGACAGCGTGATGGAGCCGAGGTGAGGGGCTGGCAACTGGGCTGCACCCAGGGAGAACGTCTGAAAGGTCTCGGCGTGTCCCAGTCTCTTCCTGGGCAGGTCGACCAGTAGGCTGTGAGCCCGCAAAAAATCCGCACCCAGAAGCGGTTGGGCTACGGCGGCCAGTGTAAAGTCCCACGTGAACTGGCTGGAGCCGAACTGTAGCTGCACCTGACGGGTGCCATAGGTCCTTACTGTACTGCCGTTCACGGCCCTCGGGGGGGACCCGGTGCCCTGCTGTGGGTGTCGTAACTCATCGGAGGTAAAACGCTGATCTCAGCCCCAGTATCGACCAAAAACCGGCGTCCAGACCTTCTATCCCACTCATACAGGAGGCTATCCCGATGGCCAGCCGCCGTAGCCATCAGCGGCGGCTGGCCCTGGCGTTTCCCGGGAACTTGCAGGGCGGGCGACAACGGCGGGCTTCTGCGCCCCACCGCTGGTGGTAGAAGCACCAGTGTTCATTGGGCCGGGGGTTGGCGGGCTCTGCGGCCGGGCCTGGACTGGTTTGCTGCTGGGAGCGTGGCTGGGTGATCTGTGCAATGGACGCCCCGCTCACCTTTTTGGCGTTCCACAGCAAGTCCGCCCGGGCTGCCACCTTCCGGGGGTCACTGAAATCCGCGTCGGACAGCAGCAGGCGTATGTCCTCGGGCAGCTGCTCCAGGAATGCCTGCTCAACCATGAGGGAGGGCTTGTGTCCTCCGGCCAGAGACAACATCTCGTTCATTAAAGCCGATGGAGGTCTGTCACCCAAGCCATCCAGGTGCAGTAAATGGGCAGCCCGCTCGCGCCGTGAGAGTCCGAAAGTCCTGAGGAGCAGGGCTTTGAATTCCGTGTACTTGCCGTCTGCCGGGGGCGACTGTACAAACTCCGCGACCTGGGCCGCTGTGTCCTGGTCGAGGGAGCTCACCACGTAGTAGTAGCGGGTGTCTTCTGAGGTGATCTGGCGAACGTGGAATTGGGCTTCGGCTTGCTGGAACCATAGGTTCGGTCGCTGTGTCCAGAAAACCGGCAGTTTCAACGAAACCGCATGAACAGAGGCGGTGTCGGTCATTTCTGGTCCAAAAATCGTTTGGACCATCGGGGTCACCAATTGTAGCGGTGTGCTACATGCAGCACTAAAATTACGACACGGAGTCGGTAACTGCAGTCGAAGGAAAAAACTTTATTCGAAATCCTCAGCCTCACTTTTAAGCCTCCCTCAACCTGCTCCCCGTGGCGCAGAGGCTCCAAAGCTCTGTGCTCGCAAACCCCCGTAGGCTATCTAATTGTGAGTCGGTTCGGATGTGCCAGGAAATGGGGCGCCACAGGGTGTTATCCATATGCCTATTAAATAGTTACCTTCTAATTGATATTAAATATCTGCTCCACCTCCACCTGAAGTGGAATTTCCTGGTGGCCAAACATCTTAATTCTCATTCCCGTTCTGACATGTTGATCCAAGCCTCCTCTTGGGCCACAATGGGGGAGCTACCCTCAGCGTGAAGGAGCAATATTTTAAATTCCATCTGCGTAGCCTCCAACCTGATGGCATGAATTTTGATTTCTCCTCATGGTAAAAAAAAAGATCCCCTCCCTTCTTCTTCTATTCCCCATCTCTAGCCTCTTATATCTTCTCAGTTGTCTGTCACCTCTACTTGTGTCCCCTCCTCCTTCCCTTTCTCCTATGGTCCTCTCTCCTCTCCCATCAGATTCCTTCCTCTCCGGCCCTTTACCTTTCCCACCCACCTGACTTCATCTATCACCTTCCAGCTACCCTTTTTTCTGTTCCGTCCTCCCCCACATTTTTATCCTGACATCTTCCTTTCCAACCATGAAGAGGGGTCTCAGCCAAAAATGTTGACTGTTTAATCATTTCCATGGGGGCTGCCTAATCTGTTGAGTTCCTCCAGCATTTTGTATGTGTTCTGCTTTGGATTTCCAGCATCTGCAGAATTTCTTGGGCATATTAAATAATGATTGGCTTTTTATTGCATTGATGTTTGTGAAAGCTTCATGACTGCCTGTTTTCTACATGATAACACTGACCAAACACTTCATTGATGATAAATGGTTCGGGGAGGTGTGAAAAGCATGATATAAATGCAGGATCTTATATCTTTTAGTTATCACAATATCCATTGTCTAATATCAAATGGATTTATGACTTAGTTGAAACTGTCCAGGTGTTATCATTTACGCAAGGAATCATTTAAGACCTTTTGTACTCTGGAGGAGAAGAAATATTGATACTGTCATAAAGTACTTCAGCCCCTTTGGTCTGTACCAACTGCTTTTTCTGCCTAGTCCTATCTACCCGCTCCTGGACCATAGCCCTTCATACCATCTCTTATCCATGTACATATCTATCCAAACTTCTCTTAAATGTAGTAATCAAACCTACATCCACCACTTCTATTGGCAGCTAGTTCCACACTTGCACCACCAGCTTAAATATTTCACCTTTCACCCTAAACTCATGACCTATAGTTTTTATTTATTTTTTTATTTTACTGAGATACAGAATGGAATAGGCCTTTCCGACCCTTCGAGTCGGGCTGCCCAGCAATCCCCCGATTTAATCCTAGCCTTATCACGGGACAATTTACAATGCCCAATTAACCTACCAACCGGTACATCTTTGGACTGTGGGAGGAAGTCAGAGCACCCGGAGGAAACCACACGGTCACAGGGAGAAGGTGCAAATTTCTTACAGGCAGTGACGGGAATTGAACCCTGGTCCCTGGCACTGTAAAGCGTTGTGCTATCCACTATGCTACTGTGCTGCCCCTCACCCTCACCCAACCTCAGGAGAAAAAGCCTGCATGTATTTACCCTATTGTACCCTTCATAATGGTAAAGAATTTCAGAGGGATTCCCAGACAAGTAATAAACGGATGGGGATGGACAATGATAGGGAAACTGAACTTTAACCCAGTTAAGTTCTAGCTTCATCCTTGACAAAGAAATGAATTGTGTACAGCCAGCACGCTCCCCCAGTCGGAGTATTACATTACTGCTCCCTACATGAGCCCTAACCACATTACAAAAACGACTGGCTGGGAGATTAGACACAGCAATTTTACACATTAGACCTCCTGCCCTCGGAACGTATCAAGTTCCTCTCTCAGGATAACTCAACCGCGTGACCCCAAATGTGCTCAGTTATGATCTGTGTCAAGTCAGGCTGCCTCGCATCTGTTACCTCACGGAATTGTTATCAAACCAATCTTGACACAGGTGACAGGGCAAATGCCCAAGTCATGGTCAGACAAGTAGGGTTGTAGGGAGAAGTGGAAAGGTAGAGAGCTTAAAGGCTGTTGTGGGTGGTTCTCCCAATGTGGACTCCTCTACATTGGGAAGACCTGTCATAAATTGGGGGACCGCTTCCTCAAGCACCTCTGCACCATCTGCCACGAGCAGGACTCCCCAACGGCCAGACATTTTAATTCCCATTCCCATTCCGATGTGTTGATCCATGGCCTCCTCTTGTGCCAAGACGAGTCCACCTTCAGGGTGGAGAAGCAACACTTTATATTCTGTCTGGGTCCCCTCCAGCTTGATGGTATGACCATTGATTTCACCTTCCGGTGAACAAAATTCCCCCCCGGCCCGCCCAGTTTCCTCTGTTCCCCACTCTGACCTTTCACTTCTTCTCACCTGCCTATCACTTCCCCCGGTCCCTCCTGCTTCCCTTTTTTCCTATAGTCCACTCTCCTCTCAGATCAGGTTCTCCAGCCCTTGAAGAAGAGTCCCGGCCCAAGACTTCGAATGTTTACTCTTCCCCGTAGATGCTGCCTGACCTGTTGAATTCCTCCAGCATTTTGAGTGTGCTGCAGAGAGACTAAGGGAGTGATCAAAAATGGTGACATGCAAGAGGCCAAAATTACCAAAGGGCAAAGGAGAAAACTTGATTTTAACACATGAAATATACCAAAGAAAGGAAAAAACTGGGAAAAAGTAACGTTCAATACATCTTAGGTCGTCATAATATCTGTAATTGTTAATTAAATGATAGATAATTTGCAGGTGACATGGCAGTGTAGTAGTTAGTGCAATGCTATTATAACACCAGTGACTCAAGTTCGCTTCTGATTGTACCTTCTCTGTGACCGCATGCCACCCAATAACACCAATGTGACCAATTAACCTACTCACCCACTGGTCCTCGGAACGCAGGAGGAAACTGAAGCACAAGGTTGAATGCAAAATCAGAATCAGGTTTGTTATCACCAGCATGTGATGTGAAATGTATTAACATGCCGGTGATAATGAACCTAATGCTGATTCTGCATTCCAAGGATCGATGGGTTAATAGGTTAATTGGTCACGTGGGTGTTAATGGTTGGCATGGGCCCATTGGGCCAGAAGGGCCTGTTACTATGCTGTATCCCTGAACAATAATAAAAAACAATCAGATAAAAAGCACACACAAAATGCTGGAGGAACTCTGGTATTACCATGGAAATGTTAAAAACGTTGACATTTCGGGCCGAGACCTTTCATCAGAACTGAGAAGGAAGGGGGAAGATGTCAGAATGTGAGGGAAGGGAAGGCAGCTAGCTGGATGGTGTTAGGTGATAAATAAGAGACAATGGATTGAGAAAGATAGGGTCTTGCACCATACAGATTTCTTTTTATTCCCATGGTGAGGAGAATTCTAATATGGATGTACCTCATTTTCAAAGTAACACACAATTTTCACCATCTCTAACTGGTAAATAGGTTATTATTGTTTCAAAGCTTATTGTCCTATGGAGTTACGCATATGACAGGGTACAATGAAAAACTTATCAACACGTACTAACAAGCTGGATGAACTCAGCAGGTCGCATATGACAGGGTACAATGAAAAACTTATCAATACGTACTAACAAGCTGGATGAACTCAGCAGCTCGGGCAGCATCCATTGAAATGAGCAGTCAACGTTTCAGGCCGAGACCCTTCATCAGAATTGAAGAAGAAGGGGGCAGGGACCCTGTAAAGAAGGTGGGGGGAGGGTGGAAGGTACCAGGTAAAAAGACAATCAGAGGAAAAAATCAAGGGGTGGGGGAGAGGAAGCAGGGAGGGGATAGGCCGGAGAGGTGAAGAAGGAATGTAAGGGGAAAGCACTATGGGTAGTAGAAGAAGGCAGAATCATGAGAGAGGTGATAGGCAGCTAGAAGAGGAGGCAGAGTGAAAGTGGGATGGGGGAAGGGAGAGGGAGGGAATTACCGGAAGATGGAGAACTCAATGTTCATACCAAGGGGCTGGAGACTACCCAAACGGTATATGAGGTATTGTTCCTCCAATCTGAGTTTGGCCTCATCGAGGCAGTAGAGGAGGCCACGTATGGACAAATCCATGAAAAACTTATTGCAGCAGCATCATGGGCACATACTGTGGCATCGTAAAACCAGCATTCTCAAGAAAAACACCAATGAATCATAAAGTATGCACAAGTTTTACAAGAAAACACCATTAGTAGACAAGACTATTTTAGTGCAAAGTGATCAAAGTGGTTACTGTTTTGCTAAACTGTAGTGTTTAGTGTTTTGCTGGCTGGTTCAAGAACTGAATGGTGACCATATACACACACAACTAGAGCAAAAAGCTCATATTTGCATGCCTTCCTGAAAGATCAGTCCATTCATCAAGGCACTGTTTGGGCATTTTCTGGATTTAGGGTATAAAGCAAATATTTACTTCCCTGGCAACCAAACTTTAGACATAAACATAAATGGTAGATTCAAGAGAAGCATTGTACATACATTGTAACTCTAGAATTTTCCTGCTGATACTTTTGATCTTTAGTGTATAAAAATGTCATGTAACATTGGGCCGGGAGGCCTCTTCCTGCAAGGGTGTCTCATTTTGTTGAATAAAACACTTCTGTATCCACTAGCTTCAGTGACTTATGTTACAACAGGGTTTTGCTAGTTGCCTCAAGAACCGAATGGTAACCAAATTCCCACACAGATACAGGGAAAAGCTCATATTTGCCTGCCACTCAAAAAGATCATTCCATCCACCAAGGAGCAGAGAAGGAACAAAAAACACCAGAATGCGGAATATAATGTGGCATTCACAGAGGAAGTGCAGTGGAGGTAGACAAATTGCAAAGTGCTGTATCCTTCTCCAACTCTTCAACCATCCCATTTTGTAACCTCCTCTGCTCTATAAACCTTTAGCTTAGAAAGCTAAACTCAATCCTAACCTCCCCTTTCCTGTAACCACCTCTTCCTGGGCTCTTTCAATCCCTAACTTCTACAACTCTCTTCCCCCCAAGCTCTACAGCCCTTCTCAGTTCTTTAACTTCCAACTCTAGAACCTCTTCCTCCAATTGTGCAACCCTCCTGATGTGTGTGACTTCCTCTTCCGGCCCACAAACCGCTGAGCTGAATGACTCCAGACGGTTGCCCATGTCTTGTGAGTGTAAGAGGTGATCAGGTGGATCAAGTATCTGTGGGTTGCCAACAATTGCAGCAATCAATCATGGGAGATTGTGGCAGAAGGGTGAAGACAGGGAGAAACAGATTCACTACCTGACTCACTTTATGCTGCTGACTCATCAGCTTCGAAGGGGCCTGCCCTTCACCAAGAGAGCTAAGAGATCCCACTGTGTGTGCCCTTCATGACTTTAGGATGTCCCCAAGTTCTCTGCATCCACTGAATTATGAAGTGCAGGCATTTCTGTAAAGGAAGTATGGTACCAATTGGCACCCATCAAGTTCCCATGGATACCAATGTAATAATGAGCAAATCATTTGTTTCATCATTGAACAAAATTAATTAAGTCGTCAATGCTGTCTTATCTGCTCCTCTTCACAAAAGAAACTACAGGACAGTTAATGGAGCCCAGTTTAACACTATGCCTGAAAGTCATTCATTCGTTCATTATGTATTATGCCACCAAGCAGGATAGAACCAGACTACAGCGCACAGTGACGACTGCCGAGCGCATCATTGGAGCCTCCCTGCCCTCTATTGTGGACCTGTACTCTTCCAGGTTGAAGAAGAGGGCAGGGAACATCATAAAGGACTCCTCCCATCCTGCACACGGACTGTTTGAACTGCTTCCGTCTGGTAGGCGCTTCAGTTCCCTCCAGACTAAGACTAATAGGCACTGGAGAAGTTTTTTCCCTACTGCGGTCACTTTGCTGAACAGTTAACTGCCGGTTAACTGTCGGCTAACTATTACTTGGATTACACTACTTGTATGTATAATCTATATTTTCATTTATATTTATCATCTGTTATGAGCAGAGACAACATCTGCCGGAAGTAAATTCCCTGTATGTGTACAGGTACTTGGTGATTAAAGTCTGATTCTGATTCTGATGTATGATGTTGGCGATCATGGTCTTGGCCATACTAGTTCGTGGCAATTTTTTCTACAGAAGTGGTTTGCCGTTGCCTTCTTCTGGGGAGTGTCTTTCTAAGCAGGTGCTACACCATGCCCAAGGGTGACCTGCAGGCAAGCGAAGGGAAGGAGCGCCTTGCATCTCCTTTGCTTAGAGGCACATCTCCACCGCAGCATCCCTGAAAGTCAGCACTCCCAAAAAATGGCATTCCACCTCCTTCTTTCAAGACATCATCTCGGGAACAGGGATGTGTTCCTTCCACTCTCTTTCTCTGGAGTCTGGAGGGCCAGCAGGCTTCAATGTAAGCAGGGATGAGGAGGTCATCGACTCTGCTTCCTTACCCTTTCTGAATTGTTTTCCTCATGTTCTGGAGGAGGCTCAAACTGCCTGGTGCCTCTTTCCCCACTTTGTGACATTATGGGCCGGGAATTCCCACAACAATGCTACTTTACCTTTCTTACAGTGAGGCCATGGGAAAAATACTTCGTATTTTCTCTCTCCTCCTGGAGATCTCCTGTATTCTGATGGAATTCAGCGTCGATTACTTGCTTCAGGAATGTCACACGGGAACATGAAAAAGTGCAGAGGAAATTTACATAGATGGTTTCAAGACTTCAAGATCTGAGTAGTAGGGAAAGGCTGAATAGGGCAGGACTTTATTCCCTGGAGGAAATGAGTGGAGATCTTACAGAGGTATACAAAATTCTGAGGGGTATAGCTAGGGAGGAGGCATTCAGGCTTTATCCCCTCAGGTTGGGTGAAACCAGAACTAGAGGTTTAGGGTGAAAGGTGAAATAGTCAAGGTGAATCTAAGAGGAACTTCACTCAGAGGGTGGCGAAAGTGTGGAACATGCTGCCAGAAGAAGTATTAGATGAGGGCTCAGTTGCACCATTTAAGAGAAATTTGAATAGGTACAATGATGGGAGGGGTTAGGAAGGATAGGCTTTGGTGCAGGAAGATGGGCTAGGCAGAGGTCAGGTCAGCATGGACTGGATGGGCCAAAAGGCCTGCTTCTGTGCTATAGTACTCCATGCCTACCCACTAATGTTGACTGAAACAATGGCCTGAAGGAAGCTGCTTAACTTAATCAATGAGCTTGGAGCATTTGTTGAAGCGCCACTGGTGGTGCATCTCCAGTATTGCTGCAGGATGTCTACCTCTCTGATGCCTTCACGTGGGCAGCGGTTTCTGTTTTCCGGTGTTCCGCGAGGCAAGCAATCGGTTTGGCGTCGCGATCTTCTTAAAGAGATGGCTACACCAGTGCACTGGAGGTGAAGGTGCAGATAGTCTGCCTTCTCTGAGAACTCACCCTCAGTAGGAGCACGAGGGTGCACAGTGCAGGACCCAACATGGACCTCGGAGTTCTGGTCTTCCGAGTGGAGCTTCAACCGGCCACCTTCTGACAGAGAGCACTCGTCGCTGATCCAAAGCTGAAAGATATTACGGCCTCTGAAAATAAAGCCCCAGAGCATACCTTTACACTAAATCGCGCATCATCCCACCTCGTTACTGCATTTGGTGTTCACTTATGCACAGCAGTACTTCTCTCATTTAAAGATACAGCATGATAAGGTGACCTTCCCGCCAAGTGAGCCCACTCTGCCCAATTACACCTGTGTGATCTACTAACCCGTACGTCTTTGGAACGAGGGAGGAAACTGGACAACCTGAAGGAGACCCACATAGTCATGGGGAGAAAGTACAAACTCCTTACAGGCAGTGACAGAACTGAACGCAGGTCGCTGGCACTGTAACAGTATTATGCTAATCACGACACCACTATACCGCCCACATTATGGTTCAAATTCATCTATATTCTAAGGAAATCAACACATATTGTGAACTGCTTTGCCGAACATGGCCGTTCAGTCTACAGAGCTTCCAACTGCCTGTCACTCCAGTTTTAATCTTGTTCCAAATTCACAGCGACCTTCTGTTGAAAGATCACTTCTCTCTCCAGTGATGCAATCTGAATTGCGAAGTACTTCCAGCGTTTTCTGTGGTAATTTCTTGTCTGAGCCGGTAGTAAGTAAATCCATGGGCAGTCCCAAGCCCGGCTGTGAAAGGGGGAAGGTCGGGCATGGGGCTAGCAACCCCATCCGGAGCTACGTCAACACTGACAGAAGCTCCAAAGTCCTCATGTGTGGGAGATGAAGGGCCCTCAGTACACTACACCTGTGTATAACTTGAAAGTCTGATCCAGGACAGAGGGCTCTCACGGGGGACAAAGAAATGGTGGATGAATTATAAAAGTGCTTTGCATCCATCTTCACTGTGGAAGACACTAACAGTATGCCAGAAGTTCAAGAGTGTCAGGGGTCTTAATGTGAGTGCAATTTCTATTACTGGGGAAGAGGTGCTCGGGCTGTTGAAAAATCTGAAGGTAGGTAAGTCACCTGGACCAGATGGACTACACTCCAGGGTTCAGAAAGAGGTAGCTGAAGAGACTGTGGAGGCATTAGTAATGATCTTTCAAGAATCACTATGATTTGGAAGATGGAATTGATAGCATTGTGGTCAGGTTTGTGAACGATACAAAGGTAAGTGGAGGGGGAGAAAGTGTTGAGAAAGTAGGGAAGTACTTAGATTAGGAGAATGGGCAAAGAAGAGGCAGATGGAATACAGTGTCAGGAAGTTTATGGTCATGCATTTTGTAGAAGGAATAAAAGTGTAGACTATTCTCTAAATGATCAGAAATTTCTAAGGCACTTGGGAATCCTCATGCAGGATTCATTAAAAGTTAACTTGCAGGTTGTGGTGTGGAAGCCAAATGCAATGTTAGCATTCATTTTGAGAGGACGAGAACATAAAAGCAAGGCTGTAATGTTGAGGCATTGGTCAGGCTTCACCTGGAGTATCGTGAGCAGGTCTGGGCCCCTTATCTGAGAAAGGATGTGCTGACATTGGAGAAGATTCAACAGAGGTTAACAATATGATTCGGGGAATGAAAGGGTTATCATTTGAGGAGTGTTTGATGGCTCTGGGCCTGTACTCACTGAAATTTAGAGGAATGGTTGGGGGGTGGGTGGAGAGTGTGGAATATGTCATTGAAACCTACCGAATGTCGAAAGAATGGAGGTGGAGAGGATGGTGGAGTCTAGGACCAGAGAGCACAGCCTTAGAATAAAGGGAATTCCACTGAACTCAGGAGTTTCTTTAGCCAAAGATAGTGTATCTGTGGGATTCAGTGCCAAAGGCGGGTGTGGAGGCCAAGTCACTATTTTTAAGGTGGAGATTGACAAGTTCTTGATTAATCAGGACATGAAAGATTCCGGGGAGAAGGCAGGAGAATGCAGTCGAGAGAGAAAATGGATCAGCCATGATGAAATGCTGGTGCAGACTTGATGGGCTGAATGGCCTAATTCTGTTCCTCTCCCTATGGCTTTATGGACTCTGGTAGCCTATTGCCCCTGTAGGGGTGCTGGGCTTAAGTGAGTAGGGTGGTGAACTACTAGAACTTTCTGCTGAGGTCCTGGTAGAAGCCATTTCACTAGATATATTTTAGTTTAGTTAAGTTAAAGTCTGTCCTGAGCCTTATAGGCTTATCAGGCCGGTGCTTATGCCAGTTTCCGTGGTGTGAAGTGACTGAGAGTACGAGACTCTCCCCACCCCCAGATAAGTCGCCAGTCTATCGCGAGGTTAACCCCCAGCATTTTGCCGGTACCCATTTTCAGCCAGATGGACTGGAGCAATGTGTGGTTAAGTGCCTTGCTCAAGGACACAACACGCTACCTCGGCTGGGGCTCAAACTCACGATCTTCAGATCGCTAGTCCAACACCTTAACCACTTGGCCATGTGCCACAAAATATATCTTAGGTGGAGATGAGTAAACATTTAAAAGTTGGAGGATAAGAAGTTCATGAGGGACTGGCACAGTAAAGGAAAAGCATAGATCATCCACAATCATATTGGGAGTAGCTTGGCAGGTCTGATAGTCTACTCTTGCTTCTATCTTCTTGTTATTTCAGATTTCCATAATCTGCTGTAGCTTCTTCTGCCTTTTTGATTCCTAGATTCAGCCTATTAATTCACCACTGACCTGCTACCAAGAAGAAGACCTTGAACATTGACTTCTCTATCTTCCGTTAATGCCCCTCCTCCCCTTCTTACCCCACCCCTGATATGTTTAGCTTTTCCCCGTCCTTTTTTCCTCTCTCTCTTTCTGCCCATCACTCTGCCTGCTCTCCAACTCCCTCTGGTGCTCCCCTCCCCCTTTCTTTCTCCCTAGGCTCCCGTCCCATGATCCTTTCTCTTCTCCAGCTCTGTGTCCCTTTCGCCAATCACCTTTCCGGCTCTCAGCTTCACCCCACCCCCTCCGGTCTTCTAGAATCATTTTGCATTTTCCCCTCCCCCTCCTACTTTCAAACCTCTTACTATCTTTCCTTTCAGTTAGTCCTGACGAAGGGTCTCGGCCCGAAACGTCGACAGTGCTTCTCCTTATAGATGATGCCTGGCCTGTTGTGTTCCACCAGCATTTTGTGTGTGTTGCTAGAAGAGCTTTATTGTTCAATCCTACACTGGGAAGTTATGCACTGAAACATGGACTGTCGATGGAATAAATTGATTCGGCATCTGACGTCTGACAAGAACCATAAGTGCTCTTTCAAAGTTCAGTATGGAAAGAACTGCATCTAAAGTCTCGATACCATGTCTGCATAATTCCAATTTCAGTAACTTCATCACCTTCTTGAACCTAATACAAACTGCCTGAACTCAGCTCCTCCCAGCGACGTTCAGAAGCCAAGATGTTATGTATCACATCAAGGATCTTTGGAAACTATTGCTTGCATTTTTTATATAATGCATTTAATGTGGTAAAGTCAACTCAAGGCAATTCATGGAAGAAATTATGACATCAAGGTCTTAGAGCAAGGAGTTACAATAGCTTATTCAAAGAGGTAATCTTTGAAAATGTCTTGAAGGCAACAACGGTAGTTTTGAATAACATTAAAAACAATTTTCCTGAAGGTTGTTATGATGATGGAGAGATAGCTCAGAATAGATCAAGTCAGCCCACCCAAGGCAAGTGAGATGATAAGCGTAAGTGGATGTGGATAGAAAATAGCCCGCTGAAGAAAATGGCTTCGTTCTCCTCAGTAACTTGCGTTGACGGAATGTACTCTTCACGGCCTGAGCTGCTGAGCTTCCTCTGTTTGTTTTATTGGCTCCAGATTTCAACATCTGCAGAGTACAGCAGAGAGCTGATACAACTTCACCAGTCCCCACCCCACCCTCTGGGTACCCAGGGGATTAAGAGGACTCCACAAATTGTGAACTCAATATTATTTATCTATCTGTCTGTCTCTTTTTGTATTTGCACGCACTGTCTTCATTTGCACATTGGTCTTTGCAGTCCTTGTATGCAGTTTTTAATTGATTCTGGTGCATTTCTGCTATGAATTTCCAGTGCGTGATCTGTTATTTCCTGCTGGCGGGCTGGAACAGGGCAGTAAATCACACGGCATTCACACAAACTGGGCCTTGGGTGGGTGAGACATCCCAATCCCACGGATTTGGTGGGAGTGGAGTCGCATATATTTCCTAGACGTAGGAAGCCAGAGAAAGGTGGGTTTTCTCGATGCTGAGTCCGGTGGCTGCTAGCGAGCAGCTAACGAGCCATTCTGGAGAAGCCCAGAGAAAGGGGGTTTCACAAAGATAAACCAAGGATGGTACCTCAGCAACAGAATACTAAAGAGCACCTTTTGCACTAGTATGGACTTGCCTCTTTTTATTTCACACCATTGTCTTGTTTTGAATCACCTGTTCTTCACTCTTCATTGCCTTGTACAATTTACGTGCTCTTTGTGTGTGTCATCTGAATCGATGCTGATCCATATTGGCTTTTCTTTGTACCCGTACCTCACTGTATACGTGCACATGACATTAAACTCCACTTGACCCGATGAATCCAGTCTACTTCCAATGATTAATAGGACAATCCCAAACTAATCCCAAACAATCCCAAACTCATCCTCATCACATACAACGTACGAAGAGATTTAAAAAAAACTTCCATCGTTAAGGAGGACCACCATCTGGGCGATGCGCTCTTCGTGCTTCTGCCATAAGGCAGGAGGTATAGGAGTCCTAAAGGCTCAACAACAGCTTCTTCTCCACTGCTGTCAGGCTCTTGAAGCAACTTGCAAAACCTTAACATTACTGCACCTTGGACTACATTTCCCTCAACCTGCACTAAAGTCACTAAGTTTATTTTTGTTTATTGTCATGCAAATTCTATATTATGTTAATTTCAGTTTGGTTCCTAAGGTTGTCATTGCCGGGATGGTAGTGGTGATGAGCTCCCACTACCTATAAAGTGCTTCAAATTTTGTCAAGTTGTATCGGACACAGTCCACCAGAGGCACAAACCCATCATCCCCTGGGATTGACTGTTGCCTACCGTGCTAATTTAAGTTGGTGCAATTTTTATTTTGTCATGTTTGAAATGGACTGAGCTGTTGGCGCAAGATCGAATTTTTAAAGCATTTATACTCCTGATGAAGGGTTTCGGCCTGAAACGTTGTCACTACCTCCTCCCATAGATGCTGTCTGGCCTGCTGAGTTCTGCCAGCATTTTGTGTTTTTTATTTATTTCCAGTATCTGCAGATTCACTCGTGTTATACTCTGGGTATGTTTGCCTATGATAATAAAACTTGAACAGAAAACAACTCTGTACCTTCGGCCCACAATATTGTGCCACACTTTTAACCTAGTTAATCTAACTCTTTCCCTTCTACAAACCCCTCCATTTTTCTAACTTCATGTGCCTATCTAAGGGTTTGTTAAATGTCGCTAACATATCTGCCTCTACCTCCACCCCTTGCAGGGCATTCCACGCACGTACCACTCTCCATAGAGAACACTTTCTCCAGTCACCTTAGAACTTTGTCCCCATGCATTAGCTATCTCTGCACTGGGAAAAAGTCTCTGGCTGTCTACTCTATACCTCTTATCATCTTGTACACCCCTAACAAGTCTCCTCTCTTCCTCTTGTGTTCCAAAGAGAAAAGCCCTTTCTCACTCAACCTACACTCATAAAACAGGCTCTGTACTCCAGGCAGCTTTCTCTGCACTTGAACATGAACTTGTGCAGGTAACTGCCCCATGAACCCATTTGGACTCACCCTATTAGAGACTTTCCCTTTGTTCTAACCAACCTCCTCTCCCCCTGCAAATTCAGTTATTTCTCTTTCCCAGGGGGTGATGAAGAGTCCCTGCCCCAAATCATTAACCATTGCTCATCCATACTTACTGCCTGACCTGCAAAGGGTTTTCTCCTTTTGTTTTGATAAACATTTTTAATTGTTCAGAAAGTCGTGAGATTGTGGAAGGTAGAGACCAAAACGGAAGCAAGCTCAATGATTAAGAAATTCAAAGGTGTGTGGAAACAGAAGGACGATCATATCTCATGGCTTTTTTCTGTTTTATTTCACCTCTGCACATTTGGGACTGGCAACAAATTTCAGACATGTTATCACTTGCATTTTACCACCCCCTTGTGCCAAGGACAAGTAGCACAACTGAGATTGAAAGTTACAATGGTTGTTTCTCAAGCATTATACTTCCACTTATAGAACATCTTCAATGCGGTTAAACTGCGCAAGGCAGTGAGCGAGCGGATTAACATAGCTTGCCCACATCCTACTAACTTTAACTCTTTGGAACGTGGGAGGAAACCAGAGCACCTGGAGAAAACCCATGTGATCACAGGGGAAACGTACAAGCAGCAGGGATTGAATGTCGATCTTACAGTAGGCACTCAATCAATATGCTATTGTGCTGCCTGACTTGCTGAGTTCCTCCAGCACTTCCCATGTACTACACAAGATATTTACCCGCCTTTCCATTCTTCATGAGAATGGAACACCTTGTATTCTGTCTAGGTTACCTCCACCCCCCTTTCCTTTCTCCTATGGTCCACTCTTCTCTCCTATCAGATTCCTTCCTCTCTATACCTTTATCTTTCTCAGCCCTTTACCTATCACCTTCCAGCTAGTCTCCTTCCCCTCCACCCACCTTTTTATTCTGGCATCTCCCCCTTTCTCTCCGGTCCTGAAGAAGGGTTTTAGCCCAAAACATCAACTGTATATTCATTTCCATATACTCTGCCTGACTTGCATCTGTCTGTTACATGTGTGGCTTAATCCTGATGCAGGCTTTTGACCCAAAACATTGAACATTTCTTTCCTCCACAGGCCGCAGATGTTTCTTGAACATCTGAGTCCCTCCAGCAGCTAGTTTGTTGCTCCAGATTCCAGCATCTGCAGTCTCATATTTCTACATTGAAACCTTTAATCCATTCATGGGGAACACACTACCATATGGGATGCTTAAAGTATAGCAATGTTTAAAGCACCCTTGTTAAACATATAAGGAAGGAAACGTGATAATGCTGATATAAATAAGCAAAGATCTTGTGATGGTTATGCATAGCATCAAGGCTGCTCAGCACTGTTGGGGTCATATAGACAATTTCTCTGCTGTAAATTCTTTGTATCCCAGTGCATGTTTTAAATGGGTCTACAAGCAGTGATTTCAAAGATATTCTTCTGAATTAAATCACCAGGCAGTACTCAAGAGGAAACAGTTGAGAAGTTGAGCTTCTGCACCATCACAGTTATTATGATGAGTTACTCCCCTTTACACCGCTGGTTTTTAAGGCAACAACAAAGATCCTCCATCACTGGCAGGTTCAGAGCTTCCTTCATTGTGTCAAAGCAAAGGACAGTTATTATCAAAGAATGTACAATTCATACACCTTCAAAATTTGTCTGCTCACAGGCAGCCACAAAACAAAATACTTGAATAACCCACAGATATCCCACCTTTCCCGGAAGTTCCGGGAGTCTCCTGCGTATTGATAGCGGCCCCCTGACGACCGCAAATTATATACAATGTCCCGGAAATTGAGTTTTTTGAGAGCGAGAGGGAGAGAGACGGACAGAATGGCAGAAAGAGGGAGTGACTGACGTAGCAAGAGAGTGACAGAGAGAGCATCCTGATTGGTCTCTCTTTGTGCTAAGTAGACCTATCAGTTTTCTCTGCGGGAGGGCTTTTACAGTCAGCCTCCATAATGTCACACGATGTTTTGACAAATTCAATTTGATTTTTCAAAGCAAGGCACCTATCCTCTTCAAGTTGGATCAGATTGTAGAAGAGCTCCTGTATGACATAGCAAGCAGATTTATTGAGCCAAAGGTACTGAGAGAACAGAACCTTCAGGAGATAGATGTGAGCAACCCTGAAATTCACCGCCCAGATGAAGAGTTTTTTTCTGGGTACCTGGAAAAGAGACAGTTGCTCAGCAAGGAAGCACAAGAGATCCCCCCCCCCTCCTTACAAGACAAAGCAGTTCTTCAAAGACACCAGAGAATTCTATGTCAGGAGCTTTCAAAAAATCTTGGAAAAGTTCCCAATGAGAGACCAAATCTTGAAAAATCTGTCAGTGGTCAATACAGAGAGCCAAGATGATATGAATCCAGAGCAGATTTTGACTTTGGCCGAGAGATTTCCAAAGGTGATCAAGGCAGGTGCAAGAGAACGGCTCCACTTGGAAGTCCTGGATTATGTCTCAACTAACCTTGAAGGTCTGGTGCCAAACTACAAAAGTTTGCCAGTTGATGAGTTCTGGGGGAAGCTGTCCAAAGTAAAATCTGTGAGCGCGGGGCAGTTGAGATTCAAAGAGCTCTGCCAGTTGATGAAGCCGCTTTTGGTGCTGTCAAATTCTAATTGTGATGTGGAAAGGGCATTCAGCATGGTGCGTCACATTAAGACAGAATTCAGAAGTCAGCTGTCTCACAAAACACCCGTGAATCTGATGTCCTGCAAAACTAACAAATTCATTGACACAGACTGCTCTGAAGTTGCGACTTCCGGCAAAATGCTCAAATCTGCCAAGCAAGCCACATCACAGTACAAGGAAAGTTTGCAAAAGAAATAGAAGAGCTATTTGCATTAGCATTTAGCTATTAGCATTGAGAGTGCCAACAAAATACTCAACAAGGAATTATGTATACAAGAAATATATATGTGTGTGTGTGCGTGTAAATAGTTTCAGTATATGATCAAATAAATTGTGTTCTTTCATAATCAAATGTCCTGTATACATACACTGTTGGAGGTCGACGGGGGGGGGCATACGGGGTTGCGGGGGGCAGAGGTGGTGGTGCTACCTTCCTAAAATGAGTTTTTGCACTTTGGGATATCTGAACCCAATTTAAAAAAAACAATAAATACTACGCAGAAGGAGAGAGAGAGAGAGAGAGAGAGAGAAATGCACGTGCTAATAATAGAAGCAAGCTGATACCATCCTGAACTAGACTGAATCCCAGATCAGCTCCCGGAACATCTGGGGTAGGTCCAAGCCAAGCCTCAGTCCCAAGTTTTTACACCAGCAGGGCATTTACAGTATGTACGGTAGCTGATCAGTTCACAGCTTCGACGCTGCAGAGAAAGAAATAAACATTCGTGGGAGAGCGAGTGAAAGCAGCCCGAATGGACCTGACATTCGGGCTTCCAGTCTATCTGTGCTGGTGTTTAAATTGTCCAAGCACCGAGTTGTGCCACATTCTCGGAGCTGGATCCAGGCGCCCCGTTACAGCTGGACTGCCCTGCCCGAAGCCGTCTCGATCTCACCAAATTAGCTCCGTGCTTGGAAAGATTCAACCTCACACCCGGGTTTGGGTAGACGACGTCGAAACACTTCCACATCGATTCCTCTCCAAATCACTCACTCCATCTCCGGCAGTGTGGTGAACCACATATACCTGTCTGGACACGCCCCCCCGCTGACTGCTCCTGTGGCTCCTCCCACGGACCCCTGTATAAAGACAATTGGAGCCTGAGGCCTGGTCTCAGTCTCCAGGATGCAGTGTGGTGGTCAATTGCTGCTTGTTCTTTCTTCCAGTCAATAAAAGCCGATATCTCGCCTCACATCTCGGAGAGTTATTGATGGTGCATCAGGCAGTGATACAAACTCCGACTGCTTCCCCGGCAGCTCAAACACGTTGTGACTCACGGCGCCCCAGCATGGCCTACCCCCCCGCTCAAACCAGCCTCATCTCCACCTGCCTCCTCACACTCTACAGCGATAGTTCACCAGAATTTGCTTCATGGAAGATGTTAGAAGCAACTTTTTCAGTCGGTTCTCTTGCCTATGATTTACCAGTAAGCTGTCGTTTAAACCAACAGCTCAGCTTAAACCAGTAGCTCGGTTTTCACCACCATCAGTCAAGCAAGCCTCCAGTGGAGGCTCAGGAATACCATCACACTCAGATGTAGAAGGTTTCTTCATTGCTGTTACTGTAATAGTTCTGATTTACCAGTCACAGTTGCTAGCCCTGACCTGAACCCCCTAACCTGGAGGACTGGTGGACCACTCTTAGTCTGGCCTCTACCCTTTGACCTGTTTGGCATGTGTGACCCTACCAAAAGCCAAAGCATAAAGCCCTTGACTCCAGCTGACATAGCTCTCCGCACCATTGAGGCACGCAAGCCTTCAAACCACAAGAAACCTGTGGTCCTCTTGTGATAAGCTCTGAGAAAATTCTAGATCCTCTCTGCATTGTTGTGAGTAGAATTCTGGACGATGGAAAGGGTTAAGGTGAAATTACAGTCCCTGTGTTTGGAACGTCTACTGCAGTTTCATTCAAAATATTGAACAAATGCTACCATGTTGTCACAAGGAAAAAACAGTCATTACATAAACCCCCTCTCTCCATGAAGCAACACACACTAAATGTTGGAGGAACTCAGCAGGTCAGGCAGCATCTATGGAAATTAATTTTGTGATGTTTTGGGCTAAGACCCTTCTTCAAGGCTGAGAAGGAAGGGGGAAGATGCCAGAATAGAAACATGGCCACCTTCAGGTTGCAGGCGCAACACCTTACATCCTTAAATATTAATTTAAGAGAGACATGGACAGCACAGAAATTCTTAAAAAGTATGCTTGCAGCTTTTCAGGGGACACATGCATTCTTTCACTGCCTCCGCCATGCCTCTATAATACAGTGAAGCTGTTTCCCTGCAGTGAATGATCAGACTATGTCCCACAACCCCAATAAATTACCATCAAGTAAGAGCAACTATTTCTTTTTTTTATTCCTCCCAGTTCGTTCCTCTACTGGTACCAACACTGCCAGGGGTCCAGAAAAAGGACTTGCTGTATATAGTATCGCCCTAGAGATACACTCCAGTGTGGGCCGAATGGTCTCCTCTATTTCAAAAATTACCACAATTCTACATTTGCATTAGAGCTGCAAGGCTCCTCAAATTTCACACCTCAGTTCACTTTTGCAATAAAATGGACTGCATGGATGACATGCAGAAAAATGTTTTCTCTGTACTCAGTACATGTGACAATAATAAATCAATTCCATTTCCAAATATATGCTCACAAATAAGAGAAAATCTGCTGGAAGTCCAAGCAACACACACAAAATGCTGGAGGATCTCAGCAGGCCAGGCAGCGTCTATGGAAAAGACTGCTGAAGGGTCTTGGACCGAAACATTGACTCTGCACTTTTCCGTTCGTGCTGCCTGGCCTGCTGAGTTCCTCCAGCATTTTGTGTGTGTTGCTCTGAATATGTGCTAAATAGTTTATCAAAGCAACGTGCCATACTTCACAAAACTTCTGTGACATAAAGGCTGTTAGAATGCCAAAAAAAAAGCCGGTGTTGACTGATTTAACTTCTTCCATCATGATGCCAACATCCTGTTTTCTATGACCTTGCAATAGCAAGATGCCAATAGATTCAAGGGTTGGGCGAACAAACTGAGACCAAACCATAATACCCTGTGCTAAGTCACTTTGAACTTCAGGTTGGTTGACAAGGGCAATCAAATAACTATGCTTGAAATTAGCTGTGTATCCAGCAACTTTCGATTATGTAGCTGTCAGTTTCTTATCCCCAGACCCTTCAGATATGGCAAAATGGAGCCTTAAGGGATTTAGGTGTATTTAGAAAAGTTAACCTTCATAGCCAGGCCTAATTGTCCTTAAACTAAGTGCTCGTAGGGCCATTGCAGAACGCAGCGAAGAGTTAACCACATTCCTACGGACGCATGCAAGCCAGATGATCAATTCAGCAGATTTTGATCTTTTAATGACATTAGTGAAGCAGATGGATTTTAATGACATTCTTGCAACTTCAAGGAATTATAAGCACTGATATTTCATTTAGATTTATTTAATTAGGTTCCTCAGCTGCTATCTTTGTCTAGGCCTCTGGATTAGTAACCTAGTAACCACACTATTGAACTAATACTGAAGACCATAGACTTACGAGCAGAAATAGTCCATTCTGCCCATTAAGTCTGTTCCATGGCCAATTTATTAGTCCTCCCAACCCCATTCTTCTCCTTTCTTTCTATAACCTTTGACACTCTTACTAATCAAGAACCTATCAACCTCTGCTTTAATTGACTTGGCCTCCACAACCTTCTGTGCCAATGAATTCTACAGGTTCACCAATATTTGACTAAAGAAATTTCTCATCTCTTTTCTAAAGAGACATCCTTGAATTCTGAGGTTGTGCCCTCTGGTTCTAAACACTCCCACTATTAGTAGCATCTTTTCTATATTCACTCTATCTAGGACTGTCAATATTCAATAGCTTTCAATAGCACTAATATTCAAAAGTGAGGGAGAATCTCATTGAAACATATTGAAAGGCCAAGATAAGGTGGAAGCGGAGAGGATGATTCCAATATCGGGACTGTCTAGGACTTATGGGCAGAGCATCAGAATAGAAGGTCTCCTAACCACTGCCAACAACCACATGGTTCCCGTACCCTGCATCCCCCGTTTCTATCTCCTACCCAAGATCCACAAACCTGCTTGTCCAGGTAGGCCCATTGTTTCAGCTTGTTCCTGCCCCACTGAACTCATAAGTACATACCTTGACTCTGTTTTATCTCCCCTGGTTCAGTCCCTTCCTACCTACATCCGTGGCACTTCACATGCTCTGGATCTTTTCAATGATTTTAAGTTCCCTGGACCCCATCATCTATCTATGGATAAAATTATTTCTCTATGGATGTCCAGTCCCTATGCACCTCCAGGAAGGCCTCAAAGATCGCCTTTTCTTTCTGGGCATCAGACCCAATCAGTTCCCTTCCACCACCCCTCTCCTCCAATTAGCGGAACTCGTCCTCACTCCTAATAATTTCTACTTTGGCTCCTCTCACTTCCTTCAAACAAAAGGTGTAGCCATGGGCACTGGCACGGGTTGCAGCTTTGTCTGCTGTTTGTCAGCTATGTGGAACAGTCCATGATCCAAGCCTACACTGGTGTCCGTCCCCACTTTTCTTACACTGCAGCAGTGCTGCTTCCTGCACCCATACAGAGCTCACAGACATCATCAATTTTGCCTCCAACTTCCACCCTGCCCTGAAATCTATATGGTCCACCTACTACCCCACCAGCCTCCACATCCCGCAAAAAATTCTCCAGAACTTTCACCATCTTCAATGGGATCCCACCACCAAGCACATCTTCCCCTTTTTGCTCCCTATGCAACTCCCTTGTCCATTCATCCCTCCCGGCACTTATCCTTGCAAGCAGAACAAGCGCTACACCTGCCCCTACACCTCCCCCCACACCGCCATTCAGGGCCCCAAACAGTCCTTCCAGGTGAGGCAGCATTTCACTTGTGAGCCTATTGGGGTCATATGGTGTGTCCAGTGCTCCCGGTGTGGCTTCCCGCATATCGGTGAGACCCGACATAAGTTGGGAGACCGTTTTGCCGAACATCAGGTTGGAGGCTACGCGGACGGAATATCGGTGTTGTTCCTGCGACCTGAGTGTGACCTCATCGTGACAGTAGAGGAGGCCACAGATTGACATATCAGAATGGGAGGGGGAAGTGGAATTAAAATGGGTGGCCACTGCCCGTCAGAAGGAGCAGGATCTCCCAGTGGCCATTCCTCTTTGGGGAGGGTTGATGTCTTTCTTTGAATGACTTCCATGGTTTTCTTTGTTTTGTGGCTATCTGAAGAAGATGAATCTCAGAGTTGCATATTGCATAGATACTTTGATAATAAATGGACTTTGAACCTTTGATTACAGGTGCTAGCAATGTTTACATTTTTACTTCCATCACTTTAAATTTGCTAAGACATTGTAAATGGCATAGTTGAGAAATAATTTTATATTGGTAAAGAGCACACTTCCCTCTATCTGTAAAATATATAAAGTCTTTACAATTCCCAGTCTGATTTCCTATATTAGATAAATGTTTTTTGTTCCTACTTGGCTTGAATCAGATGTGTTGTGGAAGGTCATTTTAATCTGTAAATTTAGTAATTGTGTATATTAAATGAGAAGACATTTTGTGGTAAGCATTTCTAGCATCAGTACATTGACCTTTATAAATTACTTATTTGTAAATAGCTGGTCTTATTATAATTTCAGTTTAAAGTACTCATCCTTGCTTTTAAATTGTCTCATGACCTGTCTCCAAAACATCCCATAGACCTGCACTGCTTCCAGCAACCTTTGTACATGCCTCACTCCTGCAGCCTTACTAATGTAAGCTATCACTTTATTAATGCTCCTCAGTCCTGCCCCGAGATCTTTTACAAATCTCGTTCAAAGATTCTCTCCTTCCTTGGACCAAGTGTTGAGTTCTCACACCTCATATCGTTCCATGGCATCCATTAATAACCTACATTCCTGTAAAGAGATTTTGAGATTGTTCTGTCGGTTGAGACATGCATGAATTCATGTCATTTAATGAACTGCCTTTAGGCACAGTACAGTATTAGATATTAATTGAAATCTGTCAAAAATTGGAAGAGGCAAACTGCCTTTTCCAAAACCTCCATTCAAGAAAAATCATGCTATTTACCTCTGAGGTGTCCTTTCTATAAAATTTGTTTACAAGTGGAGAAGGAAATTTTATTAGCTTCATAGATCTGTTTAAAGATCAGCTTTATTTGCTGCGTACATCAAACATATAGTGAAATGAGACATTTTGTGCTAAATCAAGTCAGCGAGGACTGTGCCAGGCAGCCGGCACCAACATCACAATAAGCCCAGACACAACGAGAAAAACACTTCAAGTTCCCCTTGGGTAGTCTTACGACCCAACGGTATGATCATTGCATTTGCTAACCCATGCCCTATGTTTCTATTCCACTCCTTTTGGTCCGCTGAGGTTCTTCCTCCCTCAGACATCCCCCACCCCCATGACACACATGGTACTATTTGTCCATCACCTGTCCAGTTGGGTTGCTTCTTCCTTGGCTCACCTTTCCTATTCTTTCACCCACTTGGTTCATTCTGGTTCTGCTTCTCACCTACCAGCCTCAGCCTCTATCCTCTCCCTCCCTTCCCACTTGCCTATCCTCTCTCTCCCTTCCCACACAGCTCCTCTACCTTTCATCTGTCAACCTCTGTCCATTCCCATTTTGATCTGTTTCTCCATGGCTTCTTCTACCGTCAGGAAGAGGACAATCTTAGGTTGGAGAAGCAAAAGTTTACTGCATCTTCTGGGTAGCCTCCAACCTGACAGCATGAACATCGATTTCTCTATCTTCTTGTAATCTCTTCCCGATCCCTTCTTCTTCCTTTTCTTTTCCCCATTCTTAATACCATCTCACCCCTTCTCTTCTCCTCAACTGCATATCACTTCCTTCTGGTTCCCCTCCTTTTTTTTCTTTCTTTCATGGTCCACTGTCCTCTCCTATTAGATTCCTTCTTCTTCAGCCTCTTTACCTCATCCGTCTATCCCTTCCCTGTTTCTACTTCATCCCACACCCACCTACCTTCCTCCTCAGCTGGCGTCACCTACCAACTGCCGGCTTGTACTCCTCCCCCATCCCATCTTCTTATTCTGGGCTACACCTCCTTCCTTCCCGATGAAGGGTTTCAGCCCAAAACATTGACTCTTTATTCTCCTCCATAGATGCTGCCTGACTTGTACAGTTCCTCCAGCTTTTTGTGTGCATTGTTCAAGATTTCCAGCATCTGCAATGTCTCGTGTGCTTAAGATTGTAGACAATCATGACAGCACATCGGTTTTTAATCCTGCCAGAATGTTTGTAGAATGAAAATCAATTACTTAAGCTACCACATTTTATTTTCAAGGATTATGGAACCTAATTACTCCACTGCCATACCTGCAACTAACCAACTCCATCCTTTTCAGACAAAGTAATGCATTGGGCTGTTGACTAAAAATCATGCCCAAGACAGATCCAATGTTCAAAATTCTAGAGCCTTTTCTCTGTCTTAAAAAATGACTTCCTCAACAGTTTCTCCAACAATTCAGTATCTGAAGAAATGAGACCCCCTCACCTTACAATGTACTCTGTTGTGCCAAAGAGGCTGACCAGCACTCATTAACAATTCATCATGTTACTGCAAGGCTACTTACATTAATAGCTCCAAGAATAAATTTCCTGCCTCAGGATTAAAGGGCAATTAATGTGCAAATGCAGCTGGTTCACAAAGATCAGAGGGAGGAAAAGGGCAAGGCACGATCGCTTGCAAAGCCAACAGTGCTATCAGTGCAAATTTGCGGCAATTCACGAATCAATAAATTTACAATTTATGATAAGTTACTTACTATAAGTTGCTAGGTAGTTTATACAATACTCTACTGTCTGTTATGCCACTGGCATTCAGGGAAACAGCGAAGGTCCTACATCTCTGATCAAGGGCTTCCTTCATCATGTCAGTAGCTTCATCTTGATTTTCACTACTGTCAGACAGGCAGGTCCCAGGTGGAGACTCAGGAATACCGTCCCACTCAGACGTAGAAGGGTTCTTCGCTGGTGTTTCCGTAACAATTTTGCTTTACCAGTCAGGGTTGTGAGCCCTGAGCTGAACTCCCGAACCTGAACAACTGGTGGAGCACCCTTAGCCTGTCCTCTACCCTTTGACCTGTTTGGCATGGCTGACCGTACCAAGGACAGAGGCATAGAGCCCTGACTCCAGCCAACACAGGTGTCCAGGTCACAAACCCTATGACAAGGTTGTGGTCCTCTTAGAAGAGTTTATACAGTAACAGTTGTTTCTCACTTTGGGGCAAGATGGTTGCACAGTGGTTGATGTTATACTCTACAGTGCCAGTGACCTGGGATCAGTTCTGCTGCTGTCTGTAAGGAGTTTGTACATTCTTCCCATGACTGTGTGGGTTTCCGCTGGGTGCTCCAGTTTCCTCTCACATTCTGAAGGCGCACAGGATAGGAAGAGTTAGTAAGTTGTGGGCATGCTGTGTTGGCACCAGACAAATGCTGACAACTGTGGGCTGCTCCCAGCACATCTTCAGATTGTGTTGATTGTCAATGCAAATGACACTTTTACTGTCATTTTTTTCAATGTTTCATTATACCTGTGGTAAGGTGGAGATTTGTCTCTACCAAAGGAGGAGTAAGGTGCTCCTTCCCTCCGCTAGTCTGCAGGTCACCCTTGGGAAAGGTGTAGCACCTGCTTAACCCCCCCCCCCCCCACCCACTCAAGATCAGGAGAAGCCATAGGAGCAGGTGATAGATTGTCATATGAGCAGCTGGTGCATATCACAAATGCAACTACTGACGAGAGACAGGCAATCACTGAAGATTATTGGTAATGGCAAACCACTTCTGTAGAAAAATTTGCCAGTCGTCTTCATCATACGACACGGTGTATAATGATGACAATGATGATGACAACGATGACAATGTTGATGATGTCAATGATGATGATGATGATGAAGTTGATGATAATGATGATAACAAATAAAGCTAACCTCCTTATCGCAAATATTTTTTTCACGGCTGTCAGAAATGCTCTCTTTCTGATGAAGTGTTAAAGCCAGGTCCCATTCATTCTCCCAGGTGAACTAGAACTGTCTTTGAGAGCAAAGGAATATCATCAAACTGTGTACCTCCTAATCTTGCCCTTGCTTCAATAAGAATGTTAGGCAAGGATTTGCTGAAGGTTAGAATTTGGCAATGGTGGCCGTGGGAAAAGATGCTGATCCAGACTCAGTTCTACAATGAGCTATCCTTTGGCAGAATGGGCCAAGGTCTCTTTCTGCACCACCTCCATGATTTTTCTAAAAAGTCTTTCATTCACTTGGTTACTGGAAGATTTTAACACTTAGAGATGGGCGTGTGTCACTAATAACACAATAGACAAAGGTTTGCTTCTGCGACCATCTGTTCTCAAGCAGCCCTGCTTTGAAAGCAATACTGGAAAAGCCAAAGAACTAGGTACTAACTCACAATTGGCAGTGATAGAAAGATTAGTTGAAGAACAAATGAGGAAAATACAGAGCAGGACGTAGTGCATCCGTTAGCACAATGTTACTACAGCGCCAGCAACCCGGGTACAATTCCACCATCGTAAGATGTATGTACATTCTGCTCGAGACAGACAGACAGACAGACTGACAGACATACTTTATTGATCCCGAGGGAAATTGGGTTTCGTTACAGTCGCACCAACCAAGAATAGTGTAGAAATATAGCAACATCAAACCATAAATAATTAAATAATAATAAGTAAATTATGCCAAGTGGAAATAAGTCCAGGACCAGCCTATTGGTTCAGGGTATCTGACACTCCGAGGGAGGAGTTGTTAAGTTTGATGGCCACAGGCAGGAATGACTTCCTATGACGCTCAGTGTTGCATCTCGGTGGAATGAGTCTCTGGCTGAATGTACTCCTGTGGCTAACCAGTACATTATGGTGTGGATGGGAGTCATTGTCCAAGATGGCATGCAAATTGGACAGCATCCTCTTTTCAGACAGCACCATCAGAGAGTCCAGTTCCACCCCTACAACATCACTGGCCTTGCAAATGAGTTTGTTGATTCTGTTGGTGTCTGCTACCCTCAGCCTGCTGCCCCAGCACACAACAGCAAACATGACAGCTCTGGCCACCACAGCCTCATAGAACATCCTCAGCATCGTCCGGCAGATGTTAAAGGACCTCGGTGTCCTCAGGAAGTAGAGATGGCTCTGACCCTTCTTGTAGACAGCCTCGGTGTACTTTGACCAGTCCAGTTTATTGTCAATTTGTATCCCCAGGTATTTGTAATCCTCCACCATGTCCACACTGACCCCTTGGATGGAAACAGGGGTCACCGGTGCCTTAGCCCTCCTCAGGTCCACTACCAGCTCCTTAGTCTTTTTCACATTAAGCTGCAGATGATTCTGCTCACACCATGTAACAAAGTTTCCCACCGTAGACCTGTACTCCACCTCATCTCTCTTGCTGATACATCCAACTAGACCATGTGGGTTTCCTCCAGGCGCTCCAGTTTCCTCCCACATTCCAAAGAGGTACGAGTTAGTAGGTTAATTGGTCACGTGTATAATTGAGTGGCACAGGCTCTTTGGCCGGGAATAGCCTGTTACCCTGCTGTATCACTAAATAAATAACTAAGTGAATCTGGGTCTCTGATGGTGGCAACGTTCGTGATTACACCCTCAATAAAATGTAGATGATTCATACTGCAACTGACTGAGATGTTATAACCAGCGCAGGGCCTTGCACTGATAGATTAGTAAGGCAGAGTTCTTGCTGCCAGTCACTAACAGAAAGCACATTGATACCAGCAAAGATTCAGTGCTCTGCACAATTGCAAAGAGTTAACAACAGAGTTAGAATATCTGACCCTTTTGCCTCTGTGTGAACCTGCCACAGTATTTCACCTAATATTACTTGAAATTCCAGCAAGACTTGTAGTAAAACAACAGAGACATATTTATTGATAGCCAAGGATTACTCTTGGATGTTTCTATTAGAAGGGAAATGTAGAATCTAAGGCCACTGCCTCAGAGTAAAGGGAAGTCCCTTCAGCCAGAGGTTGTTGAACCTATGGAACTTATTGCCACAGGCAGCTGTGAAGGCTGTCATTGTTAAGGCAGAGATTGATAGATTCTTCAATGGTGAGTAGGTTTAGGATTATAGGGAGAAGGCAGGACAACAGGTTGAAAAATATCAGCCACAATTGAATCACCTATTTCTGCCCCTATATCTTATGATCTTATTACATACACCAATCAAAAGTTCACAACCTTTTTATGTCATGAACCCCTACCATTAATCAAGAGGTCCATCCATGGACCCCAGATTGGAAACCCCTAATCTAAGGTAATAGTATTAACATCTCAATCAGAAGTCTGTGGTTTCAAGTACCACAGGCAAGACATAAAGACAAAAATCCACATTTATGTATTAGCAGTTAAAATGAAGTCCCATCTATCTGATCGGGTCAAGACCTCATAGCATTAATTTGAAGAGCATCACAGCTCCAACCCCAAAGGTGCCAGTATTTGTTTTAGCTTTGCAACATAATCTGTCCAGATGAAAGGTCTTGGCACAAAACATTGACCCTTTATTCCTCTCCATAGATGCTGCCGGTTCTGCTGAGTTCTTCCAACATTTTGTGTGTTGATCTGCATTTTACTAACCTGATGCTGGTGGAGGTCTGTGCACAAATTGTCGACCTCCTTCTTTTTGCATAGTAATAGTGGCTGCACGGAGGACATATGAACTAGAGCAAGACCCATTTGGACTCTTGCATTTGCTCAGTCATTCAATGATATCGTGACTAATCTTTTACTTCACTGCCACTTTCTTTATTTACTCCACGAACTCACTGGCCACTTAACTAAGTGCCCTCTGCTGCTGTAGCCAATCTGCTTCAAGGTTCAACATGCGCATTCAGAGATGCTCTTCTGCATTCTACTGCTGTAACACGTGGTTATTTGAGTTACTGTCGATTTCCTCTCAGCTTGAACCTTTGTGTCCATTCTCCTCTGACCTCTCTCATTAACAAAGCATTTTTGACCACAGAACTGCTACGCACCGGATTTTTTTTTTTTTTTGTTTCTGGCACAATTCTCTGTAAACTCTAGAGTCTGCTGTGCATGGAACTGCGAGGTTTCTGAAACAGTCAAACCACCACAACTGGCGCCAACAACCATTCCACGGTCAAAGTCACTTAGATCCCATTTCTTCCCCATTTGGATGCTTAGCGTGAACACCAGCTGAACCTCCTGACCATGCCTGCATGCTTTTATGCATTGAGTTACTGCCACATGACTGGCCGATTAGATATTTGCACTAACGAGCAGGTGTACCTAATAAAGTGACCACTGAGTGAATAATCCTTGTAAGATGCTTTGGGGATATGCTGAATGCAATTGAATTGAATTGAATTGACTTTATTACTTACATACATGAGGAGTAAAAATCTTTATGTTACGTCTCTGTCTAAATGTGCAATGTACATTTATAGTAATTTATAATAAATATTATGTACAACAGGGTAGTCAATATAACAAAGTAATACAGTTGCATCAGCATGAATTAAGTAGTCTGATGGCCTGGTGGAAGAAGCTGTTCCGGAGCCTATTGATCCTGACTTTTATGCTGCAGGTACTGTTTCCCAGATGGTAGCAGCTGGAGCAGTTATTGGTTGAGGAGATTCGGGTCCCCAATGAGCCTTCAGGCACTTTTTACATACCTGTCTTTGTAAATGTCCTTAACAGGTGCACTGGGCTGTCCGCACCACTCCCTGCAGAGTCCTGTGATTGAGGGAGGTACAGTTCCCATACCAGGCAGTGATGCAGCCAGTCAGGATGCTCTCAATTGTGCCCCTGTAGAAAGTTCCTAGGATATGGGGGCACATACCAAATGGGGATAAGAATGGTGGCATAAAAACAGAAATCTTGCTTCTTCAGCACGAATTACTGGGACTAAAGAGGCAGATAGATCTCAGAACTGTCGGTACAAGAGAAGTCGCATAAATCTCTTCTTAAAGTTATTGACTCAGCATTTTGCAAACTGGGGACTAAGACGAATAGGGAAATGGCCCTCCCTAATGATTAAAACGTGGTTAAAGCAAATACACATTCTGGAATAATCAACTCTCACTGAATTGCTTCTCGAGACAAACATAAGGAGACAAACATCAAGTTTCCCAATGGATCATCAGGCAAATATTTTTAATGATATCCTTGATTAAAATGAAAATTTTCAAGCAGAACTATTGAACACTTGGTTTAATTAACAAGGATCAAGAGAGCAACATTGATTTTTTTTAATAGAATGCAAGTTGTAGCCTTGTCTTTCTCCTTTCATTAAAAGAATATGAGAGCTTCCCTTTCCAATAGATTATATATACAAATATTTTGTTCTTCTTGTTTTCAACCCTTGTTTATGTACGTTGCATTGCCCGGAATGCTTATGCCTTATATTGTGCTGCAAACCCACATTAATTCCTTGGCTGGAAACACCTCAAATTTTAAACCTTGTCCCCAGTTTCAGGTCCTTGGGTTATGTCACTTTATTCGGTCTCTTTAATCTCCCTCAATTAGGCTCTGATTTCATCTGGATACTTCTAAGTTTGGTATCTGTCACATCACATTATTGACTATGCCTGTTGCTGCCTTGGCCCCTATATTCTCAAATTTCCTTACTACACTCTGGCTGATACACTGCACCTTTCAGAGTTTTAATCACTTGTCTAAACGTTTGTGTGAAGGTCCATGCATTGTGATACTCTTGGTACCTAACAATCTCTCGTTTCTGCCTTCAAATGGTATCTCTCCTTTGATGCTGTGAGAGGATGGTGCTGGAGTTCTGGATCTTGGGCGAGGTTTAATCTACGTGGTTTGTGGATTGGACTCTATAGTTCATGTACGAGTTGTTTCTGGCTTCCTGTTGCTCATTTTTTTTGTATGCTATTTTGGGCAATTTTGATTGAGGCCATTTGCAAATAACGGACACTGAGATGAACTGAATATGCCTGGGCACTTACACATTTGGTGTTTTATATTCTGTGTTTTTCACTCTTGTTTTGTTACCGTTTGTGTGATCTGTTTTTCTTTTCTTTGTGGGGGGTTGGGTTGATGTTTTTCTTTAAATGGGTTCCATGGTTTTCTTTGATCCATGGCTGTCTGTGGGGAAGACGAATCTCAAGGTTGTATACTATATACATACATTGATAATAAATGAGAATCTTTGAAACTTTCTAACTTAATCCTGCTCCCTGCACCTCACCACCCTGGACAAGTAACAGTAAGATTCCTATTCAAACCATAAACAGGAGTCATGCCAGTATTTGTCCACGGGGCAAAGATTAAATGCCACACCCACTGTTGCTGTCTTGATTCTTTTCTTGTACTTAATTCAAACTGATCCAGTACTCAAACTTGCGATCTTTCGGTCCAAGTCAGGCTCAACAGTGAAAAACAGCAAACAGAATGAGATGCAGAATAGAACACACATGAACACGAGAAAAACTGACCTTTCTGATATACAGTAGCATCTTATTCTCAGTTAAAATATGGACAAAGACTCATGATAGTTTTTGGAAGCTGAACACTAACTTTTTATTCATTACCATTAAAAGAATTCCTCTGAGGAGCTTCTTTGCTTTAGGGCCTTTCTATTAGCCTTCTCTCCCTCATTGTCCATTGACCGGAAATTTGAATGTGGCCTTTCATTCGTTTGCCTTAGCCAGTTGGGTAGTAAGGGTTGTAGTTGAGCCTTCAGGGGACCGAAATTCCAGCTTTTGGCATGCTTCTGTATAAAGACTGGAAAGGAAGCATTCCATAAACAGAGAAATGACCTGCTTCTGAAGAACAGTCTGACATTGGTCTGTGGAGTCAGCATGGAAGATTGCCACAGGATACAGCATCAGTGGCCAATGGAGTTTAATCTGGGCAAGAGTGAGGTGTTGCACTTCGATAAATTGGTTTATTTATTGTCACACGTACCAAGGTACAGGGCATGCCAAACCTGGAGATCAGTACATGGAGTTAGTACAAGGAAAAGCAATAGCAGAATGCAGAATAAAGCTACAGAGGAAGAGTAGTGAAGAGTAAAGCTATAGAGGAAGAGTAGTGAAGAGTAAAGCTATAGAGGACGAGTAGTGCAGAGTAAAGCCATAGAGGAAGAGTAGTGCAGAGTAAAGCTATAGAGGAAGAGTAGTGAAGAGTAAAGCTATAGAGGACGAGTAGGGCAGAGTAAAGCTATAGAGGAAGAGTAGTGCAGAGTAAAGCTATAGAGGAAGAGTAGTGCAGAGTAAAGCCATAGAGGAAGAGTAGTGCAGAGTAAAGCCATAGAGGAAGAGTAGTGCAGAGTAAAGCTACAGAGGAATAGTAGTGAAGAGTAAAGCTATAGAGGATGAGTAGGGCAGAGTAAAGCTATAGAGGAAGAGTAGTGAAGAGTAAAGCTATAGAGGACGAGTAGGGCAGAGTAAAGCTATAGAGGAAGAGTAGTGCAGGCAGACAGTAAGCTCATGACAAGGTAGACTGTGAGGTCTATAGTCTAACTTCTCATGCAAAAAGACAGTTTCAATGTCAGAGGGGTGGAAGCTGAATGGTATGTGCTTTCCTGCTTTTATATCTTCTGCCTGTTTGGAGGGTTTGTGGTAAAGAGATCATGTGAAGTGTGGGGCAGTCTTTGATTACGTCGGTTGTTTTACTGAGACCACATATCTATGGGGAGAGGGGGAAGTTGGGGGAAGAGGCAGGTGGGAGATCAAAATTTAAAGGGAATGTACACTGTTAATGGCATGACTCTTAATACCATCAATGTCCACATCCATAACTTCCCGAAAGTGGGCTGCATAAGTTGATAAAGATGGAAAGAGGGCAAATGGCATACTTGGCTTTATTAGTTGGCAGAAGTTACTGTACGTTGTCGGTTTATAAAACGTTGGTAGGGGGGAGAGGGAGAGGGAGAGAGAGAGAGAGAGAGAGAGAGGGAGAGAGAGGGAGAGGGAGAGAGAGAGAGAGAGAGAGATAGAGAGAGAGACCTTTCGCACTGACCTTTTTGGTGACTGCTCATCGTACGGCATGTCTTGGGAATCTCAAACCTGGTGGAGCCCATCCCAGGTTTTTTTTTACGAGGTCGAGTTGCTCGACCCAGGCACGGATGGAGAGCGCGCAAGGGGAGCCGGCCAGATTTGAACTCGGGACCTCTCGCCCTGAAGTCCAGCGTGGATGCCACTATGCCACCATGTCCCCAGCTGGTATTGCATTTAATTCTGGTCACCCCATTACAAGAAAGACCTGGAGGTTTTGGAGACGATTCAGAAGAGGTTTACCAAGATGCTGCCTAGATTAGAGGGCATGTGGATAAACTAGGGTTGTTTTCTCTAGACAGAGGGAGAGAGGCCTGATAGAAATTCATAAGATTATTATTGCACTGTACTGCTGGCACAAAAAAAAACAAATTTCAAGACGTATGTGAGCGATGATAAACCTGATTCTGATCTAGGTCTCTATTAAGGTCTGAGTGTGGGAAGGGGGCAGAGAGAAGGGAATCATAAGACCATAAGACAGGAGCAGAATTTAGCCATTCAGCCTGTTGAATCTGCTCCACCATTCCAACATGTCTGATCCCGGATCCCACTCAACCCCATACACCTCCCAATATCTTTTGATGTCCGGTCTGATCAGGTGTATAAGATGATGAGAAGCATTGATCGTGTGGATAGTCAGAGGCTTTTTCCCAGGGTGGAAATGGCTAGCACGAGAGGGCACAGTTTTAAGGTGCTTGGAAGCAGGTACAGAGGAGATATCAGCTGTAAGTTTGACAGTGGTGGAGGCAGAAACGAAAGGGTCTTTTAAGAGACTCCTGGACAGGTATGTGGAGCTCAGAAAAATAGAGGGCTATGGGTAACCCTAGGTAATTTCTAAGGTAAGGACATGTTCGGCACAGCTTTGTGGGCCAAAGGGCCTGTATTGTGCTGTAGCTTTTCTATGTTTCAAAGAGAGCTGATATCAATCGGTAAAAGGGAACCGGAATTTATGGGATATGTTCCGAGGAAAGAGAAGCTCAAATCTCTGACAGTGACAGGAAAAGTCAATGGAAGAAAAAGTCAGGGTCAATAGCCCATGACATTCACAAGTTACATCAAAGGATGGTCAAGAAAAAGGTTTGAAGAGCTTATTAGAACTTCTCACAGCTGGAAGACCACGATTACTGATGTCATATGACATGGCACATAATGATCTTGATACTAATGACCTAAGAGGCACTTCATTGCCCCTATGATATCTGCCTCCACCACAATCCTGGTAGCCCATTCTTTCTTCCATATTCCATCAGGCCGAAAGACAGCAATTCCATTGTTATCACACAAGTGGTTGGTTCGAGAGAGTTATACAATGGATTCTAGACCTCACAATCTACCTTGCTATAATCTTGCACACTGTTTCTCTGCACTGCACTTTTTCCATAGCCTTCACACTTTATTCTGCATTGTTAATGCTTTATCTTCTACTCCCTCAATGTACTGAGTAATCTGTATGAGCAGTTTGCAAGTTCACTCTAGCCTGGCACATTCGACAATAATAAAACAATACCAATAGGCTATTGTGTGTGTATGTGTGAGTAATTACAAAAAAAGCCACCATTCCCTAGAACAGGTGGGGGAGAGGGGAGGGTTGACACTTAGTAAACACAAAGTACACTGCAGATGCTGTGGTCAAATCAAGATGTACAAACAAGTTGGATGAACTCAGCAGGTCGGGCGGCATCTGTTGAAATATAGAAGGTTGATGCTTTCCTGCTGCTTGTGCTTGGGATGGGGAGGGGGCTTTTTTGTCAGTCATTCTTCGGGGTTTTCTTCTGTTTTGTGGGCGTCTGTGAAGAGTAGGGATTTCAGGTTGAATACTGCATACATTCTGTGTTATGGAATGGAACCATTGAACATCTCCTTTGAACCTTTCCCCCTCTCACCTAAAATGCATCCCCTCCAGCATTAGACATTTAGTGGGGAAAAGACACCAGCTGTGTATTTGTCAACATGGAGTGAAGAGCAAGTTTGTAAATCTGGCGGGAACAATGGATGACGTGAATAGTGAGGGTGGAGCTCCACTGGAAGGGTGTGGGACAGGTGACAGATAAGGGGGTGGGGGCAGAGGTTGGTGTGGGTGCAGACACACCCAACCCTGAGACACCAGGCAAGGTCATTTGATTCCAAGCGATTGGTTTATTTATCATTACAGAATGTCTCTTGTGAAGTTTCCTGCTCCCTCCCCTCTCCTTTAGCCCTTTCCCAAACAACAGAATGAGTCGGTGGCAATTGTGGCATTTATTTCAAGGGAAATAGAATATAAAAGCAAGGAGATAATGCTGAGCCTTTATAAGACACTAGTCAGGCTGCACTTGGAGTATTGTCAACAGTTGGGCCCCATATCTCAGAAAGGATGTGTTGTCATTGGAGAGAGTCCAGAGGAGGTTCATGAGCATCATTCCGGGAACGAAGGGATTAATATATGAGCAGCGTTTGGCAGCTTTGGGTCTGTATTCACTGAAATATAGAAGAATACGGGGATCTACTGAATATGAATTGGACTAGAAAGGGTGGGTGTAGAGAGAATGTTTCCTGTGGTGGAACTAGAGGGCACAACCTCAAAATTGAGGGGCAACCTTTTAGAACAGAGTTTTTTTTTAGCCAGAGAGTAGTGAATCTGTGGAAAGCTCTGCCATAGACTGTGGTGGGGGCCAAGTCCATGGGTATATCTATCAGGTCACCTCTCATCCAAGGAGAAAAGGCCAAGTTCACTCAACCTATTCTCATAAGGCATGCTCTCCAATCCAGGCAACGTCCTTGTAAATCTCCTCTGTGCCCTTTCTATGGTTTCCACATCCTTCCTGTAGTGAGGTGACCAGAACTGAACACAGTACTCCAAATGAGGTCTGACCAGGGTCTTATATAGCTGCATCATTACCTCACTGCTCCTAAACTCAATTCCATGATTGATGAAGGCCAATACACTGTATGCCTTCTTAACACAGTGTCAATCTGTGCAGCAGCTTTGAGTGTTCTATGGACTTGGACACCAAAAATCCTTCACACTGCCTAGAGTCTTACCATTGATACTATATTCTACCATCATATTTGATCTACCAAAATGAACCACCTCACACTTATCTGGGTTGAATTCCTTCTGCCACTTCTCAGCCCAGTTTTGCATCCTATCAATGTCCAGCTGTAAACTCTAACAGCCCTCCACGCTATCCACAACATCCCCAACCTTTGTGTCATCAGCAGATTTACTAACCCATCCCTTCACTTTCTCATACAGGTCGTGTATAAACATCACGAAGAGTAGGGTCCCAGAACAGATCCCTGAGGCACACACTGGTGACCGACCTCCATGCAGAATATGACCCATCTACAACCACTCTTTGCCTTCTGTGGGCAAGCCAGTTCTGGATCCACAAAGCAATTTCCCCTTGGATCCCAGGCCTCCTTACTTTCTCAATAAGCCTTGCATGGGGTGCCTTATCGAATACCTTGCTGAAATCCATATACACTACATCTACTGCTCTACCTTCATCAATGTGTTTAGTCACATCCTCAGAAAATTCAGTCAGGTTTGTAAGGCGTGACCTGCCTTTGACAAAGCTATGCTGACTATTCCTAATCATATTATGCCTCTCCAAATGTTCATAAATCCTGCCTCTCAGTATCTTCTCCATCAACGTTCCAAGCACCAAAGTATGATTCACTGGTGTATAATTTCCTGGGCTATCTCTACTCCCTTTTATGAATAAGGGAACAACATCTGCAACCCTCCAATCCTCTGGAACTTCTCCCACCCCCATTGATGATGCAAAGATCATCGCCAGAGCCTCAGCAATCTCCTCCCTCGCTTCCCACAATAGACTGGGATACATCTCATCTGGTCCCGGTGACTTATCCAACTTAATGCTTTCCAAAAGCTCCAGCACGTTCTCTTAATATCTACATGCTCAAGCTTTTTAGTTCTCTGTAAATCATCCCTACAATCATCAAGATCCTTTTCTGTAGTGAATACTGAAGCAAAGTATTCATTAAATACTTCTGCTATCTCTTCCATTTCCATAGGCACATTTCCACTGTCACACTTGATTGGTCCTATTCTCTCACATCTTATCCTCTTGCTCTTCACGTACTTATAGAATGCCTTTGGGCTTTCCTTAATCCTGTCTGCCAAGGCCTTCTCATGACCCCTTCTGGCTCTCCTAATTTCATTCTTAAACTCCTTCCTGCTAGCCTTATAATCTTCTAGATTTGTATCATTATCTAGTTTTTTGAACTTTTTGTATGCTTTTACCACGGTTCCTGTACCTTACCATCCTTTCCCTGTCTCATTGGAATATATCTATGCAGAACGCCACACAAAAATCCCCTGAACATTTATATTTCTTCCATACATTTCCCTGAGAACATCTATTCCTAATTTATGCTTCCAAGATCCTGCCTGATAGCTTCATAATTCCACTTACTCCAATTAAACGGTTTCCTAACTTGCCTGTTCCTATCCCTCTCCAATGCTGTGGTAATGGAGATAGAATTGTGATCACTATCTCCAAAATGCTCTCCCCTGAGAAATCTGACTCCTGACCAGGTTCATTTCCCAATACCAGATCAAGTACAGCCTGTCCTTTTCTAGGCTTATCTACATATTGTGTCAAGAAACCTTCCTGAACACACCTAACAAACTCCACCCCATCTAAACCCCTCACTCTAGGGAGATGCCAATTGATATTTGGGAAATTAAAATCTCCCACCAACACAACTCTGTTATTATTACACCTTTCCAGAATCTGTCTCCCTATTTGCTCCCCGATGTCACTGTTACTATTGGATGGTCTACAAAAAACACCCGGTAGAGTTATTGACCTCTTCCTATTCCAAACTTCCACCCACAGAGAAGCTGTAGACAATCCCTCTATGACTTCCTCCTTTTCTGCAGCAGTGACACTATCGCTGATCAACAATGCCATGCCCCACCTTTTTTGCCTCCCTCCCTGTCCTTTCTGCAACATCTAAAGCCTTGCACTCAAAGTAACCATTCCTGCCTCTGAGCCATCCAAGTCTCTGTAATGGCCACCACATCATATCTCCAGGTACCGATCCATGCTCTAAGCTTATCCGCTTTGTTCATAATACTCACATTAAAATAGACGCATCTCAAACCTTCAGTCTGAGTGCATCCCTTCTCAATCACCTGCCTATCCTCCCTCTCACACTGTCTACAAGCTTTCTCTATTTGTGAGCCAACCACTTCTTCCTCAGTCTCTTCAGTTTGGTTCCCATCACCCAGCAATTCTAGTTTAAACTCTTGTCAATAGCCTTAGCAAACCTCCCCGCCAGGATATTGGTGTCCCTTGGGTTCAAGTGCAACCCGTCCTTTTTGTACGGGTCACACCTGCCCCAAAAGAGGTCCCAATGATACAGAAATCTGAATCCCTGCCCCCTGCTCCAATCCCTCAGCCACGCATTTATCCTCCATCTCATCCTATTCCTATACTCACTGTCAAATGGCATAGGCAGTAATCTGAGATTACTACCTTTGAGGTCCTGCTTGTCAACTTCCTTCCTAACTCTCTGTCTTCTGCTTTCAGGACCTCCTCCCTTTTCCTACCTGTGTCGTTGGTACCAACATGTACCACAACCTCTGGCTGTTCACCTTCGCACTACAGGATATCATGGATGTGATCAGAAATATCCTGGACTCTGGCACCTGGGAGGCAAACTACCATCCGAGTTTCTTTCCTGCATCCACAGAATGGCCTGTCTGACCCCCTAACTACAGAGTACCCTATCACTGCTGCCATCCTCTTCCTTTCCCCTAACCTTCTGAGCCACAGGGCCAGGCTCTTACTGTTGCTTCCCCCAGGTAGGCTGTCCCCTCCCCAACAGTACTCAAATATGAGTACTTATTGTTAAGTGGGATAGCCACAAGGGTACTCTCTAGCATCAGACTGCTGCCCTTCCCTCTCCTGTTACCCACTTTATCTGTCTCCCGAGGCCTCGGTGTGACTACCTGCCTATAGCTTCCATCACCTCCTCACTCTCCTGACCAGACGAAGGTCATCGAGCTGCATCTCCAGTTCCCTAACGCGGTCCCTAAGGAGCTGCAGCTCAATGCACCTGGTGCAGATGTGGCTGTCTGGGAGGCTGGGAGTCTCCAGGACTTTCCACATCTGATGCTGAGTACTGAACACCAGCCTCACACATATACTTCCTGTCTTATTCCTATCTTTCTTATTCTGGCTTTTAACAAAACGCTTCCTCATTTGTTACTCTGTCTTTCCATAATTTTCCTCAAATTTCTGCACATTTTAAACCCACATTTCTGCAGCTTTTTGAGTCTTCCCTCAATCTGCTCTTAGTTAAGCACAAGAATATCTACAGAATGAAGAATATGGACCAAGTGTTGGCAGAAGGGATTTGGTGTCAGTAGCTTAATTAGTTTGACACAATATTGTGGGCTGAAGGGCATGTTCCTGTGCTCTACTGTTCTATGTTCTAATTGCCTATGCAGGCAGCAATCTTATCATCTTGTTACTAAGAATTACTTACGCTAATATTGATCTGGAACTAGCAAAGGCTCAAATGCATTATGTACGGAACTAGTCTTGCAATGTCAAAACTAATCCTTCATTGTTCAACCAACCTTATGCTCCTCTGTTCTTGTCCTGATTCACTTCATCCAATGGACTCACACCTGTGTCTATTTTTTGAGCCTTTTTTAATCTCCTCTATCAATATATACCTTTTTGTCTTCAATTGACTGAGTTTCACTTCACAGCAGACATCCTGTGACTCATTTTTCTGTGCAGCTGTTACAAGATTCGTTTTCATCCTTGGGATTCCTTTTCTTAGATCTCCACAAGCTTTTGCCAACCGCTACACAAGTTAAAATTCATTGAGTGGCGCAGTTTTGGAAGACTGAGGGATAGATGAAACGTGGGCTGGATGGAAATGGCAGGGCAGTGTGGATGAACAAACCCAGATTTTATTGCATGCCTCATATGGCATACAAAAAAAAACACAGGGAAGGTGGACAGGGAAAGAAACCCAATTCTCAGGAATGAGCAAGCAAGATATTTTGAAAAATAAAAATGAAAGGAGCAAACAGAGCAAGTGGAGATTAACTTGAGAAGCTTGAAATTAATACCCACTGTAATATACCATACACCGACGGAACTTCTGGTTGAAAATGTAATAAAAAGAGAAGGCTTTCATTAAATTCTTAAGTATTAGTCATCGAGTCAATTGGGAAATTTTCCAAGAACTGGTTAGAAGCAAGATAAAAATGTGTTAACATTGCCACCCTAGGCATATCCAGAAATTTGTCTCCAGTCCTGATGAAGGGTCCTAGCTCACAATATTCACCGTTTATTCCCTTTTATTGATGCTGCTTGACCTGCTGAGTTCCTCCAGCATTTTGTCTGTGTTGCTCTGCACTTAAGAGAATCTTGTGTGTAGAAATTTATCCTACTTGGTCATGTCGGCACTTTGCACACTGCCTCTGAAATTCGATCCATTTGCTTCAGTGGATGCCATATTATCTACTGACATACACTACGGAAGAGGCCCTTCCAGCCCTTCGAATCAGCAATCCCCCAATTTAACCCTAGCCTATTCACAGGACAATTCACAATGATCTACCAATCAATACATCTTTGGACTGTGGAAGGAAACTGGAGCACCCGGAGGAAACCCATGCAGTCACAGGGGAAACGTACAGACTACTTACAGGCAACAGTGGGAATTCAATCTGGGTTGCTGGTACTTTAAAGCATTGTGCAAACCGTTGTTTAATCCAAAGTGTTGGGTACTGAGTGGAGAACTGATAGAATTTCAATAAAGATGGTCTCACTCTTAGTAAGAACAGGAATACGATTGTAAAATAGGTGGGGCACCAGAAACCTGATTGGCTGAGGACAATGGGGGTATAAGTACCACCTGACTAGATGGGCCTAGGCATCATCCCTGATGAAGATATCGGAGTTTGTCATCGAAATGGTTAAAATTAATATCTGTACCCAGCTGGAAGCCCAAGAGAAGTTTATGCGTCATACATGCCAGGAAGGCATTAGATCCCTTTTCAGAGCTGATGTTAGTTTATGAAATTGAGGCATTGAAAGGGGAGACAGTCAGATTCCTTTTTCCTCTGGTACTAGAGGGCATGGATTTAAGGTGAGAGTGGTGAAGTTTAAAGGAGACGTAGAGGCAAATTGTTTTTACCTAATTCATGGAATGAGTTGCTAGTGGCAGTGGTGAAAGCAGATGCATCTTAAGAGGTTTTCAAAATAAACAAAGGAAAATGCTGGGAATGGAGGGATATGGATCACGTGGAGGCAAAAGAGATTTACTTTAATTTGGCACTATTTGCTGAAATGAACTGAATGAACTGTTCCTGTGCTATACTGTTCTATACTCTCTCACCCTAAATCACATCCAGGTATTATGAACTTCTGTCAGTGCTGATTTCCAAGAAACCACCTGAAAGAACTTCAAACTATCTCTGTACAGTATCACACTAAGCTAAAGATGCACAGTGTGATAAACAGATACTGTAGTACAGTATTATGGCTTGAGGTCAAAGTTTACTGAAATAATGTGCTTTGGCCCTAGCACTAATAATTCTTACCTTAATAAGCTAGAGTAATTGAAAGGACGTGTGCTAAGATTATCAAGCATGTGCTAAGATTATCAAGCAAAAAGCTACTTTACAATTATTTGCAGAAAATTTTTGGTTTAAAGTATTGGGAGTGTACACACCTTGCTGGATTTTGTTCAGAACTGAGCAGTCAGCCTAAATAACTTAAGAGGGAAGAGATGGTTTATACTCAGTGAACTGCCTCAGGTAATGCAGTGAAACACATGTCTAATACCTTGTGTTCCAAGCCTCTGCAGTGAAGCTTGAAACACCCAGGTATGAGTCCTGCAGAGCCCAGGTATAATTCGACGATAAAGAGTCAGGTAAAACACTAAAAAACATAACTTTGAAGAACTTTTGGAGAGGCTAGCATTCACTCTTTGGAACAAAGAAGTCTGTGGGTAAATCTTTGAAATGTATAAAATTGAGAAACTTTGACAGAATAAAAAAAGGGATATGTTTTCCATAGTGAGGGGAATGGGGTCAGAAACCAACTGGCGTAGATTTAAAGTATTTAACCAAAGGTTTACAGGGGAGCTGAAGGACAGATATCACCGGTGATGCAGGCCTAGAACTTACTACTTGATAGTAGTTGAGGCTGAATCATCACCACATTTTTAAAAGTACTTGGATGTAGTGCTTGAAAAGTTGTAACCTGCAGAACTACAGGCCTTGTGCAGAATGTGGAATAAGATCAGGAGCCATTTCTTGACTAGTATAGTATGCTGAATGGTGTCCTGTATCCTAAATTTTCTATTACATGAACTTAGGCTCCATTCTCTCCCATATGGTGTTATTTCTCAACTCTGACATCTTCGTAATGCATTCAAAAATATTTTTATTAAACTTGGAATCCTGTCTAAAGTGGCTCCCTGCTGAAGATGTATTGTATAGGTGTGTATATGTATATGTATAGTATAGATGTATAGGTGTGGAGGTAACAATTTTAGGGCAGCTCGTCCCTCTCTGGTACCCATTCCCATAGAGTGGGCTTTAAGTCTGTCGGATTATTCAGCCACACCAGGGATGAGCAGAAACCCTCATCTGCTGCACCCCATCTGTCAATCAGATGTGCCTGACTAATTCCCCTTCTTATCCTGGCACTGGAATGTGTGGTGACACTTGAAGGCTGCCCCCAACACGAATGATGCACTTCACAATCCAAATCTGAAATCTGAACCTAAGATTTGCATCTGAGCAAGTACAAATTGGTATGCTGAAAGAGGTTAAGTTACTGGGAGTTAAGAGTTCTAGACCATTAACCCAAAGACGAGTTCAAATTTTACCAGAGAAGTATTTCAATTTGCAGTAAAAATTAATCTGCATAAAAAGTTTCAGTGTTGACAAACATAACAGATTCTGCAGATGATGGAAATCCAACACAACACAGAAATAAAACAGGAGGAACTCAGCAAGTCAGGCAGCATCTATAGAAAGGAATAAACAGTTGATGTTTCAGGCAGAAATGGTCTATATAAATGTTGTCTGACCCTTCAAGTTCCCCCAGCACTTTGAAAGTGTTACTCAGTGCTGTTAAACTGGGATTGCTGTAAGAACCCTTCTGGTTCAATAATTTCCTTCAGGGATTTATACCTTCTGTCTTTACCTGATCTGGCCTTCTGGCCTATTTTTATCCATTGCCTCCCTAATTCCAGGGCACTTAGGGATGAACAATAAATGCTGGTATCACCAACAAAATTCATATTCTATCAAAAGATAGATACGAATTTGCATCATTTCAGTGCTGCAACAAACCAAAAACTTTCTGAGTAGGTGCCTGAATCCTTAGACTCATAGAAAAGTACAACCACAGAAGCAGTCCATTTGGCCCATCTAGTCTGTGCCAAACCATTAAATCTGCCCACTCCCATCGACCTGCACCGGGACCATTGTCCTTCATATCCATGCCATCCATGTACCTATCTAAACTGCTCTTGAATGGTGAAATCAAGCTTGCATGCACCACTTGAACTAGCAGCTCATTCAACACTTTTACAACCCTCTGCGTGAAGAAGTTTCCCCTCATGTACTCTTAAAACTTTTCACCTTTCACCCTTAACCCATGACCTCTGCTTGTCTTCCCACCCAACTTCAGTGGCAAAATCCTGTTTGCATTTACCCTATCTGTGACCCTCATAATTTTCTATACCTCTATCAAACCTCTCAATCTTAATTCTAAGGGATAAAGTCCTAGCTTATCTAAGCTTCCCTTCTGAACAGAATGCCTCACTATCAGAATGTGGTGTCATCGTGTATTAAACCCACAGATCGTGCTCCTGTTTTAATTCAAATGTGATGCGACAAAATAATATTCTGTGCAAGATACCCAAAGAGAGCAAATAGACATGTTGATCTCATTGAAGTGTTTTTATTTTTTTTTTAAATACACTTGAGGTAAACTCTACCGGTGCCAATTTATATCCCACATTTCCCACTCTCCGTACAAGGTTAAAGGCACTCTAGTACCAAAGTCCTGAAATGTCTGGAACATGGAGTCAAAATTGCAGGAACCAGATTTCTCTAAGAAAGTAATCATTCCTTAATTAATTCAAGGCAGCCTGCAGTGCTACCTCATACTTATCTAAATTTATGCCGACAGCATTTTCAGAGGCTGTGCATTATTCATGATCTGCACACTTAGACAAACCATCAGATTTTCCAAAAGGGATTGCAGTAAGTCTAATTCTGTTCTCTGGTCCAAAAGGAGTCACAGGATTCCCATCCTTTGCAAGACCCACTATCTAAACTTTGCCCCTTGATGTGACTCTTTGTAAAGCCCATTTTAAAACTGGCTGGAAATTGGGTCACCTAGCTTTCACTCTAACTTGTCAAAATAGGATCAGTCAAGTATAAAGGGAACATAGCAAAGATGCCAAATCCTAGTAGTCCCCAGTAGTAGAGGTCACCAGTTTCCTGTTCCATACGTTGATGGTCAATTGTTTGCCAAGTCATCAAAAGGCTCAACAAGTAGAACCAATTCATCAATATCTCATGCCCCTGCCAAAGATCAACAAGGGTGTTGACAACAGATATATGCCACATCACTTAGAACAGAGGCTTACAGTTACACAGAGAATTTTGTTAATGGTGCCTGTTACACCAGCAAAGGATGGGTAAACTCATTAATAAAACTGATTAGCCTTCAAAGGCACTCTCCCAAAAGCCACTCTCCTTAGTTTTGTCAAAACTAAGTTAATTTATGTTCAATTGTGCAAAAAAGGAAAACACTTCTTGGCTGCATTGAAGGACACAGACACTGTGATGGAGCTTTTATTTGAATCTAAACCTTCATCTTTAGAGTCAAACTGGTGCAAAATATAGCAATCAGGTCTGAGGAGTAAGGCAATGCCTCTTGTACTCTTACTGCAGTGTCAGAATATCTCACACTCTCATGGCAGCTCAGCCACATGACAGGGGATTCAAGTGTCAGCAATCCATCCAGGTATTTACCTTCAAAAGACAATTTTCACCCAAATAATAAAAACCTTGTTATGAGAGCCAGCTGATGGGTTACAACCAAACTCCGGGCTTTGCAAAGTGAGATCAAAACACAGATTGATTCATTATTAAACAGTTTATACTAGTATTTATTTAGTACACTGCTGAAAGTCTCAATTCCAATCTGCACTGTTGAACCAAGTCTTTTGGAAATGGCTTGAGATACTTTTTCAAGGTAATCGAGTGCAGTATGTGGTTTGTAACACACGGGTGAGAATACTCTCCCAATCAGGCCATCACCAAGTATCAAAAGGACAACAAACTCCACTTCACTGCAGTAGAAAATAAAAAAGGGTAATCTACTTGGGTGCAATAGATCTTGCATCACAAGGCTTTCATATACTAAATCTTTTGGAAGTCTATGAAAATGGATGTTCTCAATTGCAATTGGTCATTAACAAGGGGAAATAAATAGAAGCACATTCCAAATCACATCCAAGTATACAGGGCAAAGCTTTACGAGAGGTCTGTAAACCAATTCCTCAACTTAACTCCAGACCCCTTCAACCCAACTTCAAGTTAAACTGCAGAACTGAATTCAGAGCAGCATTTTATTCTAAACAGATCCATCACACAATTCACAGAACTGTGTTGGACTAGCTGAAATTAGACACAGACTACATTGAAAAGTAGCATGATGTGCAGGTAAGGTGCAGATTCAATTTAAAAAAGCCCCAAAAGGAAACATGTTTCTTCAGAATTAACGGTGGATATAACAGTTGTAATATAATGCAGAATAATTCTGTACATTTTAAAAGGAGTAAGTGGGGAAGGGGGTGGGAAGAGAGGAAAATATTAACCCACTAACTATAACTTAAAGACAGACATAGTTATCACCAATGATCATGTACACTTTCATCAGTTATGTTCAGTGCAAGACTTAAACGCTGCTAATATATGGTCCTCATGCAGATATCTCCTCACTACCCAACCACTGCAAGTAAAGTGCTAGTTACTGTGCTTGACAGTTTAACCATTTGCTACTCACAGTAGCTAACATTGCAGGACTAGTTACTATGCAGGTTAAGGAATCGAGTCCATCGAGTCCACTCTGTAGATGTGAACATTCACCACAGAAGTCTGGTTCCTGCTTGCTGTTCCAACCTATGTGATATGATGACCTTCAATATAACAAGCAACTCCCATTTCCTATGAATTTATAAAGTAGGAATGAGGCAAGGGTGGGAGACGTGGGATCAGGGAAGCAGAAGGGTGGTCAAACACCTTAAATTACACCATTTTCTTCATTGAACGAGTGCAGATATCTTCCTTTGTAAACGGCAATGTCTAAACCAACCAGCAGACATTGATCTACAGCTCACCCCCAACAGTACTGAAATCAGAATGTATAATCCAATATACACAAATCTTGATAGGGGTAGAATATTTGATAAGTGGCATCCAAACCCTCTTTTATACATAAAAATACACACTTTACTTGTCCATTATTAATTCTGCATGGTTATGTGATACACACAGGTCGAGGCTTACAAAGCAGCACGCCAACTTCCAACAATATTAAAATGTCTTCCGGTGGATTGCCCGTGCTCCATCCTCCTCGTATTCTTTCTTAGACACCCACATTTTCTTGAATGTGTCTAGTGAGGCAAGGATAGAGCCCCTGCAGAAGCACAAGAAACAAACGCACTTTAAAAAAAGAGCCCACAGTGGTTCCTGATGACTCAATAGGTAAAGACACAGTCTGGCAGGGAGGATCGGAGCGCTGCCAGGTTCAATTGTCTATTTATGAAACCTTCTGGTTCAGAGCCAGAACTGGAATTGCTACACACTAAGCCTTTGTTACTCACAATGGATAGGGGAACCCAGGGATAACATCTAAAAGCAAATAACAGTAAAGCTGCTGGCAATGATCCCTGCATGTACAGAACAAAATACAATTTTCAGCGACACAAGAGACTGCTGCTCCAGACCCCAGCATTGGCACTCTGCTGGAGGAACGCGGTGGGTCGAGCAGCATTTGTGGGAGGAAATTTGGGTCTGATTGGACTGACAGAAGGCATCTGTCAGCTGATGCTGTGCAAGAATTTGAGGGAAGGAAATAAGATTTACCTCAGTTGGGGTAATAATAGGAATCAAAGCCCAGTTAATTCATCAGAACAGAAGATAGAACATTACAGCACAGTACAGGCCCTTCAGCCTACAATGTTGTGCCGACCTTTTAATCTACTCTAAGATCAATCTAACTCTTCTGTCACCCATACTCCTCCATTTTCTTTCATCCCTATACCTATCTAAGAATCTATTAAATATCCATAAGATATTTCTATCATGAACCCTGGCAGCATGTTCCACTCACCGACATCTCTCTAGGTAAAGAAAACTACCTCTGGCATCCCCTGCATACTTCTTTCCAATCACCTTAAAATTATGCCCCCCTCACATTAGCCATTTCCACCCTGTGAAAAAGAGTGGTCAGCTAGAGACTATGTCTCTTATCATCTTGTATTCCTTTATCACCTCACCTCTCATTTTCCTTCGCTCCAAACATTGCCCTAGCTCACTCAACTCATCCTCATAAAACATGTTCTCTAATCCAGGCAAATCTCCTCTGCAGAAATGATACAATGATATAATGTCCCTCACAACCTCTACTAGCTAGAAGGACAAGGGTAACACTACTACTTGTAAACTGCCTTCTAAACTATTTGGAACTATATTGCCACTCCTTCACCATCATTGGGTTAAGATCTTGGGACTCCCTCCCTAACAGCACTGTGGGTATGCCCACATCTTAAGGACTTTTTAAATAAAAGTTTATCTATTGAGATACAGTGCAAAATAGGCCCTTCCAGCCCTTTGGGCCACACTGCCCAGCAACCCCCAGTTTAATCACTAGACAATTTACAATGAACAATTAATCTACCAACGGGTACATCTTTGGACAGTGGGAGGGAACCACGCAGTCACAGGGAGATCAGACAAACTCCTTAGCGGTTCAAGAAGGAAGGTCACCCATCACTTTCTCATCGGGCAAATAGGTATGGGCAATTAAATGCTGTCTCAGTCTCTGAAGCCCATGTCCCTTGATTGAAAGTAAAGGAAAAATCACACTAGGTTTTGAGCGTGCTGAGACATAGAGATTAAGCTGTTTTTGAGTGGAGGGAGGTAAGAGTACTAGAACTTTTACTTGTACCCAATCCATACTCACTTCATATCTGTACAATTGGTGCTCTTGTACTGATGAACAATATATTTAATATACAGTGTACTTAACCCAGACTCTACCTATCCCAGAAATATGAAACAGGACAGAATAGAAGAAACATTAACCTATATCTGACCTGAACTGGGCAGACTTTGTATGACATTAGTACATCAAATCCACAAAAATCAGAACAAAAAACAATAATGATGACTGAGCCAATTGTCAAAATTATTAAAGCACTTGAAAGCTTCCACAGATGTACTGTGGAGAGCATTCTGACTAGCTGCATCACTGTCTGGATGGGGAGGTGTGCTACTACGCAGGATCAAAGTAAACTGAAGAAGAGTAGTAAATTCGGCCAGCTCCATTACAGGCACTAGCCTATGTAGCATCCAAGACACCTTCAAGGAGCGGTGCCTCAGAAAAGTGGCATCCATCATTTAGGACCCCCCCATCACCCAAGACGTGACCTGCTGTTATTGTTACCATCAGGAAGGAGATACAGGTGCCTGAAGGCACACACTTGATGATTAAGAAACAGCTTCTTCCCCTCTGCTATCCAATTTCTAAATGGACATTGAACACTGCACCTAACTAATTTTTTTAAAAATTTCTGTTTTTGCACTATTTATTTAACTATTTACTATATATATACTTACTGTAATTTACAGTTTTTACTCTATTATTATGCATTGCATTGTACTGTTGCCGCAAAGTTAACAGATTTCATGACATATGCCTGTGATATTAAACCTGATTTTGATACTTACCCTATCCATGTGGAGTACAGCCTCTCTTGTGGTGCAGAGATCTGCAAAAGAAAATATATCAACAGCTGCTGTACATTACAACTCTTAACACCTGATTGTTACAGAGAGAAATTAAAAATTTTGCTCACACCTTTATTTTCACGTCCTTTGGAGCAAGTTTCTTAACCTCACTGAGTAACCGATCACCAAAACCTAAAAAGGCAATGAAAGATATATTTTAGTATAAAATTACATAGTGTGTACAGGATAGAATTGTATCTTTGATCAAGCTGATCCACCCAACATTTATGCTTCACATATTCCCTCCCACCCTGAACACTCCCCTTTGATTACTGTCTTTGCTGTGTGCTGATCTGGCTTCCTCTGGAACGTATCGTATGACTTGCTTCAAACATTTCCAATACAGTTCCTGACTCTAATCACCCAAATTCTTTCAAACTTATGAATGCCAGTAGAATACTTAATAACTCTCTTAAGTTTTCCAAATTCTGTGGAAAGGTTACTTACTGAAAATATTAACCTGTTCTCTCTTCTCAAACACACACTTTTTACTCTGGCAGATCTGCTGCTCCCTTAGTTGGCAGGGCTCGAACCTGCACAAGCAAACCCCAATAGATTTCTAGTCAATCGCCTCAACCGTTCAGCCACGTCTACCGCCTCCTCAGACACAACCAATATGCTGGGACACTTTAGCACTTTCCTACAGGTTGCGTAGGTGCAGTAACTGGTTTACTGTCATGTGTACCATGATACAGATCGTTCAGTACATAAGTACATCAAGGTAAAAAGGGGAGGGGGGAGAGGGCGAGGGTGAGGAAGGAAGGAAGGTCAGAATTACACTCCATCAGTGGATTCAGTGTCACTTTGGGAATTCCAAGAAAGTTAAGAATCAGTGCTGCATTTTTCTAAATTCATGGAAACTTTCTGGATCAAAAAAAGCTAATGCTATCTGGCTCGATGAACTCAACACATGCAGGGTCTGCTTGTAGTCATGTCTGTTCCATGTTTGAAGTCTCCAGGCTTCTACAATGGGCACATTGTAGAAAATCAGATCAGTCCACGCCTTGTGATAAAAATTTCAACAACTATTACCGGCGAGGCATTATGGCTGCTACTTAAGCACACAAGCACCGATCCACTGTTTTGCTGAAATGTTCCCTATTGAATTCATTTTTGGATGTTCTTTCAAGATTGTAATTGAAGTACAGAATTCTGATGAGTTTTAAACTCTCCCTAGCACATATGAAACTGAATAATACTTACTCTGTAACTTCCCCATTAGGAATGAAAGGCTATTGCATCCCTAAGAGCAGCATTTAACACTCAAAGAAGGAGCCTGTCAGGCACCCTTGAAGAAAGCAATCCAAATTGCCCTTCACTTTTTTGCTTCTCTCTTCTCTCTCCTACTCCAAGTGACCCTGCAAACTTTCTCCAAGTTTTTTAGGCATTTCTCTTCAAGGCTACTATAATCCAAAAATACAAGAGTTTCTGCACGTACTGGAAATTTTGAGCAACACGCACAAAATGCTGAGTAACTCAGCAAGTCAGGCAGCACCTACGGAAGGGAGTAAACAGTGGATGTTTTGGGCTGAAGCTAATGAAGGGTCTTGGCCTGAAACATCAACTGTTTATTGCCCGCCATAGAGCTGCCTAGCTTGCTGACTCCCTCCAGCAATTTAAAATGTGTTGCTTTAATCCATAACCACTATCCTACCATTGCTTGAAAGGAACATCGCAAAGCTAGCAATGATAATGACGAGTCACTTGCAGCCACCTTTAAACAGGGTGGAACCCCCTGAGAGTACAATATTGCAAAATAATGTCCTGCGGAGGTCCATGTCCGACTTCTGAATGGCAAAGGTCAGCACCTCATGGATTCCCTCGCTTTCATCTCCTATGAGGTCAGGTTTGAAAAGCAACTCAGGAGCTCGGAATCGAGCGGGTCCCACCTGTAGATAACCAACAAATAAACCATCAGATACAATGAGTAAATAGCCCAATCTACACAAGTTTTCTTGTAAATTAGCAGCTCTAATTGTTACTGGATCAAACAGTTAGTAATTCTTGAAACATCCCTAGGCAAAGTTTTATCAAAAGGCACGTCATCCTGTGTGTTGACAAGGCAAACGGACCATGACAGGTCACAGGACCTATTGCTTAGTGAGCCGAATAATAAAATCTAAATCTGGCTGGCAATCCTGAGCTCTGGAAGGAAAACCTAAAATCAATTAGAGTATTCAAAGCTGATCATAATCCTACGTATGCTGTGTCTGCTTGGAATAAGGCAGGCAGTGGTAATGGTGCCTTCCTGCTAATATTTACTGTCCAGGTTTGGACATTAAGTCAGAATGTTGGCAGGCCCTGTGGAATTAGATCCTAATGTGAAACTGTACCCACGAGAGAGAGGATGGCGACACGAATCTCAGTCCTCCAATTGCAGTGTGACTGGTTTAATGCAGCTTACCTTCAGAGTAAAACCATTATGCAGGGGACTACATTACCTCTAAGGTGCTCCCATCGGGGAGAGTGTATTGTGCCTTCTCAGTCTCCAGGGTTTCATCCTTCTGTGGGTTTATAGATAGATAACAGGCCCGCTGTAAAGCAAGAAACATGCCTTAAATTCTGTCCCAGCCTTATTGCTTGAAAATCTATGTTTGTGCCAACCACAGCAGGGTAAAAATAAGCATGGAAAATTAAAATCCACCATACTTACATCAAAAGGAATTGCTTTAGGCTCAGGTCCATAGAACAGGGAAAGACTGGGTAGCAGATAGAGTGGGGTAGGGGATTGGCGTTGTAAATCAAATCAGGAAAGACTCTTAATATTCACCATCTATGGAAACAGAACTAACATATGTGGAAAAGCTCCTTTCCCAGCTCACACTCTTGTTTCTCTTTCCACACCTGAGCTCCCGAACGTTTGCAGACTTTCCATTTGCGTTTCTGATATCCACACCTGCAGTTTTTTAGTACAAATTTCTAAGAGAGGTTGGTGGTTGAGAAATCGGTAGGAGGAATTGTGCCTCTTTGTGGTTGGGTTTCCATCTAGTACAAGAGACCATAACAGCAGGCCTTAAATTATATTAACGAGAGAGGGGAAAAGCTATAAAAAGAACTGACAGCATCATCCAAATCCCAGGTGAGAAATCCCATTGTAAGCTGTGTCATCAAGAAGCCAACTCATGCTCCCTTGTGTAAATACATAGTAAAATCAATGAGCTTAGCTCCCACAATGGTTTAAGGTCTACAGAGCACAGTTGAGCACATCTACATTAAATGCTGCTGCAGCAAAGCAGCATCCATTATCAGTGACCCTCACTACCTAGGATATGCTCTCTTTTTGCTTCTGCCATTAGGAAGAAAGTTCAAGAGCCTCAGGATTTGGGAGATGGTCATCCATATATCACGTGTTGCAGAGGAAAGGCAAGAGAATTTTTGTAAAGAGTGAAGATGTAGGGTCTTGGTTTCATCTGATAGTGCGAGGCCTCTTTAGTACAGGATTGAGATTCAAAGATTCAAAGTATATTTATTAACAAAGTATACAAACTGAGATTTGTCTTTCTGCCAGGAAACAAAGGAATACCATGGAACCCGTTCAAAGAAAACATCAAACACCCAACACACAAATGGCAAAAAACGAGTGAATAAAATAGAATATTAAACATCAAATGTCAGTTCTTGAAACAGCCTAGGAATGTTCAGTTTAGTTCAATTTAGTGCTGTGTTTTCATTGAGCCAGTCTGTCCAGATCGAAATGACACAAATAGCAATAAAGAAGTACCTAGAAACCAGAAACACATAACATGAACTGCAGAGTCCTCTAAAAAAGATTGGAATCTAGAAGCTGTGCCGATCAAACCTTGCCCAAGACCCAAGACTCCTGCACCTTCCTCCAGTAGCAGAAAGCAGGAGGAAGAGGGAGACCAGTCAAATGAAGGCAGACAGCTGAACACCCGCTCGACTTCTGCTCTTTTCCTCATTTCTATCTTGCTCGATGCTCTAATTGGTAAGAAACAGAGCTGATCATGGGTTCCTCTCCGCCATCAGGCCACACGAGTCCTCAACCTTGCTGAATTCCCTTGGAGACAGCAAGAGTGCCAGATTGCTCAGTGAGACCAAAAACACATTATCAAAATGCAAATTACCAGGCTCCAATTGCACACAGATTAATAATATAAGTATATTTAAAAGAAGGAGAAGAAGAAGTAGTAGAAGTAGTTTTGTAAATTGTCTGCAGGACGTCACCATTAGTCATGTTGATCGCTGGTGCCATCTTGTCACAATCGGTATTAGCTGATTATCATCAGTGGCATGGTGGCGTCGTGGTTAACACGCTTTACAGTACCAGCGACCTGGGTTCTACTTGCACTGCAGCCTGTATGGAGTTTGTACTTTCTCCCCATGACCGCATAGGTTTCCTCTGGGTACTCTGGTTTGCTCTCACAGTCCAAAGATGCACCGGTTGGTAGATTAATTGGTTATTGCAAATTGTCCTGTGATTAGGTTAGGATTAAAGGCTGTTTTATACTTGTGCGTACGGGCTACGCTGTAGCTGATTCTCATTTCTGCATAGGCTCTACGCCATAGTGAGCATGCGTTGGTGTGCGCCAAAATGCTAGTTGGCGGTGGGGTTTCTATGCCACTGTGTTGAGTTTCTTCGTGAGAGACATGGACAAGGAAATGCATTTCAAACATTTTCGCATGTCGGCAGGTAGATTTGACGATTTGGTTCATCTATTTCGCATCGGTGTACAGACATGGCGGAGAAGAAGCAACCGGAAATGCGATGCTACCAAGCGGACCAATCACAGTTGTTGCGGGCTGCATCGCCGCGACACATTACTTTTTTGGGGAGGTGCATGTCACCCTACGGCGTAGGGTACATGGTACTTACCACGTAGATGTGACAGCCAAGTATAAATCAGCCTTTAATCTGAGGTTGCTGGGCAGCACGACTTAATGGGCTGAAAGGGCCTATTCTGTGCTGTTTCTCAATGAACAATAAATAAATAATATAAATGACAATGAGAAACTGGCAGAAGGGAGCACTACCATTTCCTCCACACACACACACTTAGAAACACAGGAGACAGGAGAGACTGCAGTTGCTGGAATCTAGAGTGACAAAGAACTGCAGGAACCCAGAGGGTCAGGCGTGCTCTCACCCCACCCTCCAGGGATAGGTTTCCACTCACCTACCACCCCACCACCCTCCACATCCAGCACATAATTCTCCCCAACTTATGCCATCTCCAGCGAGATCCCACCACCAAGCACATCTCCCCCCTCCCCACCCCGCTTGCTGCTTTCTATGTGAATCCCTTGTCCATTCGTTCCTCCCCACTGGTGTCCCTCCTCCTGACAATTAGCCTTGCAAGGGAGCTGCGGCACCTCCTCCCTCACTACCATTCAGGGCCCCAAACAATCCTTCCAAGTGAGGCAACACTACACCTGTGAGTGATATCCTGTGTTCCCGGTGTGGTCTCCTCCGTTTCGTGGGGTACCTGCGCTCTGTCCGCCAGGGGGTGGGGTGGGGTTCTTCCAGTGGCCACCCATTTTGATTCCAATTCACATTCCTAAGTGCCTGTCCGTGGCCGCCTCTGCTGTCATGATGAGGCCACACTCAGGTTGGAGGAACACCACCTTATATTCTGTCTAGGTAGCCTCAGGCCTGATGGCATGAACATCGATATCATAAACTTCCAGTTAAGGCCCCCCCACACCCTTTACCGTTCCCCATCCCCTTTTCCCTTTCTCACCTTATCCCCTTGCCTGCTCTTCGTCTCCCTTTGGTGCTCCTCCCCCTCTTCTTTCTTCCATGGCTTTCTGTCCTTTCCCTTCCCCCATCTCCAGCCCTGCATCCCTTTCACCTGCATCCCAGCTCTTTACTTTACCCCTCTCACTCCCAGTTTCACCAATCACCTTGTGTTTCTCTCTCTCCTCCCCCCCCCCATCTTTTAACTCTATTCCTCATCTCTTTTTTCTCTCCAGTCCTGCCAAAGGGCTTTGACCCAAAACGTCGACTGTACTTTTTTCCCCACAGATACTGCCTGACCTGCAGAGCTCCTCCAGTATTTTGCATGTGCTGCTTGCATTTGAGCATCTGCACAGTTTCTCTTTTTTGAGAGTCAAATAAGGGAGGTGAGGTGGGCAAATGGGAACAGTGAGAGAGTAGATCCCGAGGAAGGAGCACGTAGGTGATGAGCAGACAGTTCGAGGAGAAGGACGAAGGAGTAAAAGCAGCGTGGTAGTGGTGCTGCTGTAGGAGGAATGGGGTAGATCAGGAAGAGAAAGAAAAGGTTCAGGGAGGGAGCAGGTTACCTGACAGTGGAGAGTTCAATGCTTATGCTGTTAGGTCAGAGACAGTATAGTTGCAACACAGTCACTGAAATTTGCAACCCAACAGCTTCCCACACAGATTTCAATGACTCAATGTGACTCATCACCACCAGCACAGTCATATCAGCAGTTAGTCAAAGAAACAAAGCAGTACGCCCCTTCAAATGTAAATTGAAAAAAACCAGCACCCACCTCTTTGATTGTTTTAACAACCTCAAATTCTGCAGTGGTGTGAAAATCATATCCTTCTTTCCGGAGCAGTAGGCGCAGGTATCGGGACACATCCCTGCCTGCCACATCTACCCTCATGATGGAATGTGGCATGGCAAAGCCTTCATAAATTGGGACAGCGTGGGTGACTCCATCACCGGCATCGAGCACCACACCCGTGGTTCGACCGGTGGCATATCTGCAGGCAGAATTGCAAGACAGCTCAGTAATTGTACCAAGGTTTGCTGCAAAACAAGAACATATATAGAGAAAGGATGCCTAACATTTTTATACAGTACCATATTTGTCAACGTGGAGTGGAGAGCGAGTTTGTAAACCTGGTGGGAGCAGAGAAGCTGGGACTGCCGAGGGTGGAGTGCCACGGAAGGAGTGTGGGACAGGTGGCAGTAGGAGTACCAGGGGTGGGAGGTGGAGTGGGTGCAGACGCACCCAGCCCTGAGACACCAGGCATGGTCACTTGATTCCAAACTACTGGCTTATTGAAAGAGTATTTTTCTGGTGCTTCCTGCTCCCTCCACTTTCCCTCCCCCTTTTCCCAAACATGAAATTGGGACAGCGTGGGTGACTCCATCGCCGGCATCGAGCACCACACCCGTGGTTCGACCGGTGGCATATCTGCAGGCAGAATTGCAAGACAGCTCAGTAATTGTACCAAGGTTTGCTGCAAAACAAGAACATATATAGAGAAAGGATGCCTAACATTTTTATACAGTACCATATTTGTCAACGTGGAGTGGAGAGCGAGTTTGTAAACCTGGTGGGAGCAGAGAAGCTGGGACTGCCGAGGGTGGAGTGCCACGGGAGGAGTGTGGGACAGGTGGCAGTAGGAGTACCAGGGGTGGGAGGTGGAGTGGGTGCAGACGCACCCAGCCCTGAGACACCAGGCATGGTCACTTGATTCCAAACTACTGGCTTATTGAAAGAGTATTTTTCTGGTGCTTCCTGCTCCCTCCACTTTCCCTCCCCCTTCCCACTCTCAGTGCACAAGAAAGACAAATATCGAGATCAGGTTTATCATCACTCGTGTATGTCATGAAATTCGTTTTTTTTGTGTGGCAATATTGTGGCAGTATAGTGCAATACATAAAATTACAACAATACTATGCAAAAGTCTTGGGCACCCTAGCTATATATTTGTATGTGCCTCAGACTTTCGTGCAGTAGTGTAGAAAACCAGCTCGATGACTACTTAGTGTCTCTCTTTTATAAATATTCATTTCCTTGGGGTCGTGTGCAACATTTAGTGTCTACCCTGGCTTGGAAGAAATTAACATTCTGCATGGTCACAAACTAACAATTCAGAGGGCTTTTTACTATGTTGGAAATTTCATGTGCATCTTTTACAGAAGCAAGTTTAGAACATATATGGTACAATATGTACAATAGTACAGGAATGCCAAACTAAACTAATCCCTTCTGTCTACAGTGTCCATATCCAGAAAACCATACGTTACAGGAGCAGAATTGGGCTATTTGGTCCATTGAGTCTGCTCTGCCATTTCATCACGGCTGATCCAATTTTCCTCTCAGCCCCAATCTCCTGCCTTCTCCCCGTATCCGTTCATGCCACGACAAATCTAAAATCTGCTTTAAATACACCTAAAGACTTGGCCCGCACAGCTGCCTGTGAGAGCGAATTCCACAGATTCATCACTCTCTGGCTAAAGAAATTTCTCTTCATCACCATTCTAATAGGATGTCCCTCTAATAGGATGTCCCTCTATTCTGTTCCTCTGGTCTTGGACTATTCCACCAGAGCAAATATCCTCTCCACATCCACTCTACCAAGGCCTTTCACCATTCCATAGTTTCAATGAGGTCACCTCTCATTCTTCTGAATTCCAGTGAGTACAGGCCCAGAACCATCAAACGCTCTTCATGTGCCAAGACATTGGAAAAATTTTTGTGAACCTCTTTTGAACTCTCTCCAGTTTCAGCACACCCTTTCTAAGATAAGGAGACCAAAACTGCTCTCAATACTCCAAGAGAGGCCTTACCAGTGCTTTATAGTCTTAACATTATATCCTTGTTTTTCTATTCTAGTCCTCTTGAAATGAATGCTAACATTGCATTTGCCTTTCTCACCACAGACTCAACCTGCAAAGTAACCTTTAGGGAATCCTGCACTAGAACTCCCAAGTCCCTTTGCACTTTAACTTTCTATATTTTCTCTCCATTTAGAAAATAGTCAACTCTTTCATTTCTTCTAGCAAAGTGCATGACCATATGCTTCCTAACATTGTATTCCATTTGCTATTTCTTTGCCCAGTTTCCTAATATGTCTGATTCCTTCTGTAGCCTCCATACCTCCTCAAAACCACCTGCCCCTCCACCCATACTCATATTGTCTGCAAACTTTGCAACATAGCCATCAATTCCCTTATCAAAGTCATTGACATATAATGTAAAAACAATCGGTCCCAACACAGACCCCTTTGGAACATCCCTCTATTCTCTACACATTTATCTGACTATGTAAGAGGCTCTTAAATCCCTCTAGCATATTTGCCTCCATTATCACTCCTGGCAACACATTCCAATCATGTAGAAGTGTGGAAAAATGACTTGCCCCATCTCCTTTGAACTCCTCCCCCACTTACCTTAAATGCATGCCCTCTAGTATTAGACATTTGGATCCTGGGAAAAAACATACTGGCTGTCTACTCTAACTATGCCTCTCATAATCTTATAAACTTCTGTTGGGTCTCCCCTCAGCCTCTGCTATTCCAGAGAAAACAATCAAAGCTTGTTCAACCTCCCCTCATAACACATGCCCTCTTACCCAGGCAGCACCCACATAAACATCTTCTTTGCCCTCTCCAAAGCCTCCACATCCTTCCTATAATGATGTGACCAGAAATGAATGCAATGCTCCAGATGCAACCTAACCTAACCAGATTTCTTTTTCATAACAAATTTGTTTAAATACTTGAATTTAAGTTTCCCCACTGGTGTGATAGGATCCCAACTCATCCAGAAATCTGGGATTCTTATGAGTCTAGCCCTCAGGAACAGAGTCCACAACAGTACTAATCTGCTAAACCAGAAAGATCCCAGTAAAGACAAAGACAAACACACACACACACACACACTCACACTCACTAGCAGAAGCAACACATTCAGACCTGCTCTGCCATTTATTATCATAGCTGATCTGATTATCTTGTCAGGCAAATTGTTTTGGTGGATCAAGGGATTTGCTTCCATACTGGATTTGTGGGTTGTGAGGTGGCTAATGAGGATGATGTGGGAACTGCAGATGGGGCAAGTGTCGACTGATGGTGAGTATGAGTAGTTTTGTGAGGAGGTCTGCTCCTACTACCATTTAGAGTGAGCCCTCTGATGTGTCGTTTCAAAATTCTCAATGCCATCCCAAAATGTCTTTCCCCATTTAGGCAATCCTGTGCCTGAGATTCCCAGGAGCCAATGGAAATTTCTTCAAGGCGGCTTTGAGCACCTTTGAATTGTCCTGTCTACCTGGCAATCCGTTCCCTGAGAGAACTCTGAATTGAGTCCACTTCAAGAGCCTGGTCTCAGGCACGTGAACACTGTTCTGCCCGATGAATGAAGTCAGGGGAGGATGGCAGAGGGGGAAGAAAGGATTCTGACATTAGCTTCCTTATCCTCCAATAAGTGGATTATGTGAAGACAGCGTTTTAGTAGACCCAGGCAACTTCTCCCAGATTGTCCATGGAACTGCTTACTATTTCTTTTATATGTCTTTCTTTTCAAGGTAGCTGGGATTTTGTCACAGCCTGTGATCTACAGCTACAGCTCAAACTACAGTTCTCCACAAGTGGTGGGTTTTTGTACCGAGCTCTCTCTCTTTCTCTCTCTTGATGGAGGGTGAGAGCCTGTCGGTCCCTGAGTCAGAGGGACTTGGAGGAGTGGTGCTGAAGATTAACATCAAAGCAGCGAGCTGCTGGTCTTCCACTCTCGTTGTTGCGGGAGTGATCTCTTTCCCCCTTGCTAGTGAGAAGCAGCCTGTCTGAGATACTAAGGTGCTGGGTTATGTACTATAAATTTGCATGGTGGGCATGTGGTACTTCAGCTGGTGCAAGTGAAGGGAGAGGAAGGGGAAGGGTCGATGCCTCTGTGGCTGCCTGTGCCTGGAAGGGGGTGGGGGGGGGGGGCTCTGGGGATCTGATATTACTATCATTAATTCTTTGGGGTTTCTTGTTTCAAGGACATCTTCTGTGAAGAGCAAGAATTTCAGGTTATATACTGTGTATAATTCCTTTCTTCCTTGCGCCCTTAACTCCTGGTGGAGTCGTCTGGGCACGGTCATGACAAGCTTTACACCAGTCTGTTCCATCTGTCGTGGTTGTGTGCCAGAGCCTGGGTCACCACAAATGTCTTCCCTGTCCGTTCCCTAATGTTGTCCATCAATTTTTTCCTCTGTCTGCTCCTCCTTCTTTTCCCCTCCACAGTTCCTTGTAGAATGGTCTTTGCAAGGCCACTGGATCTTGTTATGTGGCCGTATCATCTGAGCTTTCTTCTCTTCACTGTTGTGAGAAGGTCTTCATGAGGGCCAATGTTGTGTTGGATGGTCTTGCTGACCTGCTTGTTTGTGATGTGGTCCAAGTATGAGATACCCAAGATGTTGTGATAGCATCTCATTTCCAATGCCTGTATCTTCCTCTGTAGCTCTGCTGTGAGGGTCCATGTCTCGCATACGTACAGGAAGATGGAGAATACCAATGTATGCAGGAGTCTGTGTATATTATCTGATATTAAATTGAAGCACTTACAGGTGGCCTCCTGCAATCCCCCAAGTTATTAGCTGCTCTTTAGGATCAAGACGTCTTAATTCAGTTGCCTTTGGAGATATTACTCTGCCGTTGAGAAAAGATGCGACTTCCAATTGAGAAACACCTGATGCCCCTCGATCAACTGGTCGTTTTAAATAAATTTGCCCCAATTCTTCATGTAAGCCAGTCGGTGGTGTAGTGGCATCAGCACCAGACTTCGAGTCGAGCTGTCTCGGGTTCGAATCCAGGTGGCTCCTTGCATGCTTTCCATCCACGCCGGGTTGAGTATCGAGCTAGCAACTCAGATAAAATGCTAAAGAAAAGGCACGGTTTTCACCCGATGCACCATAAGGCTTGGAGAGGAGAAACAACAATAACAAATTCTTCTTGTCAGGCACAATGAGTCCCTTTATAAGGTACCAATTACAGCAGCCACCAAAGCAGGCCATATGCTCTGGATGTTTTGCAGCTCTTATAGGCTGGGAGTTGACAGGTTGTAAGGTGCCATCTTCAAAAGCTAGATTGGAAGTATAATCGAATGCTTCAATGCCAAATGTCTTTCTGCAATGTCCCTGTTGATGTGGTTTTAGGGCCAGGTTGCTGAAGTTAACAAAGCAGGTTAATCCAGCCACAAGATGGTGTGGACAGCTTTGCAGTCCCTCAGTGGGACAATATATTTAATTTAGTGCCAGTGATTTGATGTTGTCATGATTTCCTGTGCTTGCCGCTCTGACAAAAGAGGATGCTTGTTATGGACAAGACAGGGCTCCAAGCATTTTGTCAAGAGCAGGAATTCACTGGAGGAAGCCTTCCCCACCCCATATGTACCAATCACACCCTGCCCGGGGGCTAACTCCCTTTCCACTCTGAGGTTGCAGTCATCCAGGAAGTTCAGTTTGGAATACAGACATGTACTTTTCCACAGGGTACAGACACTTGAACAGACAGCGCATAAATGGATAAGGATTTAATGCAGGCAAATGGGATTATTACAGCTAGACAATAATGTCAGCATGAATGTAGCGGGCCAAAGAACCGATTTTGTGCTGTATGACTCAATGATTCTAAGGTCCAAATCCTCATTAGGCGAACTGGTCACTACAGGTATTAATCTAATAAGCCTTTAACAAGGAGAGTCTTAATGTACACGGTGCCCAGATTCACCTAAGCCATGTATAAATGAAGCATATTATACCTTTGCATTCAACTTCGCTTGCAATAAACATTTTTTAGTTTTCTTTTTACTCTGAGTTCTGTAATCTCTCTGTAAGAGCTCTGTAATCTTTTACCACTTGGATTATTTGTCATTTTTCCCTGCCAAAATGGACAGTTCATTTTTTCCTCCACACTGTAATTCATTTGCCAGGACTTGGCCAACTCACTTATCTAAATCCCTTTAAAGAATCCCTCTGTTCTTTTCATTTTCCAACTTACTTTGTGTCATCCACAAATCTTTCCTTTGGTGCTTTCATCCAAGTCATTGAAACAAATCAGGAAAAAGTTGAAGCCCAGCAGCAATACCCAAGGCACTCCACTCTGTATATTTTGCCAATCAATAAAAGACCATTTGCTGACTAGTCTCGATTTCCTGTCAGCTAGCCAATCTTCTATCTGTAGAAATACATGTTACTTCCCATACCACACATTTTGATTCTCTACACATTAGCCTGATGCAGCACTTAATTTAACGTTTATTGGAAATTTGCACATGATACATCCTCCAGTTTTCTATATATACAGATCACATTACTTCAAAGAATTCCAAGATTAGTCAGACTGTATTTCTCTTTCACAGAGCCAAAATTTTCAATTCAAAACTCAAGTTTCACAAATATCTTGCTATAATGTCTTTAACATCCCCTTTCTTCCATTTCAGATCTTAAATGGAAGGCTTACAGTCTTCCATTTTCTATCTGGATTGAGGAATCATATTCCAATCTAATGGAACATTCTCCATATCTAAATAATTTTAGATAATTATAACCAATGCCAGCCATTTCTTCTAGAAGCCCTGATCTGTACCGAGTTAAAAGCTCCACAAATATCCTCTGCTGTCTTAGGGTGGAGGAGTGATCGGGAAGGTTACGGAACAATGTCTGAACTGCAAATCAATCTGCATTCCTTTTGCCCTGCTAGAATAGTTCAGGTGACAGCTATTTCACAAGAGCGAAACAAGACAAAGATATGAAAGTGTTTACTGCTTGTACAAATTTGTTCATTTGTATTTCTTTATAGTCATTGCTTTGTTACTCAAAACTCCAAACTATAAAACGTTTGAAGACTCAATGTCATCAAAGACTCATGGTGAAAGAAACTGACATTTACACTATGACTTACAGACTTAGAACAGCTTGCATTGAAATGAAAAGCGCCGGAACGTTAAATGACTCAAAAAACACTTCCGCAGCCCGCTCCCGGTTTTTGCTTGGATTTAGTGGAGCTTCTGTCAGGAGCACTGGATGCTGCAAAACAAATGAATCAGCATTGTTCTGGATTATTTACAACATATAGGGAATTATAGCAATGCTCAGGGCTAATTAAATGCTCTACATGATATGTATTTAAGACAATCATGGTAGAAGTCCATGCAGACAATGGTGCAAAGCCTCACTGAGACATACATGTAGCAAGTAGCAGTGACAATATATTACATCCCTGAAAGTTTGGAAAAGGAAGTGTAGACGGAACTTTACACTAGCTTGAGCCTGAACTGGAATGGTATGTTGCATCAGTGTTTACAGAGGTTTATTCTATATCAGTGACCAGCAAGTAGAGTATTGATAATGTCTTCTGAAGTTTAAAAAAAATCCTACTATATTGGAGGCATTTTGACCATATCCTTGCTAGCTTTAATAGTCCCAGTAATGAGTTTACTCCCATCCCTTTGATCTTCCTACATAGACCTGCGATTGCCTCCTGTTTAAGTTCACATGTAGTGTAAACACCAGCATAGATCTATTGGGTCAAGTCATTACAGTTATGCACTGTAAATAATTACTATTTATTTGGTAGACATCCAGTTCCCCTCTGATCAACATTTTGAATTAGGTGTCTAATGGTCAGCAAGCTGAACACAATGAACAAGTGGGACTTCCATTAAGAAAATTACTCTGTGTGTTTAACGATAGCATAAGAAAGGGAAGAAAATTTTCCCTCCTCCCTCTCCTCTTCTTCTATTCTCCACACTGGCCTTTTATCTCTACTCACTTGCCTGTGTCTGACCCAGAGTCAGTGTGAAGGTTTGGTGCAGAGAGAGCTTCACTCTACGTCTGACCCCACTCACTTCCCCTAAGGTCCCTTCCTTTTCTCCTATGGCCCACTCTCCTCTCCTATCTTCCTATACCACCCTTTACCTTTCCCAGCCACTTGGCTTTACCCATCACCTTCTAGCCAGGCTCCTTCCCCTCTCCCCACCTTTTTATTCTGGCACTTCCACCCTTCCTTTCCAGTCCTGAAGAAGGGTCTCGGCCTGAAATGTCGACTGTTTATTTATTTCCATAGATGCTGCCTGACTTGCGGAGATCTTACAGAATTTAGTGTGTGCTGTTGAAGAAAAAGAAATGTGCTTTTGCAGAACAGAGAAATTATCTCACTTCCTCAGAGAAGGTCTGTAGTTGGTCTTTGCCATAAACATACTGCCAAATTCGCTCCATGTCATTCCAGTCTTGCACAATGCCATGTTCCATGGGATAACGAATTGAGAGCAATCCTCGGTGTTCCTACAGTCAGAGGGAAAAGACAAATGAGGGCAAGTAGAACAATATTCCACATGAATAAACACATTATTGAATTATTCAATGAAAATTTAAAAAATAACTGCAGATGTTGGAAATTTGAAATAAAACAGAAAACACTGCAAACACTCAGAAGCTCAGGCAGCATCTGTGGAAAGAGGAATAATTGTCTTTTCAGAGTGGAGAACCATCTTCCTAACTGTTCTTATTGGAAAAAAAATCCCATCCCTAATGATTTCCCCCAGGTGATTTATTATTTTGCTTGTGGTCATCCATATGCAAAGTACTTATTGACTTCTGCAGAGTTCAACACTGTCCTCATAATATGGATTACAGAGGTAATTACTTGAACAAAAAGGGGCACCGTCATAACTTCTCACAGATGGGCTAACTCAGCAAGACACAGGAAGTCCTAGTCTGGAGCACCAAGGCTGATTTTAGTTATCAGCCAATGCGCATGTGAAGTTTCCACTGGGCAGTTTAGTAAATACTGTTCTGCCAACAGTATAACGTACAGCCAAGGAAGTGGTGCTGAATGAGCCTTGGATAGTTCCTCACAGCAGAGGTCTGAATGCAGTTTCCACCATTCCTCCCTCTGATCAAAGCCAATAAACCTCCAGGAAAAGTTGGGAAAGCAAATAACCAGCTAACAATATAAACAATCTCATACATCCTCAGAAAGCAGTGTGACTTGCAAGAACGTCCAGTGACCAGCACACACCTACACCATACTTGCATATCAAATATTTAAGACGGGGGTTCCCAACCTGGGCTCATGGACTCCTTGGATAATGATAAGGGTCCATAGCATAAGAAAAGTTGGAAACTCCTGATTAAGATGATCAAAGAAGTTGGAAAAGAACATAAGGAATGTTTTTCTTTGCTAAGGATATCCTTATCAACAAGCCAGCTCTAATTTTAAATTATATCATTGGCTTAAAAATGAAGGACTGATTTTTGATCCACTTATAAGAACAAGATGAGTAGAAAAAGTTCACCTTGCTTTCATAAGGTTATCCCCTCCATGATAAATGAATTGCAAAAGAAGCTCAAAGAGCTCATAACACCAACCCCAGCTTTATTATATTTTGAGATTTAACATGATAAAAGGCCCTTCCAATTGAACAAGTCCATGCTGCCTAATTACACCAATGTGACCAGTAAACCCATTATTCCCATATGTCTTTAGAATATGGGAGGAAACAAGATCACAGAAAGGAAACCCACAAGGTCAAATGCTCAATGGTTCCATTTAATATCATAGAATGCATACAGTATAAAACCTGAAATTCTTACTCTTTGCAAATATCCATGAAATAGAAAAAAAACAAAGAACGAATGACAGAAAAACATTAGAACCCCAAAGCCTCCATCCTCCCTCCCATGCACAAGCAGCAGCAAAGCATCGACCCTCCTCCCTCCCCCTCAACTTGTTCCAGCAGGAAGCATCAGCGCCCACCACCCACTAAGCAAGCAATAGTAAAGCCCCCAAAGAGAGGCTATGATCTGCAGCCTAACAAAAACTATTGTTCACCCAACACTTCGACATGCCACAGGCGCTCTCTCTCTCTCTCTTTAGCAAGGGAGAGAGAGATGTCACCCCTTCCATAGTGAGAAGGTTGACTAACAAACAGTTCGCTGTTTCGAAGCTGAGGTCTGAAGCGACGCTTCAGTCTGAAGAACTCTCTGTGGGGAGAATGTAAAAACTCCTTACTGACAGCAGTGGAATTGAACCAGGATTGCCCATGTTGCAATACTGTTACGCTAGGCGATAACCTACCCTGCTGTGCTGCTCCTATGTTGTTTAGTGAATTTTCACTCACCAAACGAGAGAGGCAAGAAGTGTCAACAATTAAGATATATCAGCATGATATATCTTACGTTGAAAACAAACAACAAACTGATGATCACCTGCAAACTTTCATACTTCAGGACACAAACTTTAAGCCTCGATACTTTTCCATGTCACTGAATTTGTTTTGACAAAGGAAGATGATTTTAATCAACAAATGGTGTTGAGAACAACACAATACCTCAGCCTTGGGCCCAATGAAGAGATCACCTTCCAATGCTCCTGCCATCACCCGAATGTGCTTTGGACGACCAACACTGTAATGAAACAGAAGCATTTTTGAAAAGTTAGAAGGAAGAGAAAGTCCTGTGTTTTCTAGTAAGGCAGTGCTGTTATATTCATTCACAAGGCAAACTCAAGCCAAGCTTGAGACTTTTACAAAGTGTAAATGATCTTACTGGCCCAAAGTTGCCTGGCTTGTATCTACATTTCTGAGATGGTCCAGTGCCCACCAGCCACTCTCACCACAACTGTATTATCAGCTGTTTCTCACCCATTTTCTCTATAATTCTTCCCTTAATGCATTCCCAATACCCTGCCGACTAACAGACCCTCACATTAGCAGATATTGTGAGTAGCTTATGATGCTGTCTGAAAGTAGTATCACCTTCTTTACCTTTAACATCATTAAAAAAAACACAATTCTTTACCCCTCTGGCCCTGCAAACAATCCATAGTCCTCGGTCCATCACAAACATTGTCCCTAGCCACCGACTTCATCCATTTGAAATGGGACCAAACCTTGTTTTTAACTCGATCTGACTAATGGTGTTCTTTAGGGGTTGCTGTAGGATCCGCTACTTTTCACATTATATGTTAATGATCTGGATGATGGAAATTATTTTATTTATTATTTAATGATACAGTGCAGAGTAGGCCCTCCTGGCCCTTGAAGCTGCACTGCCCCAGCAACCCCGATGACCCCAATTTAACATTAACCTAATCATAGGACAATTTATAATGACCAATTAAACTACCCGGTACGTCATAGGACTGTGGGAGGAAACTGGAGCACCAGGCGAAATCCCATGTGTTCCATGGGGTGGACATACAGACAGTGCTGGAATTGAACTCAATCCCAAGCTGTAATAGTGTTGCACTAACTGCTATGCTACCATAGTGCCCGTGGCTTTGTGGCTAAGGTTGTGGATGATGCAAAACTAGGTGGAGGGACAGGTAGTGTTTTAGAAGCACTTTAGAAGTCTGCCCTACGACTTGGACAGATTAGCAGAATGGCAAAGAAGTGGGAAGTATATGATTATACACTTCGGTAGAAGGAATAAAGGTGTGAACTGTTTTCTAAATGAGGATGAATTCAGAAATTGGAAATGTAAAGGGACTTAGTGCAGGATTCTCTAAAAGTTAACTTGCATGTTGAGGTGGTAGGAATATAAATGTAATGTTAGCATTCATTTTGAAAGGACTAGTATATAAAAGCAAAGATGTAATGCTGAGGATTTATGAGCCACTGGTCAGACCAGATCTGTTGCAGCTTTGGATCCCTTATCTAAGAAAGGATATGTTGACATTGAAAAGGGTCCAGAGCAGGTTTACAAGAATCATCCTGGGAATGAAAGGTTAACATATCAGAAGCACTTAATGGTTCTGCGTTAGTACTCGCTGGAATTTAGAAGAATGAAGGTGATCTCATTGAAGCATACCAAATAATGAAGGGCCAAGATAGAGAGAAGTTGGGAATAGCGACAGTCAAGGACCAGAGGGCACAGCCTAGGAATAAAAGGATGTACCTTTAGAACTGAGATAAGAAAGAATTTCTTTAGACGAATTCTTCATTCTTTAGATGAATCTGTAGAATTCATTGCCACAAATGGCTATGGAGGTCAAGTTACTGGGTATATTTAAAGTGGTGGTTGATAGGTTCTTGATTAGTAAAGGTGTCAAAGTTTTTGAGGAGAAGGCAGGAAAATGGGGTTGAAAGGGATAATAAATCAGCCATAATCAAATGGTGTTGAAGACTCAGTGGGTCAAATGGCCTACTTCAGCTCCTATGTTTGTCTTATAAGCAAAAGGACCACATGTACATACCACTACACCCATTTTTTCTACTATAACAAAGGTGAATTCTGTCCATTAAACCATAAGATATAGGAGGCCCTTCAACCCATCTCTTGTTCCCCTCTAATGGCAGAGTGCTCTATTAGTCCTCACTGATTAAACTGTTGAGGAAGATTGAAATTGACGGGGACAAGTGTGGAAGGCAAGTGGGTGTTCAGGAGTTTTGGGTCCCATTCTGCAAGGTTTATTGATTCCATCTCGTGGTTGCGGGCCTGGTTTTTGGAGGACTCGGTGGTTCCCATGTTAAATACTTTTCTGCTTAATCCTTTTTTTGCTATTTTGTACAATTTGATTGGGGAACTTCAGCACAGACTGGCTCTGTGGCCTGCAGTCAAAGAATGACACTGCACTAAACTGAACACACCTAGACCGTTTCAAGGACTCTGCGGTTTGATGTTTAATATTCTGTGCATTATTCGCTCGCTTTTTGCCATTTGCGCGTGTTGGGTGCTTGACGTTTTCTTTGAAGAGGCTCCATGATGTTTCTTTGTTTCACTGCTGCCTACAGGAGGATAAATCTCAGGATTGTATCCCATATACATACTACGATAATAATATACTTTGAATCTTGAAAGAAATTCCTCCTCAACTCTGTCCTAAATGGATGTCCTTTGATCTCATATTGAGGCTATGCCCTCTGATCCTAGAGTCCCTCACTATCAGAAAAATCCTCTCCACATTCACTCTATTTAGGCCTTTTAATATTCGATAGGTTTCAAAGAGATCCCCCCCTCATTCTTCTAAACTCCAGTGAGGTTAGGCTTAGAGCCATCAAAAGCTCCTCATACATTCACCCTTTCACTCCTGGAAACATTATCGTAAATATCCTCTGGACACTCTCCAATGGCAACATGTATTTTCTTAGATAAGGGGCTCAAAACTGCTCACGATACTCCAAGTGTGGTCTAACTAATGCCTTATAAAGCCTCAGCATTATATCCTTGCTTTTATACTCTAGTCCTCTCAAAATGAATGGTAACATTGCATTTGCCTTCCACACCACCAAGTCAACCTGCAAGTTAACCTTGAGGGAATCCTACACCAGAACTGTGTACCTTTGATTGTTTTTTGAACTTGCTCCCCATTTAGAAAATATTCCACGTTCTTATTTGTATATTCCATCTGCCACATCTTTGCCCATTCTCTCAATCTGTCAAAGTCCTTCTGCAGACTCCCTGTCTCTCAACCTATCTTTGTATCATCTGCGAACTTGATCACAAAACCATCAATTCATTCATCCAAATCAGTGGCATATAATGTAAAAAGAAGCAGGCCCAACACCAATCCCTGTGGAACACTACTACTCACCAATCAATGGAAAAAGCCCCTTTTATTCTCATTCTTTGCATTCTGCCTGTTAGCCAATCTTTAATCCATGCTAGATTCTTTTCTTTAATACCATGCTTAACTATCTTGTTAAGTAGCCTCATGTATGGCACCTTGTCAAAATCCTTCTGAAAATTCAAGTAAACGACATCCACTGTCTCTTCTTTGTCTATCCTGCCTGTTATTTCCTCAAAGAATTTCAATAAATTTGTCAAGAGGATTTTCCCCTTTAGGAAATCATGACGACTTAGGTCTATTTCACCATGTGCCTTCAAGTATCCTGAAACCACATCCTTAATGATGGACTCCAACATCTTCCCAAGCACTGAAGTCAGGCTAACTGGCCTATAATTTATTTTCTTCTGCCACCTTCCCTTCTTAAAGAGTGGAGTGACATTTGCAATTTCCCAGTCCCCCAGAACATTCCACATAATCATTTACTGACCTCAGCTCATCTGATTACAGCAAATGATTTTGTGGATTTATTAAAGTTCTCAACAAGTCACTAGTTGCTCCAGACATGTCTATTCCTATGCACTCATTCTACCTGAGATCATGCAAAAACTAGCACCTTTCATTTTAACTCACATCTTGACAAAAATTATCTCCATACAGCCACTATTTCCAGTGACCCAGCTGTACACAAATACTTACTAATTGGGGAAACAGTATTTTGGTATCTGATCACCAGCAAATCCAGCTTTGACAACACCAGAGCCCTAGAGAGATAAAGAACAGAACAAAAGCATGTCACAAACCAGTAAATGCTAACAATGCATAAAATATCAATGAACCAGAGCATTATTATTGCAGAATACTTATTCAGCCCATCCAGTTCGTACTGGCTCCCAGGACAGAAATTCAACCAGGTCATTCTCCTGCGTGATCCCCTCTAACCCTGCAAATAATTTTCCTTAACTGCCTATCCAATTCCCTTGTGATTGTTTTCAACACCCTTCTATGCAACAGGATCAAAAAGTATTTCCCACATCCCCTTCTCAGGAACCTTTCGGTTTACCAACATTTTACACTGACATCCATTCACCAGTGACAGAAACAAATGGCCTTTCATCACAAGCAAGACCAGACAGTAAGTGTCAGCAGATTGTTGGACCTCAGGCAGAACAGAACTATCCCAATATGGTTTTTGTCATACCCTTCAAGGTACTTTCTAGACCAGCTAGCGTACAATGATCAAAAACAGAAAAGGTTACTGATTACTCCTCATTCACTTCTATAATCTGCTGGCTTATATCTGACTCCAGACTCACTCTGAAAAAGGCCTCCTAGATCTTTTCAGTTTGGAAGCAACAAATACCAAACTTGAATAAGTAAAATCTAGCTTCTTTATGACTTTAGCTTTATTTGACGCAGGAATGGTGAAACATTATCAGGGAGATCTTTAACCTTTCACTTCAATAGTATGTGGTACCTGCCTGTCCTGGGCTCAGTATGTAAACGCAATTAATAAAGAAACATGGCAGCGCCTCTGAGTTTGCAGAGACTTGGCATGACATCTAAAACTTTAACAAACTTCTGAAGTGTAATGGGGAGTGCACTGACTGGCTGCATCACAGTCTGGTATGGAAACACCAATGCCTTTGAATGGAAAATCCAATTAAAGTAGTGGATATGGCCCAGTCCATTATGGGTAAAGCCCTCCCAAACGCTGAGCACATCTACATAAAATGCTGTCGCAGAAAAACAGCATCCATCATCAGGGACCCACATAACCCAGGACATGCTCTCTTCTCACTGCTGCCATCAGAAAGAAGGTACAGGAGCCTCAGGACTTCAGCACCAGGCTCAAGAAAAGTTACTGCCCCATAACCATTAGGCTCTAAAATCAAAAGGGATAACTTCACTTGCCCACCATTGAAATGTCACCACAACCAATGGACTCACTTTCAAGGATTCTTCATCTCATGTTCTAAATATTTATTGCTTGCTTGCTTGTTTGTTTGTTTGTTTGTTTGTTTGTTTATCTATCTATCTATCTATCTATCTATCATTATTCTTTCTTTATTTTGTATTTATACAGTTTGTTGTCTTCTGCACTCTGGTCGAACGCCCAAGTTGGGGAGTCTTTCATTAATTCTCTTTTGGTTATTATTCTATAGATTTATTGAGTATGCTCACAAGAAAATAAATCTCAGGGTTGTATATGGTGACATTTATGTACCGTAAATTTTCTTTGAACTTTGATTTATGTTAGCCAAGGCCAAGAAGCTCAACACAGACAAGGAACTAAACTTGGACCCCTACAGATTTGTGCCCAAAAAGTATGTCCTAGCTGCATCGTGGGAACACTCTTCCACTTCAAAATAATTCTTACAATTATTTTGATTGAACTACAATTTCCCCACCCCCAATGGCTTTAACACTTGTTTTCATATCTGCGACACCACAAATTTATTTTCTACATCACCAACACCCAATAGCGCAGTAGTTACAGCTAGTGCATCACTTTGCAGTACCAGAGATCACGATCAGGGTTCAACTCCGACTACTGTTTGCCAAATTGCCTGATTCTGCTCCTATATTTCAAGGTCTTAACAGTAGGAGTTTCCTCCCACAATCCAAAAAGACACATGGTTAGGGTTAGTGAGCAGTCTGCAGGCTATGCTGCTGCTGGTCATTGATGAAAACAATGCACTTCACTGTATGTTACATAGAAACATACAGCACAATACAGGCCCTTCGGCCCACAAAGCTGTGCCGAGCATGTCCCTACCTTAGAACTACCTAGGCTTTACCCATAGCCCTCTATTTTTCTAAGCTCCCTGTAGCCATCCAGAAATCTCTTAAAAGACTCTATCGTTTCCACCTCCACCACAGCCGCTGGCAGTCCATTCCACGCACTCACCACTCTGCGTAAAAAACTTACCCCTGACATATCCTCTGTACCTACTTCCAAGCACCTTAAAACTATGCCCTCTCGTGCTAGCTTTTCTCGCCGTGGGAAAAAAGCCTCTGACTATCCACACGATCAATGCCTCTCATTATCTTGTAACACCTCTATCTGGTCATCTCTCATCGTCCATCGCTCCAAGGAGAAAAGGCCGTATTCATTCAACCTATTCTCATAAGGCATGCTCCCCAATCCAGGCAACATCCATGCAAATCTGCATTGCATCTTGTCTATGGTTTCCACACCCTTCCTATAGTGAAGTGACCAGAATTGAGCACAGTACTCCAAGTGGAGTCTGACCAGGGTCCTATATAGCTTTAACATTACCTCTCAGCTCTTAAACTCAGTCCTAAGATTGATGAAGGCCAATGCACCATATGTCTTCTTAACAATCGAGTCATCCTGCATAGCAGCCTTGAGTGTCCTATGGACTCGGACCCTGTGTTTGGCCTATGTTTGGCCAGTACTTGTGACAAATAAAGCTAACCTTTCTTTCCTGTATAAATAATTTACTTAATAAGCACCGCTATCAACCAATATCCAATTATTTTGTGAACGGACAGAATCGCCCCAAGTTACAAATGTTTAATTTATGTACAGCCCATACATACAAACAGAACTTTGGGAGAGTGATGGATGGATTTGTTGACTGCTCTAGAGCTGCAGGCATCTTCTGCTGTGAGAGAATTCAACTCAAAGCAATTTCATTGCATACTGCAAAAACATCCAAATGGCTGAGATAAACACCGGGTTTAATTACACTTTCCCTTGGTTATTTGGTTCCATTAAACTTATTTTTTTTTATTTAGACGTACAGCAGGGTAACAGGCTCTTGTGGTTCAATGAGTCCCATACCAATATATTACACCCATGTGACCAATTAACCTACTAACCATACATTTATGGATGTGGAAAGAAACTGAGGCACCTGGCAGAAACCCACATGGGCACGGGGAGAACATGCAAACTCTTCACAGAAGGAGGGAATTGGTGTGGTTATAGTAATCACTATGCTTATTGTGCTGCCCATAATTGCTGGGTGGCTTTATTCTGACTTGCAAACTGCTCAGGTTACAACAGATCACAGAAACAGAATTCCGGTGTAACCTGGGAGTGGGGTGACGTGTACTACACAACACATGAAATAAGCCCGTTTGTTATCCAATAGTTCCGGGTCCTGTTTAATCTAAAGAGCCAGGAGACTAATCTGCAAAACCAAAAAGTGATTTGAAACTTGCAACCAAAAGCTTTCACCAAACCGTAAACAAAGGGTTCTAAGAATTGGACTAACACCCTTTTTATTGCACGCTCTGGATAGTGTCAATATCCTTTATACAAAGCAATCAAAAATTCCTTGCTTTTGACTCAACCACAGGCTTCTTCAAACTTTACAATATAGAAACATAGTAAAACTACAGCACAATACAGGTCCTTCAGCCCACAATGCTGTGCTGAACATTACTTTAGAAATCACCTAGGGTTACCCATAGCCCTCTATTTTTCTAAGCTCCATGTGCTTATCCAGGAGTCTCTTAAAAGACCCTATTGTATCCACCTCCACCACCATCGCTGGCAGTCCATTCCACGCACTCACCACTCTCTGCATTAAAAACTTACCCAACATCTCCTCTGCACCTACTTCCAAGCACCTTAAAACTGTGCCCTCTCGTGTTAGCCATTTCAGCCCTGGGTAAAAGCCTCTATCCACATGATCAATGCCTCTCATTACCTTATATACCTCTATCAGGTTATTTCTCATCGTCCATCGCTCCAAGGAGAAAAGGCCAAGTTCACTCGACCTATTCTCGTAAGGCATGTTCCCCAATCCAGACAACATCCTTGTAAACCTCCTCTGCACCCTTTCTATAGCTTCCACATCCTTCCTGTAGTGAGGTGACCAGAAATGAGCACAGTACTCCAAGTGGTGTCTGACCAGGGACCTAAAGAGCTAAAAAGGGACCTATATAACTGTAACCCTCAGGCTCACCCAGCTCATGTTCGTCTAGGGGAAAACAGCCTTTGGCCCCGCCAAACAGAAATCATGTTTGTGTGGATGATATGTAATGTACTGCCCAGTTACAAACCCACAATGCAAAATATCAGACAGCACACTATATGCAAATAAATTACTGAACTTTATGAATCGTAATCCAAATATAGGGTTAGTAATGAAAATAAAAAAGAGCCCAATTCAAGGAAAAGTCAAAAGTGCACGTTGGAGCTCACTCAGCCATTCTTCCACCATTGATCTCCTCTGAGCATTGCTGACCTTCGGACCCTCAGATCCCAGTCCACTCCATCCGGTGGTCTACCAGCTCTCTCCTCCACACGCGTCTTCCCTCTTCATCTCTCCTCGACAAAGACTGCAAAAAACCTCCTTCCAGATTCACAAGACAGAGCAACCATCTCTGATTGGCGAACATGCATACTACAGCCCTGTTATCTCCAGCCATAACCCAAACATTGCTGCTACAGAGAAACCGTTACCTCAGCAGTAATCATTACAGAGAAGTCATTACATTAGCAGTGAATCCTTACAATGTGTTACATAATTGTAAGGATTTTATTTATCTTGTTTTCATCTGTGCTATTATTTATGAAGTCTGAAATAATAGCTGCATCTTTTTTGCCACTTTAATTCCAAGTGAACAGACTCTCCAGATTCTGAGAGCATCTCATCTGTAGGTCCATGGGCAGCAATAATGCTTAGGAAGCAGATGTACTTGAGTTTGAATCCCACTGCAGAAAGTCAAAGAAAAAATTTGGACACCCACTTCACTTTCAGATGGGATGTTAAACCAAAGCATACCCAACATCATTATATCCATCATTTTGGACTCCCACCATAGAGGCCATGTCCTCTTTTCATTACTACCATCAGGGAGTTGGTACAGAAGCCTGAAGACATCCACACAATGTTTTAGGATCAGCTTCTTCCCCTCCATCATCAGATTTCTCAACTTATCATGAAAACCACCTCAGCATTTTGCTTTTTGCGATTTATTTAATATTTCTTCAAAGTTCAAAGTAAATTTGATTATGAAAGTACATATATGTCACCATATACAACCCAATTTTCCTGTTAGCATACTCTGCAAATCTATAGAATAGTAACTATAAAAGGATCAATGAAAGAACCCACACAAAATGTTAGAGGAACTCAGCAAGCTAGGCAGCATCTAAGGAATAGAGTACATTCGGCATTTCAGGCCGATACCCTTTTACAAGGCTGGAGATAAAAAGATGATGAATAGGCCTCATCGCGAGAGTAGAATGCAGCTGCTCAGTGCAGCAGTCTCCCAATCTACATTGGGCCTCCCCAATATACAGGAGGCCACACCAGGACAACCAGACACAGTACATGACCCCAACAGACTCACAAATGAAGTGTTGCCTCACCTGGAAGTACTGCTTGGGGCCCTGAATGGTAGTGAGGGAGATGGTGTAGGGGGGAGGTTCCGCTTGCAAGGATAAATGCCAGGAGGGAGATCAACGGGGAGAGAAACCCCTTCTGAAAGCAGAAAATGGTGGGGGGGGGGGGAGAAGGGAAGAGAGAAATATATGCTTCGTGGTGGGATCCCATTAGGAGATGATGGAAGTTCCTGATAATTACATGCTGGATGCAGAGGCTGGTGGGGTGGTGGGTGAGGAAATAAGGAACTCTATCACTGGGAGGATTGGGTGAGAGCAGATGTGCATGAAATGGAAGAGATGCAAATAAGGGTAGCGTTGATGGTGGAGGACGGGAAGCCTCTTTCTTTGGAAGAGGAGGATAAGTCCTTCGTTCTGGAATGAAAAGCCTCATACCTAGAGCTGATAGAGAAGGGATGGTTTTTTTTACAAGTAACAGGGTGGAAAGACATATAGTCCAGGTAGCTATGAGCGTCCGCTTCTTTAGAATAGACATCAGTAGATAAGCTGTCTTCAGAGATAGAGAGAGAGATCAAGAAAGGGGAGGGAGGTGAATTTGAGGCCAGGGTGGAAGTTGAAGTCAAAGTGGATGAAGTCGATGAGTTCTACATGGCTGCAGGAAACAGCACCAATTCAGTCATCGATGTAGTGTAAGAAAAGTGGGAGACAGCCACTAGTGTAGGCTTGGAACATGTAGCCGACTAAAAGTGAGGCATAGCTGGGACCCATGCAAGTGCCAAGGGCTTCTGTCCTTTCCTATTAGATTCCCCCTTCTCCAGCCCTGTATCTCTTTCAACAATCAACTTCCCACCTCTTTACTTCATCCTTCTCCCTTCGGTTTTACCTACCACCTTGCGTTTCTCCCTCTCCTCCTCCCACCTTTCAACTGAATTCCTTGTCTTTTTTCTCCAGACCTGCTGAAATGTCTTGACCCAAAATGTTGACGTACTCTTTTCCATTGATGCTACCTGGCTTGCTGAATTCCTCCAGCATTTTGTGTGTTGCTTAGATTTCCAGCATCTGCAGATTTTCTCGTTTGACAATGAATGATAAACTAGAGTGCAGAAAACAACACTGTGCAAATGCAAATTAAATAAATAGTAATAAATACCAAGAACATGAGATAATGAGATAAAGAGTCTTGAAAGTGAGATGATTTGTTACGGGAACATGGACTGGCAAGTGAGTGTAGTTATTCCCATCATTCACAAGCCTGATGGTTGTGGAGGAGTAACTGTTCTTGAACCTGGTAGTTCAAATCCTGAGGTTCTTGTACCTTCCACCTGCCAGCAGCAGTAAGAAAAGGGCATGGCCTGGGTGGTGGTGATCTCTGATGATGGATGCTGCTTTCTTGTGACAGTGTTTCACTTAGATGTGCTCAATGGTTGGAAGAGCTTTTTACCGGTGATGTATTGGGCTGAATCATTGTAACCCGTATTAACTTATGTATTGCACTGGCACAAGAAAAAATTCCTTACATATGACAGAGATAAAATAAAATTCTGAGCCCTTGCAGTGGATAACACCATTTCTAAGAGCTACAGGTAAGTTACCCAACATGCCCTGACCAACGTCCATCCTTCAATGTCACAAAAAATGACACTCTCATATTGGTCGTGAGCAGCATTGTGTGCAAAAGCAAATATTTATTGCATATTTCACATTATAAAATCAAATAACAGAGACATGAAAAAGCATAATAGTAGGTCCTTATTTGTGCCAATTCTTTTTTTCCCTGCCCCGAAGATATAAATTCTTACAAGGTTATAGTTCACACTGTGTTATTTATCAAAAGTCATGAGAGGAAGTGACAACAAATTTTCCTTCTAATGTTGGGGTGTGCTGGGCTGTGTGGAAATATTAAAATCAATTGTCACTAAACCCAATGCATCTTCAACAAATACTCTCAGTCTCCTACTGCAGGACAGTTTTCAAGTTTTGATTTTTCATTCTAGGGGTGTGAGTTGTGCAGGTATTTATTGCCCATTTCTAATTGTCCCTCTGTTAAGACAGTTATGAGTTGCATATCAACCAGACTGGGCAAGGATTGCCAATTTTCTCCCCAAAGTACATGTGGACTGGATTGGTTTCTAGAACAATCAGAAGTTTTAGCAAGTGTTTCTGAAACTAATTTTGGAATCCTGCTTTAATTATTTCTTGAATTTAAATTACACAGCTGCTGTAACAGGATTCAAACTCATCCTTGGAACAGGATGCTGGCAACTTGCTGGACAACTTAATTACCACACCACCATGAAAGTTAAATTCTTGACATCACCCGAATCAACTAAGTGTCCTGACGAATTATTTTAAAGAGAACTTAATGGATCCGGGCAGAAGCAACAAGTTGAGGATTTTGCTGCGTTTTTTAAAAAAGAAAAATAACAAATTAAAATATTTGTTGATTTAAATGTTGTAATACATTTGAGGAGATTATTAAGTATTTTAGATCTCAGCTGATCAGGAATTAACATGGAGCAAAACCTACTGATTGTAGAAATGTGAAGCAAAACAGCAAATATTTGAGGTATTCAGGAGGTCACACAGTATCTAGAGTGGAAAATAACATTTCAGATAAACGTTCATCCCACCAGAAATATTAAGTTTTCCCCTCTACATCTGTTTCCTCTTTTCCCCCTTCATTCCACATCCAACTGGTCCCTCTGCAGGACAAGGCACTGCACAGCAGAATATAGTCTGATGTTGGCATTGATTTTTGTGATACTTCTCAATCAAAAATTCCATTGTGTCTGCAGTTTAGAGCTATTCCCATCCATAAACTTTGTCAGGCTAAGGGAATAGTGGGAAGAACAATCCAATGAACATCGTACATTCTGTATTTTTGTTACATAGGAACAATCATTATCATGAGATAGATGCTCACAAGTAGAAAGACATTTCAATTTACACTCAGTGACCCTGTATTAAGGTAAATAAACTGTTCGCCCTCAGAGTTCAAGTGATGCAGTGCTATGTACAATGGCAACATTTAGCTGAAGAGTAAGGGCTGAATATCAGCTCACAGTTAACTTTCAAACTGAAAATCTGGTCTGTTGTGATCACTGTTACCCAGATGCTCACCAAATGAAAATCAAATCCAAGTAGCTCAACACCGTTGTGAGCTTAATCTAGCTCAAACATTGACTAGAAGTATTTTGGTCAGGAAATTTTTCCTGACAAGATTTCAAGATGTGTCTCCCTTTCAGCGTTTTACACTACTAACAACCCTCACTAATCTATTTACACTAATAACCATCCCTCCCCACACCGATCTGTTTACACTAATAACCATCCCTCCCTTCAATCTATTTACACTAATAACATCCCTCCCCTCACCAATCTGTGTACAGTAACAAATATCTCTCCCTTTATCAATCTATGTGAGAGATGAGATCCTAATTTTCTCCATTTTTAAAAATAGCTAACAGTGAAGTTCTTACTGATTTATTTTATTTGTTTTATTGATGCCTTATGATCTTGCTTTAGACTTTGAGAGAAAACATGAGAAGAATGATTATACTGTGGCGACCCACTTCCCAGCGCACTCGAACCGGCTCACAAAGCGGCGCGCACCGGCATTGAGGCCGGTCCCAAAGAGGGCGCCAAGCCTGCCTCACCAGCAAGGGGAAAAGCCCGTGCGCGGGACGGGACTGTGAATATGCGCCCCCTACAGCATTCCCGCCCGGGGAGGGTGGGATCAGGAAGGCTTTAAAGCGAGGCAGCGAAGTTTGAATAAACCTCTTTTGTAACTGCAGTTCACCGACTCCGTGTCGTTATTGCTGCGCTGCGTGTAGCACACCACTACAATTGGTGACCCCAACAGCCCAAACGATATTTGGACCGGAGATGAACGACGCCGTATCTGTTCATGCAGTTTCATTAAAACTGCCAAGCTTCTGGACGCTGCAAACTCACCTATGGTTCCAGCAAGCAGAAGCCCAGCTCCACATTCGGCAGATAACCTCAGATGCCACACGTTACTACTACGTGGTGAGCTCCCTCAACCAGGAGACAGCCACCCAGGTTGAGGAGTTCATACAATCACCCCCAGCGGACAGCAAATACACAGAATTTAAAGCCTTGCTCATAAGGACTTTCGGACTCTCATGGCGCGAGCGAGCTGCCCGCTTACTGCACCTGGGTGGTTTACAGGACAGGCCACAGTCGGCTTTGATGAACGAGATGTTGTCCCTGGCCGGAGGTCACAAGCCCTGCCTCATGCTTCAGCAGGCATTCCTGGAGCAGCTGCCCGAGGACATACGCCTGCTGCTGTCTGACGTAGATTTCAGTGACCCCCAGAAGGTGGCGGCCCGGGCGGACGTGCTGTGGAAAGCCAAGAAGGAGAGTGGGGCATCCGTCGCACAGATCACCAGGCCACGCTCCCAGCAGCAAACCAGACCAGGCCCTGCCACAGAGCCCGCTAATCCTAGATGCAGGGGTGAGGAGACCAACGAACAATGGTGCTTCTACCACCAGTGGTGGGGCGCAGAAGCCCGCCATGCAAATTCCCAGGAAACGCCAGGGCCAGCCGCCGCTAATGGCTACGGTGGCTGGCAATCGGGATAGCATCCTGTATGTCTGGGAGGAGCAGTCGGGACGCCGCTTTTTGGTCAACACCAGAGCCGAGATCAGCGTCTTACCTCCGACGAGTAACGACACCCGCAATAGAGAACCGGGTCCCACCATGAGGGCCACGAACGGCAGGACAGTAAGGACCTACAGCACCCGTACGGTGCGGCTACAGTTCAGCTCCAGCCGGTTCACGTGGGACTTCACGCTGGCCGCCGTAGCCCAACCGTTCCTGGGAGCGGATATTTTGCGAGCTCACAGCCTACTGGTCGACCTGCCCAGGAAGAGACTGGTCCACGCTGAGACCTTTCAAACATTCTCCCTGGGTGAAGCCCAGTTGCCGGCCCTAAACCTAGACTCCATCACGCTGTCCGACATTGACTTCACCAAAGTCCTGGTGGATTTCCCATCAGTTCTGGCACCACAGTTCATGGCAGCCATGCCCAGACATGGTGTACAGCACCACATCCCGACACAAGGACCACCCCTCCATGCCCGTGCTCGAAGGCTTCCCCTGGACAAGCTCCAGCTGGCAAAGGAGGAGTTCAAGAGGATGGAGGAATTGGGGATCATACGGAGGTCCGACAGCCCTGGGCCTCCCCCCTGCACATGGTGCCCAAAGCAACAGGGGGCTGGAGACCTTGCGGCGACTATTGCAGGCTGAACGAGGCTACAACACTGGACCTCTACTCTGTGCCGCACGTTCAGGGGACTTTGCAGCAAACCTGCAAGGCGCACGGATCTGCTCCAAGGTAGACCTTGTCTGAGGATACCATCAAATCCCAATGCACCCAGACGACATCCCCAAAACTGCACTCATCACCCCGTTCGGCCTTTTCGAGTTCCTCCACATGCCGTTCGGCCTAAAGAATGCCGCACAGACGTTTCAGCAGTTAATGGACACAGTGGGACGCGACCTGGACTTCGCTTTCATCTATTTGGACGACATCCTCCTAGCCAGCAGCAGTCGTCAGGAGCATCTGTCCCACCTCCTTCAACTCTACGCCCGACTGAGTGAATATGGCTTGACAATCAACCCGGCCAAATGCCAATTCGGGCTTGACACCATCGACTTCCTGGGCCACAGGATTACTAAAGATGGGGCAACCCCTCTGCCCACCAAGGTAGACGCGGTCCGCCATTTCCCCCGACCGAACACAATCAAAGGCCTTCAGGAATTCATGGGTATGGTGAATTTCTGCCACTACTTCCTCCCTTCAGCTGCCCGAATCATGTGCCCCCGTTCGCCCTGATGTCGGGTAAGGGCACGGACATTACCTGGGACGAGGAGTCCGCTGCCACTTTCATTAAAACCAAAGAAGCCTTGGCAAACACCATGATGCTAGTGCACCCCAGAATGGACGTCCCTACCGTCCTCACAGTGGACACATCCAACACGGCAGTTGGTGGAGTGCTGGAACAACTCATCCCCTGGCGTTTTTCAGCAAACACCTACGACCACCTGAGCTCAAATACAGTGCTTTCGACTGGGAACTGGCAATCCGGCATTTCAGGTACTTCTTAGAAGGTAGGCCCTTCACTGCGTTCACGGACCAAAAACCGCTTACCTTTGCGTTCACGAAAGCATCCGACCCCTGGTCATCCCGCCAGCAGCGACATCTGTCCTACATCTCCAAATACATGACGGATGTCCGGCATGTCTCCGGAAAGGACAATGTCGTGGCGGACGCCCTCTACCGCCCTAACATCCAAGCCCTGTCCCAGGGGGTAGACTATGAAGCACTGGCGGAGGCGCAGCAGGCAGACAAGGAGATCCCTAGTTACAGGACTGCAGTCTCCGGTTTGCAGCTCCAGGACCTCCCCATAGGACCAGGTGAGAGGACCCTACTCTGTGATGTCACCACCGGCCAACCCCGCCCCGTCGTTCCGGCAGCCTGGCAGCGGCGCGTTTTCAACTCCATTCACAACTTAGCGCACCCCTCCATCAGGACAACCGTCCAGATGGTAGCCAGCAGGTTCATTTGGCACGGACTCTGCAAGCAGGTCAGTGAATGGGCCAAAATGTGCATGCACTGCCAAACAGCCAAGGTGCAGCAGCACACCAAAGCCCTGCTGCAGCAGTTCCACCTCGCCAGCCAGCGTTTCGACCACATTCATGTGAATATCGTGGGCCCCCTGCCAGTGTCGCGAGGAGTGCGGCACCTCCTGACTATCGTGAACCGGTTCACAAGATGGCCAGAAGCGGTCCCGGTCACCGACACCACCACCGAATCTTGCGCCCGGGCAATGATTGCCACCTGGGTATCTCGCTTTGCTGTACCGGCCCACATGACCTCCGACAGAGGCGCCCAGTTCACCTCCAGCCTGTGGTCAGCTTTGGCCAGCCTTTTGGGGACACAGCTGCACCACACAACTGCCTACCACCCACAGTCGAACGGACTAGTGGAGCGTTTCCACCGTCACCTAAAGTCAGCTCTCATGGCCCGCCTGCGAGGAGCTAACTTGATGGACGAGCTTCCCTGGGTCCTGCTCGGAATCTGCACGGCACCCAAAGAGGATCTGCACACCTCGTCGGCCGAGTTGGTGCACGGCGCACCCCTGGTCATCCCAGGAGAGTTCATACCAGCCCCAAGGGGGCAAGAGGAAGAACCCGCAGCAGTCCTGGGCAGACTACGCGAGGGACTCGGTAACCTGGCCCCCATACCCGCTTCACACCATGTGCAGAACCCGACCTGTGTACCCAAAGACCTGCAAAACTGCAAGTTCGTTTTTGTCTGATGGGGCGGACATTGGACGCTGCTACAGCAGCCCTACGAGGGGCCGTTTACGGTGATAAGCAACGGGTACACATTTGTGCTGGACATTGGGGGGAAAGAGGAGGTTTTCAAGGTGAACCGACTCAAACCGGCTCATGTGGACTTGTTGCAGCCGGTCGAGATTCAGGCACCGCGGCGCAGAGGCAGACCTCCCAAACGGAGTCCAACCCAGACTGTGGACACAGGGGGGTGTATTGCCAGTTCTGGGTGGGGGGGGGGGGTTATGTGGTGATCCACTTCCCAGCGCACTCAAACCGGCTCACAAAGTGGTGCGCGCCGGCATTGAGGCCAATCCCTAAGAGGGTGCCAAGCCTGCTTCACCAGCAAGGGGAAAAGCCCGCGCGCGGGACGGGACTGTGAATACGTGCCCCCTACAGCATTCCTGCCCGGGGAGGGCGGGATCAGGAAGGCTTTAAAGCGAGGCCGTGAAGTTTGAATAAACCTCTTTTGTAACTGCAGCTCACCGACTCCGTGTCGTTATTGCAGTGCTGTGTGTAGCACACCGCTACAATATCAAGTATATTATCCCCTTGAACCTGCTCCACCGCTCAAGAACCTTGAGGGTGATTCTTTCACTTGTTTCATTTCTCTGCACAATCTGCTGGAAGTCTGTATTTAGTTGATTTCCTGTGACTCCTGACGATATTCCAAGCTTATAGTGATTTGGGTATCTGTCTGCTACATATATTCAGTAGCCACTTTAGTAGGTACAATACCCAATATTGTATTATTGCTGCTTATTAATGCAAATATCTGATCGGCCAATCATGTGGCAGCAACTCAACGCATAAAAGAATGCAAACATGGCAAACACAGTGCTGTCAGGATAATCAAGGACACGACCCACCCAGCCAACACACCTTTTGTCCGTCTTCCCTCCGGGAGAAGGTTCAGGAGCATGAAGATTCACACACCCAGATTTGGGAACAGCTTCTTTCCAACTGTGACAAGACTGCTGAACGGATCCTGACCCGGATCTAGGCCGTATCTTCCAAATATCCAGACCTGACCTGCACTACCTTACTTTCCCTTTTCTATTTTCTAATTATGATTTATAATATAATTTTTTATTATATTTACTTCGATTTGTACTTCAGGGAGCGCGAAGCACAGAATCAAATATCGCTGTGAGGATTGTACGCTCTAGTATCAATTGTTTGGTGACAATAAAGTAAAGGAGAAGGTTCAGTTAACACAAGGAAATCTGCAGATGCTGGAAATTCAAGCAACACACACAAAATGCTGGTGGAATGCAGGAGGCCGGGCAGCATCGATAGGGAGAAGAACTGTCGATGTTTCGGGCCGAGACCCTTCGTCAGGACTAACTGAAAGGAAAGATAGTAAGAGATTTGAAAGTAGGAGGGGATTCAGTTGCTGTTTAGATCAAACACCAGAAATGAGTTCAAAGCAACTTTCACCACAAAATCATTGTTGGTGCCAGACGAGGTGGTTTGAATATCTTGGAAACTGCTGATCTCCTGGAATTTTCATGTACAACAGTCTCTAGAATTTACAGAGAATGGTATGGCAACTCTGTGTGCAAACACACCTTGAGAAAGATCAGAAGGAAATGGCCAGATTGGTTCAAGCTGACAGGAAGACAACAGCAATCAAATGCCTAACTGAACCAATATTCCTACACAATGCAATATCCTTACATTATCCAGCACATCCATATGCCCAAGAGCTTTTTGAATGTCTCTATTATATTTGCCTCCACAACTTATTCCAGGCAGCACTTACCATGAACCCACTACTCTATGTAATAAAAAAAAACTTGCCAGGGACATTTCCTTTGAACTTATTGCTTCTCAACTTAAATGCATGTCCTCTGCTATTAGAAATTTCAATATTGGGTTCATACTGCCTGTCTGCTCTATGCCTCTCATAATCCTACAGACTTCTATCATATCTCCTCTCAGCCTCTGCCACCCTAGGGAAAATAAGCCTAGTTTTTCCCCAAACTCTCCCTACAGCAGATGCCTGATAATTCAGGCAGCACCCTCTCCAAAGACTTGACATCATTCCTACAACAAATGAATGTAAAATTCCAGATGTGGCCCAAGAAGAGTTTTATAAAGCTGCAAAATTATTTGCCAACTAATCAAAATATGTCATATGCTTTCTTTATCACCCTTTTGGGGTGGAGATACATCTCTACCAAAGAAGATTCAAGACATTCCTTCCCTCCACTAGCCTGCAGGTCACCCTTGGGCAAGGTGCAGCACCTCCTTAGCCCCCCGTTTAGGGTCATGGGAAGCCAGGGAGCAGGTGGTGGATGGTCGTACGTATAACAAGTCATGATTATGCAACCACTGACACCAGACAGACAATCTCTGAAGAGTACTGATAACAGCTAGGGTCACCAATCTTATAAAGACACTGCTCAGAAGGCAACAGCAAACCACTTCTGCAGAAAAATTTGCCAAGTACAATCATGGTCATAGAAAAACCATGTTGTCGTGGCTATCCCTTGAGGTCGAAGATGATGGTATTTGTTCCGTTTCCACAGAGCGAAGACGCCTGTGCGTGTATTTGTTTAACGTATACTTGATCTTGCACTCCAAGAAGTACACGATACTTCACAAATCAACCAACTGATTCCAATGGCATGGAAACCACGACGATTGGAGCTGATGGATTTGTTGCAGCCTTCATCCGTCTTCACAGCCATTCAGTTGAAGTAACTTCGACCACTGAGGTCTTGGTTGGATTGTTCTTTGTCAGGGACCTCACTCTCAACCTTATCGCCATGGGTGACCCTACCAGGAACATAGCTCCAGACGGCATTGCTCTCAGGACCACACAAGCTTCTCCACCACGACAAAGTGACAATCCACAGAGAAGGGAAAGACCATGATCGCCCACATCGTATGACACAGCACATAACAGATAGACCCACCAATCAACCTGTGCAGCCACTTTCAGGGAGCTATGGAATTGGAGTCCAAAGACAGGAGATCAAATGTAAACTGACTCTAAACACTATTAATAACAAGCTTCTTAAAGTACAACACACTCAGTTAAACTAAGTGCACGTCTCAACCTGTATCTGCAATTGATCTACAGTAAACCCCGCTGTATACCTTATCAGTTTTCTACACTGCCCACATCAATCTTCATATCATCACTCAGCTACATTTTCATCCAGATTGACATCCTTCATCTGTACACTAGCCTTTGCTACTTATTGCTAACACAGGGTTTAAAGATCAGCTTTATATGTCACATATACAGTACATCAAATCATAGTGAAATGCGCCAACAGAGAATTATGCTGGGGGCATCCAACAAGTGTCGGCACATTTCTGGCGCCAACCTGACATGCCTATAAATCTCTAACCTTAACCATACATTGTTGGACTGTGGGAGGAAACCTGAGCAGCTGGAGGAAACCCACGTAGTCATATAAAGAACGTACACACGCCTCACAGGTGACAGCAGTGATTGAACTCCAGTGGACGATCTCTGTCACTGTAAAGTTTTGCGCAAACCGCTAGGCCACCATATCACATGAATAATTCCTTCCACACACACACCCACCACAGATGCTTCTCCTCCAGCAGATTTTTGTTTGCTGACCAATGGCAGTGTTTGGAGTTATTACCTTCCTTCGACCTAAAGCCATCCTTTCAATGCATCATCATTATGTGCTGTATCATATGACACAGGCAATCATGATCAATGACCATGACTGTTCTTGGCAATTCTACAGAAGTAGTTTGCCATTGCCTGCTTCTGGACAGTCTCTTTACAAGACAAGCGACCCCAGTCATTATCAATACTCTTCCAAGATTGTCTGCCTGGTGTCAGTGGTCACATAACCAGGACTTTGTGATATGCACCAGCTGCTCATAAGACCATCCACCACCTGCTCCCATGGTTTCACTCCATCCCACTTAATCCATATATCATCTATTTTAACAATGTCTCTATTCTCCACTGCATTGCTTCACTCCCTCAACTGCTTTACCATTCCTGCTCAGATTTAAAAATTGTTCTAACTTCTTCCAGTTAAAATAGGACGTAAATATTTATTTCCACACGGCTAATATGAGCAGCCATGTACAGGTTCTCAAATGCCAAGATTCTTAACCAAACCAAAAATCTCTGATGACAACCCCAGACTTTTAGAGGCAAGATTAACCAGTGAGATTTAATTTCTATAGTTTTTACATCCCGTTCAGAACTCAAAGCCTGAAAATGAAAGGAATTCAGGTGCTGTACCAATATCAGACCCGCAGCTGTCAAGTTGAGTCCACTTTCAATAGTGATGTTGGCATTACTGTATTAGGGGACATCTGCGGAGAATGACTCACCCACTCTTGCACGAAGCAGCGCCCTGAGGAGATTTGCCAACCACCTGACAGGTTGGCAGGACCTCAGTGGAGCGTCAGCTGGAGAGACGGCCCTCCCTCCTGGGCTGGGCATCACGCCCGGCTCTCGGGGCCGGGACACATCGGCGAGAGGGTGAGGAGGGGGAAGGAGGTTCAGGTGCTATGGGCGGGGATTTAACGGCTGCAACAAGCTTGACTAAAGATCGGCCAGACTAATCCCGGTGTGGTCAACACCACCCCTTTAAAGGGCAGCGGACGGCAGGGCGCGCTGGGCGGAGAGAGCCAGGCTGGGCTACTCACGTTGTCGATGACCACGGGCTGGTTGGCGATAACATCGTAGGCCTCCATGACACACCGGCTCCTCTCCGCCGCACAGTCCACGCATGCGCAACCCCGCCGGGCCTCACCCAGCTGCGCCTGCGCAATCTTGCCGGGCCCGATGCACCCACGCCTGCGCCAAGGTTCAGTCGACCAACCTTTGCACCGCCCAGCGAGAGCCGATTCGCCCATCCATCGTGGATTGGCAGCAAAGATAACCATTCATTCATTCACTTTATTCAGATTCAGATTATTGTCATTTAGAAACCACAAGTGCAATGCAGTTAAAAAATGAGACAACGTTCCTCCAGAATGATATCACAAAAGCATATGACAAAACAGACTACACCAGAAAATTCCACGTAACGTTTGGCAATCCCCAATCCAGAGTCCGGAGAGGCTGCTGCGTATTAATATCGTGCTACCGTCTAGCGCGTTCTCTGGAAAGGAGCTCCAAATCCACCAGACAAAAACAAGACCAAAAACTAAAGCTACAAGACCTGCACAAAACCACATAATTACAACATATAGTTACAACAGTGCAAATAATAGCTTAATTGATAAAAAAAAACAGGCTATGGGTACAGTAAAAATAGTCCAAGATGTTAAAGGACTGCAAGTTCAAAAGAAATCACCACAGTTTCCACAAGTCCCCAGGGTCCTGACAGACTCACCATCCCACGCTGGCGACAGAAGGGAATACCCCCGCTATGGACTTTAGTGTTAGCCTCCGAAGATAAAAGGAAGAGGTAACTAGCACAAAGTTCAAAGCAAATGTATTATCATAGTACATAACATGAATCTCATGTTGCATATGGTGACTTATAGGAATTTTGTTAGTAAATTTCCTTTTAACTTATATGTCACCATATACAATCCTGAGATTCATTTTCTTGCAGACATACACAATAAATCCATAATAGAATCAATGAAAGACTGCACCAACTTGGGCATTCAACCAGCATGCAAAATACAACAAACTGCATATACAAAAAATAAATAATAATGAGTCCTGATAAAGTTTTCGGCCCGAAACATCGACTGTTTACTCTTTTCCATAGATGCTGCCTGGTCTGCTGAGTTCTTCCAGCATTTTGTGTGTGTTACTTCGATTTCCAACATCTGGAAATTTTCTCTTGCAAGTGAAGTTACCCCCTTTGGTTCAAAGGCCCTCTTCAAAGATTGGCAGAGGTAATAACTGTTCCCAAAACAGGTGGTGCTACAACAGCGCTCCTTGTAAATGTGCTCAACGGTGGACAGAGCTTTTCCCGTGATGAACTGGGATGTATCCATTAATTTTTGTAGAAACTTTCCATTCAAGGGCATTGGTGTTTCCATACCAGGCTGTGATGCACCAGTTAGTAAACACTGCATTGCACTGCGCGTCTATGGAAGAGCAGTCCTTATGAAGGGTCTCAACTCGAAGCATACAGTGTACCCTCTGAAAGATACTGCCTAACTTGCTGAGCGAGTCTAGTATTTTGTGCATTTATTGATACTCCCAGCATCACACAATGACTTGTGTTTATGAAGTTCATCGTATGATTGGCAGAAGCAGTCACCAATAATCAAAGAGATTTCTGCATAACGCTGTAAAAAGTTGACCAATAATTGACAGGATGCGCAGTCAGCCTCTTCAATGATTGACAGATAGATTGATCATTAGACGAACAGGACTGAAAAGATACTGTTTCGTGATTGGTCAGTCGCTCTAAAAGCGATTGTCCAATCAGCTTGTAGGTTGGAGTTCCGCACTATGAGGCCCGAAGCCTGGATCTAGATTTTTTTTGCGCCTGAAGCTGGTTTCGCAGCAGCTGCTTTAGATATGGCAGCGGGAGGTGGGCTCTTGGGGCTGGAGCGGTGAGTCGGAGACAGTGATATCTTTGGGGAGAGAGGGTGTGGGAAGCAGACGGGCTAGGTCGCGGATATATAATCATGGTCTCGTTGCTGTTTCTCTCAACTTTCACCCTCACTCTCTCTTCCCCTCCCCTCTCCTCCCTGACCCTGCCCTGTACTCCCCCCACCACCCTCTATCCCCTCCCCGTCACCCTCACCTCACCCTTTCCCTCTCTGTCACTGCCCACTCTCACCCTGCGGCCCTTTCCCTCCCCACCCTTTGTTTCTGTCCCGTCCTACCTTCTTCCTCACTGTTCCTCCATCCTCCTGGTCTTCTCGCAGTGTCCCCCATGTATTCTGCTTTGTAGCTTCCCACTACCTACAGTTTTCTGCTACTGACTGCTCCCTCATACCCTTCCCTCTCACCGTGCTGCATATACGCCCACTTTACCAACTTGCCAATCCTCTGTGGCCATTAGTGCCCACTGGCCATACCTTGGCCCCACACCCCACAGGCACCCTCAATTATCTGCCTTCTCACATACACCCTCCCCCCTTTGCTCTCCACACTGCCCTCCTCATTGTGCCCTTCCCCATACTGCCTACTCTTCCCACTTTTGCCCCAGTTCTACCCACTGATCTTCCTTAATTTTCCGTTCTCACGTTGATCCACTGTTTATTCTGCCACTGTTTTGAAAAAATAATTATCAATCTCAAGAACACCCTCGCCCTAAAATGTATAATAATGTATCATCAAGGCTGGTGGTGTGAGAAAGGTGAAGGACCAGGTGGCTTATTGCTACCTTGGTTTGGGTCTTTACAGCTGTCAAAGGTTACAAGGCAAGCAAGTGGAGTTGGGAGGGACAATAAATTTGCCACGATGAAATGTAAAACAGACTCTGCTCCTTTGTCTTATGTTTGCAGATGCCAAAAGGATGTGAGTTTCCTGGCCACTGTAAATTGTCGCTAGTGTGTAGGCAATGGGCAGAATCTGGGGCCAATTAGCAAAAGCATGGGGGGGAAATAAAATGTGGGATTAATAAAGGATGTGTCTAAATGTATAGGCATCAATATCTCTGAAAATCTATCCTGGCCGCGAAGTATTGATAAAAAATCATGAGAAAGGCACTCCAGTGGCTCTACTTTATTAGGAGATTGAGATCAATTCGGTTTGTCACCAAAGGCTAGTGAGTTTCTACAGATGTACTGTGGAGAGCATTTAGATTGGATGTTTTCCCTGTGCAAGATCAAAAGAGGCTGTAGCGAGTTGTGGAGTCATCCAGCTCCAATGCAGGCAGAAGCTTTCACCACTATTGAGGACAACTTCAAAAGGCAGTGCCTCAAAAAAGCAGCGCCCTCGCCATCCAGGATATACCATCTTCTCATTACTGACATTAGGAAGGAGGAAGAGGGGACTCAACATACACATTCAACAACTTCTCCCCCTCTGCAATCAGATTCCATGAAAACTACCTCTGTGCCTCTTTTCTGTTTTTATTAATATTTATATTAAAGTTTTTGTTTTGCACTTTATAGTTTTTGTTTTGCACTGTACTGCCTCAAAGCAACAAATTTAGTTACATATGTTAGACCATTAGATATAGGAACAGAATTAGGCTATTTGGCCCATTGAGTCTGCTCTGCCATTTCATCATGGCTGTTCCATTTTTCCTCTCGGCTCCAATCTCTCGCCTTCTCCCCATATCCCTTCATGTCCTGACCAATCAAGAATCTGTCGACCTCTGCCTGCCTTAAATATTCATAAAGACTTGGTCTCCATAGCTGCCTGTGGCAGTGAATTCCACAGATTTACCACACTCTGGCTAAAGAAATTACTCCTTATCTCTGTTCCAAAAGGTCACCTCCCTATTCTGAGACTGTGTCCTCTGGTCTTAGTCTCTCCCACCATAGGAAACATCCTCTCCACTTCCATTCTATCAAAGCCTTTCACCATTCGATAGGTTTCAATTAGGTCCACTCATTTTTCTGAATTCCAGTGAATACAAGCCCAGAGCCATCAAATGTTTTTCATATGACAAGCTGTTCAATCCTGGAATCATTTTCATGAACCTTCTTTGAATGCTCTCCAGTTTCAGCACATCCTTTCTAAGATAATGGACCCAAAACTCTTCACAATGTTCCAAGTGAGGCCTCATGAGTGCTTTATGAAGTTTCAATGTTCCATCTTTGTTTTTATATTCTATTGAAATGAATGTTAACATCACACTTGCTTTCCTCACCACAGACTCAACCTGCAAGTTAACCTTTAGGGAATCCTGAACAAGGACTCCCAAGTCACTTTGCTCCTCAATTTTTTGCATTTTCTCTCTATTTAGAAAATAGCCTACTCTTTTATGTATTCTACCAAAGCATATGACCAATACACATCCTAATACTGAATTCCATTTGCCACTTCTTTGCCCATTCTCCTAATCCGTCTGATTCCTTCTGTAGCCTCTCTACTTCCTCAGAATTAGCAGCCCCTTTACCTATCTTTATTTCATTTACAAACTTTGCAACAAAGCCATCAATTCCCTCACAAAATGCTGATGACCTCAGCAGGCCACGCAGCATCTATGGAAAAAAGTACAGTCAATGTTTTGGGCTGAAACCTTGACTAATCTTTTCCATAGATGCTGTGTGTGCCTGATGAGGTCATCAGCATTTTGTGTGTGTTGCTCGGATTTCCAGCATCTACAGATTTTCTCTTGTTCATCAATTCCCTCACCTAATTCATTGACATGTAACGTAAAAAGAATCGGTCCCAACACAGACCCCTGTGGAACACCACTAGTCAACGGCAGCCAACCAGAAAAGGCTCTCTTTATTCCCACCCTTTGCCTCCTGCCAATCAGCCACTGCTTTATCCATGTTAGAATCTTTCCTGTAATACCATGTGCTGATAACTTGTTAAGCAGCCTCATGTGTGACACCTTGTCAGAGGCCTTTGACTATCCAAGTGCACAACATTGACTAATTCTCCTTTGTCTAACCTGCTTATCTCTTCAAATAGTTCCAACAGATTTGTCAGGCAAGATTTTCCCTTGAGAAAACCGTGCTGACTACAGCCTATTATATATCTCCAAGTAGCCTGAGACCTCATCCTTGATAATTGACTCCTTCATCTGAGGTCAGATAGTGAACCTGATTCTGATGGTTGGCACAGACTTGGGTCCAGTTTCCATCTTGTATGACTCCATGACTGTGGAGTTGGTTTTCCGACTAATGTAGGTTGCTAAGGGCACTGTGGAAATGGATACGGCAGGCATCCTGTTAAGGATTATTCTGGAGTTATGAAACTATTTGTATATAGCAGACACTAATTCGAATAAGAACCAGACTTCAGACCTTAAGGCAAATTGCAAGCAGTAATCGGTTTGTAATTAAAAAGGCAGCTTTGCTAACAAACAGCACTCTACAGCGTACAGGCTGCTGACCCACAGCTGCTGAAGAGATAAGGTTTGCAAGTAACATGACCGTGATATATTTTCATCTGCATCATCCAAGTGTAAGACAACGCAGTAATTGGCCTGCGTCAAACCAGACAATACTGGCTCAGTTATTTGCTCCAGACTGAATTGAAACAATCTTCCAGACCAGACTGATAATATCACTTAGCTCATCAAACGTGCTCACAGATATATTTGATCGATTGATAGTTGACATATTTATCAGAATCGGGTTTAATAATACTGGCATATGCCATGAAATTTGTTGTCTTTGCGGAAGAAATTGAATGGCAAGGTGGAGGAAACAGTTCCTGAGTTGCTGAGTGTGTGCCTTCAGGCTCCTGTACCTCCTTCCTGATGGTAACACTGAGAACAAGGCATGACCTGGGTGACCCTAAATGATGGATGCTGACTTTTTGAAGCATCGCTCCTTTAAGATGGATACTGCCGAGGCTAGTACCCATGATAGAGCAGACTAGGTTTACAAGTTTCTGCAGCTTATTTCGATCTTGTGCAGTAGCTTCTTTCCCCCCCCCCCCACCACCTCCAATACCATGTCTACTCAGAGACACTGCTCTTACCTCATTAGTTTTGGGTGTCTGGGTTTTCTGTCCTTAGAAACTTATAGAGCATCTGTGTGAATTTTGTCCTAGCAAAGGGTGGCATAGTAGCTTAGCTGTTACCTTAACACTATTGCAGCACCAGCCACCTGAGTTCAGTTCAGCTTCTGCCTGTAAGGAGTTTGTATGTTCCCCCTGTAATCATGTGGGTTTTCTTCAGTTTCATTTTACATCCCAAGGACTTATTGGTCAGTAGATTAGTTGGTCTCATAGGAAAGGTTTAGAGGGATACGGACAGGTACACGGATAGGAAAGGTTTAGAGGGATACACGCAGCACAGACTCATTGGGCCGAAGTGGTTTGTTACCGTGGTATATCTCAAAATAAAACAAAATAAATCTGCTTGAATTTTCAGAGGTATCTGCCAACTCGAGTTGCCAAGAGGATTGAGGAGATGGATGCAGCAGCAATCCAATCTTTCAGACGTCAGAGTTAGGGAAATCGATCAATAAAATCCTTAAGAGTACCAGAGCTGACAACCTCACCATGTTCCCCATTAACTTTCCTTCCTAAGGCTGTTTAAGTTATCAAAAGGAACCCAGTTACAGTAACTCATTTCATAACTTCTCCCCGTTTGTTTTGCCCAGGAACTGCTGGGTGTGCTTCGCCACTGACCTTGATGATCGCTCTGCAGAATGGGTAAGCCCATGTCGGTGTAAAGGATCAACAAAGTGGATCCATCAGGCATGTCTACAGCGATGGCTTGACGAGAAACAGAAGGGGAACAGCACAGGCCGGGTGGCGTGTCCGCAGTGCAACACGGAGTACTTGATTGTCTTCCCAAAGTTAGGTAAGCAACTAAGCTAAGTGTCACTGCCTTCAAAATCTACAAGGGAAATGACCTATCAAGGATCTTCGAAATGACCTATCAGGGATCTGCAGGTGTTGTATCCAATCAGCTACTAGCCAAATGGCAATTCCAATGTCAACTCAAGCCAGTGAGCCATTTGAATAATGTGTCCTAAATCAAGCCTGGAGTTACAATAGCAGCAATACCAATCAAGCACACCCATACAGCTCCTTGTGCTTTACAGTTGTGAGTTGACACCCAGTGAAATTATGTGAAACTGCTGTGGTGCGTACACAAGATGTAAAAATTCAAAGTAAATGTTATTATCTAAGTGTATATATGTAAAATACATTGAGATTTGTTTTCTCAGGGGCATACTCAACAAATTTATAGAATAGCTATAACAGAATCAATAAAGACCACCCAACTAGGACGTTCAACTCGAGTACAAAAAACAACAAACTGCAAGTACAAAATAAAAGAAATAATACTAATAAATAAATAAGCAATAAATATAAAGAACATGAGATGACAAGTTCTTGAAAGTGAGTTCATTGGTTGTGGGAAACATTTCAATGATGGAGCAATTGGAGTTGAGTGAAATTATTCCCTTTGTTCAGAAGCCTGGTGGTTGACAGGTAGTAACTGTTCCTAAACCTGGTGGTGCGAGTTCATGTACCTCCTTCCTGATGGCAGCAGTGAGAAGAGAGCGTGTCTTGGGTGGTGGGGGTCCCTGATAATTGCTGCTGCTTTCTTACTACAGTGTTTCATGTAGATGTGCTCAATGTTTGGGAAAGCTCTAGGATGGACTGGGCCATATCCATAACTTTTTCTAGGATTTAGATTTATTGAGGCTTATTCAAGAGGTTTTCTTGGAAATACAAGAAACTGCAGATTCTGGAATCTGGAGCAGCAAGCAACAAGAAACACAAATTTGACTGGGCATGAGTGAAAGAGACTTCAAGATAATTTGTTGAAGCGTGGTTTTCTGCAAACAATTCTATAAACATACATGTAGACCTCAATCCTATTTATAAGCCAATGTGGGCAGAATGCCAGACCACAATTCGCAGAGTTCTCTGTGCAACCAAGCAGCAACGAGATCCCCTCCAGACCTAAAGTTTCCATATGACGATCAATCAACTGATTGATAAGTAGATAAAGGTCAAGCATTTGGAGGATACACCAAATAAACAGCACACTGATTATATCTCCTTGTATGGTGATAAAATGTTTGCAAATGGATTGCCAAGATCAGAGAACAACTCAACCCAACCAACAAGCAACCTGCTGGAGGAAGTCAGGAGAGTTAAGACCTGCTGATTTCCTCCAGCTGACTGTTGTTCCACTGGTTCCTATGTGTGGATAATTGTGATTCCAAATAATGTGTTCAAATATCTTTTCCTATTCACCTCATCCTTAGAGTTGAACATGATTTCCATTAAAAGCGGTATTTGAGTGTGGCATCAAGGCATCCTCTGGTAAAACTAAAGTGAGCAGCCATCAAAAGAAAAACACATCATGAATGGAGTTGTTCCTCATAGCTTTTGGTTGCTGGAGATCAGTCATCCCAGCGACAATGATCAAGATAAAGAATCCCATTTGACTGACAGCCCATCAACCTCCTCTTCCCTCCATCACAATCTACAAAATGCCCTGTAGTAACTCGCATGCCTACTCCAAGAGTTTTCATTTACAGGTAGACAATAAATGTTGGCCCCTTGATGATAACATGATTTTGAAAATGGATAATGAATCCTGAGAGGTTCACCCAATTTTCTTCGATCCACAATACCACTATACATGGGAGCAAAATTAGGCCATTCATTCCACTCCATCAGTCAATCGTGGCTGATTTAGTTTTCCCTCTCAATCCCATTCTCCTACCTTCGTCGCATATCCTTTGACCATACCATCCTGTCACTGCTAGAAGAGCAGCATTTACCTAGTGTGTGGCTCAGAGCTGTGCTCCTGCTGGAGCAAGTGCGAGGCCTGAGCAGCTGCAGATCCCGCACATGGACAGACCAAAAGGATCACTCTGCAAATGTGTGTGCACATTCATTGGTACAGGGAATGGCAATTTCCTGTGGCAGATTCATAGCTTTTGCACCCACGCTATGTTTGTTGACTTAAGAGCAAATGGCAACCCTGGTTTCCTTACTCTCCAAGTGAACTGCCTCATACTTGTATGTTGAGATCTGTCACTGTAGGATTGTATGTTCTCACTGTGCTTTCTCCACTGTTGAGCACACCTACATGAAACACTTGCAGAAAAGCAACATCATCATCAGGGAACCCCCCCCCCCCACCACCACCACCACCATCACCACCACCCAAGACATGCTCTCTTCTCACTGCTGCCGGCAGGAAATAGGTACAGGAGCCTTGGGGCTCACAGCACCAAGTTCAGGAACAGTTACTTCTCCCTAATCATCAGGTCCTTGAACCCAAGGGGATAAATTCACTCACCCCATCATTGAAATGTTTCAATGTTCAGCCAATGAACTTACTTTCAAGGACTCTTCATCTCATGTTCTCAATATTTATTGCCTTCTTTATGTCTTTGCCCAGTTTGATATCTCTTGCACTCTGGTTGAATGCCTAGGTTGGTGTGGTCTTTCATTGATTGCGTGATGGTTATTATTTTACAGAGTTATTGAGTGTGCCTGCAATTTATCTCAGAGTTGTATATGCTGATATATATATATATAATTTTCCCTGAACTTTGCTGTACTTTATTGAAACCAAGATGTTCTGTGTCCAGATCCATTTTGCCTTCAAACTGTTGGAATACAGGTCTCAGTCTGGGATGAGACTTGACCTTGTGAGTTGAGATTGGTTGGAGAAAAATGTGCAAATTCATGTATTTATGTTTCTCACAACACAAAAGGCCATTCAACCTACTGAGTCAGTGCAGGTTTACAAGCCTACTACTTCCTAGTGATCTATCCACTAACTCACTTGTGCTGCATTCACTTCACCTCCTCCTGCCACCAGTGTGTACAGGGTCAAGTCACACTGACCAACTAACTTTCTTTGAGATACGAGAGGAAACCAGAGCACTCAGGTGAAACTCACACAGTCCTAGTAAGAATGTGCAAATTTCATAGGGACAGCAAAGGTCAGGATTGAACCTGGGGTCCTGGATATGTGAATTAGCAGTGATATCTGATTTGCTAACCATATACTTCCAACAAGCTTTGTAAAGGCAAGCAAATCAGAAACATTCTGTTAGTAAAGCAAGATAGAGACAAGTTATGCATAAGCGCGAGAAGTTATGAAAATAACAATGAAGCTGGCCTTGAATTCAGAGGGCAGAGGGGGCTCATCGGAACATGTGGCTTGTATTGTGTATTATTTTCAGTGAGGATTTGTCCTGACAGTTGTGTAACTCTGTTCTTCAGGTCCTGTGGTTTATTCCTTACACCAAATTGACCGCATTCTGTCCAAAGCCAGCCCTTTTGCAGCAGCCAGCATCGTGGTGGGGACTGTGTACTGGTCAGCAGTGACGTATGGAGCAGTGACTGTGATGCAGGTTGGTCCTCATGCCGGGTCTGTAAGTGGCACGATAGCATCACGGTTAGTGCAGTGCTGTGCACTGCCAGCTGTGAGATCACGGTTCAATTCCTGCCACCATCTGTAAGGATTTTGTATGTTTTTCCCTTGACTCATAAGGTCTCCTTCAGCTACACCGGTCTCCCTCCACATTCCAAAGACGGACCAGTTGGGGACCGTGCTGTGTTGGCGCCGGAAGCATGGCGACACTTGCAGGCTGCCCCCAGCACATCCTCGGACTGATGCAAACAACGCATTTCACTGTGTGTTTCGATATTTCAATGTACATATGACAAATAAAGTTGATCTTCCTTTAATTACAGCACATATTTTATGAATGAACTGCCTACAAAGGCTTTCACAGGAAAACTTCTAAATTGACTGCCCTTCCTGTAACTTAATTGACTAAGGACACTCATTATGTGCACAGAGTTCTGATCTGAATTATATGACTGTAGCTGGAACCTTTAGTTAACCTCACTCTTAAGGTTCATCAAGTGACTTGCTGTAGATTGAGGTATTTATGGTCTCTGCTCTACTGTATAAAAGAGAATGGTGTTTCTATATGTTTTTCACAAGCTCATAACGATTACAAATGACTTAACAATGTAATGGGCTGAGTCAATCAAACCCAGAAGACCCAAACCAATTCAAGTGTCCCAGAGATGTGGTAATAATCATACAATCGAACAGTAAGTTAAGCCTAATTTATTATCATAGAATAGAAAGCACAAATAAACCACAGAGAATGCTACATAGTAAGTTTCAAAGATTTCAGGGCTCACGATTCTCAGCCCCACTTGATTGGCACTGTTGTGGGGGAACTTGATTTCTGCTGTTGTCAGGAGAACTCTGAATTCCAACTCATGAAATCGCCCTGGGTCCGTCCTAGGCATCCTTCAATTGCGATTCTTCAGTCTAGGTGAAGTCCCAAGAAGTAAGGGAAAGGTGCCTCAATAAATAGGGGTTCGACCTACAACCATTGAGAGACAGATAAACCCTTTGGTCTTTTGTTCACGTGCCACTAACTCAGCATGGTTTCTTTCATTCAAACAACCTGATGCCACTTGTGCCTTGAGGCCAAGGAAGACTCCAGCTGCTGTCTGTAAGCTGTGAGCTCTCAAAGAGCTGAAGTGTCACTTGGAGTTGTTCAGACTTTCGTCTGACATTTCACAAAATTTTACCATGACTGTCAAGTACTTAGTGCAATCTGCTAATGTGCTTAGTATTGTAATGTAAGGAAGATTGTAATATAGGAAAGTTTGGTCAAGGCGACATCCATGACTTTCTCAGGACAGCTGCCAGACAGCCATCTAATTGTAGCTAGCCTGAAGCAGAAATAGATCTGTTCAGATTCGGATCAGTTTATTGTCATATACACCAGCAAGCCCCAGCCAAGGCAGCGTGTTGTGTCCTTGAGCAAGGCACTTAACCACACATTGCTCTAGTCCACCCAGCTGAAAATGGGTACCGACAAAATGCCGGGGTTAACCTCGCAATAGACTGGCATCCTATCTGGGGGGAGTCTCGTACTCTCAGTCGCTTCACACCATGGAAACCGGCATAAACACTGGCCTGATGAGCCTATAAGGCTCGGGAAAGACTTTAACATATACACCAGTTTGCGTTGTAATTTCTTGCTTGCGTGACATTGATAAACAATGTGTGTGGGAATAATAAATACTGCAATAAATCAAGGATCAACTTCATTCACCATAAACATTTACATGTATTAAGAAATTGCTGTGGTGTGTAGGTCAGGATACAACATGCAACAAAAAGCACCATTCAGCAATTAAATAATAAAGAATTATATAAAAATAAAATTAGAAGTATGGATATGGAATAAACTGCATGAATCCCAGTATGTATTTACAGTGTAGGCAGCATTATAAAAATTGGCTTAAAGTATTTAGAGTACAGTGATTAAGGTCATTGATAGAGGAGTAACTAAAATGATTAGATTAACTTCCTGAGTATAGAAACTTTTAAGATGGCGTGAAGTTTTTTTTTTGTATTTATTGCATTCTAGAAGGGAGTTTTTGTTTTTATTTTGATGAAGGAGTGATGAAGGGTTTCGGCCTGAAACGTCATCACTACCTCCTCCCATAGATGCTGTCTGGCCTGCTGAGTTCTGCCAGCATTTTGTGTTTTTAATTTGCTGGACTCACTGCTTCTGTCCATGTCACCATTGTTGGATTTGCTAGGTTTTGAGGGTGTTATTCCTTTGACTGAAGCCTGTGAATTTTTTTTCTATATTTTGATGTGGGAATGTCAGTTTCACTATGGCCACCAAAGAATGTTGACAAGCAAATCCAGAGCCCATTGGGGGAGTCCACACCAGAGTCTGTACAACCTGCTGCAGCCTTCCCACTTTCACCGCCGTCAGGATGCAGAAGATACTCCCCTTGAAGACCGTTTCTTCAGAGCTTCCTTTTCTCAGCCTATTTCAAAGTTCATGGCAGACCATCCTGGCTACAAAAGCAGCTATGGGCAGCCCCAGCAGGTTCTTTCTTTCTGCTACCTGCAAGGAAAGAGTCCGGATATCTTCAAAGGAAATTCTGTGACATTAGTGGTGGCATCACAGATGCAGCTTTCCATCCCTTTTGCCTCTGTAAAGCCATGTCCTTCACTCATGAGATAGTTATACATTTTTAAGTAAAAACAAATCTTAAGTAATGATCTAAATGAATTAGCAACATTAAATGCAATTTTTTTAATTTAAAAATCATTACTTTGATCTTCAGATGGTATTGTATAACCTATACTAGGTGGCGCCATTGAACCATTTCTCTGTGTTGTGAGCTGCTTAAGCATGCTTCTGGATACTCTCACTGCAATCTGTAGCCTGTAATCTTCCTTTAAGCAGCATACTTTTCAACCATGTAAACACACTAGCGATTTCTCAAGCTTCCAAAGGACTCAGCAGACATAACTCTCAAGCATGCAGGTATGGCGGCAGAGGCTCGAGAGATAAGGACAACAGAGGTGCTTGTGGGAGGCAGAGGAGCAGCTGTGGGATTGCTTCAAGTCGGTGGACTGGGCCATGTTCAAATACTCAGAGGATCTGATTGAATACACCATGGTTGAAACGGACTTTATAAAAGAAGTTGTAGATGTGTGTGTCCCCACAAAATCATTTGGAGTCTTCCTCAACTAGAAGCCCTGGATGAACGATGAGATTTGCCATCTGCTGAGGGCCTGATCAGAGGCATTCAGGTCTGGTGATCAAATAAGATGCAAGAGGTCCAGGCATGATCTCTGGAAAGCCAGTTCATGTGCAAATTGGCAATTCCAGACTGAACTTGAATCACTGAAGGATGCTCGACAGCTGTGGTAGGGCTTGAATGCTATTACCTCGTACAAAGTGAAACCAAGCAACATAGGTGACAACAAGACTGGTCGGAGATGAGCTCAATGCCTTCTATGCTCGCTTTGACTATCGGAATGTGGAAGAACCTTCACAAACTCCCACAGCCCAAATGCCCCTATGATTTCAGTCGTTGAGGCCAATGTGAGGGCATCTGGGCAAGATAGGGTTCCTGGCCGAGTACTAAAGACCTGTCTGCTCAACTGGCTAGAGTGTTCACTGCTATCTTTAAAACTCTTGCTTTGGCAGTCTGAGGTACCTCGCCTGATTCAAGTAGGTTTCAATTGTGCCGGTGCCTATGAAGAACGTGGTAGCCTGCTTCAATGACTATAGTCTTGTAGCACTACGTCCACTGTAATGAAATGCTTTGCGGGGTTGGTGGTGAAACACGTCAACTCCTGCCTGAGAAGTGACAAGGATCCAAATTGTCATCCAGAGTAGTCGGCCTGAACTTTGTGGGCCAAAGGGCCTGCTTTTGTGCAAAGATAGAAATGTTGTACGCAATGCACTGATTTTTGTCAATCTTTTGTACAAATTGTTGCAAAAATCACAGCAACTTCTTTATAGAATTTGATGAAGAAGGTGGTTGGAATATGCAAACACTGTGCCTCGGGGTGGAGAGTGACAAGTACTTGAATTTCCAATGTATGAAAGGTGATGGACCATACCGGTAAATGGAACTAATAAAGTTCCAAGTAAATTTATTATCAAGGTACATACAGTAAATATTACCATATACTACCTTGGGATTCATTATTTGCAGGGATTCTCTTGCAGGGATATCTTGAAGGAAAAGATACAACAGAATCAATAAAAAACTACGCACAAAAGATTGATAATCAAAAAAGACAAATTTTGCAAATACAAAAATAAATAAATTAACTGAATAATATTGAGCACATGAGTTATAGAGTTCATAAAAGTAAGTCCATGGGTTGTGCAATCAGTTTAGTGTTGAGATGTGTGATATTATGCATGGCGGCTCAGGAGCCTGAAGGTTGAAAGTGAATAACTGCTTTTGAATCTGGTTGCGAGGGACCTAAAACTCCTCTCCCTCCTCCCTGATGGCAGCAGCAGAGAGAGAGCACAGCCTGAAGATGGATGCTGCTTTCTTCTAGCAGCACTCCTTGTAGATGTGCTCGATGGTATGGACAGATGTGTACTTAATGTGGATCGCAAAGGTTAATACTGCATTGTGTAGCACTGACTGGGTTTTTGAAAGTATGGATGAGATGGAAAGCGAGAGTAACTCCTATAATTTATGCTGTTCTGTATGACAAAAGGTATTGAAGAGCACAGTTTACTAACTCAGTTTGCCTTGATCTTTCCGTAGGTCGTTGGGCACAAGAAAGGTCTGGACCTAATGGAGCGGGCGGACCCTCTCTTCCTGCTGATGGGGCTCCCCACCATTCCAGTGATGCTCATTTTGGCCAAGATGATCCGATGGGAGGACTTTGTGCTTCGGATGTGGCGCAAGTACTCCAGCAAGCTTCAGGTTCTCAGCAGCATTTTCCCAGGTGAAGCACCAGCCTCCATTCAACTGATCCCAGTTCAGACTGACATTATTACAGGGCCCTTAATGAATCGGGTTAAAAGTCTGGCTGTGATCTAATTCTCAGTGGTCATGGTGCATTCACACACTGAGACTAATCAAGAATTGGGAGTAAATGTTAATTGGGGTTTTTATTAGAGCAGACAGTGGACAAAAATGGGGCTGATCAACACAGCAAGAAACTAGTATTCCCTGATTTAAGGGAAATACATATATGTTTCTTGAAACTCACCAAGTTATGCATTATCTGAAAGTGATGGGAGCTGCTTACTATTGGCAATGGAAAGAGAATTGTCTTAAGTGCATGCTTGGAAATTTTGGGAGACAATTGGGAAAGAATAGAGGAGTGGGAATAATTGGATAATTATTCCAAAGATGAAGTGGATGAATGGCTTTCCCTGCGAAGGTTCATTTCCATGACTGTCACCAGTGGGAGGGTATGAATAGTCGGTGCAGGTGATCAAACCCAGGACCTGGGCTCAAGTTTGGTTTAGTTGTATGGATTAACATCACTGCTTATTATGAATCTAACACCAACCCTGAGCTGAGGGATAGTCAATCCAAGTCCTAATTCAACAACAAACAGGAGAAAGTCTGCAAATGCTGGAAATCCAAGCAACATACACAAAGTGCTGCAGGAACTCAGCATTTTGTTTGTGTTGCCTAATTCAACAACAGCAACTTTCATTAGTAGAACACCATGTGACATGCTAATACATACCAGATTTATTTGCACAAAAGCAAGGAAAGTTCAAGTGGGGAGTTCCAGAACCTGGCACAAGGTGGCAGAATGCACAGCCACAAGTGTTTTAAACAAACTGAGATGAGCAGCAGTCCTGTAGAGATACAGCAGGAGGAGGTTGGACTCGTAGGTTAAAATGCACAAGGACAGGCCATTCAGTTCAGTGCAATGTTTCCTTCTCCATTGCATACTGTACTTCCCCAGATTCTCTGCTTAATCATTTATATCTGGTATTGAATCTTCATTGATTTCTTCTTTCTTTAGCCATCTTTTTATTGATTTCAAAGGAGTATAAATACAGACAGGAGGAGAATTATCTCAAATGTATATATATCAATAACAAAACAAAGTGAAATAGACATTATCAAAATCATACATAGTGTTAAGCTTGTATATAACATATATAATAAAAAAGGCAACTAATTCTCCTCTTATCAGTTCATAAAGAAAGGAAAAAAAACTTCAAATTATTAATTAAAGAAGAAGAGAAAACCCCACTACACTATACAAAAAAAAACAGGACTGGGCAGTCCATTCTGAGGATACAACCAAAGAAAAGAAAGACTTTCTGATCAAATCTAAAACTTCGAAAAAGAAATTGGAAGAGTAATAAATCAAATCAAATCAAATGAAAATATTGAATAAAGGGTCACGAGATTTGCTCAAATTTAAAGGATGTATCAAATGTCCGACTTCTTATATTCTCTAAACTTAAACAGGACATAATGGAGGAAAGCCAATAAAAGACAGTAGGTGGATTAGAATCCTTACACTTCAGTAAAGTGGCTCTCCTAGCCAATAAAGTTGAAAAGGCTATCACACGTTGAGCAGTAACAGGAATATTTCCTGGTTCCGATGGGATAATCCCAAATATTGCCGTAAGTAAAACGTTATCATTGATTTCTTCATCTACTAGCTGTTGGCTATCCACTGAGACAGTTCATCCTGTGCCTTTATATAGCACAGCTTGAGGTTTTAGTGTTCAGTTTTGAAGGTTGATGCCATTAGATGACTGGATGGATTAAATTTTTAAACTAGATTATATAAGATTCTTTCAAGCAAACTGTTGGGGGTCGTCTATCTGTCTCTCACTGTGGCTTTTCATACCTGTGTATTTTTCAGGTTGCGGATGTTCCATTCCTCGTATACCCGCGGAGACCAACTACCGAAGTGATCATGCGTCTGTCTCTCGCATCCTATGCGGTGCGCTTGTCTTCCCAACAATATCCAGCTTAGTCGGCAAGTTGATATTCAGCAGCGTGAACTCCAATCTGCAGCGAACTATTTTGGTGAGAGTGCAATCTCCTCTGTTGTTTCCACCTGCTCTAAGGTTCTTCATTTGCTCTGCCCATCCATCTGTAACTTTGACATGAGATGAAACCGGTTCTGAAGCTCTGCTGTGATCAGAGTGCATCCTGCTTCCTAGCATGGGTCAGCTGTACAACTTTCACACCTAATTTAGCCCAATACCAAGTTTTGTGTGTCTTACAACCCTGCCATCATGAGTTTTCTATTGTCAATATCCAAAACCCATTGTTGCTATTGGAAGGAGACCAGAGAGCTCTGAGTTGCTGCCTAACATTCTTTTCTTGATCAGCATCAATAAAAATAGATCAGCTATATACATACCTCTGCTACTTGAATCCATGCAGAGTAATCCATTCCTTAGAGCACTCTTAAGCTGTTCCTAAATATATGATTATGCCTAAATTAATCCAAGAATTCTGGATTCTTGGTTTTTTTTTGTTTTTTTTTGTTACAGATTTTAGGAAGAAATTGGGTGGTCTCTGCTCTCCATGCATCTGAAACAGTAGTAGTAGTAGTATTACCACTCAAGTTGACTACGGTGTTCTCCTAAGCCAGTGTTATTCTCTGAATGGAGAATGCCTGTGCGTGACTTTAGTTAACTTGAGGAGGCTGATCCACTGGCAGCCACCACGCACAGTCCTTGACAGATCAGGATCAAGGTCCAGTGGCATTGAACGTAAAGGCTGAGAACCCCTCACTGCTGCAGTCTTCCTTCTCCTTCACTGCCGTTGTGACGTGTCGTCATCTTGCGTCAGCTCCACCGCTGAGGTCTTGGTAGGATTGCTCCTTGTCTGGGAATCTCCCCCTTAACTTTACCACCATGGGTGACCCTGCCAGGAGCTAAGCTCCCGGTACCATCCTTCTCGGGAACTCACAACAAAACGAGATGACGAATCTCGGAGAAGTTATCTGAAATGAATCTCAGTAAACTCCCATTAATTAGGCAACCTCCACAGGCTCGTATGCAAGTGGCTCGTTAACCAACTCTGCTTACTGCCACATGAATTGGAGGTGAAACAACCAACTTTCACAAACAATACCAACATTAGTCATGTCCTCATGACTTGGACTTATTGAACCATTATTAGTAACAGATGAATTTTGTGAATTGTAAATGAAAGTAGTATATCTCACCATAGGAATGGATAAAACACTTGGTTTCCCAGCTGCATCCTCTGCCAGCCTGGCTAGGGGTTTCCTGACTCTCTGTGACCTCCTTATTTCACCTTCAGCTTCTCCAGCTTCAACCACTCCTGGCTCTTCCTGTCTATCACTTGAACCTTCCAACAGCTCAGGTCCTGCTGTTCCATGACTGAATTTCGTTTAAGCAGGGGCTGCTGAACTTCTTCAACGTCCGCTGGTGCTAACCGGCGAGAGCTTTCTCAGGAACGGGTGTCCTCAATCGCTCTAATAGTGTGGCAAGTACTTTTGGAGCAACCAACGTGAGACTCGTCAGTAGAGAAGGCACTTCTCATTCCATTATCTTCGCAGTTAATCCACTGCGAATCCGCATTCCTTGGGCATCGGTGAATCACCAAAGTTGCATAACTTCGAAGTCAACTTCCTCAATCCAGAAGAAAGAGGGGCAATCAGCATCCCACATCTGAGGACAAAATCTCTTCCTGAGGTCATCCTGTTTGCGTAGACAGCCAAAGATTTCTGCAGATCAGGTCTCACTAGCACTCCTGCAGGTAAGCGTAACTCTTCTTCCCGATCATGAGGAGCATCCAGCTGGATGGCCGAGGCTTTGGGCATGCCAGCTAATTTGGGGTCTTCTGACTCTCTAGCTACTCCTCCAGACATAACATGACAGGTTTAGACTGGGTGTACTGCATAGTTCCTCGCTTCTACTCATCATCCTGCTTAGGAGGAACTTGCACCTTCTCAAAAGCGGCTCTGAACACAGGGTGAACGGACAAGCCTTTCGAAAAGTTCTTTCCATTTCTCTCTTTGCATGCTCCCATGAGCCTTCTCATAATGGAAGTATTCATTCACACAAGAAAGGAAGCTCCAGCCTTTTCAACTAGATCCAGGCAGACCGACATTGCTGTGTCAATAATCTTAGTTACTCCGAAATCTACTTCTGAAAATTTTAGTTTCAACGACAAATAACCACTGTATGGGTACTCAAATACTAAGCCCCCGAAGTGGCATCAATGGTAAATGCATCAAATACAGGTTGTAAAAGGATCCATAAAGCACAGTAACTTGACAACCTGTATCAACTATAGCTCTAACATAAATACCTTCAATCCACTTGGATACATCAGAACTTGGTCCCATTAAACCTTCAGAGGTAGTGTTTTGCACTTTATACACTGATGGGGACGTATCCTCTCCAAATTACCAGCCTGTCCCTTTACTGGATTCTTCCACAGATTGGCCCCTTTTCTTCTCCGTTTGATCAATTGCTGGTTTACTTTTTGAAGATTTTCCTGCCCCTCACAATCTCATTTGATTAATCGAGAAACCCTTTTCAGCAGCATTCCTCTATGTTGTAAGTCCTACAAGCAGGTCCGGTTTCCCAAGGGACGTATCACATTTAGCTGAGACATTATCAGACGTCCATCAAATCAGCTCAACTTGAAGGTTTTTCCACCTTATTCCTCAAAGGATCCATCTCTGTGGCATCAGGGGTCACTTCAGCAGTAGAGGCTACTGAAGACGCTACTCGGCTTTTGGAAATGTCCTGCTTCTCCAATCCTCCTCTATAACTTCTCCGAGTAACTCTGTAAAATGGAGGAGGGCGCAACTCGTGGATCATTTGAATACATCGAGCAGTCATGTCACATGACATTGCGCCCTCCATCCTCAAGCTATTTCTCTCAGTTGAATTCCCCTTTTGTGGCACAAACAATGCACCAGTTTCTCCAAGGTGAAAAGGTAGGCAGACAGCTTTTCTCCTTCCTCCTGGAATGTGTGCCTAAACTTCATCCGAAGACCAGCTGCATTTCCAGCAGTGCCAGAAGTATCTTTCAGAGCTTGCAGGTAATTAGCTGACGTGCCTAATGGGTTTTCGGCCTTTATCACTATATCAGCTGTTGGACCTTTGAAGCACTCTACTAGTCTCCGTTTTTCACATTATCTGAGTACTGAGTACATTCAGTAACTGAGATGTCTGCTCTATCCAAGCCGCCTTCCTCAACGGGTGTGAGGTTGACTCCAGAGAACACCCCCAGTCTATGAAGACTTTGGCTTTCCGCATTTACACTTGTGCATTTATCAACCAGTGCTGTAATAGCCAAAATGGGCTCAGTATTTAAGTCAACTGCTGAAGGACCCGTTAGACTTTTAACATCAGAAACTCTTTTTCCTTACTTTGAAGAAACGACAACTTGTCTTCGCCCTCAGTTACATGTCCTCTTTCTCTAAAAATATGGACTGCCCATGGCCCCGCCTGTCCAGGGTCTCCCAACCTATGAGGCAGCGCAACTTCAGTCACGTCACTGTTAGTCTGGATTAAGACGACACCCTTATCAGTCAGTTGTTCAAAATGCTGTCAATCATCAGAACTTTCCGTAGAACTTTTGTGGAACTCAGCACTCTCTGAGTGACCATTCATCAGGAATTCCGTCATCCACCTCACTCAAAACACAAGCATTATTTCTGGATAATCTCTTTGAATTGCACCAAACCTTAATCTCTGAGGCATCCATATTAAAGTACCTAGTCACTTTCCCTGACACTAGTTTAAACACAGGCTTGAACACACAAACCATTTAATCAATTCTAAAACAGCAGTCATAAAACATTCGAGAATCCCTGGACAACTGTAGCCTCCCTTCACTGGGCTCGTATGCAAACCTGGCTCATTACACTGCTCTGCTAACAGCCATGTGACTTAGTGGTGAGAAGGCCACCTTTCACAAACAATATATGTCTCAGTTCGGTAGGAATTGGGGTTCAACCAAACAGGACTGTTCTAATTCAAGAAACCTCGATTTGTGTGAATGCTGTGAAAATACTGCCCATACACCATTATCGGTTGGCAAGAAATATCAGATTGTACACCACTTAAAATTATGAAGAAAATATATTTACAGATTTAAGCTTTATTGAACAGTTAGTAGGAAAAAGAAAAAAAAAGGACCTATTACAGTGAAACCAGTCTAATGTGCACATAAAATGGGAGCTCATCCTGAGTTGTCTTTTGCTCACGTACTGGACCAACAGTCTGTGTGAAAGCACACCACATTTCCAACTTCGCTCAACATCCATCTTGAACAAACGGGCTCTCTCGGAAGCATTGGCCCTTCCTCCTTGCAGCCATTCATCTGCACAATGCATTCGTGCAACTGGGATGCTCCTTCCCTGGGCATTCTCGGGCATCTTCTTCCCTATCCCCTCTGTAGCTCCCGCCAAAAATCTCTTTCCACCATGCTCTTCCAATTCCACCATCCTGATTGGCTAACTTAACATTCCTAAGTTGAACAACAGGGCTTCTTATCTCTAGCCAAAGCCAAAACATTCTACCAGCAGGACATACTGCTTTTGCAGAACCTGCTAAAATATAATGCCTACAGCATAGCAGTGGAAATCTTAACTCGGGGATTAGAAAAGCCCATAATTCCTGAAGCAATGGCTTCTGCGGTTGTAAATATAAAGTTTGAACATTGCATCTTTCTTTGAAAGTTTCCCATGACCAGTGACAGCTAATAATAAGTTCATCAGATAGAAGTCTTTACCAATTTAAACTTCAGCGGGGTAGGATTGAGGGGTGTTGCGTTTTCTGCTCTTCAGGAAGTTGCTTTCCAGAGGCCATTAGTGGAAGGGTGCATTAGGACCTAGGATACAGAATAAGTAGATATTGAAATTTTGGAGTGGGGTGTTTTGGGTGAATAAAGTTAAACCTTTTTTATATTTAAAAAGAAAATAAATGGATTGACCAGACAGACTGGGACTTCTGCTACCTCTTTGAGAATGTTGGCACAGGAGCATCAGACCAAACAACATCTTGTGCTGTAAAGTCCTATGATTCTAATGGATATTAAGGGATTGGAGAGTTGGCAACGTGAAAAAAAAAGCACAATCTCAAATAAGAAAACTTGAGTGTAATTTGTAGGAAGCAGCCTTTACTATCCAGTGTCATTTTTCAGTGCTTCATTGGCCTGATTTGTTCTAATTACTCTCCCTCTCTCTCACTCACACTCTCATATTGTAGGGAGGAATTGCCTTTGTTGCTATCAAGGGGGCTTTAAAGGTTTACTTCCGGCAACAGCAGTATCTCATCCAAGCGAACCGCAGGATTCTCAACTACTCCGAGAGGGAAGAGGAGCAGGAAGATCCACAGGAGGCCTACGAGGACTCGAGCAGTGACTAAAGCAGGGAATGCTCAGCCTTGATCTGGGCAGGCACAGACCCAGTTAAGTTCCATCTCCCCGGATTGCTGGAATTAGCGTTTAACGTTATCCCACTTGAAGCGGATGTGGTGCTGCAGCCACATTTGCTGAGGTTTAAAATGCAGCCCGGCTGAGTTTTCCAATCCTGTCACCTTATTGGACAAATATTTGCCCTGATTTTTAACTGCCTGTTTCTCCTTTAATTGCTTTTATTATTATGATTCAGTAGTTGGGAGGAATACATGTCTATTACCACAAAATAATTTACTGGCATCCACTAAAGCTCACAGCCGTGCTCTCAAATATGCCGATTTGGACAGCTTTCTCATGGGGGGGTGGCCCCTCGTGCCTGAGCTCTGTACGTCAAACCTGCTTCTGTTGTAGTAAAGCTGTAATGAAACAGGTTTAATTCTGTCATTCTGTGGCCATGGGCTGAATCTCAAACCAGCCACAAATGGACACTTTGAAGCCCCAGGAGGAAAGAGCTGGTGATATCCCTTGTGGTTGACGCTGGCTGCCAGGTTGTGTTGGGAGTTCAGACACTGAATTATGATATTTCTTTCTTGTATTATCTTCACGAAACAAGACCATAGTTAAATACTGACAATTAACTGGAGCTTTACAAACTTGATCACAGAGAACATTTAATTGTGCTCATTGCATAGGCTACATTGGGAATTGGTCAAAGATTGGGCTTAGTCTTTCAACCCTTAAATCAAATTGTACATCTAAATAAGTGATTTTATACATATTTGAAAAGTAGGACATTGTAGATGAAGAGACTTTCAGTATCTTCATAACAATTTATCTCCAGAAAATTTATTATTAAATTAAGTTTTCTTTCTGTGCTGCCATAGCAACCATGACAATTGCTATCAAATTTGTTTATTTTTTATTTGTATAAAGCTGTTTGAAATAAGTTGATGAAAAATAAGGATTCTGAAGAAATTTAATTTAATAAAAATGGCACCTTATAAATTGTCTCTGTTTGTCCTTTGAGTGTTGTCCTTTGTCCTTTGTCAGTCATTCATAAAGTCAACGGGGCCATTTCTAACTGCATGTGACTTCAGGCCCCTTACCATTTATTTTCCCTGGCAACTACTGCAGGGAGGTGTACTGTTTTGAGTGTTGCTGGTTGGGGCAGAGGCATCACAGTACATGTGTTTCCTGTCTGGAGAAGTCCTGTAGTCCCATAGTGCTGTGCAAAAGTCTTGTGCTCCCTAGCTATGTATATACAGTATGTGCCTAAGACTTTTACACAGAACTGTAGTAATTCTATGTATTGTACTGTACTGCTGCCACAAAAACAAATTTCATGATGTATGCGAGTGATGATAAACCTGATTCTGATATTGGGTCTCTATTATTGGACTGAGCGTGGGAAGGAAGCAGGGAGAGAGCAAACATCATTGGGAGAAGAGGAAGGAAGGAGCAGGAAACACCAGAGCCATATTGTGTAATTATCAATAAACCATTGTTTGGAATCAAATAACCTTGTCAGGTGTCCCAGATTGGTGTGTCTGCACCCATGCCACCCCATCCCGGCACCTGTTCCAAAATTCCTCCCATGGCTTTCCACTGCATGTTGGCAAACACAGTACTCTACAAAAGTCTTGGGCATCCGATCTCCCTCTCCCCTTCAAAATGAGACACAGCAGGCATCATCCTGAGGCCCTTCTGAAAGGAGAGGCCTATTCAACTCTACATGACATTTTATATGCTAAAGATCAAAGGACAATTCTATATTTACGGAGTATCTATGATGTTTTCTTTGAATGACGTATAACTGTTTCACACCCACGCTACAGACACTCAAGTGAATGTTAAATCTGCATTGTCTGATCTTCCAAATAACCGCTGTTTTCACGGCTCTTAGGAACCCATTGTCCAGGGCTGCATTTTAAATTTAATCTACAGTCCATACTGAGATCTGAAGATTGGTGGCTGAAGTTAGCTACTGAAGTTAATGTTTTGCCATACACCCCATATCCAGACTATACTCCAACAGGGATATGGGATCACTGTCAGATCATAGGAATTTGTGCAAATTCCACGTAAACACTCGGGGTCAGGATTAAAACCAGGTACTCGTTGCTATGAAGTGTCATTCCACAGTGCTGCCTCATAAAATTACAGTACTTTTCCACGGTACTTTTGGTTAAAAGTACTGACACCTACTGGTCTGAAGCCATGTATCAGTTGATTATGGTGACTTAATATTCCATTAACTTATTTAGCTCAATGCTTAACACTGTCTCAGACACGTCTGCTGTGATCTGTGACATTCAAACAAATAACCCAGTTAGTGTGCTCTGTGGAGTGACGCTTGCTGAAAAGAGGACTGAACAATGACGGCATTGAATTTGGACAGGATAACCACCAAGTCAAAATACTGGGCTCAATCAAGGTTTGCAAGTGCTGGACATTCATGCCTACAAGACAAGATCAGGACCACAACCTCTCCCCATTTCCTACCCAAGTCAATATCCTCTGCATTAAATCTCTTTGACATTTACACACATTCAGAATAATAAATGACCTATTTAAATGTGGTTATTTTTATATAAATATTTTATATTAGTGTTATATTTTATATTAGTGCATTTATATTAATGTTATGTTTTATATTAATATATTATACAAAATTTTATATAAAACAAATATTATTCAAACATTTAAAAATAAAATTAAAGGACTAAATATGCACATATTTAACCTGACTTAACCAAGTGAAATAAAGAAGCATTCTCCTGACAGTCTGTTTCCCTACTCGTCAAAATGCAGTATCTGTGCCAGGTTAACCTGCTGTGCATCCAATTGGCAGATTTCAGCCTGTCTCCAACTTAACTATGGGCAATTATAATTGTATGAAGGTAGTGTTGTCTGGAAAAAGTAAGCTAATTGACAGATCAGTAGATGAACAGAAACAGATATTCAAATGGCTGGTCTATAACCCTCTGCAGGAATGTATCCTAATTAGAAAGAGGGTTTGCATGAGAAAGAGGCACAGCAGTTAATGAAAAAAGTCAAGCACAATGCTGAGTTGGAAAGTGGACATAAGGTTGGCCCAGTTGGTTCAGAGGAGATTCACAAGGATGATTCCAAGAATGAAAGGGTTATCATACAAGGAACATTTGATGGCTCTGCGTCTGCTGGAATTCAGAAGGATGAGGGGGAATCTCACTGAAACCTTTTAAATGTCTTAAGGCTGAGACAGAGTAGATGTGGAAAGGATGTTTCCCATGGTGGGAGAGTCTCGGACAAGAGGGCACAGCCTCAAGACAGAGGGGTGCCTTTTCAAAACTCATTTTGGGTGTGTTGGTGTGAAGATCTTGGTGTACAATCCAAAGGAAGCATGAATGCATTGTAACTATAGGAATTGTCCTGTTCTTACCTTTGTTCTTTAACATATAAAAATGTGATTTTATATTGGAGCCAGGGGGCCTCTTCCAAAAGTGTCTCCAATAAGAGGCTTGCTTGTCGTGATGAATAAAAACTTCTATAACACCAGCCTTAATATTTCTCTGATTACTTCAATCAGAGTCACAACAGTTGAAAGTTTTCATAACTCACTAAATTCTGAGTGGATACCCAAAGATGAGAAAACAGCCAAATCTGATTCCCATGCTCAGAAAGGCATGTGACTATAGGCCAATTAAATTGTTGCCCAGATGCAAGAGTCAACTAAAAGAGGAACTAATTAATCTTTAAAGAATACTTAATATAAGCAAACCTAGTCAATGTGGCTATATAAAAGGTAAATTATGTTTAAGAAATTTGATCCAGTTCTTTGAGGATATGACAGGAGGTGTTGATACAGGGGACCCTGTAGATGGAGTATATTTAGATCTCTGAAAAGGCTTATGACAAGGTGCTATATATGAGGCTGATAATTGAAATTGAAAGCTCAAGTTATTAGAGGACATGTGTTATAGTTTGAATACTGGCTGTCACATAGAAAACAGAGTGTTGGAATAAATGGATCATTTTTAGACTGGAGGATATAACCAGTGAAGTGCCCTAAAATCAATCCTTGGCCCTCAATTTTTTTCTATTTGCATTAGTAACCTGGCTCCCTTGTAGACATAGATGGGTGAATTTATAACAGGAGACAAGTAAACAGACATTAAACTAATGTGTCTGTCTTCAAAGTTCAAAGTAAATTTATTATCAAAGTACATATGCAACCAGATACAATCCTGAGATTCATTTTCTTGTGGGCATACTCAATAAATTCAAAATAGAATAATAACCATAACAGAATCAATGAAAGACTGCACCAACCTGGGCTTTCAACTAATGTGCAAAAGACACAAACTGTGCAAATACAAAAAGGAAAAAAAAGAATAATAATTAATAAATATCAAGAACATGATAATGAAGAGTTCTTGAAAGTGTGACCATAGGTTCTGGGAACATTTCAATGTTGGAGTGAAGTTATCCCCCTTTGGTTTAAGAGCCTGATGATTGAGGGGTAGTAACTGTTCCTGAACCTGCTGGTGAGTGTCCCGAGAAAACTAAAAAAAAGGAATATGTATAAGTAAAAACAATGTGGTACTGGAAAGTCCACAACTGATGGACTCACTCTCAAGGACTCTGCAACTCATGTTCTCACTATTTATTTTTGTATTTGCACTATTTGTCTTCTTTTGCACATTGGATGCTTGTCAATCTTCGTGTATAGTCTTTCATTGATACTATCGTATTTCTTCATATTATATTCCTGTGTATGCCCACAAGAAAATTAATCTCAGGGTAGTATACAGGGACATATATGTATTTTGATAATGGGTTTACTTGAACTTTGATGAGAAAAAAAAAGCTGATAAATCCCCATGAATCAATGACATACTTGAGATTTGAAAGAGGTGGTGCGGGATATAATGAAAGCATTAATTCCACTGATCCTGCAATTATTCCTGTTTGGAAGGTCCCAACTGTGAAGCCTGTATGTAATGAGGGAGGGAGGTAACTATTGACCTACTCTGTTTTTATTAATGAGGATGACTTTAATTTCAGATTTATTTTGAGCCTGATTTACCATTCATGTACACTCAGTAGCCATTCTCTTAGGTATATCCGTACACCTGCTCATTAATATAAATATATAATCAGCCAATCATGTGGCAGCAACTCAATGCATAAAAGCATGCAAACATGGTCAAGAGGTTTAGTTGTTGTTCAAGCCAAACATCAGAATGGGGAAGAAATGTGATCTAAATGACTTTGACCGTGGAATAATTGTTGGTGCCAGACGGGGCGGTTTGAATATTTCAGAATTTGCTGATTCCTGGGATTTTCACACACAACAGTCACTAGAGTTCATAGAGAGAGGTGCGAAAAGCAGAAGGCATCCAGTGAGTGACAGCTCTGGACAAAAGTACTCCGTTGCTGAGTGAGGTCAGAGGAGAATGGCCAGAATGACAGGAAGGCGACAGCAACTCATGTAACCACACGTTACAAAAGCGGTGTGCAGCCCAGCATCTCTGAAAACACAACAGGTCGAACCTTGAAGTGGATGGGCTACAGTAGCAAAAAACCATGGGCATACACTCAATATAGGAGGTACCTAATAAAGTAGCCACTGAGTGTATATTATGACTGATCTTCCACTTCAGCCTTTAACTGTAACTATTCCCATATCCTTTGAGTTCTTTCATTTCCAGAAATCTATTAATCCCTGTTTTGATGAGGCCTCTTCAGTCCTCTGTTGTGGAGAATTCTAAAGACTTACGGAAGAAACGTTATACCATGTGATTCCTAGTCCTCGACAGCACAGCCAAGGGAAACATCCACTCATATTTTGTAAGTTTCAATGAGAACACACCCAGTGGACCGACTCCAATTAAATTTCCCAGTTACCCTGTTAGTATTCAAATTAGTGTCTAAGGACAAATGGTCTATAGCTGGCTACTGGTCCAGTACTTTTACCACTATGCTACTGCTCCTTTGTAAATGACACACAACTTAGGGTCATACTCAGAAGTATAGTACGTGTTTCATTAAATCTTGGCACAGTCATTGGCTAACAAACTGCTGCACTTTCATAATCCACTAATATTGTGGGTATTCATGAAGTTAAACTGAAGTTTGCCTTTTTGAAATCACTATTCAGTGTATTATTTTACAATCAGTGTTTAAAATACATAGCAGTTTTGGACTGCCTGTGTAATGATAATATGAAAATTTCAATTTGTTTCCTGTGAATGTTAACTATTACTTTGAACAGTCTCTGATTTGCTACTGATGAAGAAACTCAAAAATGAGGTTTCATCACAGAACTGGCATTGGCTGTAACTCTGTGCTGTGTGTGGACAGCTGCATTTTCTATGGGCCCATCTCATGAGGTTCAGCTGCCGACAATGCAGACCGGATGGACACTGCCAACTCGAATCACAATCGATCCATTTTACCCTCAGCTTGTTGATGCTCAGTGCTTGCCAGCCCAAATCAGGACACAGGTGCCAAATCTCTTACATTGTTCAGAAGTATCAATGTTACAGCAATATCAAGTCAAATTAAAAATAAAATTTAGTATCACAGTACGTATATAAGACACAGCAGCAGGATTCAGCCATCAGATCCTTCAGTTCTATTCTGCCATTCCATCATGGCTGTGCCCTCTGATCCTGGACTCCCCCACCATAGGAAACATCCTCTCCACATCCACATTATCCTGGCCTTTCAATATTCAACAATTTCAAAGAGATGTTACCAGATACCTACCTTGAAATTCAATTTCTTGCAGGTGTTTACAGGAAAAAAAATACAATAATCTTTATGAAAAACTATACATAATCAAAAACTCACAAACAACCAATGTGCAAAAGACAGATTGTGCAAATTAAAAAAAATACCGAGAAAGAGTTGTATAAATCCCTTGAGAATGAGTCTGTGGATTGAGCTGTGGTGAGTGAAGTTATCCATGCCAATTCAAGAGCCTGAAGGTTGTAGAGTAATTACCGTTCCTGAACCTGGGAGTGTGGGATCTAAGGCTTCTGTAGCTCCTGCCTATTGGTGGTAGCGAGAAGAGAGCATGACCTGGATGGTATGGCAGAGCTCCATGTAAATGTGTTCAATATGGGGAGAGCTTTGCCTCTGATGGACTGGGCTGTGTCCACCATTTTCTGTAGACACTTCCCTTTCTGGGTATTAGTGACTTGCAAATTACGGTCTCCCTGTACATGACACGGACAGCCACGGGCACAAGGATAGCCTCCATGTCTCCAAGACACATTATGCCGTTGTTTCTCATATAACAGGGACGGTAGGTAAAGGAGTGATCCTTAAATGAATCACAGTGATTGTCAAACTTTAGGCAAACTACATACAAAGCAAACAGTACGTATTTCCGAAAGGTAGTTTCAAAAGCAGTCAGAAAAGGTGCCCAGCTGAGTTGGTGAAATGTTCCTTTGCACAGGGAAGTAAATTTTGTTTTCCCAGAAATTGCAACAATTAAGAGGCATTTAGACAGGTAACACACACAAAATGCTGGACGAACTCAGCAGGTCAGGCAGCATCTATAGAAATGAATAAACAATCGCTGTTTTGGGCCAAGACCCTTCTTTAGAACAGGCACATGAATAGGCAGGGAATAGAGGAATATGACCATGTGCAGGCAGGTGGGATTAAGTCGATTTAGCATCATGGTCAGCACATACATGATAGGCCAAAGGGCCTGCTGTTGTGGCTGTATAGATTTATGTTCTATGTTCAAAAGCTGAGTTTTCTTTATAAAACTTATGTTCCTTATAAGTGTTGTGACAATATCTCCCTCCCACTAGGGGTGTGTTTTCCAGATTCCAACTCCCTCTGGGTGAAAAATTCTTTCTCAGAATGGCCTATTCCTCATCTTAAACCTTTGCCCTCTGATTTTAGACAGTCCCGCTGTGGAGAAAATTTCCCTACAGTCCAGGCCCCTTCATCACTTGCAGGCTTCTGTCAGGCCCAGCTTAAACTGCTCTGCTCTGTGGAGAACAAATTCAGTTGAGTTGGCCTCTCTTTGTAACTGACACACTCCATCCCAGCAGCATCCTAGTGTTCAATGCACCGACAAACTAAAGTCTGCTTAATTCCACCTCCCCCCCCCCCCCCCCCAGACGGCAACCTGCCTTTCCAGAAAATCTAGTCTGGTGAACAGGAGAATATACTCAGTGACTACAATTGCAATAATATTTCTTCTTGTAAAGTTACAAGAAGAATTTGGACTTATATTGACCTCCAGATTGAGAAGATACAGCCCATGATAGAAGCAAATAAAGTCCACAATTCAGGAGAGATGATTGATGGTGTAGAAAACTTCAGAATGCAAATTCTGCATTTGAGCCATGTTTCTTCACCGCTAACTTAAAAGGAGCAAGACTATGTCATCTTTGCGGCAACACACAATGCACTGGAGGAGCTCAGCGGGTCAGGCATGAGGGAAATGGGTAGTTGACATTTCGGGCTGAGATCCTTCAATGTGTTATCTGTCCACTTCTGCCCATGGCTGCTGCCTTGGTCTGCAGAGTTCTTCCAGCTTTTTTCTGTGTGGTGCTCCTGATTTTCAGCACCTGCAGTACCCTGTGTCTCTATATCACACACAATAATGACTTTGGCTCACTTTTTGGAGTGGGGAGTGGGGAGGTGGTCACTGTGGTAATATGGAGAGTGGCTTGCACAAACGGGCAGGGTAGCCATCAGTAGATCTGTGAGGCAGTAGTAAGGAGCAGCACTCTAATAGACCTTGACTAATGTCTCCCTCCTCCAGCTGTTTCCAATCTTCACACTTACCCCCCCCCCACCTTACTCCATGTTTTGTTTTTCTCCCTTTCCTCCTCTGCCCCCTCAGACATTGGGGACATTAAGAAATTCTTAGATCAGCACAATGATAATAGAAAGTGTAAAGCTACACAGCAGAGAAGAGTTACATTGATTTTAGAGTAAGTTAAAGGGTTAGCACAACATTGTGGGCCGAAGGGCCTGGACTGCGCTGGACTGCTTTATGTTTTCTTTGCCTCCATCAATCATTGACAAGTCAGTGTTCAACTCCACCCCCGCTCCCCTTCTCCTCTCTATACTGGCCATGTCACCCCACAGATCTCCGTCATGATGCAGAAGTATAATCATCCCAGATTCTCCAGTCGACATTACTTTTGCCTCAATCATTGTTTGCCGTGTGAAGTTGGCATTCATAGTTACATTGGCCCTTTAAAAGACACCGTGTCTAGGAAGGCTTGAGCTGGAAATGATTTTGTCAAGTCATTACGTAAGCCAATATCAGGCAACTTTCGTGTCGCAAAGTGGCTGCTGGGAACTGTAGTTTGGAGCATGATTCCATCACTTCCCCTATGTTGAACTACAAGAACTACAACTCCCAGAAAGCGGTGCAGGGCTTATGCGGCAGCCACTTTGTTGGCCAGTTATTATTGATTGATTGGCCCCTGATAATTTATATTAATAGCATGCAATCCCTGCTGAGGAAAGGGGAGCGTCTTCCCATCATTCAATCAGTCAACAATAACGTGCGTTGGCACCCAGCTGGCCACTTGAAGCGGACGACTGGCATTTTTTCCGCAATTAATTACTTAATAGTCTATAAAGTCCTTTTTAAATGTCAGCATGCGGGAAGCACAGCTGCCACTTAGTGCACAGCAAACTTCCAAAAATTGTTTAATTGTCAATTGAAGACGCTTGAAGGCAGCAGGACAGACTTTTGCTGGCATTCCCCGAGTAACAGGAATACTGCAACCACCAGGACAGCACAGTGATCCCTGATTTCAGCCTGACATTGGCACCTCTGACCATTGCCAACCCTATCTTTTGTGCTCAAGTCTTGAACCCTCAGCTTTCTGACCCCATGGGGGTGCAGCTACTTCAGGATCAGTTGGAAGATGTCAAAGTAAATGTATTTTCAAAGCACATATGAGCCATAACTACCTTCAGATTTATTTTCTTGCAGGCTTTCACAGGAAAACAGAAGTATACCATACAATCAATGGGAAAAACTACACATAAACAAAGACTGATGGCCAATGTGCTAAAGGAGACAAACTGTGCAAATAAAAAATAAATTAGCAGATAAGTAATACTCAGAACATGAATTGCAGAGTCTGATAGTTAGTTGCCATAAGGAAAGAAAGGACAGCAAGCTAGGAGAATGAGGAACAGTGGGAGGGAGTGGATAACTCAATTGGTGGGGGGGGGCACTGAGAATATGGCCAAGAGTTCAAGGAGGCCAGAACACCTGAAAATACAAAGTCACAAGAGACTGCAGATGCTGGAATCCGGAGGAACAATCTGCTGGAGGAACTCAACAGGTCGATTAGCATCTGCGAAGGGAAAGGATTGTCAGCATTTTGGGTCAAAACCCTAAATTAAAATGTCAGCAATTCCTTTCTCCCCACTAATGCTGCTCAGTCCAGTGAGTTCTGCCAAAACATGAAGGAGAAACACGGATATTGAACGTCAGTACTCGGCATGGACCTCATGACCTACAGGTTGCTGAGGCTTAATCAGCATGAGATTGCCCCTCGTCCTGAATGTGCTTTTTCCTGCTTGTGTGCAGTTGTCTTTGTTGTCAGGTCACCTCAAGATCTGCTTCTCAAATCCCCAATCATGGTGGGCAGTGAGTTACTCAATGGAGGGTGAGGGTGTTGGGGATTGAGGAGGGGTTGTCACTGCCCTGCCTACTCTAATCTCAGCTGAAGCCCACACCAGAAGATCAGCCAGTCGCTGTACCTGCTGGGTTCAGCCTCTAACCATGAGAGTTTTCAACGTTCAAAGTAAATTTATAACCAGCGTACATGTATGCCATCATATACTACCTTTAGTTTCATTTTTTGCAGGCATTCACAGCAGAATAAAGAAATACAGAAGAGTCAATAAAAAAACAACCCATGAAGACTGATAAACAACCAACGTGCCAAAGATGACAAACTCTGCAAATACAAAATAAATAATACTGAAAACATGGGTTTATAGAGTCCTTGAAAGTGAGTCCAGAGATTGTGGAATCAGTTCCGAGTTGAGGCTATTCACACTAATTCTGGAGCCTGGTGTTTGACGAGTAATAACTGCAGCTGAACCTAGTGGTGTGGGACCTAAGGCTCCTGTCCCTCCTTCCCGATGTTACCAGCGAGAAGAGAACATGGCCTGGATGGTGGGGGTCCTTGATGATGTTTGCTGCTTTCATGTGGCAGCGCTCATGGTAGATGAACTCTGTCCTGTGCTCGTCAATGTCCCAAGGGTCTATGCACCCTTGGAGATGAACCAGCAGAATTAGCCCATTCGGCCCATTGAGTCTGCTCCCCCATTCCATCACGGCTGCTTTATTATCCCTCTCAATCTCATACCTCACTCTCTTCATGTCTGCAAAGGGCAAGACCATGAAAGCACCTCACAACATATCCACTTGCATTGCAAACTATAAAAGGGATACTGTAAAAGTGGACACTTATCTCATTGCTAACCCATCTTCTAGGAGCTGTGGTGAGGTGCAACACAGCGCTTTAAAATCAAGCAAATACTTGTCCTCTTTCAGACAAGAGGCTTATTGCCTGTCCTGGAGTCGACGTAGCCTTGTGTCACCTGCCGTCCAAAGGACAATGCTCTGGCCTATTTTACAAGGTAACACCACACTCCTTCAGGACACACTTTTCTTAGAGGCCAGAGAACCTCTGGAATTCTCCGCCCCAGAGGTCTGCGGAGGCCAAGTCATTGGAAATTTAAGGCAGAGATAGATTTGAATGATCTGGGTACTGAGGGTTATTGGGGAGCTGTTGTGATCAGCAAAGATCAGCCACCATCGTATCGAAGGCTTTGTTGCTTTTTCCCTCCCTTTTGTCATTGTGTGACCGATACCCTGAAAATTGGCCACTCTCCACAACGAGGATTAATCAAGTTGAATCAGGTGATTCACGGACTGGTTCTCCCCTCTCAGATGCCGCCTGACCTGCGGAGTTATCTCAGCAGCCTGAAGTTTCCCCACAACTGCAGTGTCTGCGGAGGCACCAGAGACGGCAGACGCAGGAATCCCGAGCAACAATGTGCCGGAGGAACTCAGCGGTCCGAGCAGCATCTGCGGGAGTGGGAGAGTGACCGTTGACGTTTCAGGATGAAACCCTGCATCAGGAAACACTCTGGCAGCACAGTGCAGTGTAGTTAATCGCCCACTATAAAACGGCTTCTGTAAATTGCCTGCAATGGCACAAAGCCCATGGAAATATGTGGAGAATACAAATATAATCAACACAGGTTTAATGTTTAAGGTCAGTATAGGAACAGTGGTTAGCACACTGCTTTACAGCACCAGCAGCCCGGGTTCAATTCCCTCCCCAGCCTGCAAGGAGTTTGTACATTCTCCCCGTGACCGCGTGGGTTTCCTCCGGGGTGCACCGGTTTCTTCCCGCAGTCCAAAGACAAACCGGTCGGTAGGTCAATCGGTCATTGTAAATTGTCTCGTAATTAGGCTAGAGTTAAGTCGGGGACTGACGGGCCGCGCTGTATCTCAATCAATCAATAGACCATCTAGGTAGATAAACAAGGCGCTTGAGGGTCAGCAGGGCCGGGGTGGGCCGAAGAACACGTTGCGGCGCTGCCTCTCTCTCCCTGCGACTCCATGACTATGACTCTAAGCAATGTGACGTGGGGGCAGGGTGCGGTTAAAACGAAAACAAAACCGCAAACATTCTGAGAGGGGCGAAGTGAAAGCGACACCAAAAAAAATCTTTAAATTTTCTTTTTTTTTAAACGCCTGCCCTGAGCTACCGGTCAAATTCGCGGCCCCCGGGCGCAGGTCAAGGTGCAGGATTTACATCGGAGGCGAGGGGTGGGGGAAATGTTAAAAGTAACCAGAATGCTTCGGAGTGTCAGCGCTTCAGTTCCGGAGTAAAGAGGCGATGAGCAGGTCATTAAACAGCATCTTGTGATCTTGGTTGTTCCATTTTGATGCGATCGATGAGGAACGGGAGGCGGGCAAGAGGGGAAAGTACATAGACACACTCACTCACGCACACACACGGCACCGCGCTGAGAAGCTGCTGTGGCCGCCTCTCCGGTTCGGTTAGTTTCATGTTTCGTGTGTTAGTTGTGGCGTTGGCTGAAACTGACTCGATTAGCGCTGTTACACAATCGGGGTTGCTCTCTGGGCAAGGATCGCCGGGGTAGCGCTGCGCTGCGCTGGACTTGCCCGTCCCCACGTCTCCCTAACAGCCCCCTTCCCCCCTTTTAAATTCTTAATTGCGACTCTCCCCACCCCCCTCTCCTTTTCCTTTTTTTTAAAAAAAACCCCCACACAAAATTCCCCTCCCCTTCCCCCGGCTCTGCGAATCCAGCCATGTTACAGAATGACACGAAGAGACAATCAGCCTGCAGCCCATATCTGCAGACGGATCTGGAGTCTTTTAAGAGTGCAGAGGTCAGCTGTGGGAGTGAGAGTGCCCAGCTGGACGGCCACCCTGCACCTGGCAACTTGGTGCTACAGGATCATGGAGGGACGAGCTCACCTCACAGCAACCTAGGCTGGCCCACCAGCCAGGGGGGCGAGGAAAGCCTCCTCCAGCAGAGGGTACTGCCCACCGCGATGCTGCTGCCCAAGATGGTCCACCTGGGCCCCCTCTTCGGCGGGACGTTTCCCTCGGCGCACCAGATGGGGCTTTTGCAGCAGCACAGGCAGTCGTCCCTCAGCCAGCATCCTCCCCCGGCCTCCTTCCCCCAAAGGAATGGCTTCAGCGGACAGCAGCAAAACTTCAGGGCGTTCAGCTGGGGTGGACACCAGCAGCAGACCCGAGGAGGAGGAGGAGGAGGAGGAGGAGGAGGCTGGGACTCCCTCAGTGCTCCCTGCAGCAGGAGCCTGAGGAGATCGGTCGGAGTAATGGGAGTCTCGAACTCGATTGCATCCTGCTCTTCCAAGAGGTCCTATTCCAGTCACCTCATGGTGCCTCCAAAGTTGAACAGGAGCCAAGCTGGACTGACCACCAAATCCTGGATGGATGACAACCCAGTGTGCACAGATAGCAACAGCAATTGGCTGCCTCAACAGCAGGTAAAACCTTTATATTTTTCTGTTGGGATTGTCACAATGTGTGTGGGCTGGAAGTATTCTGCTACTGTTGACACCTCCCTTACTGAGGGGACTACCTGCACTCATCTCTGTGGCTCACTCTGCTAACTGGAGCTCAGTGGTCCGGACTATGTTGTCTCCGCGTTAGGAGGATGGGGGGGGCCCGGTGATCCAGGTTTGATCCTGACATCTAGCGAAGTGTGTGTGGAGTTTCTGCCTCCTCCTTGTGAATGTGTGTGTTTCGGCTGTGTGCTCCAGTTCCCCCTCCCACCGCCCCCCCCCCATGTCCCAAAAAAACAGTCTGGACAGGTAATTTTGCCCCTGGAAGTTGCACCCCCCCCCCCAGTGAAATTAACTACACAACTGTTTTGTGTGTGTGTATGGGTTTTTACAGGGCAAATAAGTGCAAGGTTGAATGTTATGTGAGTCAACATCGGGCCAAATGGTTGTATGAAATATGGAAAGTGGGTTCAAGACTTGATTTTTTTTTCTTAAATTGAGATACAAGCACAGGATAGGCGACTCTGGCCTTTCGAGGCATGCTGGGCAGCATCCCTCATGTTTAATCCCAGCCTAATCACAGGACGATTTACAATGATCGATTAACCTACCAACCAGTAAGCCTTTGGACTGAGGGAGGATACAGAAGCCCCCGGGTGAAACTCACGCAGTCACGGAGAGAACGTACTTACAGTTAGCGGCCTGTACTTTAAAGCATTGTTGTACAAACAACTATGCTCCCTTGCCTGTGTTATTACAGGTGTAACACCCCAGGCAGTACTGAGGGAGTGCTGCACTGTCTAATAAACCCCAAGGTTTATCTTCCCTTTCAGGTGCATGTTAAAAGTCCAAAGGGAATATCTTTAAGAACAGAATTCACCTGTGCCTGCAATAGCCTGTTTAATAAAAAAAAATGCTTTATCAAGCAGTTATCACAGTTCCGTGGGGGTCTGCTGTGCACAGATCTGTTGGCACAAACCTGACCTTGCAGCAGTGACTGATCTCACTGGTGGTCACACACCCAAAATGCTGGGAGGATTTCTGCAAGTCAGACAGCACTTATTGAGGGGAAATAAATATATTTATGATTCACTGAATGTAAGGTGTTTTGAAAGGGTAAATGTTAAGGTAGGCCTATTCTGGCTCCCCTCGTCCCTTCCCTTTTCCCCATGGTCCACTCACCTCTCCAATCAGATTCCTTCTTTTTCAGCCCTTCACCTTTTCCACCTATCACCTCGCAGCTTCTCACTTCATCCCCTCCCCCACCCAACTACCTTCCCTCTCACCTGGTTTCACCTAACACCTTGCTTGTACTCCCCCTCCCCCCACCTTCTTATTTCGACTTCTTCACCCTTCCTTTCCAGGCCCGATGAAGGGTCTCAGCCTGAAATGCCATCAGCTTATTCCTTTCTGTAGTGGCTGCCTAAACTATTGAGTTTCTCCAGCATTTTGTGTGTACTACTCTGCATTTCCAGCCTCTCTTGTGCTTATGTCAATTTAGGCCTTCCTTGTTTGCACTGGCTCACCGTAACATTGTGCTTTGTCCCCACAAGACACTGATGTTTCTCATTAACAGAAAGCTTGCTGACTTTGTCTGTGGGAGGGGACTTAGTAGCCGGGGTACTACGTCTGCGGGCTACACCTCGCCTGAAATGCCCGCTTCCCACAGACGTGGCTGACGTTGGCTCTGTGTGGTTTACCTTTGCTCCTTCTCCGTTGTTTGCATGGCTTAGCAAAGGAGAGTACATCTCTCGTCTCCCTGAGCAATTAGCCAGAGGCTCGCTAATGGCCTGGTCACAGTCAGTGTCTGAGTCAGCAAGATGCAGTGAACCTTACTGTTGCAAGCATTGGGAGATCAAAGTAATTGCCAGCAGACCATGTTACTGGGGCTGGAGGCTTTGAGTTATAAGGATGGATTAGGACTTTGTTTCTTGGCGTGAAGGAGGCAGAGGGTGACCTTATAGACGTTTACCAATCATGAGTGATATACAGTACTTTGCAAAAGTGTTAGGCACCTGTATAAAGCTAGGGTGCCTAAGACTTTTGCACAGTACTGCATTTGTCAGAGTGGAGCTGAGAAGGAGTTTGTAAATCTGCTGGGAGCAAAGAGCATAAGACCATAAAATATAGTACCAGAATTAGGCCATTTGGCTTATTGAGTCTGTTCCACAATTTCATTATGGCTGATTAATTTTCCCTCTCAGCCCCATTCTCCCTCATCCCTTTATGTCCGGACCAATCCAGAACTAATCAACCTCTGCCTTAACTATACTCAATGACATGGCCTCCACAGCCACCTGTGGCAGCAAGTTCCACAGATTCACCACTCTCTGGCTAAAGACGTTCCTCCTTATCTCCATTCCAAAAGGGCACCCGTCTATTCTGAGGATTTGATCTTTGGTCATAGGCTCCCCCTCTGCAGGAAACATCTCCACATCCACTCTATTGAGGCCTTTCAACATTCAGTAGGTTCCAGAGGATGTTGGGAATGATGAGGGTGGAACGCCATGGGAGGGATGTGGGAGAGGTGACAGAGAAGGAGTACCGGAGGCTGGGGTAAAGCAGGTGCAGATACAGCTGATGCTGAGACAGCCGGCAAGGTCGTTTAATTCCAAGCAGTTGGTTTATTGATCAATACAGAATGTCTGCCTGGCTCTTCCTGGTCCCTCCTCTCTTCTTTCCCCTTTTTAGTCAACCATGATTCCCCTGCCCCTGCCCCATCCCATTCTGTCTGCAATAGAGACCCGTATCAGAATCAGGTTTATCTTCACTCACAGATGTCATGAAATTTGTTTTTTTTGTGTGTGTGTGGCAGCAGTGCAGTGCAATATGACAATACTATGCAAAAGTCTTGGCTGCCCTAGCTGTATCATGTGCACAAGACTCTCGCACAGTACTGTAGATAAGCTGGATGCGCAGTCCTTTCTTTTTACCCCCGAGGTGCGGGAGTCTACAACTAGAGCTCCTGGGTTTAGGGTGACTGGAAAGATTTAAAGGGGATCTGAGGGGCAAGAAGTAGGTCTGTGTGACAAATTGCCAGAGGAAGCAGTTGCATGTTTAGACAGGGACATGGATGGAAGGGGTGGCATTGTAGTATGGCGCTCAGCACAGTACTTTGTAGTACTAGACCTGGGTTCAATCCCCACTACTGCTAAAGTAAAATTGGATAGGTATATGGACAGGAAAGGAATGGAGGGTTATGGGCTGAGGGCAGATCGGTGGGAATAGGTGAGAGTAAGCGTTCAGCACAGACTAGAAGGGCCAAGATGGCCTGTTTTTGTGCTGTAATTGTTATATGGTTATATGCTTGTAAGGAGTTTGTATGTTCTCTCTACCTCGGGGTGCTCTGGTTTCCTCCCACAGTCCAAAGACATACTGGTTGGTAGATTAATTAGTCTTTGTAAATCGTTCTGTGATTAGGTTAGGATTAAATGGGGGAGGGGGGGTGCCTATGCAGCATGCCTCAAAGGGCCAAAAGGGCTTATTTCACGTTGAATCTTAATTAAAAAAGTTAAAAATGATTTTGAGGGACATGGGCCATACGAAGGTGAATGGGACTAGCCTGGTCAGTATTGACAAATTGTGTCAGAAGGTCTATTTCTGTGCTGTATGACTCTTCGATTCTACCCAAGGGCTCTGCGGAATGGAAAAGGCCCTTAATTTGTTTGATGGCCGCTTCCAAATGAGAAGGATTAAAATCACATTACTGCTTGAAGGATTTCAACTGTGAATTGTGGAGTAAGGTGCTAATCCCTCTAACTGAGGTGGTGGGGGAGGTCTGGCATCTGATAAATTCACTACCACAAGGTCACCCTGAATTTGGGGCTGAGGGGCAGTGGAGTTCAATGGGCAGAAGATGGGAACTGCAGGAGGGAAAAGGGATTGTGGTGGAAGGTCAGTGAAGGGTGAATCAGAGGAGTTGGAGGAGGTGCTCAAAAGCTTCAAATTCAGACCACGGACTTGGGGTTCTGCTATAAAACTGGGCATTGTTTTGTAATCTGAATCCCCATTTTAAAATGGAGTCTGGACAGGCTTGGATCTAGAGTAACACACAATCTGCTGGAGGAACTCAGTGAGTCGAACAGCATCTGTGAGGGTGAGGACTTCTTGATTGTTTTCAGGTAGGGTTTGGCCCAAAATGTAAATAACTCCTTCCCTCGCCCACCCACAGATGCTGCTAAACCCACCGAGTTCCTCCAAGTAATTGCTTGTTGCCCTACTTTAAGCTGTCTTCTAAGAATGATGGGGGATTTAATTAAAACTTACTGAATGTTGAAAGGACTAGATAGGGTGGATGTGGAGAGAATGTTTCTTATTGTGGAGATATCCAGAACTAGAGGGCACAGCCTCAAAATTGAGGGGAGACCCTTTTAGAACAGAGGTAAGGAGGAATTTTTTTAAAGCCAGAGAGTAGTAAATCTGCGGAATGCTCTGCCATAGACTGTGGTGGAGTCCAAGTCCGTGGGTATATTTAAGGTGGAAGTTGATCGTTTCCCGATCGGTCAGGGCATCGAAGGATATGGCGAGAAGGCAGGTATTTGAGGATGAATGGGATCCGGGTTCAGCTATGATGGAATGGCAGAGCAGACTCGATGGGCTGAATGGCCTAATTCTGCTCGTATGTCTTGTATCTTAACTCTTTTGAAAGCAGATAACTTTCCTGATAGGTATTTAGTTTTTCAGTGAGATCCTCTTTCTTTTTGGCTTTTAACTGTCATTGGAAGAGTTGATGTCTACATGTCCATGTGGCCTAGAGGGTTAATGGGTATCTTTGTACTCTGACTCTGTTTAACATTGTGTGAGTCTCCCTTGGTGATCTGAAGGAGCTGAGCTTGATCTCAGAGGCTGCAGCAACTTGTTCACCATTAACAGCATTGCAAAAGTCTTAGGCACATATATATAGCTAGTTTAGCCAAGACCTTTGCTCAGTACTGTAGTAATTTTATGTATTGCACTGTACTGCGGCCAGAAAAGCAAACCAGATTTCTTTGCATGTGAGTGGTGATAAACTTGATTTTGATGAGGGCCTGTATTGTGGACTGAAGCTGGGAACGGGACAGGGAAAGAGGAATCGTGGTTGGGAAAAGGGGAAGGAGCAGGAAGTACCAGAGAGACATTCTATAATGATCAGTAAACCAATTGATTGGAATCACATATCTTTGCCTGGTGTCTCGGGGCTTGGTATGTCTGCATCTGTAACACTTCCCTGGCACTCCTTCTCTCTCAGCAGTCCCACACCCCTCCCACAGCACTTTGCTCTTACCATTCCCAACATCCTTTGCGCCCGCCAGACTTACAAACTTGCTCTCTGCACCACGTTGACAAATACAATACTTAGGTACTCTAGCTATTTGTGTGTGTGCCTACGAATTTTGCACGGCACTGTATTTGCTGCAGCATGCAAAATGGAAGTCGGGTAGCATCTGTGGAGGGAAATGGACAGGTTGGAGCTGAGACCCTCCATTTGGATCGAAGGATCGAAAGGGAGACGGCCAGTGTAAAAAGGGGGATGGAATGGGTGGAGCAAGAGCTGGCACGTGATAGGTGGATCCAGGTGAGGGGATAATAAGTAAATGAGGGAGAGGAGGGAGAATGGAAATAATGTCAGAAACTGGGAGATGAAAGGTGGAAGTGACAGAGGGCTAAAGTGATGGGGTCTGACAGGAGGGAAAGTTGGAGCATGGAATTGAGGGAGGTTGGAGGGAAAACGTGTGGATGCACGTGTGGGTGATGGGCAGGTAGAGAGGATAGGAGAGGGGAAAGGGATTGTAATGCGATCACTCGAGTCGAGTATGACGTTCTCTTGAGTTGTCTATTGGTGGGTTCTCAGGTGGCTGTCGAGGTTGATCTGGGATCCACATATTCTTGAGGGGTTTCCAGACCCCTCAATCCTGTCCTCTTCCCCACTTACTAATTGCTCGGGACTTAATCCGGGACGTCAGGGTGCTAGGGTCCAGTGGCATGGAAAGCAAGATAAGTGAGGACTTCATTGAGGTAGCCTTCCTCTGCCTTCACTTCAGTTGTGATGTGTCATCGTCTTCAGGTAGCTCCACTGTCGAGGTCTTTGTTGGACTGATATTTGTTTGGGACCTTCCCCTTGACCTCACTGCTATGGGTGACCCTACCAGGAACTAAGTGATGGATAGCTAAACTTCAGACTCTCAGGATCTCAGGAACTCACAGGTCTCTCCAACATGACAAGGTGACGAACCTCAGAGAAGGATTGGGGAAAGAGATAAGGTGCTGTGGGGAAGTCGGGGTGGTGGGGGGGGGGGGGAAGAAAAGAACAAGAAAAAAATGGGGTGAACAGTTACCAGAAATGAGAGCGTTCAGTGTTCCTGCTGCCGGGCGTGAGACTACGCAGGAAGAGGTGAGATGCTGTTCCACTAATTGGTATTTAACCTCAATTTGGCAGCAGAGGAGGCATGGCTGCATTGTGGGGAGAGATCTCTGGCATCTAATAATAACGTTGAAGTGACGGCAAATTAGGCTGTTGTGTGACTAAGATGGTGGTGTTCTCATGTCCCTGTCGTTCTTGTCACCCTTGCTGTTAGAGGTCACAGGTTTGGAAAGTGTTGTTGGAGTACCCTGGGCATTTTTTTAAATCAATAGTGAACACTCCCTGTACCCCCTACCCCCCACCTTTCCTTCCATTCTCAGCACGTTCATATGCCTGTCGAAGACCCTCTTAAATGCTCCAATTGTATTTACCTCCACTACCAACCGTGGCAGTGCTTTCCAGGTGCCCATCGCTCTTTGTGTAAATAAACATTTGCCCTGTACATCTCCTTTGATTTTACCCCCTCTCCATCTGTAAATAATGGCGTCTAGTTTGAAATGTTTTCACCCTGGGAGAAAGATACTGCCTGTCAACCCTATCTGTGCCTCTTATACATTTCCATTAGGCCTCTCCTCAGCCTCTGCCCGGGTTTGTCCAACCTCTCCCTACAGCCCATGGCACATGTCCTCTAGTCCGATGGGCATCAACGTTTTAGAAACAGCTTTTGCCCTTCCACCATCAAGTTTCTGAACAGACAATGAACCAACCATAAACACTACCTCATTTTTTTTTTGTTGACTTTTTGTGCTACTTACTTAAATATATATTTGCTTTTTACGTCCGGCATTGTACTGCTGCTGCAAGACAACAAATATTACGAAATATGTCAGTGATATTAAACCTGATTCTGATTCTCTCCTGCACCCTCCTTGTTGCTTCCACATCCTTCCTGAAAAGGGGCAATCAGAATTGAACGCAAAAGTCCAGATGCTGCCGAACCGGAGTTTTATAATATCCAGATGAAGCAGAGAATTAGTGAAAGCAGCAATGAGCTGGGAGAGGGAACAGACCTGAGAGAACAGGAGCTTATTTATTGAGCACAGTATCTTGCAGGAAATCTGAAGGTCAGATAAAATTTTCCATTGCTCAATCGAACAGCACTAGGGGAGTTGGAAGCACAGGTGCTCTTTCACGTGAGGGAGGAACACTTTGCCAAAGACTGTGTGTGCCAGATAACAAGTTTGATCTCCTGTCTGAGGCCTAGAAGCCAGCCCACTGCTGAATTGGTGTTGCCACTGGGCCTGGGTATTCCTGAGCTAGTCCAAGCCATTCGTTGCTGCCCTTTGCCTTTGGATCAATCCCTGTGTACTGGCGGGTGTATGCCAAGGCTCGGCCTTGTTGGCCTAACTTGAGGGAAAGGCCAGCCCAAGGCTGAAGTGTGAAAATGACACATGGTGGAGATTCTGGTAGTAAAACCTCGGTTACTGTCACTGCAACCCCGTCCTTGTGGTATAGGGAGAGATATCACATGTTTTTTTTTATCCCAGACTGGATAATTCAGCAGTCTAAGGAACTGAAGAATTTAGGTCAGCACAAAACTCTTGGCTTATTTTAAAACAAAAAGAAACTATAGTAGAAACTCAGTGGGTCAGGTAGCACCTGTGGAGGGAAATGGACAGTCAATATATTAGGTCAAAAAGGCGACTGTCCCTTTCCCTCTTTGGACTAACACACACAAAAAGCTGGAGCATTGTAGCAGGTCAGGCAGCATCTTCGGAAAGGAATAAAAAGCCCTCTACGGATGCTGCCTTCTCCAGCAGTTTTAATTTTGCTCCAAATTCCAGCATCCACAGTCTCTTGCATCTCCATTTTATTCTAGATTCTATGGTTTTCATTTCCTCACTGCCTCCATCTTCCACAATGCAGATCGGTGAAGATAATTGGCCAACTAAATTCAGTGCTCACTCATACAGAAAGATGGCTACTTACGACTTAGAAAATAGAGCTGAGAAGCAAAGAGAGAAAAGGGGGTGTGATCGACTCTGTGCTGTACTGAAGCCATCTAGTTTATCTTCTGTGGACGTTTGAATTGGTTGTGGTAATGCCCGGCGTTAAGGATCTCCAGTTCTGAATGCTAACACGAGAAGATCTGCAGATGCTGGAAATCCAAGCAGCGTGCACAAAATGTTGGAGCAACAGAACAAGGCAGGCAGCATCTGTGGCAAAGAGTAAACAGTCGACATGTCAGGCTGAGATCATTCGTCAGTACAGGGCAGGTGCTGATGAAAGGTCTAGGCCCAAAATGTTGATTGTTTACACTTTTCCATAGACGCTGCCTGCCCTGCTGAGTTCTGAATGCTGTTGCTTACCTAATTGCTTGTACGATTTGTACTATTTTCCCCCTCTCTCTACACATTGGGTGTTCAATGGTCTTTTTTTTGTTTTAAATGGATTTTTTTTTCTGTTTTATGGCTGCCTGTAAGGAAACAAATCTCAAGGTTGTATAAAGTATGTATACTTTGGTAATAAGTTCACTTTGAATTTTTAGATTTTGGAGTGTGGGTCCACCAATCTCTGTGCATTGCTTTGGATTGCTAGATAATGAGCTTTTCTTTTTTTTTAAAAAAAAGCAAATCAATCACTTGTTTTCAGTTCCAGAGGGATGGTGTTAAAACGTAGGGAAATAAGCTAAACCTTTTTTAGTGCACACTTGGTATTGCATGCGGTTGCGATTGCCATAATACATAAAGTACATAGAACATTGGAGAGAGTGCAGAAACTTACTAAGATTACAAGAGAGACAGGAGAATTCTACAAGGATTTTAAGAGGGTCTAGGGACAAGGGCACACACAACCCCAGAATAAAGGAACACTTTTACAACTGGTGAGGAGGAATTTCCTCAGCCCAAGCGCAGTGAATCTTTGGAATTTGCTGACACAGAGAGCTGTCCAGGGCAAGTCACTGAGTGTGTTTAAGGCAAAAGTTGATATGCTCTTGACTGGTAAAGGAGTTGAGCATTAGAAGACATTAAGATATAGGAGCAGAATTAGGCCATTTGACCAATCCAGTCTACTCCACCATTTCATTGTGGCTGATGCAGTTTTCCCTCTCAGCCCCAATCTCCTGCCTTCTCCCTGTATCCCTTAATGTCCTGATTAATCAAGAATCAATCAACCTCTGCCTTAAATATACGTAAAGACTTGGCCTGCACAGCTGCTAAAGAAATTCCTCCTTAGCTCTCTTCTATTCTGAGGCTGTGACCTTTGGTTTTTGAGTCTCCCACCATGGGGAAACATCCTCTCCATATCCACTCTTATCTAGGTCTTTCACCATTTGATCGGTTTCAGTGAGGTCACCTCTCATTCTTCTGAATTTCCAGTGAACACAGGCCGAGGGCCATCACATGCTCTCCACATGATAAGCCCTCCAGTCCCTGAATCATTTCTGTGAACCTCCTTTGAACCCTCTCCGGTGTCAGCACATTGCTTAGATAAGGGGCCCAGAACCGCTCACAATACCAAGTGAGTCCTCACCAGTCCTTCAACATTACATCCTTGCTTTTATATTCTGGACCTCTTAAAATGAATGCTAACATCATATTTGCCTTCCTCAACACCGGTTCAACCTGCAAATTAACCTTTCAGGAATCCTGCACAAGGATTCCCAAGTCCTTTTGCATTTCAGATTTTTGAATTTTCTCTCCATTTAGAAAATGGTCTGTTCTTTTATTTCTTCTACCAAAGTCAATGACCATACATTTCCCGACACTATTCCACCTGCCACTTATTTTCCTATTATCGGGGGAAGGCGGGAGAATGGTGTTGAGGGGGGAAATAAATCAGCCATGATTGAATGGTGGAACAGACTTGATAGGCCAGATAGCTAAATTCTCCTCCTATGCATCTTTTAACACTACAAATGCGAAGGTGTACATATGAGGTAGGTGCAAAGAGGGTTTTCTCCCCCTTGAGGAAAGATGGTTTAGGGGTCACCTGAAGGAGGGTTTGACAGGTTAGACTGGATACAGAGAGAATGTGGGGAAGAGGGTAGCTCAAAAGCACAGAAGACCACAGCCAAGTGACATGGAATACAGCTGTTTTATTCAGTGAATGGGAGAGTGGGGCTCGTGGCCCCAGGAGGAGTGGGGGATGTGGAGTAAAGGATTGATGAAAAGCAGGATGAGGCTGGAAGGGAGGGTATGGGCTGCTTGGACCGAGTAGGCTCTTCCTATTCCTTTGACCTTGTAATTCTCTCATAATTCTCCACCCCTCCATCTCCGGCCACTTATTGTTCTTTGTCCTTTGTCGCAACAGTGAATTAGAATCAGGTTTATTATCACTGACGTACGTCGTGAAATACGTTGTTTTGCAGCAGAGTTACAGTGTTGCATTAAGAATATATTAAAGTTAACTGAATAGTGCAGAAAGAAGAGCACGATTGTGAGGTGGTGTTCATGGAGCATTCAGAAATCTGTCGGTGGAGGGGAAGAAGGTGTTCCGAAAACATGGAGTGTGAGTTTGCAGGCTCCTGGACCTCTTTTCTGATGGTAGTAATGAGAAGATGGCATGTGCTGGGTACCAAGGGTCCTTCATGATGGATGCCACCTTCTTCATGCATCACCTGTTGAAGATGCCCTCGATGGTGAGGAGGCTGGTGCCCACGATGGGGCTGGCTGAGTTTACAACCCTCCGCAACTTTTTCCAATTCTATGCGTCTGTCGCAGACTGTGATGCAACCAGTCAGAATGGTCTTCATGATACATCTGTAGAAATTTGCTGGAGCCTTTGGTGACATACCGATCTCCTCAAACTCCTAATGAAGTGTAGCCATTGGTATGCCTTCTTCGTGAGTGCATCAATCTGTTGGGCCCAGGATCGACCCTCTGAAATGTTGCCATCCAGGGACTTGAACCAGATGCCGGAGCTTTCAGCTTCCTCGTCTCCAAGCTCTTGGATTTCACCTCAACTTTCTCAGCCTCTCTCACTTTCTTGTCAGACACCTAACAGAAAGCCCTTAAACCCCAACGCTTGGCCATGCATTTGTTCCCCATGCAGATGCCTCCTTTGGTATCACAGTTCATTTGATAACACCCTTGTGTGGGTACTATATAAATGAAAATTGGATCTGCTTTAACAAGCCTTGTGCACTTGCTCACTGAGTCTGGAAACAATCTTGGTGGACTTTGCTGAGCATATTGGATCCATAATCTTCCAGTCAGCTTTGAGAAAAGATAAAGATTAGCTTTATTTGTCGCATGTACATCAACATTAAAGCGAAATGTGTTTGTGTCAAGGACCAACACAGGAACAGCTTGCAAGTGCGGCCATGCTTCTGGCAGTGACATGACATGCCCACAGCTTGCTAACCTGTATGCTTTTAGACTGTGCGAGGAAACCCGAGCACCTGGAGGAAGCCCACGCGGTCATGGGGAGAATGTACAGACTCCTTACAGGCATTGGCAGGAATTGAGCCCTGAACTTCCGATCGCTGCTGGAAAGTGTTACGCTAACTGCTAAGCCACTGCGCCACCCTGATTAATTTTATCTTTTCATTTAAAACTTAACCTCGTTGTTGAATAAAACAGCATTGTATCAGGCCCATTGGCCCATCAAACCTGCATCAACCATCTGAGATCTCCTTGGGTCAGAGTTGACCGTGGTTGTTGCATCCTAGCTGTCTACATGTATTACACGAGCCTGGAGAGTACAATATGGCGAGCAAGCTGTTGCCCATGTAGACAGCTCCCCTCTCCACGCATCTGATGAACCCAAAGGAACGGCAGAGACCGATACAGTTTGGTACCAGCAGCGTCGCCGGAGTTGCCAGTCAGAGCTGAACCGGATGTAGGACTGCCTTTGGGACTCCAGTTCCAGATTTCTCCCTTTGGGTTTACTCCCAAAGCCACCTTCATGAGAGGACGTAGGAGGTTAGAGTGTTCCTTCTCCATGGCTGATGGGCCCCATCTGCCCGAAGCGACTCATTTTAAGGAGTCAGTAATCCCTTTTGCCCCTTTTGTCTGTAGAAACGGTTTTGCCAGGTTTAGTCGCTAAGCCACACATGAAGGCCAGGAGCTGGACTTGGTTGTCAGAGGCTGTTTGAGGTGCATGCCATGGCGAGCATTAAATAGGTAGTGGGAGTCTGTGCCCAGTACCACCTCCGGCTATGAGAACCTTAAGCACCCATCGAGCATCCATTTTCATTTAATCCCCTCTAATCCCATTTTACTCTTCCCCTCGCTTCCGTCAATTGCCCCAATTTGTACTGTTCACTTAATTGCTGTGAACAGCTCTGATAGGCAATTCATCTACCTTGGATGTTTGAGGCAACTGGAGCAGCTGTGGGAAAACTACGGGACCCCAGGAAGAACATGCAAATTCCATAACTCTATACGGATAGCAGTGGAATTCAGGAATGAACCCAGGTCAATAGATCTGAGGGTTATTCCACCAGTGCTACTGCACAAGGCAAGGTAGAGGCTCTAGTGAATTTACAAAAAACCATGATGTGGTGGAGAATTTTTTCCTTTATATTATCTGAGATTGCAAGAGACAGGATCTGAATTTGGTTTCACATTTGCAGTTCTATAGTACCTTTCTCTTCAGGACTGCCTAGTGAAACCAAAACAGATGGAGAACACCCCAACTACTACTTAACATCTCAGATGTGTCTGTTGTTAACACTCACACAGTGTTTCTCTGAGGAGTGTTTGGTGGCTCTGTACTCGCTCGAGTTTAGAAGAACATGGTGGAGATCTCATTGAAACCTACTGAATATTGAAAGGCCTAGAGAGGGTGAATGTGGAGAAGATATTTCCAATAGTGGGAGTGAGGAGTGTTTGGTGGCCTGTACTCGCTCGAGTTTAGAAGAACATGGTGGAGATCTCATTGAAACCTACTGAATATTGAAAGGCCTAGAGAGGGTGAATGTGGAGAAGATATTTCCAATAGTGGGAGTCTTGTGGGACCAGAGGGCACAGCCGCAGAGTAAAAGGACGTCCTTTAGAACAGATACAAGGAGGAATTTCTTTCACTACAGAGTGGTGAATCTGTGGAATTCATTACCACAGATAACTGTGGACGCCAAGTCAGTGGGTGTATTTGAAGACTCTTGACTGGTAAAGGTGTCAAAGGTTACGGGGAGTTTGCAGGAACATAGAATTGAGAGGGAAAACAAATTAACCGTGATCAAATAGTGGAGCAGATTTGATGGGCTGAATGGCCTAATTCTGCTCCCATGCCTTCTGGTCCAGTTTTGAAGTGTAGTTGCTGTTGAAAATTTAACCTGTTTTGCTATTGCACAAACCTACAAGCAGCGATGTGATAGGTGCTGTCAGTGATGCTGGTTAAGGATAAATATCGGTCAATATGCCAGACGTCCCAGATTTCAGCCATAAAGTGAACGCTTAGCAGTGCATGCTGTAAAACATAGAGCTTCCTGTACTAGAACTGCTGAAAATGTCAGGATAATACCAAGCTGGCAACATTGGATAAATTCCTGGGGTGAGATCTGTAGCTGTCAGCAATCGACTCGCGAAGCAGATTGAGATTCAATATCCTGCAAATCTGGCGTCCTCATGAGATTTACAGAAAGAAGCAGTGTATTTAAGAGTGGAATGTTTAATCAGGTAGAAGCCAAGGGCTTTCTCTTTGCTGGTTAACTGTGGGTTTGTTTGCATCGTCAAGGGGAACGCAGTGAAGTGTGCATGCCGATTTACTGATGGCATTTGTTCGGTGTACTACAGGAAGCTTACTACAGACCTGAGGCAGATGGTGTGAGGTGTGCCAACACACAGAGGAAAAGCTGGCTTTCACTGAGCAGACTCAATCAAGGCCGATGTCTACCCAGGTTCAGAGTTTTTCAATATCACATGCGTGCATTGGATCGTACAGTGAAATGCGTGGTTTGCATTAACGACTGATGCATCTTAGGGGTGTGCTGGGGGCAGCCCGTGAGTGTTGCCGCACATCTGGCGCCAATGGAGCTTGTCCATGGTGCTTGGCAGAGCGTCACAGAACAGAACAACAGCAACAATGGCAAAACAACCCCCTTCTTCCCTCTTTTCTCCCCCCCTGCCCCCCCCCCCACACACACACACACACACACACGTCACAGAGTCATACAGCATTCAAACTGGCCCTTCAGCCCACATCCCCCATGCTAACCCCAATAGCTGTTCCTAATTGTGTGCTATTGGGCCCATAGCCCTCTAATCGCTGCTATTCACATACTAATCCACACTTTTTAAAATGTTATTGCAGCTCCCCCAATCACATCTCTGGCAACCTGTTCCATACACTCATCACCCTCTGGGCGAAGAAGTTGTCTCTCACACTCCTTTGAAATCTTTCCATATTCACTGCAAACCGATGCCCCCTAGTTGTTAGTTCTATCCCCTGGGAGCAAAGATTGTTAGCTTTCACCCTTTGTATGCCCCTCGTGTTTTTATACACCTCTGAAAGGCACGCCCTCAGTCTCTTACCCTCCCAAGGAATAAGGAGCTGGCCTGTCGAACATTTCACTATAACTCCAGCCGAGTCAGAGACCTCCAAGAGGACTACAACCTTGTTGTTGGGTTTGGGGGCTCGCTTGTCTCAATGACCCAGAGAGGTATGTTGGCTGGAGTTGGGGCTTTATGCTTGGTAGGGTCACCCATGCCAACAGTTCAAAGGGCAGAAGCCAGACTAAGAGTGGCCCACCGGTCCTCCAGGTTCGGAGGTTCAGTTCCGGGCTAGCAACCCTGACTGGTAAAACAAAATTGTTGTGGAAACGGCAATGAAGAAACCTTCTACATCTGAGTGCAATGGTGTTCCTGAGTCTCCACCCAAGGCTGGCACAACTGATAGTAGTGAAAACTGAGAGAAAGCTATTGGCATGATGAAGGAAGCCGTGAGCACTACCAGAGATGGAGGACCTTCCTTGCTGCCCAGACGCCAGTGGTGTAACAGGCAGTAAGTAGAGTCAGAGAGATACAGGGAGGACCAAGGCCCTTCAGCCCATCTAGTCCACAATGACTATCAACTGCTCATTTATCTAATCATTAATCCCATTTAGTTTATTCTTCCCCACATTTTAATTATCTCCCACACAGACACTATTACTTACTTGCCCGCCGGGCGTCTGTTTCACCTAGCAACCCTCACATTGTTGGGAAGCTGGAGCACCGGGGGATACCCATACGGACAAGGAGAACGTGCAAACTCTGCACACAGTCAGCACCAGACGGCAGGATTGAACATGGGTCTCTGGAGCAGGTCGACTAACAAGACCTCTTTTCTTTACCTTACCTCGCAACCTAACGGTTGGAGTTGGGAATTCCAGTTCTTACTTGGAGCGAGGCAGCTTTAACTATGACGAAGGTCTTGCTCTAAGTAAGTGTTGGAATTCAATTGTAAACAAGCTGGGCTGAAGGCCAGTTAGTCTGACTATAATTTCTTCTTTTCTATGCCTCCCTCACTTAAATGAGTGGAATGACATTTGCAATTTTCCAGTCCTCTGGAACCGTTATAGAATCTAGTGATTCTTGAAAGTTCATTATTAATGCCTCTGCAATCTCTTCCGCTACCTCTTTCAGAACCCTGGTGTGTAGTCTTACCTGGTTCAGGTGACTCATCTATTGTACCTTCAGACCTTTTAGCTTCACAAACACCTTCTCCTTAGTAACAGAAACAATCCACCTTCTGCTCTGTGACACTCAAATTTCTGCTAGTATCTTCCACAGTGAACACCGATGCAAAATACTTAATAAGTTTGTCCACTATTTCTATGTCCCCCCCTCCATTACTATCTCTCCAGCATCATTTTCCAGCAGTCTGATATCCACTTATTTCTCTCTTACTCTTCATAATCTGAAAAGTCTTTCAGATTATAATCTTATAATCTTTTATATTGTTGGTTAGTTTTCATTCATATTTCATCTTTTCTCTCCTTATGGTTTTTTTTGTTGCCTCTGGTTTTCAAAAGCTCCCCAATCTTTGAACTCCTCACTAATTTTTGCTATATTATATGCTGTCTCTTTTCCTTTTATGCTGTATTTGATTTCCCTTGTCAGCCTCTGATGCCTCATCCTCCCTTTAGAATACTTCTTCATCTTCGTGATGTATCTATCCTGCGCCTTCTGAATTGCAGCCGGAAACTCCAGCCATTGCTGTTCTGCCGTCATCCCTGACAAGCAACTTTGGCCAGCTTTTCTCTCATGCCACTGTAATTCCCTTTACTCCACTGTAACATCTGACTTTATCTTCTCCCTCTCAAACTGCAGGGAAATTCTACCATATTATTATCACTGCCTCCCAAGTGCTCCTTTACTTTTAGCTCCCTAATCAACTCTGGTTCATTACACAACACCCAATCCAGAATTGCCTTTCCCTTAGTGAGCTCAACCACAAACTGCTCTTTAAAAAAAGAAAACTCATAGTCATTCTACAAATTCCCTCTCTTGGGAACTAGCACCAACCTGATTTTTCCCAATCAACATGTGTACTGAAGTTTTCCCCTGACTATTGTAACATCTCCCTTTCTTCATGTCTTCTCTACCTCCCATTGTAATTTACATCCCACATCCTGGCTACTCTTTGGAGGCCTGTGTTCATCACTCATTTCAATTTTGCCCCATGTTGCTCTTCAACTCATCCTACTGACTGCAATTCTGCCCTATCATTTGCCAGTCCTTCCTCACAGTCTCACTACACACTGCATCGATTTGTATACCAGTGCCCCATCCTTAAATGTATCACTCTCATTTCCACCCCTGCCAAATGAGTTTAAACCCTCCCCAACCGCGCCGGCAAACTTGCCTGCGGGATATTGGTTCTGCTCGGGTTCAGGTGTAACCTGTCCTTTTCGTGCAAGTCATACCTTGCCCAGAAGAGATCCCATTGATCCAGAAATCTGAAACCCTGTCCCCTGCACTGGTTGCTCAGCCATTCTTTCATCTGTATTTTCATCCTATTTCTGTCCTGACTAGCACATGGAACTAGGAGTACTCCACAGAGATGTGTCATCACCTTCCACCGGCTCCACTCTTGGTTGGATTGTTCTTTGTCTGGAACTGCACCCTTGACCTTACTGCCATGGGTGACCTTACTAGGATCCAAGTGTCAGACAGCATTGTGCTCTCGGGATCTCAGGAACTCAGAAGCCTTTTCACCGAGATGAGGCGACTATCCTGAGAGAGGTTCATTTGCAGCACTGCACTGGATTCTTTGGCAGGGAAACGGGAGACATTGAAAAGAGGTGCCTCCCCGTTTCAACAGGCTGGTGGAAACACCGAGTCTGCTTCAAGCTGATGTAAGGCCTCCTGCCTCCTGCAGTGAAGGAGGCTGAGAGCTGTCCTGATTGGTGCATATAAGGTTCTGAGAGGCATTAATAGGGTAGATGGTAATTTTTCCCTGAAGTTGGGCTACCAATAACAAGAGCTCATAGGGTTGAGATGAGAGGAAGAGGTTTTAAAGAGGTCTAAATTTCTTTTACAGAAGAGTGGCCAATATCTGGAACTTAAAAAAAAATATATATTTAGAAATGCAGCACGTTCAGGGGCCCTTCAAGCTCAAATGAGCCTGTGCTGCCAGTTACAGCCACGAGGCTAATTTGTTCACCTCTGGACTGGGGGAGGAAAGCAGGGCCCCTGGAGGAAACCCAAGCGTTCACAGGGAGAATGCACAAACCCCTCACAGACAGCGGCAGAACTGAACCTGGGCTGCTGGCACTGTAATCACGTTACACTAGTCACTACGCTGCTAAGCAGCTCCTGGGAATATACTGCTAGGGGAGGTGGTTTGAAGCAGATGTATTACTACATTTAAGTGGTTTATTGTTTATTATTGTCACACATACAGAATAACAGTTGAACAGGCAAGGCATAGAAGGATATTGTCTTACTGAGGGCAAATGGAAATCAGTGTAGATGGGCAGAAAGGGTCAGCATGGGAAGGTGGGCTGAAGGGCCTGGTTCTGTGTCACTTAAGTCAATAGCTGTGTTCTCTACTGTTTCAGCCTGGTTCTGTTCTTCACTTGTATCTCGGCCATGTTTATTGCAATGTCAGAGCCTCTTGAGTATTCTTGGTGGAGGGGGGTGAGCTGGACTGATGGTGAAGGGGGGGTGTGGACTGATGGTGAGGGGGGTGGACTGATGGTGAAGGGGGGGTGGACTGATGGTGAAGGTGGGGTGTGGACTGATGGTGAAGTGGGGGTGGACTGATGGTGAAGAGGGGGTGGACTGGACTGATGGTGAAGTGGGGGTAGACTGATGGTGAAGAGGGGGTGGACTGGACTGATGGTGAAGTGGGGGTGGACTGATGGTGAAGAGGGGGTGGACTGGACTGATGGTGAAGTGGGGGTAGACTGATGGTGAAGAGGGGGTGGACTGGACTGATGGTGAAGAGGGGGTGGACTGGACTGATGGTGAAGTGGGGGTGGACTGATGGTGAAGGGGGGTGGACTGATGGTGAAGGGAGGGTTGCAAAAGAGAATGAAATTGGTATGGAGAGAGAAGAGAGAATGATAGTGGTGGGGAAGGGGAGAGGATGATGGAGAGGGAAAGAGGGAGAGTGATTGCTAGTGGAGGGTAGAGGAGGGAAAGGAGGGAGAGACAGCAAGAGACAGGTGGGAGGGAGAGAGATTGAGAAGGATTAGGAAAGAGAAAGATGGAGACCCAGATGACTCTGACGAAGAGAGACAGAGAGAGATGCCTTACAACAATCCTGATCTCAGGATGTCGCAAAGCACTTTATGGGCAGTTAAATATTTAAGTAGCATATTGTAATGTAGGAAAATCTGCTGCCAATTTACACTCCACTTAACACATACACAAGAAATTTGGCAGCTGCTGGACATCTTGAACAACGTACACAAAGTGCTGGAGGAACCCAGCAGGTCAGGGGGCAAGTAAGGAAGGCGTGATGGAATAAACAGTCGAGGTTCTGTGCCTTCATTGAGACCCCACGTCGAGTAGTCAGAAGATTGTGTTGGCTTTCAGACAGGATCTACACAGGGAGATAAGCAATCGACATTTTGGGCTGAGACTCTTCATCAAGACTCATAAAGAAGGGAACGAAACGGTCGCCTGGAATGTCAAATGTTTACTCCCCCTCCATAGATGCTGCCTGACTTGCTGAGCTCCACTAGCATTTCGTGTATGTTTTAGCTGACACAGCCTATTTTAAGGCATGGGTTGTTGGTGTGCGTGCAGAACCAGTGCTCCAGTGTACTTCCCTAACTTTAAATCGACCATGGATGAGATATGTAGACTTAGTTTAATTGCACAGGACATGCTAGCTGACACATGGTACTTCGATCTTGTCAATGCATCTTGCACCGCCAGAAATGGAGATGAGAGAGCTGCCAACAGAATTCTCGATATAGAAGAATTCTTTATTAAATTCATTCAGGGAACTTGGCAGAAGCTTCCATACCTGATGATAGTTCTGTGAAAAGTCGTGGTGTCTTTGGTGACGAGAAATTCCGGAAGGGGGATTAACTCAGATTATATCCGGGTACTTGCTGTGTTAAACTTTGAAGAGCTTTGGCCTTCCAGAGGTCAGCTCTTCCCAGAGGTGTAGATTATAACAGTTTCTATTAGAAATGTTTCTGCTGAGTGCAGTTCTGGCTTGTTTCGTTTTAATGGACTCTTGTCTGTTCTGTGTTTAATGATTTCAGGAATGGACGCATCCCTATGACACGTTCAACATGCACTCATTGGAGAACTCCTTGATTGACATCTTGCAGAATGAGCAGGAACCACTTAAAAGTGAGTCCCACGGAAACGCACGGCCCTCCTTTCTCATGCCTCCCTCCCTTCTGTCCAATTGCAGACACTCGCTGAGTGGTAACCTCTTGATGGGGCTCGTTGGATGAATTGATCTTGCTTTTCTCTCTGACGTTATTGCATCTATTTTCATTGTGATGGCGCAAAAGAACAACTTGTGTTCTTACAGCCCATTGGACGTAATGCAGTAGGTAATGGAGTCACCGATTTATTTATCTATTTGTTGAGTTACAGCACAGAACAGATGCATTTGGACCAACAATTTACAATTTACAGTGACCAATTAACCTACTAATTAACCAATTACCAATTAACCTCTTCAGACTGTGGGAGGAAACCGGAGCACCTAGAGGAAACCAATGTGATCATGAGGAGAATGTACAAACTCCTTACTGGCTGTGGTGAGAATTGAATCTGGGTCACTGGTACTGTAAAACGTGCTAACCACTACACTACTGTCCCTCCCTCACAGAAGCCCACTGGGTCTATGTCAGTTCTTTGAGCACCCATTTACCCTCATCTTACATTAAAACCTCCAGCGTCTCTTCAGCACCCTGCCCTCCCCTCCCCGCCCAAAATCCTCCACCTGTACACTGTGGACAATTTATAGAGGCCAGTTAACCTACTAGCCCACACACCTTTGTGGTTGTGGGAGGAAGCCGAACCATCTGAAGGAAATGCCCATAGCGTCAGTGGGGAGAGCGTGCAAACCTCACACTGACAGCGCTCGAAGTTGAGATCGAACCCAGGCCAGTGGAACAGTGTGGTAGCAGCTCAGGGATGGCCTCAGGATTTGAACACCTCAGCTCAGTTGGCAATGATTCCATTTCTGTTGGTGGTTTTAGCAAAGATGTCGCTGGCCCTTTTGTTTTTGGCTTTTGTTTGTCTTGTTGCTCCCCACTAGTCCTGTGCTTGTTAGAAGGCCAGATCCCTGAGCAGAGGTTGCCCTTCCATGCCTCTTCCTTACAGGAGCAACTTGGCTCCTTTTGATGACCATTGACAGGAAGTTCAGAGTCTTTGAGAAAGCTGCCCACCCCACCACCATCTTAAAACCTCTCAATAGAAAATGAGACCATTCAACTCTTCTGACAGATCTCCTCTTAAACTGATGGGCTGTGAGAGAAAAGACTCATATATTGTGACATAATAATGTCCCAAGGATCCTGTTAAACCTCATCTCCCTATAATGAGTTGCCTTGTTACCTCAACGACTTGTATTAGGTTCTTTTGTAGGGTGGCGCAGTGGCGTAATCTCAGTTTCTCACAGCTCCAGTCACCCAGGTTTGATTCCAACCTCAGGCACTTAACAAGTAGAATTTTTTTGTTCTCCCTGTGAAAAGATGGACTTTCCCCCAGGTGTTCCGGTTTCCTTCCACATCCAAAAGATGATAAGAGGCATAGATCAGGTGGATAGCCAAAAAACTTCTCACAGGGTAGACATTTAGTAAGGCATTGGACAAGGTCCCACATGGGAGGTTGCACACAATACTCCAAATTAGGCCTCACTAATGCCTGTACAACTCTGATGCAACATCACATCTCCTGTACTCAATACTTTATGAAGTTTGCTTGCTCGGCATTCAGGATGAAGTAGTAAATCTGATCAGACATTGGCTTTGTGGGAGAGGCGGAGAGTGGTGGTAGGTGGTTGCCTCTGGCTTGAGGCCTGTGGCTGGTGGAGTTCTGCAGGGATCAGTGCTGGATCTTTTCCCGTTTGCCATCTATGTCAATGATCTGAATGATAATGTGGTTAACTGGATCAGCAAATTTGTGGATGGCAGCAAGATTTGGGGCGTAGTGGACAGTGCGGAACGCTATCATGGCTTGCAGTGGGACCTGGGCTGGCTGGAAAAAACGAGCTGAAAAATGGCAGATGTAATTTAATGCAGATAAGTGTGAGGTCTTGCACTTTGGTAGGACAAACCAGGGTAGGTCTTAAACAGCGAATGGTAGGGCACTGAAGAGTGTGATAGAACAAAGGGATCTGGGAATAGAGGTCCATAATTTGTTGCAAGTGGCATCACATTTACATAGGGTTGTAAAGAAAGCCTTTGGCATATTGAAACACAGAAAATGCTGGAGCAACTCAGCAGACCAGGCAGCATCTATGGAAAAGAGTGCAGTCAATTTTTTGGGCTGAGACCCTTCATTATTAACCCTAGTAATTTATAAGGTAGGGACATGTTTGGCACAAGTTTGTGGGCCGAAGGGCCTGTATTGTTCTGTAGGTTTTCTATGTTTTTCTCATTTGTTTTTGGCACATTAGCCTTAATAAATCAAAGTATGAGTACAGGAGATGTGATGATAAGTTGGAGTTGTGCAAGAAATTAGCGAGGCCTAATTTGGAGTACTGTGTGCAGATTTGGAAGATGTAAATAAGTTTGAAAGAAAACAGAAAATTTACAAGGTATTGCTGGGTCTGGAGGACCCGAGATATAAGGAAAGGTTAAACAGGTTAGGGCTTCATTCCTTGGAACGTAGAAAATTGAGAGGAGATTTGATAGAGGTATACAAAATTATGAGGGTTATATATAGGGTAAATGCAAGCAGGCTTTTCCACTAAGGTTGGGTGGGATCACAGCTAGGGGTTATGGGTTAAGGGTGAAAGTTGAAAAGTTTCAGGGGACTATGAAGGGAAATTTCTTTACTCAGAGGGCTGTGAATGTGTGGAACGAGCTGCCAGTGCAAGTGGTGCAAGCAAGCTCGATTTCAACATTTAAGAGAGGCTTGGATGGGTAAATGGAGGGTAGGGGTATGGAGGGCCGTGGTTCCAGTGCGGTGGACTGGGAGTAAGTAGTTTAAATGGTTCGACTTGGACTAGATGGGCAGAAGGGCCAGGTTCTGTGCTGTACTTTTCTACGACTCTGACTCCATACGTCTAATACGAAAGAGCATACTTTAAAAATGATTGGAAGAGAGTATGGGCTGGATGTTAGAGGTACTTTATTGATCCCGAGGGAAATTGGGTTTCGTTACAGCCGCACCAACCAAGAATAGTGAAATATAGCAATATAAAACCATAAATAATTAAATAATAATAAGTAAATTATGCCAAGTGGAAATTAGTCCAGGACCAGCCTATTGGCTCAGGATGTCTGACACTCCGAGGGAGGAGTTGTGAAGTTTGATGGCCACAGGCAGGAATGACTTCCTATGATGCTCAGTGTTGCATCTCGGTGGAATGAGTCTCTGGCTGAATGTACTCCTGTGCCTAACCAGTACATTATGGTGTGGATGGGAGTCATTGTCCAAGATGGCATGCAACTTGGACAGCACCCTCTTTTCAGACACCACCGTCAGAGAGTCCAGTTCCACCCCCACAACATCACTGGCCTTACGAATGAATTTGTTGATTCTGTTGGTGTCTGCTACCCTCAGCCTGCTGCCCCAGCACACAACAGCAAACATGATAGCTCTGGCCACCACAGCCTCATAGAACATCCTCAGCATCGTCCGGCAGATGTTAAAGGACCTCGGTGTCCTCAGGAAGTAGAGATGGCTCTGACCCTTCTTGTAGACAGCCTCGGTGTACTTTGACCAGTCCAGTTTATTGTCAATTTGTATCCCCAGGTATTTGTAATCCTCCACCATGTCCACACTGAGCCCTTAGATGGAAACAGGGGTCACTGGTGCCTTAGCCCTCCTCAGGTCCACCACCAGCTCCTTAGTCTTTTTCACGTTAAGCTGCAGATGATTCTGCTCACACCATGTGACAAAGTTTACACAGAGAGTGGTGTAAGTGTGGAACTCCCTGCCAGGGTGGTGGTAGAGGCGGGTACATTAGGGACATTTACGAATCTCTTAGGCACATGTTTGTTAGAGAATTGGAGGGGTTTGTAAGAGGGAAGGGTTTAGATTTCATCGTAAGAGTAGGTCAAAAAGTCAGCACAAAATTGCGGGACAGAGTGTTTGTACTGTACTGTTATGTTCTGTGCTCTATTTTGACATGTGGGTTGATTAGCCGCTGATGTTGGAGTAGGTTAAAATGTCAGCACAGTATTGTGGGCCAAAGTGCCATGACAGGAATGCAGGCAAATCTGTGTTGTGAAGCCACCTTTGTTTTCGCAAAGCTTTTTACGGCGAGTGATCTGCCACATTGTCACTGCATTTACTTTCTAGTTGGTTCTTAAAAACCATCTGAAATAGTCTTGTAGACTGTGTAGTTCAAGAGCAATTGGGAATAGTTACAGAATCAGGCAGTTTATCTGTAATAAACACTCAGTGGCCACTTTATTAGATATTCCCTGTTCCTAATTAAGTGGCCACTGAGTGTCTGGTTGTGGTCTTCTGCTGCTGGAGTCCAGCCACTTCAAGGTCCAATGTGTTGTGTATTCAAAAATGCTTTTCTGCACACCACTGTGGTTATTTGAGTTACTATCACCTTCCTGTCAGCTTGAACTAATCTGGCCATTCTCCTCTCACCTCTCTCGGTAATACTGCGTTTTCACCCCTGCCACTGACTGAATATTTTGTTTTTGTTTTTTTTTTGCAACATTCTCTGTAACTCTCGAGACTGCTGTGCATGACAATCCAGGAGATCAGCAGTTTGCAAGATACTCAGACCACCCCATCTGGCACCACAGTCATTCCACGGTCAAAGTGACTTGGCTCAAATTTTCTCCTCCCATTTTGATGTTTGTTCTGAGCAACGTGAACTTTCTGACCATGTCTGCATACTTTTACGCATTGAGTTGCTGCCACATGATTGGCTGATTAGAGATTTGCATTAATGAGCAGTTGTTCCTAATGAAGTGGCCATCATGTGTGTGTGTGTGTGTGTGTGTGTGTGTGTGTATCATGCCATTTTGTTGTATTGTGGTGGCAGTACAGTGCAAGACAGAAATTACTGTAAATTACATTAAATAAAGTAACAGTACAATTGAGTAGAAGGGAGGAAACGTTAATGGATTCAGAATTCTTACACTGGAGGGGAAGAGGCATTGAGTGAGCGGCTTTGGTCTCCTGTGCATCCTCCCTGATGGTTATTAATGAGAAGAAGGCACGCCCCCAGACGGTGAGGGTTCTTCATGATGGACACTATCTTCCTGAGTCACCACCCTTTTGGAAGATGTTCTCAATGGAGGGGGAAGGTTGTACCTGCGATGAAGTTTGCTGAGGAAGAAGTATTGAGGGAATGGGATTGCTCAGCAAACTGGCATTGACTCGATGGGCCGAATGCTCTCCTATGTTTTGAGGAAACATTAAGATGTAAATAAGTTTGAAAAGAGTATAGAGGTTTACAAGAATGTTGTTGGGTCTGGAGGACCTGAGATAGAAGGATAGATTGTATAGGTGAGGACTTTATTCCTTACAGTGTAGAGTACTGACAGGAGATTTTTTTTTTAAAGGTATACAAAATTACGAGGGGTATGATAGGGTAAATGCAAGCAGACTTTTTCTACTGAGGTTGGGTGGGACTGCAACCAGAGGTCATAGGTTAAGGGTGAAAGGTGAAAATTTTAAGAGGAACCTGAGGGAAAGCTTCTTCACTCGGAGGGCTGTGAGAGTGTGGAATGAGCTGCCAGCACAAGTGGTACATGCCAGCTCGATTTCAACATTTAAGAGGGGTTTGGATTGGTACGTGGATGGTAGAGGTATGGAAGGCTGTGGTTCCAGTGCAGCTTCATGGGAGTATGCAGTTTAAATGGTCTGGCATGGACCAAAGGGCTTGTTTCTGTGTTGTACTTAACTATGACTCTTTGACTCTATCGTATGGTTCTCAAACAGGATTGAATACTGAACCATATATAGGGCAGGTGACTTGGAGTTCAGCCAGGGGTGTTAGTTTTAAGGAGAGTTTTGAAGAATAAGAAGGGATTTGGGTTTGACACTTACTCCATCACTGGCAGAAGATGCACTATGTAGTGGAAAGGAGGAAGGAGTGAAGCAGCTTGTCACTAGACAATAATTGAATGGTCCAGACATCGAGGTAAGAGTGTGTCCCTCCAGTCATGTTGGATCTCGGCCCCATCTCATTCCTCCCTTGTTTTCAACAGGTACATTTATTGTCAGAGCAATGTATACAATATATGTCCTGAAATTCTTTTTCTTCGGAAACGGAGGATTTAATACAGAATGAGGAATGTGCAATCAAATACTGACCATCTTCTTTTCCACAGGTCGATCTGCTCTGTTTCCTGTGGAAGATGGCTTCCTTGACAACAGCCAGGGCGACCAGTCTCTCTCTTCTGGCTTGAACTCCCCAGCTCTAAGTCAGAATGGGAAACAAGGAGAACGGTATTCCCGAAAGGTTTTCGTTGGCGGTTTGCCCCCTGACATCGATGAAGGTGAGATAAATAGTTCCGGTCCCTGATGCAGGAAATTCCCTTTGGTTATTCAGCTCCCCGGAGGATGGACAGTGAGGTATAATGTTCTGCCTTCTGGGCTTACATGTTAGGTAGAACTGGAGAAAGTGTCTGCTTCCATGATATTGGGTAGGTGTCTGCTTGTCTCCTAGTATCTTTTGTGCTCAGTTGTTCTGGGGTCATTGGCTTGTTAAAAGACTGAATTAACAAGGAAAGGGTTTTGTTCAGAAAATATCTGACCATTTCCCTTCAGATTGTTGACAGGAATGTAACTATTGGACTTTGTGTTGAATTGTCTCTGCATGAGGTCATTGGGAGATGCAGCATGGAGAGAGGCCTGCCTAATCATTTACAGTTATCCCACATTAGTTCTGTTATTTAATTCCCTCAACTGGAGGCCCAGAGGCAGCCGGTTGGAGGTGTCCCAGTGCGAGATTGCGTGGTTGGGAATGGGACTTGTTTTGCTGCTGTTGTCTTGTTGGTGCTGTTTGTGTTGTTGTGGTGAACACTGCGCTAGTGCTACATTGGCGCCGGAATGTGTGGCGAGACCTGTGGGCTGCCACCCCACACCCTTGGTTGTGTTGGTCATTAATGCAAAGGACGCTGTGACTGAACAGTCCCATCAACCCCTTCACATTTTACCACTCACTGACGCTCCAAGGCCGTTTATTTACTTAACTGCCCGTTACACCGTTGGCATTTCGGGTAGCAGTGAAAGCCCTCCATCCCTGGTGGTGTTCAGGGGTTCCTTTATCACGTGAGTAGTTTCCTCTCAGTTATCATTACTGTCAGTCATGCAAGTCCTGGGCGGAGACTCAGGAATACCGTCACAATCAGATGCAGAAGGATCCTTCACTGCTGCTTTTGTAACAGTTTTGTTTGCTGACCAGTCAGGGTTGTTAGCTGTACTGAACCCTCGAACCTGGAGGACCACTGGACCTTCTCCTTGTCTGGCCTCTACCCTTTGGCCTGTTCGGCATGGGTGACCCTACCAAGAGCAAAAGCAGAAAGCCCCAATACCAGCCCCAATACCAGCCAGCATAGCCTTCCGAGCCATTGAGGCACGCAAGCCTCCAAACCCTCCGAAAAGTTGTGGACCTCAGGGCATTTACAAAGGCCAATCAGCCTCCAAACCTGAACAGAATTATCGAGCATTACAGCAGGGACACAGGCCTTTCGGCCCAACCAGTCCATGCCAAACACGGTGCCCACCCAGATTTCCTGCGTTCAGCCCATATCCCTCCACTTACCTCTCCGAATTCTTCTTAAATGATGCTTCCATCACTTCCTCTGGCAGCTCAGCCAAAGACTTGCCACCCTCATGGTTATTCCTTAGCTCATTTTAAATCTTTCTCCTCTCGCCTTTGGAGTGCGCAAGGAAAGCTGTGCAAAGTTCGTCATCGGGGGGGGGGGGGCAGGACTGAAGTCGGGTCTCTCTGGCATGGCAAGGAGCAGCTCTGCTGTCTGTGTCACTCTGTCCACTCGTTAAACAGATCGCACTCGTCAAAGACTCTCTGACCCTTGACCCTGTCAAAGTACAGTCACAAAGAGCGCTGCTTACTCTGGTGCAAAGATCCCGTATCATGACAGCACGATCCGAACCACCCAGCGAGCCCAGTTGCCAGGCCTCACTGCGGCGGCTGAATGAATTTGTGCACTGCCGCTGTTTCCCTGGGACATTGATAAGAATGAATAACTAGTCCCGTCAACAATAGTTTGTTTTAAGTTTATTGTATGGGCGTAGAAACCCAGGGGACCAGTGTCATGAGAGTTATCCTTTCTGCAACAGCAGCACGGTACAGGACAAACTTTAAACTTTGATAAGACATACAGTACTGTGCAAAAGTCTTAGGCCCCAAGCTATGTAAGACTTTTGCACAGTACTGTAGTAATTTTATCTATTGCACTGTACTTCTGCTTCAAAATACAAATTTCACGACATCTGTAAGTGTTGATAAACCTGATTCTGATATGGGTCTCTCTTGTGGACTGGGAGTGGGAAGGGGGGAGGGAGCGGGAAGCACCAGAGAGACCTTCTGTAGTGATCAATAGATCAACTGTTTGGAGTGACTGGTGTATCAGGGTTGGAGTTACTGCACCACCCCCCCCGTCCCCCCCCCCCCGTCCCCCCCCCCCGTCCCCAATCCTGGTACTCCTTCTCTGCCACCTGTCCTGCACCCACTCCTGCAGCACTCCACCCTAAACATTCCCAGCATCCTTTGCTCCTGTCAGATTTATAAACTTGCTCTCCGCTCCACAAATAGAGTACTGTGCAAAAGTCTTGGGTAGCTTAAGGCTCTTGCACAGTGCTATTGGAGCAGAATTAGGCCATTCAGCCCATCAAGTCTGCTCTGCCATTTGTTTATTTAGAGTCCGTGTCACTATTACCATGACATCAGAGTAATTCACGTGCAACTCTGCAGCTGGAAGAAGCAGCTGAAGGAGATCTGTCACTCCTCCCATAGGGAGACTCGCTCCTTAGTCAAACAGAATTGCTTACAGCAGAAAGAAAGGTCCTTCAGGCCACGGTGTCTGTGCCCAACATATTGCCAAATTAAACTAAAGCTCTTCTGTCTGTACGTGATTCATATCCCTTGCATAGTCATCTCTTAAATATCTCTTGCCGTATCAACTTCCATCACTAACCCTAGCAACATGCACAAAATGCTGGAGGAACGTTCTGGATTTCCAGCATCTGCAGATTTTCTTGTGTGTGTGATTTACGAACCCTGGCAGCCCGCTCCAGGCACCCGTCATTCTCTGCATAAAGAAAAAAAGACTTGCCTCACACAACTCCTTGAAGCGTTCCCCCTCATCTTAAGCTTAAGTCCTCTAACACCGAATTTTGACTGCCTTACCCAATCTACGTCCCTCATAATTTTTGTAAACCTCTATCGAGTTTCCCCTGAGCCTCCCACAGTCCAGAAAAAACAACCCAAGTTTGCCCATCTTCTTTGTATACCTCAGGCCTTCTGAGCCAGTCAGCATCCTGGTAAACCTCTTCTGTACCCTTCTGAAAGCCTCACTGTTCACTTCATCAGGCATTTTCCAAATTTTAACATAGATTTTTTCATGTTTCCTGTGGTGCAGGAGTCTAAGACTAGAGGGGTGCCCTTTTAGAATGGGGATGAGGAGGGATTTCTTATGCAGAGTGTGGTGTGTGGTGAATCTGTGGAATTCATTGCCACAGGCGGTTGTGGAGGCCAAGTCATTGGGTGTATTTAAGGCAGAGGTTGAGAGATTCTTTGTGTGAGCGTGTGCGTTGTGAATGATGAGGATACCAATGTCCTTGGGTGGGTGAATTTGGATGTCGTGACTTGCGTGTGTTTGATTACAGTGAGGGAGGGTTGCACAGGTCATCAGCCTCTCCTTACCGTCCTAGTCTATCTGAATCCAGTGGCAGGACGAGAGTCAAGGTGACTGGAGATGGGTCTGGATGCAGTGGTTGGCCATCTGTGTGTTCCGCCGTGCTCTTTGAGCTCCTTCAACGCTCGTTTCTGCTTGTTGAACCAGCTGGTGGTTTCCTCCGCGTAGTCTGCTGAATCCAGACCGTGTGCTTTGGGTAGACGAGCCCGAAGTCGCTGAGGGTTCAAAAAAAAACCACAACGGCTACTCTTGCCTGGTTTGGCCAGCCTGTCGAAGCTGTTGCCCGGGGTGTGACCGCTATTGCGTGCAAACAGCTTACTTGGAGTCACAGGTGCAAGCTGAGGGCCAAAGGTGGAGAATCTACCTCAGAAGGTACAGCAAGTCTTCTTGACACCCCATACACCCGTCTTGATTGGTCAGGGCATGAAGGGATACAGGGAGAAGGCAGGAGATTGGGGCTGAGAGGAAAAATGGATCAGATGTGATGAAACGGCAGAGCAGACACCACGGACCAAATGGCCTAATTCTGTATCTTACGGCCTTAACATAATTAGCATAAACTGTACATGACTCGTACAACAAAATAAGCAAAGATATTTGCATAGTAATGCAGTAAATTATTGCAAGATATTTACTGTAAGTCAAGTTTATTGTCATTTAAATACATGTCTATAATGTGTATAACCATATAATAAGGATAGAAAGGAGACAATGTTTCTCTGAAATGGGGTGTAAAGCACAGTACACATAATACAGCAATAATAAGCACACATAATACAGAAAACTCTATATTGTCTTTTCCACTGTCACGTTCATGGGGTCAGGTGCTGGGAAGAAGGTGTAGCTTTGCTCCCACTGCCCTCAGAGGAAAAGACTTAAACTATTTTGAGGATGGAGACAGGAGGACTTGGTAGGCAATGAGCTGATAGGTTATCAGGAATTGATGTGTGGCTGAGTTGAGCGTACTGTCAGATCAGCCTTGAACTTATTAACAACGTGAGCCTGGTTGGGCCTGGGCGGCCTACTACTGTCCCCGGTTTAAACTGTCTGGGGTTCACTCCAGACTGGGCCTTGCTCGTCTGTTAAATACGAGCAAGATCATAGATCAGTGGGTGGTAAACCACTAAATACATATGCGTAAAGGTGAACCACAGGCTGAAAATGAACGAGCATTTCTGCTTAGCAGAAAGGCCACGAGCAGTTTCTGTTTTTCAAATGTTGGCGTATAAATTGGGAGAAGTTCAAGAATTGGAGGAGCCTGTTCAGCCTGTTGCACTGATTTGTGTTTATAGTCTGTGTAAGTGCATTACCATCCACTGAAGTATGATCTTGCTTGTTTTTAATTGCTGAAAGAGAAGCCAGAAGGTGGTAGTAGATGGTTGTCTCTCTGATTGGCGGGTCACAAGGATCGGCGCTTTGATTGGGCTTCATGAATCGGAGGTCGAGTACAGGAGTTACGATGTTGTGTTGAAGTATAAGACGCTGGTGAGGCCTAATTCGGAGTGTGTGGTTCTGGCCACCTACCTACAGGAAGAAGTATCAGCAAGCTTGAAAATATACAGAGAAAAGTTACAAGGATATTGCTGGGACTTGAGCACCTGAGGTGGAGGGTCAGGTTGGATAGGTTGGGACTTCATTCCTTGGAGCTTAGGAGAATGAAAGATCTTACAGAGGTGTACACAGTTATGAGGGGTGCACACAGGGCGAATGCAGGCTTTACCCCTCAAGTTGGCTGAGACTAGAACTGGAGGTTGAAAGATGAAATATTTGAGGAGAAACTTCATTCAGAGGGTAGTGCAAATGTGGAACAAGCTGCCCGTGGAAGTGATGGTACAGATGCAGTTGCAACATTTAAGAGAATCTTGGGTGGGTACATGGATGAGAGAGGTTTGGGGAGGGATATGGCTCGGGTGCCGGTAAAAGTTTAAGATGGCGCTGGTGAAACAAAGCGATGCTATACTGACAGCAAACAAAGCTACTGACCACTCGAGTCATCATACCGTTTCTCGAAAACAATCACTGCAGTGGATAGCCTGTAACTTCCCTTTTGAGGATGAGCTTTTGAATTGCCTGTACGACTTGGGCAGTTTTGCAGTGTGAACTGAAGTCTGAATGTCGCAGGATGTTTGCAGTGTGGAGTGTACGGGCCGAATTAAGGGGACCGGGAGCCGATCTGAGGCGGGGCAGAGCTGGGGTGGCAGGGCCCGGGTCTAAAAGCGAGGAGCGAGACGATGTGTGACCGCTTTAGGCGCCGGGCCGGATCGAAAAGGTTAGGGTGTTGGGGCTGAAGGCCGAGGGACTGGCCGGTGTTGAGCTTGCTGCTCGGCGAGGTTTACTCGACTCTGTGCCGAACTGAGCCTGTGGCTTTCAACTAACGGGCTACAGTAACGACGGGCTTTGTGGCTGTGGTCTCACTTTCGGAAGTTCAGTTCTGAATGCTAATGCTTACTTTTTATTGTTCGCACCACTTTTTTTTTTGCATGCTTTGGGTGTTTGACAGTTTTTTGAAATTGGGTTTCTTTGTTTTATGGCTGCTGGTAAGGAGACTAGTCTCAGGGTTGTATATAGTATACAAGCTTTGGTAATAAATGTACTTTGTAATGGGAGTAGACAGAAAATCAGGTTGGCATGGGCTAGATGGGCCAAGTGCCTGTTTCTGTGCTGTAGTACTCTATGACTCTAAAATTTATCAACCCCAATGATTAAAGTTTGGCACTGAGTCAGTTAGCAGGAAGGAGTTCAGAAGTGCGGGCTCTCCCGGACAATCCGGGAAGTGGTCTGAGCAGAGAAGCTGAGGTGAGGGAGAATTGGACCTGATCTCACATCCTCCTTGTCTCTGTCTAGATGAGATCATCGCCACTTTCTGCTGCTTTGGCCAGCTGATGGTTGATTGGCCTCACAAGTCCGGCAGTAAATCCTACTTTCCACCTAAAGGTAAGGAAGTCTCAACTGACAGCAGGTGTGAGCTGTGTTCATCTGTGTGAAAAGAAGCTTGTGGCATAATGCATCGGTGAACTGGGCAGCATCTGGGTGAGGGAGGAAACAGTGACGGTGTTGAATCCCTGGCTGCTATTGCGCGTGGGTGAGTTGGGCAACATTCTGGTGAGGTAGCAAGCCATAATGTCTTTGAGTTCCTGGCTATTTAATCCAGTCCCTGGATCGGCAGATAGTTCTTCTGTCTGCTCGCAGCTGCTCTGATGGTCACTTCTCTGTACCTCCTTGACATTTTCCAGACCGAGTTGGAAGACAAAATCCAATCAATCTCCATCTTGAAAATCCAATCAATTCGCAACATCTATAGCTTGTTGGGTCACTGAACTCCCTACTTGGTTACTGTCATGCTTTATGACTACGTGCCTAATCTTATGATTATGCTTTTTAATTTATACTTTCCCAAATTTACTAATCAATATTTAACCTATTCAACTGCTACCTTATGTACGTGCTTGCCCATTATCTATCTGTACAGTGTACCCTGCAATTCCCTGCAATGCAACGCACACAAAATGCTGGAGGAACTCAGCAGGTCGGGCAGCAGCTATAGAAATGAATAAACAGTCGCCATTGCGGGCCTCGATCATCCTTCAGGACTGAGAAGGACGGGAGAAAGACGCCAGAGTAAAAAGCTGGGTGGGGGGAGGGGAAGGAGGCCAGCTGGAAGGTGATGGGTGAAGCCGGATGGGTGGGAAAAGTGGAGGGCTGGAGAAGAAGGAATCTGATAGGAGAGGAGAGTGGACTGTAGGTGAAAGGGGAGGAGGAGGAGGGGACCCAGGGTGAGAAGTAAAAGGTCAGAATGGGGAATAAATGAAGGGGGGGTGCGTATTGAGAACTTTTTCTTTACCAGAAGGGAAAATTGATATTCATGCTATCAGCTCGGAGGGTACCCAGATGGAATATGAGGAGTTGCTCTTCTTCTGAGGGTGGCTGCACCTTATAACCATATAACAATTACAGCACGGAAACAGGCCATCTCGGCCTTTCTAGCCCGTGCTGAATGCTTACTCTCACCTAGTCCCACCGACCTGCACTCAAGCCATCCCTCCATTCCTTTCCTGTCCATATACCTATCCAATTTTTTAAAAAATGACAATGTGGAACCTGCCTCTACCACTTCTACTGGAAGCTCGTGGCACAAGAGGAGGCCGTGGATCTTTATATTATTCCAGGGATCTCTGGTGTGTCGCATCTACACATCATGCCTGGGGTCAGCATTCACAAGCACATCGGGTTTCTGTAATTAAACGCTGGTAATTGGTTTATTGTTGTTAATTGTACTGAAATACAGTGAAAAGTTTCTGTTTGCATATGCCATCCAGACAGATCATTCCATATACAAGTGCATTAGAGTCGTACAAAATGAGAGATAACAGAATGTAGCATCTAGTATTGCATTTACAGAGAAAGTACAGTGCAGGTGGACGCAAAGTGCAAAGGCCATCACGAGGTGGATTCCGAGATCGAGAGTTCGTCTTTGTAGTACAAGATGTCCATTCAAGAGTTTTATAAAAGCCAGATTCAATGGTCCAATTTAATATCAGAGAATGTATACAGTATACACCCTGAAATTCATACTCTTTGCAGGCATCCACGAAACAGAAAACCCAAGAGAATGAATGACAGAAACCTCGAAGCCCCACCTCCCCCCTTCCGTGCACAAGGAGCAGCAAAAGCATCGATCCTCCCCCACTTGCTTCAGCAAAAGCACCGCCCTCCCTTCCCCCCACCCCCCCCCATCATGCAAGCAATAGCAAAAGCCCCCCAAAGAGACCTTGGTCTAGAGTCCATCAAACAGTCCATCCCAGCACTATGGTATCTCAGACAGGCTCTCTCTCACGAGTGAAGGAGAGAGAAATCACACCTGCAGCAACGGGAGTGGGAGACCAGCAACGCGCTTTTCTGCTGTTATAATCCTCCTGGTGGCACGTCTTCACAGGCTTTTTACATCTCCTGCCTGATTAGCGGGGTTAGAAGAGACAGTGATTCGGGTGGAAGAGATCCTTGATTATTATGAAAGCCGAAGCGGAACTCCTTAGTTACAAGCTCTGCCCCACCTGCACCTTATATTTCTTCCAGTCCTGATGAAGGGTCTTGGTCAAAATGTAGACTGTTCATTACGCTGCATAGATGCTGCCTGACATACTGAGTTACTCCAGTGTTTTTCTGTGTTGCAACAGATTTCCAGCATCTGCTAAATCTTGTTAGGTCCCTTTCTTTTTGTTGGACCAGATCATCTGCAATCTTAGAACTTTATTGTAACCCTTTTCGCCTCAGACGGATGACGAAGTTTGGTATGGGCCCCCAAATAATAAGAACTTTCTACAGGGGCACAATTAACAGCATCCTGACTGCCCGGTATGGGAACTGTACTTTCCTCAATTGCAGGACTCTGCAGGGAGTGGTGCGGACAGCCCAGTGCATCTGTAGATATGAACTTCCCATGATTTCGGGACATTTACAAAGACAGGTGTGGAAAAAGGGCCCAAAGGATCATTGGGGACCTGAGTCACCCCAGCTATTCCAGCTGCTACCATCTGGGAAACCGTACTGCAGCATAAAAGCCAGGACCAACAGGCTCCAGGACAACTTCTTCCAGCAGGCCATCAGACTGATTAGCTGTCACTGATTTGAGTTTATTTCTATGTTACATTGCCTGCTCTTTTTATTATAAATTACTATCATTGCACATTACACATTTAGATGGAGATGTAACATAAAGACTTTTACTCCTCAAGACTTTTACTGAAGGATGTGAGAAATAATGTCAATTCCGTTTAATTAATGACTTCACAATCACACCTGTTCCATCACATGAACCAGGACTGGGAGGAGGCTACCCACCATTGTGTCTGTACTAAGACCATGGCTGGTCTGATTTATTACCTCAGCTCCTCACACCCACCTGCTTCTGCTAACCTTTCACCCTTGGCTTATCAAAAAATATTTCTAACTCTGCCTTGTATTGAAAAATAAAATATTCACAATTCTGCTTCCAAAGGCATTTTGAGGAAGAGAGGTCCAAAGTTTCAGGACACCTCTGAGAGAGAAACTTCCACCTCCTTTCTGTTTTAAATTACTGTTTGAACAGTGACCCCCGAGTTCTAGTTTCCATAGATGGGAACTTCCTCTCCACCTCCCAAGATCACTGGGCTGGCGCAGGCACACAATACCGGGTCATTCCACTGCTGGCATCAGCGGAGTTTGCGTGTTATCCCTGTGTGAGTTTCCTTCCACGTCCATGAGATGTGTGGGACTGGGTGAGCTGTCCACTGTAAGTTGCCCCTGTTGTGCAGTGAAATGGTGGAACTTGTACGGGCTTGATAGGAGTGTGGAGTATATGAGTGGTGTAAGATCGGTAGGAAGTTAGACAGTGGTTTTTGCAGATTTAATGAGCTGAAAAGCCTTGTTCCATGCATTACAGTCCATCTTTCTAAATCCCTCCCTACTCTGTACCCCTACATTCCCCTCTGTTCTATATCTGTACCCCTCCCTATCCACTGCAGAATCAGGTTTAATATCAATAGACAATAGGTGCAGAAGTAGACCATTCAGCCCTTCGAGCCTGCACTGCCATTTTGAGATCATGGCTGATCATCTACTATCAATACCCGGTTCCTGCCTTGTCCCCATATCCCTTGATTTCCCCTATCCATAAGGTACCTATCTAGCTCCTTCTTGAAAGCATCCAGAGAATTGGCCTCCACTGCCTTCAAGGCAGTGCATTCCAGACCCCCACAACTCTCTGGGAGAAGAAGTTTTTCCTTAACTCTGTCCTAAATGACCTACCCCTTATTTTCAAACCATGCCCTCTGGTACTGGATTCTCCCAGCATCTGGAACATATTTCCTGCCTCTATCTTGTCCAATCCCTTAATAATCTTATATGTTGCAATCAGATCCCCTCTCAATCTCCTTAATTCCAGCGTGTACAAGCCCAGTCTCTCTAACCTCTCTGTGTAAGACTGTCCAGACATCCCAAGAGTTAACCTTGTTAATTCCTGTTAATATCACTGGCATATATCATGAAGATTGTTAACTTAGCAGTACCAGTACAATACATGATAATATAAGGGAAAAACTTTGAATTTCAGTAATATATACATGTATATCAAATAGTTAAATTAATTGAAATAATGTAAAACCAGATAAAAAATGATAGTGAGGTAGTGTTCATGGTGTCAATGTCAATTCAGAAATCAGATGGCAGAGAAGAAGCTGTTCCTGAGTCACTGAGTGTGTGCCTTCAGGCTTCTGTACCTCCTTGCTGATGAGAGGAGAAGAGGGCACGTCCTAGGTGGTGGGGTCCTTAATGACGGACGCCACCTTTATTGAGGCACTGCTTCTTGAAGATGTCTTGGACACTACGGAGGCTAGTATCTATGCAGGAGCTGACTTATTTTACTACTCTCTGCATCTTAATTTCATCCTGTGCGATAACACCGCCCCACCCCCATACCAGATGGTGATGCAGCTTCTCGGAGTGCTTTGCGCAGCACATCTGTAGAAATTTGAGTGTTTTAGGTGATGTTCCAAGTCTCCTCACGTGAGTAATCCTATCCCACTGCACTCCCGACTGGACTCACATCTCCCATGATCCGTAATGCTGCCATCCCACAACGCTGCTGCCCGTGGCCTTGATGCTCTGTCACAGTCCAGTCACCCCCAGCACTACATCCCCCGTCCTGCCGCACGCATTGCTCAGACCCCCCCCCCCCGGTCCCATTTTTCCTGCCCACCGCAGTGTAACGGGAACACTGAGTAAAGAAAATGTATCTTTGTGCGCGAGCACACAAGCGGAAATCCACAGGGGGCAGTGATTCCGGGTTGAATTGAACCGTTTGGTCACTGGATGCCACGTTCTGACCTGTACCTGCAGTCATAATATCAATATGTGTGGCAAGTATTTGGGCCACGTAGTGTCCCTGGGCCGTGTCCTTGTATCAGAATCAGGTTTAATATCACCGGCATATGTTGTGAAATTTGTTGTCTTTGTGGCAGCAGTACACAAAGGAAAAACTGTGAATATGTACTATATATTATAAAATAGCTAAGTAGTGTAAAAATAGAAATAAAGATGTAGTGAATTAGTGTTCCTGGGTTCAGTATCCATTCAGAAATGGAAGAGGGGAAGAAGCTGTTCCTGAATCGTTGAGTCTGTGCCTTCAGGCTTCTGTACCTCCTCCCTGATAGTAGCAACAGGCTACCATCAGGAAGAACTGATCCTGTGCCGATCAGTTGGCGGGGTTATTTGCAGACATGTTTAATCTCTCCTTGCCTCCATCTGTGGTTCCTTCCTGCTTTAAGAAAACGACTATCATCCCAGTACCAACGGTAAACAGAATAACGTGCAGTAACGACTACAAAATAACATGTCCCCTGACATTTGCCATCATGAGATGCTTCAAGAGGCTGGTCAGAGCATACATTAACTCCAGCCTCCCAGAAAACCATCACTCACCACAGATCGCATGCTGCCAAAACACAGGCCTGTGGCGCTGGCCGATTCTCTCTGGCTCTACACTCGAGTACAGGTAAAGACACCTGTACGTTCATCTACTGTTTAGTGACTACAGGGTCAAACTTTGCTACTATCATTCCAAGCAGGTCCAACCTGTGGACCTGGGAGTCAACACTGGCCTCTGCAGCTGATCCCAGACTTCCTGACCAACAGACCGCAGTCTGTAAAGATAGGCAGTAACACCTCTGTTGTGATTATTCCAAATGCTGGTGCTCAACAAGATTGCCTCGTCGGCCCTTTACTCCTTGTACACTTGTGACTGCTCTAAATCCACCTACAAGTCCATAGACAATACCAGGGCGGTGGACCCCCATCTCAAACAGCAGTGAGTCAGACTACAGGAAGGAAGTGTCACAACAACAACCTTTCCCTCAATGTCAGGAAAACGACAGGGCTGGTCGCTGACTTCAGGAAGGGGAGGGATGCACATGTTCCTGTCTGCATCGGTAGTGTTGAGTTTGAGAGTTGAGAACTTCATTTTCCTCGAAGGGAACATCTCCGTCAGCCTATTCTGGTCCAAGCACGTAGATGCCGTGGCCTAGAAAGTTCAGCACCACCTCCAGTTCCTCAGGAGGCTAAAGAAATCTGGCGTGTCCCTGCCGACACTTAGCAATTTTTGTCGATGCACTGTAGAAAGCATCCTATCTGCATGCATAGGGACTTGGTATGGTAACTGCTCTGCATGTGACTGCAGGAATCTTCAGAGAATTGCATATCACAGGAAGCAGCCAATCTTCTTGCTGCCTCAGTGAAGCAGCCAGCATGATCAAAGACCCTATCTGCCCCAAATATTCTCTCTCTTTTCTCATCCATCAGGCAGAAGGTGCAAAAGCCTGAAAGCACCATAGCTCTAGGCTCAAGGACAGCTTCGATCCCACTGTTATTATACTACTAAATAGTTCCCCAGTCTGATAAAATGGACGCTTGACTTCACAATTGATCTGCTCTGCACGTTCTCTGTAGCTGTTACACTTTATTCTGCATTGTTATTGCTTTACCACCTTCTACCTCAAATTGCTATGTAACAACCTAATCTGTATGAACTGCGTGTAAGACAAGCTTTTCATTAAATTTCAGTACGTGGCGACAATATTCCAATCCCAGTTCTCCCATGTTATCCTGAAGAGTCCAATGCCCATCCAGTTCCAATCTGACCTGATAACAGGAGCCGCAAGCTCTCCTGTCTGATGGATTTGAAGGGCCAGTTACACCATGTAGGATCCCACTCATCCTGCTCGTGGACTGTTTGTCCCACTCACATCAGGGAGGAGGCTACATAGTGTCCATGCCAGGACCCCCAGACTCAAAAATGGTTCCTTTTCCCCAAACAGTAAAGCTGATCAATACCTTCACCCACTAACCCACCACCGCACACCCCCGACCACCACTATTTATCATATGCCACCCTCGGTGGAGGAGCAACATCTTGTATTCCATCTCCTCGGTTTTTAAAAGAAGAAAAAAATCCTCTTTGTTCCCTTTTCTCCTGTTCTCCACTCTGGCCTCTTGACTCTCCTCACCCTTCTATCACCTCCTCCTGGTTCCCCCCCCCTTCCCTTTCTCCTGTGGTCCACTCTCCTCTCCTACCAGATTCCTCTGTACCTTTCCCACCCACCTCGCTTCACCCTTCACTTTCAAGCTATCCACCTCCCCACCGCACATTTTATTCTGGTGCCTTCCCCGTTCCTTCTCAGACCAAAGTGTTGACTGCTTATTCCTTTCCACAGATGCTGCCTGACCTGCTGAGTTCCTCCAGCATTTTGTGTGTGTCGCTGTGGATTTCCAGCATCTGCAGAATCTCATGTGTTTGTGATTAAGTGCTTTATCATTTCCTGTCAGTCGCCCTATGGACGTGCTTTATGATGGGACTCACTTTATGGACTCACACTTCATTTAAGCATATAAGCGGTCTTGTGTATTTATACAGTACTGTGCAAAAGTCTAGGGCACGTATACATGTAGTGACGGTGCCTGAGACTTTTGCCCAGTACTGTGGTAACTTTAGGCATTGCACTGTACTGCTGCCGCAAAAAAACAACAAATTCCTTGATATATGTGAGTGATGATAAATGTGATTCTTTTATTTATCTCTGTTGCAGACTGAAAGTGGGAAGGGGGCAGGGAGAGGGGAGGGAGGGGGAAGCACCAGAGACACATTCCGTAATGATCAATAAACCAATTGTTTGGAATCAAATGACCTTGCCTGGTGTCTCAGGGCTGGGTGTGTTGGTACCCGTGCCACCCCCTGCCCCTGGCACTTCCTCTGCCAGCTGACTTGCAATGTTCCACCCTCCCAGTATCATTTGCTCCTGCCAAGTTTACAAACTCACTCTCTGCTCCACATTGACAAATACAGTACTGTGCAAAGGTCTTGGGCACCCTAGCTATATATATCTCTAAGATTTTTGCACAGTACTATACAAACTATGTATATTAGTTACCTTGCATATTTATATTTATTGTGTTTTTTAATATTATTGTGTTCTTTATCTTGTTAAGTTTGAGCTGTGTTGCATCCAGTGTGACCATTACTTTGTTCTCCTTTACACTTGGGTACTGGAAATGACATCAAGCAATCTTGAGTGGGAATTCCTGTCTCTGTTCATTGGACATGAAAATAATGAGCAAATAATTACTTCGGACTTAATGTCATTTTTATAAATTGTGTTGTGATTAAGTCGTAAGTCAAGCTGTTACTGTCATTGACCGATTCCTGTTGGTTTTGCAGGTTATGCTTTTCTGCTGTTTCAGGAGGAGTGCTCAGTTCAGGTTCTCATTGACGCCTGTTATCAAGATGACGGTAAACTCTACCTGTACGTTTCCAGCCGCACCGTTAAGGACAAACCGGTAAGTGAGACTTGCTGCTAACACTTAAGTAGGCATGAATATATTGGGTATAAGTGCCATGAAAATTTGCTTTTGTAGCATCAGCATGGTACATTACAAACATGGGTAAACATAAATTAGCATAAATTAACATAAATTAAATGTTGGCGCGTGGCCTAGTGGATAACTCATCGGTCTAGTGATCTGAAGGTCACTGGTTCAAGCCTCAGCTGAGGCAGCGTGTTGTGTCCTTGAGCAACGCACTTAACAACACATTGCTCTGCGACGACACCAGTGCAAAGCTGCTTGGGTCCTAGTGTTCTTCCCTTGGACAACATCGATGGTGAGGAGAGGGGAAGGCCTGCAGCTTGGGCAACTGCCGGCCTCCCATACAACCCTGCCCAGGCCTGTGTCCTGGAAACCTTCCAAGGCGCAAATCCATGGTCTCACAAGACTAATGGATGCTTGAACATAAATTAATTAGCTGTTTTCTCTCTATTATGTATTGCATTGTACTGCCGCCGCAAAGTTAACAAATTTCACAACTTATGCCGGTGATATTAAACCTGATTCTGTGTAGCCTTGCGAATTTCTGTGCATTGAAGTTTCCCTACTATGCTGTGACACAGCCAGTCAGAATTTATTGCAGAAATTGATGTTTGAGTCGCTGTGTTGTTATAAGGAGGGATTCAGTAGGCTGGGTCTGTTTTCCCCGGAGTGGATGGAGGATGCTGAGGGTTGAGCTGATTGAGGTATGAAAGTTCATTAAGTGGGATAGAAAATGTTGGTCAGTAACCTGTGATGGATGTGAAAGACATCGCTAGCTTGGACGCGAAGTTTTAGTTTTATCTTGGATGTGAAGGGCATAGTTTTCAGGTGAGAGGTTGGATATTCAGAAGGGATCTGAGGGGGATTTTTTTTTTGCACAGAATGTGTTTTGGAATCTGGATGTGGTGGAGGCAGCCATTTTCACATTTAATGAGCAGTTAGACGAGCTGCTAGTTTGATGCTGCCGGATCCACTCAGTTCCTCCATCTTGTTTATTGTTCCCTACCTCCCAAGGAAGTGCTGCTTCCTTCTGCCAGCCTGCAGATCACCCATGGACAAGATGTTGCACCTGCTTAACCCCTTCCCCCACCCCCTGCATCCCAGTCAGGGTCACATGAAGCCATGGGAGCAGATGATGGATGGTCGTACGAGCAGCAAGTCCTGGTTATGCGACCACTGACGCCAGGCAGACAATCTCTGAAGAGTATTGATAATGGCTGGGGGTCACCTGTCTTGTAAAGACACTGCTCAGAAGAAGGCAAAGGCAAACCAACTCTGTAGAACCATGATTGCCCTTGTCACACAACATGGCACATCACAAAATGAACAGTTTATTGATTGATTAAGATGCAATATGGAGGCAGCCCTCCAGCCATTGAGCCCAGTAATCCCTGATTTAACCCTACCCTAATCCCAAGCCTACCAACCAGTACGTCTTTGGACTGTGGGAGGAAATCTGTGCAGTCACAGGAAGAATGTACAAACTCCTTATAGACACTTGCTGTCTCATATAACCAGGTTCTGGCCTGCTTGGTAGGCTAATTGCCGCTGTGAGGTTCTTGCAACGTATGTTGGTAGGTGGTGGGGATGGTGTAAGATGAGTCTAAATCAGGGGTCCCCAACCTTTTAAATGCCATGACCCCTTCCATTAACCGAGGGGCCCATGGACTGTGGCTTTGACAGACGGACAATAATCACTGGCCTGTGAATGAATAAGAACGGCAGAGTGTTTCAACTGGTGCCAAAGGGGTGTTGTGAAAAGTGTTTGGAGACGTGTTGCAAGAACTATCTTAAAAATAACTTTGATGTCCTTGACTAAGTCAGGCAGTTTGTTTGAGTCAGGCCTTGGCTGAAATGTTGTGTCACTGCTCGCTGGTGATAACTAGGGCTGTGCGGTTGTGAAACAACTCTGATAATTGACTTTAAACCCTTGCGTTATCAAAATGACTTTAGGCCATGGGGCTTTTTAGCTATAAAATGATAGGATTTAAGTCCTGGCAAAAATCACAGATTTGGGCTATTTGGCACATTGAAGTCATGGAGATGAGTAGTGCTCAGACAGAGCCTTCAGCCCACCGTCTCTATGCCAACCAGTGAAGTACCCATCTGCACTAATCCTGTTTACCAGCTTTTGATTGAGATGCTCATCAAGATACTTCGTAAACTTCAAGGGTCTCTGCTTCCATCACCCTCTCGAGCCATCTGCTCCACGTTCCAACCACTCTCTGGATGAAAGCATTCTCCATCAGCTTGCTCCCAGACCTCTAGCACCTTATCTTAAACCTGGGGTCCATAGACCCCCTCGGTTAATGGCATTTAAAAAAAAATATGTTAGGAGCTCCTGCCTTGAATGTATTCCTTCTAACATTTCTTCTCACTCCCTAGTTTATCTCTGCCTCTTACAGTTTGTACATCTAATTCTGGCCCATCCTTTGTCTCCTCCAAACAAGTCTAGTCTGTCCACTTTCTCTTCACAGTCTCCGTCCCAAGCAACATCCCAGTGAATCCCCTCTGTGCACTCTGCAACGTAAATTGTATGTTTTCTATAACGTGGCAGACAAAAATGCATGCAAATCTCTGGTCTAATTAACCTTTATTGAAGTTGTACCTTGTACTCCCTGCTTTTATAATCGATGCATTGAGTTTTGCCCTTTCACAAAGCACTTCCCACAGCCTCCGATCCTCATGTTGTCTTTATCCAATTCGCCTGTGAAAGGCAGGAAGGAATTGCATTTGTCCCACTCCACCAGGAAGGACACTCAGTGGCTGCTTCATTCGGTACCTCTTCCACTTGATAAGAGGAGTTTGTGTTGGTAGTTTTCTGCTGCTGCAGCCCATCCACTTCAAGATTCAACGTGTCGTGCGTTCGGAGATGCTCTTCTGCACGCCAGGGTTGTAACACATGGTTATTTGAGTGACTGTTGCCTTCCTGTCAGCTTGAGCCACTTTGGCTATCCTCCTCTGACTTCGGAGGAACACACGCAAAACACTGAGGAACTCTGCAGCCCGGGCAGCACCTATGGAAAAGAGTATAAGCAGTCGTCGTTTTGGGCTGAGGCCCTTCATCAGGATTCTTCTGACTTCTCTCATTAACAAAACATTTTCACCTGCAGAACTGCCGCTCACTGGATTTTTTTTTTGTTTTTCACACCATCCCCTGTAAATGCTAGAGACTGTTGTGCACAAAAGTCCCAGGAGATTAGCAATTTCTCAGATACTCAGACCACCCATTCTGGCACCAACAATTATTCCATGGTCAAAGGCACTTGCATCACGTTTCTTGCCCATTCTGATGTTTGGACTGAGCAACAGCTGATCCTCTTGACCCTGTCAGCATGCATTTATGCATTGGATTGCTGCCATGTGATTGGCCAATTGGATATTTGCATTATGAGCAGGTGTACCTAATAGAGAGCCACTGAGTAAATTCTAAGTGTTCAGCAAAACAAAAGAATCCTCCTGTCAGTCCACTATAAATGAATTGCTGAGTACATTTTGGTCGAAATAATGAGGTATTTTTCCATCGAGAGGAAAGATGTTCAAAATCATGGAGACTTAATTAATAGATCGTCCTTACTAATAGTGAGAAAAGATTCAAAGTACATTTATTATCAAAATATGTATGCAGTACACAACTCTGTGATTAGTCTTCCTGCAGACAGCTGTGAAACAAAGAAACACCACGGAACCTGTTCAAAGGATTCATCGAACACCCAACACACAAAGAAAAGAATGAATCCCCACAAACGGCAAAAAAACGAGCAAATAGATGTGATAAGCCATCAGCGTTACTGTGTCCTGACGAAGGGTTTCATCCCGAAACGTTGACTGCTGGTTTCCACGGATGCTGCCCGACCTGCTGAGTTCCTCCGGCGTGTTGTACGTGTTGCTGTGTTGTTTGGTGCCTTTGAACTCGATGTCATAAGAGTGGACTCCGAGGAATAGTGCCCAGTGTTGTAACTGGGTAGCAGTCATCACTGGCATTCCCTTCCTGGGATTCAAAGTGGACACAAGGGGCTGGTGCTCTGTCACTAGAGTAAACTTCGTCCGTAGAGGTAGTGGTGGAACTTATTTATTCCCCATACCAGACTAAGGACCTCTGGGTCAACCTGTGCATAAGTGCATTCTGCACTCATCAGAGATCTTGAAGTAAACACCATCAAGTGTTTAGATCCATCTTTCATTATGTGTAACTAAGCAGCTCCAGTGCCATAAGAGGATGCATCACACGCCAGTCTGATGGGCAGGGATGGGTCATAATGGTGAGCAGTTCATCGGAAATTACTAGTCTCTTTGTCTCCTTGAATGCTTTTTCACATCTTTCTGACCATTCCCATGTTGCTCCTGTCTGTAACAGTGCATTCAATGGTTGAAGCACTGCAGCAATGTTTGGGAGAAACCGGTGGTAGTAATTTACAAGCCTAACTAAGACCTGAGTTGTGACACATTTTCCATGTTTGGGTGCCTGTAGCACTGCTTCAGTCTTGTGACTTACGTAAGCCATGCTTGTCAATGACACGTCCACAATATGAGATTTCATTCTTGAAAAACTCACATCTCTCTCTCTTTGCATGCAGACCATACTCACTCAGCCTGGTAAGCACTTTACCGAGGTTCTAGAGGTGCTCTTCATCATTCTTGCCAGTCACAATGATGTCATCAAGGTAACATTGTGTTCCTGGGATATCTTGGAGCACTTGGCCCATTGCTCTTTGCCAAACTGCTGGAGCTGATGCGACGCCAAAGATGAGACAATTATACTAGAACAGTCCCTTGTGAGTGTTGATTGTGAGGAACTTCCTGCTTGACTCCTCAATCTTCATTTGCAGGTAGGCTTGTGACAAGTCAATGTTTGAAAACTTCTCCCCGCCTGCTAAAATGCAAAAGATGTCTTCCGTTTGAGGCAGGAGATACTGCACAGCACGCGGCACTGGGTTGACGCTCACCTTGAAATCCCCACATATGCGAATGGCTCCGGCCTTCCGTTTCTTGATCACCGGGACAATGGGTGTGGCCCAGTCACTCCACTCAACCCTGTAGAGAATTCCAGGTACCTCCAAACTCTGCGACTCACCATCCGCTTTAAGACATAGTGCGTAAGGCTTTATGGAATCTTGGTGTTGCTGCTTCATCCAGTTCAATTTTCCATGCCTTTTGAGTTTACCAATACCCTTCTCAAACACCTATTCATTAGGATTAAGCAGCTGCGACATTCTGTGGTTAATGCTACCTGTTGTCAGCCTCTGGAATTATGGAAAAAGCTGACTCTATTTATAGTTCCATTTTCAGTTTTACACCAGACACATCTATAGAAATCTAAACGATTTTGTGATCTGCTTCAGTTATGCTATGCAGTTCTAGGTATGAGGGTTCCTTTGTGAGACTCTTGTCTTGATTCTATTTTACATTTGGTAACTTTATGCATTTGCCCAGTTTTGTGTTTGAAACTTTTCACTTGGTTGTGCTTTTTGTCTGTCTTGCACATGCTGCCTGTGACACTCCCTGCAGACTTCTTCTTTGAGCCACAGTTATTTGCATCATCGGAGGGTTTGTTGTATTGATTTAAAAATGCTGGCTTTTTTGCACCATTCAGGAACATTTAGTGCCTTTCACATTCTAACCTTTTCTGTAGTTCTGCCAGCTGCAGTCTGTAATGATTTTGCAATGGTCAATGTCCGTTCTAAGGTTGCGTCTCTTTCTGTCAGTAGACTTGTTTGAGTGCTTTGACTGTGTCTGCCACATACAAGCCTGTCCCTTAATGCATCAGCAAGTCCGTCTGTAAAGTCACAGTACTGGGAAAGTTTGGGCAGGTCTGCAATGTTTTCAGAAAGGCTTTTACCCTTTGACTGGTTCCTTTGGTAAAATCCAAATCTCTCAGCTATTCCCCGTGGTTTTGTAAAATTGTGACAATTCTGTTGAGCATCGTGCCTGCTGGATGCATGAGAGACTGTACGGTAGGGGCTTTTTTTTCTCCTCCCCGTTGTTCGTGTTACAATACAGTTCCACCCTCTCAATATACAGCTCGCAGCCTTCATTAGCACTAACAAGTTCCTCAACTTTCCCGACTGAACATCACCATGTTATTTTGACTTTAATTCAGTGCATCTTTCGCTGTTACTATGCACTGTACTCGCACGTTTGTCAGCGTCTGTGATGGCCTTCTCGTGCTATTTAACTCTCACTGCTTTGTCCCGTAACTGTCGGTGCAGTTGGTGATATTTTCTGACATCCAGGTTCATGCCCGTCACCAATTCATTGTGTCTGTGCACAACTATACATCGATTAAATAAAAGCACGCATGCAGGAGATGGCTTCAACTGGTGTATTCGCATTGAGCAAGAGAGAGAAAGACAGAACCGTGCACATGCATAGACAGTGCTGGGGAGGGGGGGTGTCATTGCTGATAAAGAATGGATCCATAACTTACTGTGTTGGCATGGGATAACAAGAATTTCACAATGGCACGTCTGCACTGGTCTGAGATTAATAATAGTAATAGGCATCCGTTAGTCTCGTGAGACCATGGATTTGCACCTTGGAAGGTTTCCAGGGAGCGGGTCTGGGCAGGGTTGTATGGGAGACCGGCAGTTGCCCAAGCTGCAGGCCTTCCCCTCTCCATGTCACCAGTGTTGTCCAAGGGAAGGGCACTAGGACCCATGCAGCTTGGTACTGGTGTCGTCACAGAACAATGTGTTGTTAAGTGCCTTGCTCAAGGACACAACACTGGTTCGGCTGTGGCTTGAACCAGTGACCTTCAGATCACTAGACCAATGCCTTATCCACGAGGCCATGTGCCAACTAAGAGATTGACCAAACCCATTTCCTTTTAGAAAAGGTATGATGCCAGAGAGAACAAGCACAGTTTTCCAGGAAGGAAGGAGGGTTGTAAAAACATTCAGGATGGGAAGTGGCTTGTGTTTCCAGTGACTACACTGTTTTTTTTTCTGTGTGCTGCAGTATTCTCTCACATCCCAAGGAAGTGCAAGTAGGGTAACAGGTTCTGATAATTTATCCCTGGTGTTGATAAAAGACCATAGGAAATAATTGCCCTCTGAGAGCTGGCTGAGAGGCGTAGTGTGATACAGGACAGAACCAGGCCCTTCGGCCCACCAGATCCATGCTGTCTTCACGTCTTCATTTGCTTTTGTTAGGATTGTACCCTTCCAAAACTGCTCACAGTACTTCAAGTGCGGCCTCACCAGTGCCTTATAAATCCTCAGGGTGCGGAAGGACTCGGAGACAGGAGAAGGGGCAAAGAGGTGGCAAATGGAATAACGCGTCAGGAAATGTATGGGCATGTTCTTTGGTAGAAGGAATAAAAGCGTAAGCTATTATCTAATCAGGGAGAAAATTTTAAAAATTCAAGGTAGAAAGGAGCTTGGGAGTCCTCGTGCAGGATACCCAAAGGGTTAACTTGCAGGTTGTGAGGAAGGCAAATGCAATCTTAGCATTCATCTCGAGAGGGCTAGAATATTGAAGTAAGGATGTAGTGTTGAGGCTCTGGAAGGCACTGGTGAGGCCTCACTTGGAGTATTGTGAGCAGTTTTGGGCCCCTTAGTTAAGAAAAAGATGTGCCGGCATTGGAGAAGGTTAAGAGGAGGTTCACGAGCATGATTCCAGGAATGAAAAGCTTATCATGAGAGGAGCGATTTCTGGCTCTGGGCCATTACTTTGCTGAAATTTAGAAGATTGTTGGGGGCGGGGCTGTGGGAACTCATTGAAACCAATTGAATGTTGAAAGGGCTTGGTAGAGGGGATGTTTTCTATGGTGGGGGGGGGGGTCTAGGACCAGAAATCACAGCTCAGAATGGAGGAACATCCATTCAGAACCGAGATGAGGAGGAATTTCTTTAGCCAGAGAGTGGTGAATCTGTGGGATTTGTTGCCACAGGTGACTGGGTGTACTTAAGGCAGAGGTTGATGGGTTCTGAATAAGTTGGGGCATGAAAGGTTACGGGGAGAAGGTAGGAGAATGGAGTTGAGAGGGAAATGGATCAGTCACGATGAAATGGCAAACCAGACTCGTTGGGCCAAATGGCCTAACTCTGCTCCTTATGGTCTTATCAGAGGGTCAGCCCAGCAGTAACACAGACAGAACCGCAGCCTCATGGCTCAGGCGAGTCAGGTTCAATCCTGAGCTCGGGTGCTGTCTGTGCAGAGTTTGCACGTTCCTCCCGTGCTCCGTTTTCCTCCAAGGCCCCAAGGGCGTGCGAGTTGGCAGGTGAACTAGGTGCGGGAAGTGGCGTCTGTGTTGCCGAGCGGTAGAATCTGAGGAGTGTTGATGAGAACATGGGGAGAATAAATTGGGGTGAGCGTTTTTGTATGTTTGATGGTTGGGGCAGACGTGGTGGGAGGGGCCCTGTTTTTGTGGCCGCTGCGGCTCTCGGGGCACCGGACTGAGGGAGTGCTGGCACCGTCTGAGGTGCCGTTGTTCAGTTGAGACTCTGCCTACTCTTGAGTGACACGGAAGAGCTTACAGCGCTATTACGTAGAAGATCAGGATGGTTCCCCTGTCTTGACCTCCGTAAAGACTTGTTCATGATTGGTCCTGTCGTTTTCAGGAGCTTTCTGTGCACAAGTCACCTGCTCTGTTCCCCGCGCCATGTTGTGGGACCCACTGCTGAGGCAATGAGGACTCTGGAAAGGGAATCTAATAGATGGCAGAGAGTATAATGGGGCGGCATGGTACCTTAGTGGTTAGCACAACGCTTTACAGTTCTGGCGACCCGGGTTCAGTTCCTGCTGCTGCCTGTAAGGAGTTTGTCCATCCTCTCTCTGGCCATGTGGGTGCTCTGGTTTTGTCTGACAGTCCAAAGGCGTATGGGTTGGTAAATTAATTGGTCATTGTCAATTGTCCTGTGATTAGGCTAGGATAAAAAAAATCAGGGGGCTGCTGGGCGGAAGGGCCTATTCTCAATCATTATAGGCATCTGTTAGTCCATGGATTTGTGCCTTGGAAGGTTTTTCCAGGGCGCAGGCCTGGGCAGGGTTGTATGGGAGGCCGGCAGTTGCCCATGCTGCAAGCCTTCCCCTCTCCACACCACCGATGTTGTCCAAGGGAAGGACACTAGGACCCAAGCAGCTTGGCACTGGTGTCGTCGCAGAGCAATGTGTGGATAAGTGCCTTGCTCAGGGACATGACACGCTGCCTTAGCCAAGGCTCGAACTAGCAACCTTCAGATCACTAGAGCAGCGTGTTAACGCCCCAACACATTTTCAATCGATTATGTAAATAATTCCCAGGGGAAGAGGATTGACTGTACTCTTCGTCAAGGAGCCAAGATGAGGGCGTTGATGACGGTCTTCTACGCTGTGACATTTCTGTGCTCTGGGTCGCCCTGAGGTTGCGCTACTTGGTTGGTTTTTTTCCCTTTTGTGCTTCAGGTACAGATCAGGCCCTGGAGTCTGAGTGACAGCGACTTTGTCCTGGACGGATCACAGCCTCTGGATCCCAGGAAGACCGTCTTTGTTGGGGGGGTACCGAGACCTCTGAAAGCTGGTAGGTTGCCGAGCTGGAAAGGTCCATGTTGGCTGAGATGGAAGGAGCCGTTCTTTCAAATTTAACCTGAACAGGAGGGATCTATCACCCGCCAACATTTCCTCCACCCCTTACCCTCTTATTTGATGTTGGTTATCTCCCAGTCTGTCTTTCAATGTGGATGAATGGTGTCAACCCAAGGCATCGGTTGTCCATTCTCCTCCCACCACACCATTCTCCACAAATGCTGCCTGACCCATTGGGTTCCTCCAGCATCTCATATTTTGCTTCAGCTTCCAGCATCTGCTGTGTCTTCTGTCTCCATCTTGTGTTTATTTATCTGCTACACTGTGATCTGCGGGAAATTTAGAAATCTAGGCAGGAAATATGGGATATAATTGTCCACAGCACTTTGCAACTGCAGTAAGTTTTCTTGTGATAATCACCGAGGAATCTGTTGGAAATAAAAAGACAGAATGCCGGAAAGAGAAAGAGATAACTTTGTACGACATTGATCCTTCCATCAGAGCCAAACCTCTCCAATTTACAGTCTGCAATTTAAAAAAATTTAGACTTATTTGTAATCAGTTTCCAGCCTCAGCAAGGTGACCTTCTCGCATCCCGCCCAGTCCTCTTCCATCTGCTTCTCTCCTCCCCTCTCTCCCACCCACCCCCTCGCCCCACCTCCTCCGCCCCAGCACCCCTCAGCCTGCCCCTCCACCTCCCCCTGACGCCCCTCCATCTCCGAGCCCAGATGAAGGATTGCCCACTTCCCTCACAGAGTTGCTTTAATTTCAAAGTGAGGTTATTATCCAAGTACTTGTATGTCACCATTTTCTACTCGGAGATTCATTTCCTTGCTGGTATTTTATAGAGGGGAAAAAAAAGAAACGCAATAGAATTTTATGAAAAACGTACATAGACAAAGATTAACAAGCACACAAATGTGCAGAAGAAGTCAAACTGTGCAAATGATACACAACACTGAGAACACGAGTTGCAAAGACTTCTTCAAAGTGTGTCTGCTGGTAGGGAATCATTTCAGAGTTGTGCTGAGTGAAGTTATCCACTCTGGTTCAGAAGCCTGATGTTTGAGGGGTAGTAAATCTTACTGAGCCTTGTGGTGCAGGATCTAAGGCCCCTGTACCTCCTGTCTGATGGTAGGGCCCCGAGTTCTGGCAGCATTTTGCATGCTGTGTTATGATGGGTGCCGTGTTGGGCGGGTTGCCCTGAATGATGCCAGGTTCCTCCTCTTGCAGTGGAGCTGGCGATGATCATGGACCAGCTTTATGGGGGCGTTTGCTACGCCGGCATCGACACCGACCCCGATTTGAAGTACCCCAAAGGAGCGGGCCGAGTGGCGTTCGCCAGCCAGCAGAGCTACATCGCGGCGATCAGCGCCCGCTTCATCCAGCTGCAGCACCGTGACATCGACAAGCGGGTAAGACCAACCCCCTCCTCATCCCCCTGGAGATAGCGGAGAAGGTGCAGGGAGACAGCAGGTCAGGGAAAGGAGCCTGCACCCTTCCCGGTCCTCTAGACTTCCATTGGGAGGGTAACTTTGGGATCTCAATGGCCTGTCAGTGCACAGTGAGATCCCACCAGTAGTGGTGAGATAATTTACTCTCGAGTAGCACATGGAAAATACTGGAGGAGCTCAGCAGGGGCAGCATCTATGAGGGGAATAAGCAGTCAATGTTTCGGGCCGAGACCCTTCATCAGGACTGGAAAGGAAGGGGCAGAAAGTGGGGGGAGGGGAGAGGGAGGATGAGTACAAGATGGCAGGTGATAAGTGGGACCAGATGATGGGGAAGGTGGGGGGGGGAAGAGCCATGTGAGAAGCTGGGAGGTAATAGGTGGGTGAGATAAAATATTGAAGAATGAGGAACCTGACAGGACAGTGGAACAAGAGGAGGAAATGTGGGGAATTGGAGGGTGCCAATGGGCAGGTCATTGGGGCCCTGGAGAAGAGAAGGGTTTGGGAAGATCACCAGAATAGGGAGAAGGGTAGTGAAAGAGATGGCCATTGTGTTATTTTGCTCAGGAAGTATTAGAGCTGTGCAAGTCACTTGAAGAAACTGACAAAATGGGTCTTAAGGCTCCTCTAGCTTCTGTCCTCTCTTAGATTCCTTGATTCCTTCTTCAGCCCTTTATCTCTTCCTATTATCTCCCATCTTGAATCATCCCCCTTCCCTCTCCCTACACAGGTTCCCCCTTACCCCTACCAGTTGTATTTCTCCCAAATCCCCCCCCCCCACCTTTTTCTGCTTTTTGCCCCCCCCCCCCCCACTCCATCTCCAATCCTGATGAAGGTTTTTGGCTTGAAACACTGACTGGCCATTTCCCTCCATGGATGCTGTCGGAATTCTGAGTTCCTTTGGCATTTTGTGTGTGTTGCTGAATCTCTGGTGTTTGTACTCTCAGGGGTAGAGTGGAAGTGGAAAGAATGTTTCTATGATTAGGAGGGTGTAGAACCCAAGGGCACAGCCTCAGAATGAAGGGAGTGAAGGGTTGAAGAGGATTTCCTTCAGCTAGAAGGTGGTGAACCTGTACATGGTTTTTGCCACAGACAGTGATGGTGGCCAAGTCATTGAGTGCAGTTAAGGCAGAGATTGATGGGTTCTTAATTGGTATTAGTTATGGGGAGAAGGCAGGAGGATGTGGTTGAGGAAATAGCAGAGCAGAGTCGATGGGCCTACTGGCCTATTTCTCCTCCTACGATCCTGTGGTCAAATTCCAAGGAGGAATTGGAAATGTACAGGGAAGTAGCCATTCTCAGAACAATATTGATGGCTTTCAAGGGGCCAGGCTGGCTCAGACACAATGGCCTGAATGGTCTTCAAGTATCAAATGCAGTATTTCAGGTTCATGCGGTATAATTTCAAACAAAATTACACCGGAGTTTGATTCTGAACTATTGCCTCCCTGTGAACTTCATCCCAGTTCCCCACCCTCCATTCTCGTGACTTCTGATCCTCTAGTGGGTTCCTGAGTGTCCACAAGAGGGCAGCAGAGAATCAGTTCCCACCTCAGTGGGAGATGTCTGAAAACCATGACCAAGTGGGATGTTCTACCTCTACCATGAGATCAGCATCCCAGTAACCCCGCCCCCACTGACCAGCACTTGCATTGGGTCTCCCAGCATCGTAGATTGGGACAGTGAGGAAACAGGGTCTTTGACCTACCACACTAACCATCCTGCTCCCACTTAGACCAATTATACACTAATCCAATTCTCCACCTGCTCTCACCCACTCTTGCATTTATTTGCATACTAAAGGCAATTCACAGTGGCCAACTAACTTAGCAGCCTGCAGGAGCATAAGAAGTAGGGTCAGTATTAGGCCATTCAGCCCATCGAGTCTGCTCTACCACTTCATGACTTCATCATTATCCCTCTCAACACCATTCTTCTGCCTTCTCCCCTTAACATTTGATGTCCTGACAAATAAAGAACCTGTCACCTTGTATCCCATCTGAGTAGCTTCCGACCTGATGGGATGAATATTGATTTCTCCTTCCAATACAGTTGGCCCTCTATCTGCAGGGGATTGGTTCCAGGACGCTTCGTGGATACCAAAATCCACGCATGCTCAAGACCCTTATATAAAATGGCGTAGTATTTGCATATAACCTGTGCACATCCTCCCATTTACTTTAAATCAGCCGATTCTCTCATGATCTTTACGCTCTTGAGGCTGTAGCGCTTTACATAGCTAGACAGTCATCCCTTAATAGCCTTAAATTCCTTCCTTTCGTTCTCCTCAACCCCCTCAGAGTAGTGCTCATAGAGGCTAAGTGCTTTTTCTCGCACAATTTTGCCATCAACAGGGATATGTTTCTGTGACATGTCCTCTAGCCGCACACTTAATGCTCTCTCAGTCTTTGCAAGCACTTTATCACGAACCGGAGACCATTTTTGCTGTAGTAGGGGCAGCAGTAACACTTCAACAGATTTCAGCCTCTTTCTGCTTTATTGTGCGAATGCTCAGTTCGTTCTCACCGACCTTACGGCCCGCTTCGGCAAGCGACATGCCACTTTTCAAAAGATCTAAGATTTTTACTTCCTCGGTGAGTGATAGCACTTTACGCTCCCTCTTAGCCTTTGAGGAATTGCTTTGACCACTTAATTGCTCAAACGATGAGTGCTGGAGAGAGACTTTTGGGAATTTTTTTTTTAAGAATGCAGCATTTTTGATCCACCGTTGGTTGAATCCGTGGATGTGGAACCCGCAGATACAGAGGGCCGACTGATATTTTTCTCTCTCTCCCTCACCTTTTCTTCTATTCCCTTTTTACTCTTCTCATCTGCCTGTCACTTCCCACGGATCCCCTCCTCATTCCCTTTCTCCTAAGGTCTTCTATCAGATTCCTTCATCTCCTGCCCTTTACCCTTCCCACCCACCTGGATTCACCCATCACCTTCTTGGTTTTCTCCTTCCCCTCTTTTTATTCTGGCATCTTCCCAGACTCTCGGCCTGAAAAGTCAACTCTTTATTCATTTCAATGAAAACTTACTGACCCAAGTTCCTGCAGCATTTTGTGTGTGTTACTATTAAACTCTGCTTTAAATACTTCGAGATGTGTGAGGAAACCAGAGCACCCAGAGGGTCGCAGGGAGAATGCACAGGCTCCACGTAGAAAGGATCTGAGTCACTGGAGCTACCAGCTGCACCACTTCGCCCCTTCAGCCTGCGGAGAGAATCTGTTCCATTGCACAGATAGTCATGGAGCTGGGAGACACTGCCCCCTCGTGGCTACCCAGTGGTGTTGCGCTTTCATGTGTAGTTCTTCAGCAGGGACAAAAACCTTGCGTTTACTGTTGTGCCTTGTACATCCTTGATCGGATTAGTAGTCAGTTAAATATTCTTGAAGCGTAGTCTCTGCATTCTAGGCATGGACATAGAAACATAGAAAACAGGTGCAGGAGTAGGCCATTCGGCTCTGCACCACCATTCAGTATGATCATGGCTGATCATCCAACTCAGAACCCTGTACCTGCTTTCTCTCCATACCCCCTGATCCCTTTAGCCACAAAGGCCATATCTAACTTCCTCTTAAATATAGCCAATGAACCGGCCTCAACTGTTTCGTGTGGCAGAGAATTCCACAGCTTCACCACTCTCTGTGTGAAGAAGTTTTTCCTCATCTCGGTCCTAAAAGGCTTCCCCTTTATCCTTAAACTGTGACCCCTCGTTCTGGACTTCCCCAACATCGGGAACAATCTTCTTGCATCTAGCCTGTCCAATCCCTTTAGAATTTTGTACGTTTCAATAAGATCCCCCTTCAATCTTCTAAATTTCAGTGAGTATAAGCCCATTTGATCCAGTCTTTCTTCATATGAAGGTCCTGCCATCCCAGGAATCAGTCTGGTGAACCTTCTCTGTATTCCCTCTATGGCAAGAATGTCTTTCCTCAGATTAGGGGACCAAAACTGCACACAATATTCTAGGTGCGGTCTCACCAAGGCCTTGTACAACTGCAGTAGAACCTCCCTGCTCCTGTATTCAAATCCTTTTGCTATGAATGCCAACATACCATTTGCCTTTTTCACCGCCTGCTGTACCTGCATGCCCACCTTCAATGACTGGTGTACAATGACACCCAGGTCTCGCTGCATCTCCCCTTTTCCTAATCGGCCACCGTTCAGATAATAATCTGTTTTCCTGTTCTTGCAACCAAAGTGGATAACCTCACATTTATCCACATTAAATTGCATCTGCCATGAATTTGCCCACTCTCCTAACCTATCCAATTCACCCTGCATCCTCTTAGCATCCTCCTCACAGCTAACACCGCCGCCAAGCTTCGTGTCATCCGCAAACTTGGCGATGCTGCATTTAATTCCCTTGTCTAAATCATTAATATATATTGTAAACAACTGGGGTCCTAGCACTGAGCCTTGCGGTACCCCCCCCAGTCACTGCTATCACAAGCAGCTATCCCGCACAGAGCAAGTGACCACAAACTTTAAAGATCAGCGTCGTCCGTCACATCTCCGTTGAAAAGTGTGTCACTGGCGTCAAATCAAGTCGCCAAAGAGTGAGCAGGTGTGAAGCCTGCAGGCGTTGCAGTGCTTCTGGCACCTACGCATGCTCGTGATTGACTAACCCTAAACCTGGCAACTTTGGAACGTCGGAGGAAGCCCTCATGGTCATGAGGAGAATGTACGAATTCCGTACAGTGGGAATTGAACCCAGATCTCAAAACTGGCTCAATAACAGCATTACACTAAACACAATGCTCGATTGCCACCCTACTTGTCACAATAAATAGATCCGCTGCGGTGTAGCAATGGGGAGGAGGGCTAAAATTTAGTTGCAAAGAGATAAAATAAATTGAGGTATAGAAGTCAGAGTCACGCAATATTGAAACAGGCCCTTCAGCCCGTCGAGTTTATTCTGACCATCTTGCACTCTTAACAAATCCTGTATTTTTCTCACCGATTCCTCCCAGGTTCAATCACTCACACGCCAGGGGTAATATATGGGAGGAAATCAGAGTACCCAAGGGAGACCTGCGCAGTCACAGGCAAACTCCACGCAGACAGCACCCGAGGTCGGGATTGTACCCGGGTCGCTGGAGGTGTGCGGCTGCAAAGATGAGAGTCCAAGTTGAGTTGGTTGTCATCAGGACAGCTCTATGTATTCCCAGGCGCAATGAGGAGCTCGCTTGTGGTGGCATCACAGGCACAGAGCATCAGAGGTGTAACCTTCACAAGGAAAACTCAAATTAAACAGGAGTTATACAAAATTATACAAGAGATGAAACAACTGGAGCAAAACAAGTGCACTGCAGTGCAAGGTGGCTGTAGTATTGTCATACTGAGGTAGTGCCATACTGACCATGAAGAGCAGAATTAGGCCATTCAGCCGAAGTCTGCTCTGCTATTTCATCATGGCTGATCCATTTTCCCCCTCAGCCCTGTTCTCCTGCCTTCTCCCTGTTAACTTTCACGCCCTGAACCTATCTACTCCGCCTTAAATGCACTCAGAGATCTGGTCTTCACGGCCGCCTGTAGCAATGAAATCTACAGATTTACCACCCTCCGGGTAAAGAAACTCCTCCTCACCTCCTTTGCAAATAGACGTCCCTCTGCTCTGAGGCTGTGCCCTCTAGTCCTATACTTGTCCTTCAAAGGAAATATCCTCTCCACAGCTACTCTATTGAGGTTTTTCAACATTTGATGGGTTTCAATGAGATCCCCTTCTCTCATTCTTTTAAATTCCAGCAAGTACAGGCCCAGAGCCTTCGGTCGCTCCTCATATGATAAGCTTTTCATTCCTGAAATCATTCTTGTGAGCCTCCTTTGCACACTGTCCTAAATGAAGGGCCCAAAACTGCTCACAGGCCTCACCAGTGCCCTATAAAGCATCAGCATTACACCCTACCTTTATATTTTCTTCTTGAAACAAATGCTAACGTTGCATTTGCCTTCCTCACCACAGATTCGACCTGCAAATTAACTTTTAGAGAACCCTGCACAAGCTCTCCAAAGTCCCTTCGCACCTCAGATTTTTGAATTTTCTCCCCACTATTTAGTGGGGCAGTGATTAAGGTTGTGCCAGTGGTTCAACGACTGAATGGTTGGAGGGAAATAGCTGTTTTCGAACCTGGGACTTCAGGATTCTGGACCCTCCAGTCCTGCTGAAGGGTTTTGGCCCGAAACGTCGACTGTTCTCTTTCCCACAGATGCTGCCTGGCCTGCTGAGTTCCTCCAGCATTTTGTGTGCGTTGCTCTGGCTTCTCTTTCCCCACAAATGCTGTCTCAATTGTTAAGGGCCCCCTACCACTATTTTTCAGTTAATATTCCTGCCATCTTCAATTTTTTTTTTTCTGTCTGTTTCTCAGTTCCCGTTGCTTTAGTGCCTGTTGCAAACTGAGTTCTCGGCCAGACGTCGGTCCGGCACTTTCTGGAGGTTTCCTGTCATAGACTCGAGTGGGATTTGAACCCACAGGTCGTTGAGTAAAGTTGAACAACACAGCATTAGGGTGGGGAGAGGATTAGTGTTAATCTTTCTCTCTTTGATCTACGTGGTAACACCTCCTTACTCCAGGAGCGTGGGACCAACCGGGTTGGGAGGGTTTTCCGGCTTCTCGCTGGGTGGTACTCCACCCAACCCCGTTGACTGTGGGCAACACAAGATTCTACAGATGCTGGAATCCAGAGCAACGCGCAATCCGCTGGGGGATCTCAGCCTGCCCGGCAGCATCTCTGAGCAGAAAAGGAAACCCTCCACTGGGGACTAGAGCAGAGAAAGGTGGTGGGCATGAAGAGAGGGGGAAATGGTGAGACAGAAGCCCCAAGACTGATGGATTGAGGAGGGGTATGAGATGATGGGGGGTAGGGGAGGAGAGTTTGGGGGTGGAGGGTGGTCACCAGTGAATGATGGGTGGAAATGACAAGGAGAAATAAACTGGGAGGCAGAAGGAGATGAGCAGGAACATAAGGGAGTCCCAGTGCTGGACTCCACAGGTTTCTCCTTGACTCCGGTGTCTGGTTCTGATTCCACCTCCCCTAATGGATCCAATTTTCACCTCTGTTGCACGTCAGATTCCAAGGCAGGTAGACCCTTGTGCGTCTCCCTCCGGCTTCCATCTCCAACCTCCTCCTACCTCTGTGCCTCAGACTTAATTTCCAAACACAGGAGATTCTGCATATGCTGGAAGTATATGGTGGAAGAACAGGGTGCAGGCGCTCTCTCACACGCACAGGATGCTGAAGGAGCTCAGCAAGTCACAGCCCAAACCGTCCACTGTGCGTGCCCCTCCATAGATGCTGCCTGACTTGCCGAGTTCCTCTAGCGTTTTGCTGTGTGTTGTTCCTTTATTGATTTTCTCTCTTTGCCTCCGTTCATTGTTTACCTACCAGCTGTGTATCTCCTTCCCCCACCTCTTTCACCCTTCCTCAGTCCACCGCTCGCATCAGGCTCCTGTCTCACCGCTTTTCCTCTCTATGCTCTCCAGTCTGAGTCCTAATGCAGCATTCCGACCCCGAGCACGGTCAGTTTCTTTCTCTCCCCCCCCCGGATGCTGCTCGACCGGCTGAGTTCTTTCGGTAGCTCCCCTCCTTCCCCTGTTAACAGTGGGACTGCAGGGTCCAGGGCTGGGGGGGAGGATTTTGGTGTGCCGGAGGTGGGGGGGGGGGGGGGGGAGAGGCTCGGAGAGGGGCGGGCGGGGAGAGGTCACGTATTGAGGCTGCTAAAAAAACAAAGGTGATCGGGATTCCCGTTGCTTGGCAGGTGGAGGTGAAGCCGTATGTCCTGGTGGACCAGCTGTGTGATGAGTGTCAAGGCGCCCACTGCAACGGCAAGTTCGCCCCCTTTTTCTGCGCCAACATCACCTGCCTGCAGTACTACTGTGACTACTGCTGGACCAGCATCCACTCCCAGGCAGGACGCGAGTACCACAAGCCTCTGGTGAAAGAAGGAGGGGAAAGGCTGAGACAGCTCCCCTTCCGCTGGAGCTAAGACACCTGGCCCAAAACCCACCACCCTGTGGGGCTTGGACGTCCGTACCTAGTGGCTGTTTGTTAATTGGCCCATTCCTTTATTTAGAAGTGTTTGTGCACCGAATTTTCTTACCCAGTATATCTTTTGATTAATTATTTTTAAAGCAGAGAGGTTTGGTTTTGGGTGAAGAGCTAACCCGAGGGAAGGACTGGAGCTTGTTTCTTGTTTTTTGAAGGGGTGGGGGTGGGTTCCCCGCTTAAGGTTTCCTCTTTGTAGCACCAGGATGGTGGAATGTTGAGTTCTGAGCACCATGGCTGGGGGAAAGGGTCCCGTAGGGCAAGACTGAGGTTGATTGAGGGAGGGAGGGAGGAATGGGCTGGCGATTTTGTTTCAACAATTTGCAGTGAGCGGGGTTGCACACAGGCTAGAGTTTGGGGAGAACAAGCAGAGCCCTGGTTAGGGGGCTCGTCTGGCTGAAAACACTCGCACGTTCTGTGGTCAATAGTCAACTACTTTCACATGGGTTATGCTTCACTACTGTCCCTGTGACTGTGTGCTACTGATCTCCCTCCCCCCCCACGGCCCCACTCACCGATCTTCTACCCCTCCCACCGCGGCTCCGCCCACTGATCTCTCCCCACCACCCCCACTCCACGGTCACGCCCACCAATCCCTCCCCCCTCACTGCGTCCCCGCCCACTGAACCCACAGTCCTGCTCTCAAATCTGATCCGCCCATGCCCAAACCATTGGGCCCCACGCACCAGTTCCCCACACCCCCATCCATCCCACTCACATGGCCCAGCCGACCACTCTTCCCCCCCCCCCATGACCCCATCCACCATTCCCTGTACATGGCTGTGCCTAGTAACCCACCCCCAATTTTCACATGGCCCTGCCTAGCAGCCCCCTTTATTATGGGTGCTCCCCTCCTTTCATTTCCTTATTGACACGTCCAACTAACCCCATGGCCATATCTGTCTACCCATTCGTGATCGTGGTCCCGTCCCAGTCCACAGAATGGGTTCTATCTGCGTCACCCTCACCCCGCCACCATTCTGATTCCATCTCCACACCGTCCGTCCTTGTACCCACCGCACACTCCCCTCTGTCACCGACTGCGCATGATTACACCGTACCCCCTAGTTAATTTTCACTTGCACACCCCTCTCCTGTCACTCTCACCCCCCCCCCCCAATTGGGGATCACTCCCCAAATCCAACCTCCCCCCTTTTTCCCACTAAACATCACGCCCTCAGGTCTACAGGTGTTGAGAAGGGTCTGGCTGCCCTTGCACCTGTTGTGGACTGTTTCCCGTCAACATTATCGACCATTGAGACCCCGACCTGCTGAAATTGGTGGGATAGTGACACCGAGGAGCCCAAGACCCAGTGGAAGGGAGAGTTGGCAGAGATTTGGACCGAGTTACAGCCTCCAGTAAGTCCTTTCTCTGGAAGAGTCCTCATTCTCTTCTCCTCCCCCCCCCCATATGTGAGAGCCATTTGATTGGGTGATCAGTGAGATTGACTTGCCGCTTGGATTATCTACAATGGCAGTGAAGATACTGGCCAGCTCCCGACGAGGGGTGGGGAGGTATGTGCCCAGTTCTTGTCTCCTTTACTCTGCCCGAGCAGCTCTGGCGAGGTCTGATTCCAGACCCATGTCCAGGGGCACTGAGGGCACACAGCAAGTCTTCAGACATGGTTGCAGTGTGGAATGAGGTCGGGCCTGGTCTCCCTCCACAGCACGAGCCTGTACTGGCAGGGCAACCCCACCACAATCTGGGAGCATCTGAGATGTGTAAAACACTCTCTCGCCCCCTCGATCTCCCCAACACTTTTTCCACCACTGCTGCCCTGGGCAATCTGAGATGCCACCAGCCCAGCCCGTTTGTTGTCTTGTCCTTCAGTGCTTCCCCTTCCCCTCTGAGTCCGGTGCTGTCTCAGCGGGGCTGGTGAGTGAGGTCCGTGCCATGTGTCACTAGGCAACTCACCTCCTCACAATGGGTCAAACCTAGGAGGATGGGCAGATTGGCTCGTGGAGCAGGGATTGAAGAGGGTGGTGTGGTTGAGGGGTGGGGAGGGGACACTGAGAGTGGTTGCTCTGTCTACCACTGGGGTGAAGATGTGATCAGACTGACTGCTGAAAGTTTAGTGCTGTTCTCTCACTCATCTGTTTGGCGGTGGAGATATCATCTGACCCTTGCAGCGGGCTGTGGAGGGTCGTGCTTGTGTGTGTGTGTGTGTGCGCGCGCGCATCTTGGCCCTGTCAGAACAAGGGTGAACTCGTGCGAGGTGATCTGCACTCGGCCACTGCAGGGGTTCAAGTGAGCTGGCCCCATCGCATGTCCATCCTGGCCAATCAGCAGAGCCAACTGCCTGAGCTGGCCAATGGCAGCGCCAGCAGCCTTTCCACCCCAGTGATTGGCCATGCTGAATGTTCACCCTTGCCAATGGGGAAGCTGGCCTGGACTGAGTGGGATCATTTAGCACGTGGATTAGGTGGGGTTTGGGGAAGTGAGGGAAGGTGATGTAAGGTGAGAGGAGGTGAGGGAAGGGGAGGTGTGGGGATTTCACATGAGGTAGTCTGAGGTCATGTGCCCAACAGACAGGACAGGGGGAGACACGGAGCCGACAAGCTACCAAGTTCCGGCTGTTGTCTCACCGGGGGGGGGGGGGGGTGGTTTGGGGTGGAGGAGAAGAATCACACAGGGCTCAGTTTGCACAGAAAGCACTTTAGCACAGCCTCCCCCTCCTCCCTTACAGTGAAGCAAAACCCCCACCCAACACAACCCAGCTTGGCGCAGAGTGATCGACACTCACATTGTTTTCTCTTATTAATCAGATAATCTTTCTATTGATAATTACCATGTGTGATTGTGGCCCTTGGATCATGCAACACTGTTCTGAGAGATTTTCAGGGATAGCACACTTAATGTGCTCTCTTAAATCCCAACCCCTCACCCATCGATCCACACTAATCCCCTGCACTTTGCAATCCCATAGAACAGGTGGCCAGGACAGTTTGGCACAGGTAATTCCCTGGATATCTCCAGGCGGCGGTTTGGATCAGTCAGACGGTGCGAGAGATTAACTACGAAGCATTAATTACAAGTTAAATTCCATCAGAATCCCCTCCCTTCCGGGTTTTTGAGGTAACTCGTGGGCTCCCAGGGCGTTGGAGCTAGAGGGCACAAAAGAAAGGGAGGCCCAAGCACAGAAGTTAACTCTAAATCCGTCTATCCCGCTGCTTGGGCTTCGTGGCGAAGGAAGGTTTCAGCTCTCCTAGTATGTCAAGGTGCTCCAGCAGCAAACACTGAGGGTATCGTGTCACATGTTAGTTCGGCTGGTCCCGGTAGGTCTGTCCTGCCCCAAGTGCCCCTGTGCTGGCCGGGAGCCGGAGATGACCTCCAGGCTGATGGTGCAGTGGGACACCTCTAGCATAATGCGGCCAAGAGCAGGTTAACGTAGGCTTAAAACGGTGTGGTTGGGCGGGGGGGGGGGGGGGGGGGTGAGGAGCGTTGTGAAGCCAAGTCTCTCTGGAAGATGCCTTTCAAGGCAAAGTGGAAAGGTGGGAGCCAACTTGGAGAGGTGGTAGCATCATAACCAAAAGTAGGGTGGTGGGCAGTGAGAGAGAGAAAATGACTTCCTTGTATAGTGTCTGTTCCTTGGATTCAGATTTAACATACCTAATAACACAACATCTTGTAAACAAACTACCAGAGTTTGGAATATTTCACACTTGAACTAGGTTGTAGCAGTTTTGTAAAGACAAAATATATAAATCAGTAAATGAGATGCTGCTTTTTTCTACTAAGGAGTCACATGATTTTTGTATTTTTGTATTGCAACTTTATCGTCCAGTGATGTTTTCTATTACTAATGGTTGTATGTAATGTCGAACATGAACATGTGACTCTGTAGATATATAGTAGATACCTCAGATTTTTTTTCAATTTTAAAATCTTATTTTTTTTCTCTGAAATAAATATATTTCGGTTCTGCAAAGACTGACAGATAATTTATCTTTTAGTTTAGTTTGGAAATAACATATAATTATATAAATATATATTATATAAAAGGCAGTATGCACACTGTAAAATTAAAAAATGTATCAAGTCTTGAGGTAAAATGTTTAACAATGAGAATTTGATTTGCCAAATAAATGCTTGATTTATGTGAGTATTTTGTTGAATTGTTTTTATTGGTTCAAGTATTTACATGCCGGTTAAGGATCAAGTGGTTGTTGAAAATGTTGGTCACCATGTTCCTTATCTAGGAAAGGATGTGTCAGCACTGGAGAGGGTCCAGAGGAGATTCTCAAGAATGATTCTGGGAATGAAAAGGTACGAGTAGTGTTTGATGGTCTTGAGTCTGTACTCAATAGGGTTTAGAAGTGTGGGGAGGCAGGGTAGAATCTCATTGAAACCTCTCAAACCTATCCTAGATACAGTGGATGCAGAGAGGATGTTTCCTGCAGTGGTGGAGTCTAGGACCAGAGGGCACATCCTCAGAATAGAGCAGGGGTTCCCGACCTGGGGTCCAACGGTAGGTAAAAAGGACCAGTATGTAAGAAGTTAGAATCAAACGAAGCGCAAGAGCAGTATAAAGAAGCCAGGAAAGAGAAATAAAGAAGGGAATTAGGAAAGCCAGGATGGGCCATGAGAAGTCCTTGGCAAGTAGGATTAAGATGAATCCCAAGGCACTCTATACATACATCAAGAGTAAGAGGATAAATAGGGAGAGGGTGGGACCACTCAAGGATAAAGGGGGGAACATTTGCTAGGATGTGGAGAATGTAAATGAGGTAATTAATGAGTGCTTCAGTATTTACCGAGGAAAAAGACTTGGAGGACCAGGAGATCAGTATAAATATGATTAGGCGTTTAGAGGTCAATGAGCAGGAGGTGTTGGGCCTCCTCATGAGTGTTGGGGTGGATAAATCCCCAGGGCCTGATGAGATTTGCCCCAGGTTAATGAAGGAGACTAGGTTGATGGGGCCTTGACTAGCAACTTTTGTGTCCTTTCTAGCCACAGGTGAGAACCTGGAGGTGGCTAATGTTATACCTCCAGTTAAGAAGGGAACAAGGGAAAATCCTGGAAATTATAGGAATTGCTGCACAAAATTCTTAGGGATAGGATATTTGAGAATTTGGAAACTGATGGCCTGATTAAGGAGAGCCAGCATGGATTTTTGCGGGGCAGGTCGTGTCTTATCAACTTGATTGAGTTTTTTGACAAGATGATGAGAGAGATTAATGAGGGTAGGGCAGTAGATATTGTCTACATGGATTTTAGTAAGGCTTTTGACAAAGGCTCTCATGGGTGTCTAATCCAGAAAATTAAGATTCATGAACTCCGAAGTGAACTGGCTGTTTGGATTCAGAACTGATCTGCGGATAGAAGACAGAGGGGAGTGGTTGAAGGAACTTACTGGAGCTGGAGGTCTATAATTAGTGGTGCTCTGCAGTGATCTGTGCTAAGGCTTCTGCTGCTTGTGGTGTTTCTAAGTGTCGATGGGTAGGTTAGTACGTTTGCGGATGATACCAAGATTGGTGGGGTTGTGGATAATGTAGAAGACTGACAAAGAATACAGCATGATATAGATCCGTTGCAGAAATGGGGAGAGTAGTGGCAGATGGAGTTTAACCCAGATAGCTGTGAGGTGTTGCACCTTGGGAGGGCAAATACGAGGAGACAGTACACTGTTAAGGGCAAGATCCTTAACCGTGTTGCTGAGCAGAGGGATCTTCGTGCCAAGTTCATAGCTCCTTGAAAGTGGCTACACAGGTTGATAAGGTGGTTAAGAAGGCTAATGAAATGCTTGTTTTTATTAGCCATGGCACTGAGCTCAAAGGTCAGGGGGATATGTTGCGACTTTATAAAACTGGAGTATTACATACAGTCTTTTTCGCTCCGCTACAGGAAGGATGTTCAGGCATTGGTGCGGAAGAGTTTTACCAGGATACTGCATGTGCTATCAGGAGAGGCAGGATAAACTTGGGTTGTCTCCTCTGGAGTTTCAGAGGGTGGGGAGTGATCTGATAGAGGTTTATAAGATTATGAGAGAAATAGAGTAGATGGAGTATCTGTTTCCCTGGGTTGAAATGTCTAATACAAGAGGGCATACGTTGAAAGTGAGAGGGGGTAGTTTCAGGCGAGATGTGAGGGGTAAGTTTTATTTTACTCAGAGTGGTGGATGCCTGGAATGTGCTGCCCGGTATGATGGTAGAGGCTAATACACTGGGGGCTCTTAAGAGACATTTAGGCACATGGATGTAAGGAAAATGGAGGGATATGGACTGTGTAGGTAGAAGGGATTAGTGCTTGGGTGTTTCTGATTTGCTCTTTAGCTGGTTCGGCACAACATTGCAGGCTAAATGGCCTGCTCTTGTGTTGTGCTGCTCTATGCTTTCTATTTAAAGCCCGCGCTGCTCAATTACGCCCGTGTGACTAATTAACCAACTAACCCGTGCTTGTTTGGAAAATGTGCGAGGAAACTGGAGCACTCGGAGGAAGTCCATGCGGTTATGGGGAGAACGTACAGATTCCTTACAGACATCACCGGGAATCGAACCTGGGTCTCAGGCGCTGAAATAATGTTAAGTTAGCCACTCCACTACCTTCGACGGTAGGCAGAAATGTTAGCGTGCGGGGCACGGTGCATCGAAAGACTTGCTCTGCTGGCCGACTCCGAACCTCTATCAGAACGTGCAAACTCCACTTGGACAGCACCACAGGTCAGGAACAAAGCTGGCGGTAAGCGTTCAGTGAGCTGAAGAACCTTCCTCGGTGCTGTATGACTCTAGACCCAAGGGATGGGAACATTTCAGAGCACTGCACGGGAAAGCCAAAGTAATGATGAGGAAAGGGAAATCAGAATGTGAGAGTTGCCCAGTGAAAAAGTTAGGCAGGTTGTGACCTGGATCGATGAGTCAGTCGGGTTGATGAAAGACATCTCCATGTTTACATATAAGGCTAGGTGGCAATGTGGGGCTGTGAGAAGCTCGATGCAGTTATGTACAAGCCAAGTGAATAGTAAGGACAGTGGAAAATGTCCTTCACAGTAGGGGAGTCTAAAACTAGAAGGCATAGTTCTTAAGGTGAGAGGGGAAATTTTTAAAAGGAACTTGGGGGCAGTTTCTTCATACCCAGGCTGGTAGCTATATGGAACAAGCTGTAGAGGCGTATGCAGTGGCAACACTCAAAAGACATTTAGATAGGCAGGTGGGAAAGGTTTAGGGGGATATGAGTCAAATGCAGGCTGTTGAGACAAGCTCCGACGGACATCTTGGTTGGTATGAACAATTCTGGCCAAAAGACCTGTTTCTATTTTGCATAATTTTAGTGACTCCCCTCTGTGGACTCTGCTCAACCTCTCCCGCTTGAGAAAAGCTGCCATCACGATCCCCAGAAATTCTCTCTTCTCCTGCCTTCTATTGGGTATAAGATGCAAACGTCTGAAAATGCACACCACCAACCCGATGGACAACTTCTATCTGCAGTTTTAAGACTATGGACAAACCTCCAGTTCAATAAAGTTCTTGACTTTGAGGTGGCAAGCTGGAGAGATGTGTCTATCAAAGGAGGTGTAAGGTGCTCCTTTTCTTCACTAGCCCACAGGTCACCATTGAGCAAGGTTCAAAGCCATGGGAGCAAGGGGTGGGTGGTCATACGAGTAGCTGGTGCATATCACCTGGTAGTGCGACCACCGACACCAGGCAGACAATCTCTGGTAATGGCTGCAGTCAGCTCTCTTGTGAAGACACTGCCCAGAAGAAGGCAATGGCAAACCACTTCTATAGAAACATTTGCCAAGGACAGTCATGGTCATGAAAAGACCATGGTCACCTAAGTCATAAAACGAGGCTCATAGAACAAATGATCGAACAAGCTCTTAAACTCACAGTGTACCTTCTTGTACGTCTCATGCTCTATTTTACACCTGCACTGCACTTTCTCTGCAATTGTAACTGCAACACTACATTCTCGATTCAGTTATTTTTCTTCCCTTTGTCCTACCTCAGTGTACTGAGATGGTGAAACGATTCACATTCAAAACAAAGCTGATCAGTGTATTTTGGAACAAGTGACAATAACCGATGACCAAATATCACTTCCTGCCCCTTGATCCATAGACTTGAAGGTTGTATCTCTTCAAGTTCATGTCCAAGGATTGTTTATTTGCAAAGAGAGTGACTCTCAGTGATACATTTTAGGTAGAGGCGACACAGTACTGTGCAAAAGTCTTCAGCGCACATAAATAGCCAGGGTGCCTAAGCCATTTGCACAGTACTGTGATAATGATATATATTGCACTGTACTGCTGCTGCAAAACAAAGTTTCATAACTTTTGTGAGTGATGATAAACCTGATCCTGATCACCGTTATCGTCATTATGTGCCGTGCCGTGTAATGTACACAATCATGGGCTTTCCATGACCGTGATTATTCTTAGCAAGTTCTTCTACAGAAGCTGTTTGCCATTGCCTTCTGGGCAGTGAGTGGCTTTTCAAGACACGTGACTTCAGCCAGTCTCAATACTCTTCGGAGATTGTCTGCCTGGCGTCAGCGGTCGCATGACCAGGACTTGTGATATGCACCGGGTACTCATATGACCACCTTCCATCTGCTCCCCATGGCTTCACATGACCCTGGTCAGAGGATGGGGTGCTAGACCTTGCCCAAGGGTGACCTACAGGAGGAGGGAAGAAGCACCTTACATCTCTTTTGGTAGAGACATATCTCCGCCCCACCACCCAACATAGGACATGGGTCTCGATTGTGGAGTGAGAATGGAAAGGGGGCAGGGAGAGGGGAATCATAATTGGGAAAAGGGGAAGGGAGAGGGGAGGGTGCAGGAAGCACCAGATATACATTCTGTGGTGGCCAATAAACCAATTTTGAAATCAAATGACCTTGCCTGATGTCTCAGGTCTAGACGGGTCTGCACCTCCGCCACACTCCGCCACTGCCTGTCTCACACCCCTCCCACGGCACTCCATCCTCACCACCCCAACATCCTTTGCTCCCACTAGAGTTGCAAACACACTCTCCATTCCATGTTGGCACCTTAGCTCTATACATGTGCCCTTTGCACAGTACTGTACTCAATAGTCTCCTAAGATGTTATCTATTGGTGGGCCTTCAGGTGGCAATGGAGCCCATCCAGGGTTCACTTATCCTGGAATAGGGGTTTCTCCCTCACCACTTGCTGATGCTATGCTACTTAATTTGGGATGTTCGAGTGAATTCCCTTAACGGAGAATGCCTGTGCCTGACTTTGTTTAACGTGGGGAGGCTGATGCATGGGCAGCCACAAAGTGGTCCTTAACAGATCAGGGTCTAAAAAACATAGAAACATAGAAAATAGGTGCAGGAGTAGGCCATTCGGCCCTTTGCGCCTGCACCGCCATTCAGTATGATCATGGCTGATCATCCAACTCAGAACCCTGTACCTGCCTTCTCTCCATACCCCCTGATCCCTTTAGCCACAAGGGCCATATCTAACTTGCTCTTAAATATAGCCAATGAACCGGCCTCAACTGTTTCCTGTGGCAGAGAATTCCACAGATTCACCACTCTCTGTGTGAAGAAGTTTTTCCTCATCTCGGTCCTAAAAGGCTTCCCCTTTATCCTTAAACTGTGACCCCTCATTCTGGACTTCCCCAACATTGGAAACAATCTTCCTGCATCTAGCCTGTCCAATCCCTTTAGCATTTTATACATTTCAATAAGATCCCCCCTCAGTCTTCTAAATTCCAGTGAGTATAAGCCTAGTTGATCCAGTCTTTCTTCATATGAAAGTCCTGCCAACCCAGGAATCAATCTGGTGAACCTTCTTTGTACTCCCTCTATGGCAAGAATGTCTTTCCTCAGATTAGGGGACCAGAACTGCATACAATATTCTAGGTGCGGTCTCACCAAGGCCTTGTACAACTTCACCAAGGCCTTGTCTAGTGGCATGGAATGCAAGATGACAGGGAGACACTTCACTACTGCAGCCGTCCTCCGCTTTCACTGTGCTTGCGTCGTCATCTTCCGCCAGCTCCACCGCTGAAGTCTCGGTTCGATCGCTCTTTGGCTTGACCTTTCCGTCATGGGTGACCCTACCAGGAGGTAAGTGCCAGATGATTAAATTCTAGATTACATCGCCCTCCAGATCTCAGGAATTCGCAAACCTCTCCACCATGACAAGGTGTCGATTCTCCGTGAAGACAGACACACACATACGCAGCACATACAGATGGAATAAGTATTTCATATGATCAGTCTTCTTGCTTAGTGCTTGTTTGAATGTGATGGTTTATTTTGAAGGAACAAGGCTCCTTGAATTCCTGAATAATTGTGCTCCTGCCACGGTGAACAGCTGGGTGATTATGACTGGTGAGAGGGAGGGTTATTATCCTCTCTGTCTGGCCTGGATTCAAACTCATCCCCACGGGGTAAACTGGGCAATATTTCAGCCTGCTCTTTATTGCATAACTCTGCTGAGCGGCCTATTAAAGTGAGACATCTGTCAGGAAGGAAGCTTCCTGCTGACAGCCGGTATGAACGGTGGACAGTTGAGTGCCTGGATCCTGGATCCCTCATGCACAGGGATCACGGAGCAGCAATTAAGGACCAAATTAGGAGCACGAATTAAAATAGATTGCTTACGCTGGCCATCTAAAACAGCAAGTTTCAAACCCCAGAATTCCAATGGGACTTCTAGCTTCTAGTGTCTTGTCTGGCTTTGATCTTGCATTTGAGTTGCGGTAATCTTTAAGTAGTGTCTGCGCCAGACAATGCTGGATTTGGACAGCTGATAGATCATTGGAAATTAAGGACTTTTCTGATAGATGACTGGTGACGGGAACAGTTCTTTAAGTACACGGCAAACTATGCATGCATTAACAGGGGTATAAAATAGTAGAACTGTGCCTGACAAGGGAGGTCAAAGCTATTGTAAAAGCAAAAGAAAGGGCATACAACAAAGCAAAAATTTGTGGGAAGATAAAAGATTGGGAAGTTTTTAAAAACCTACAGAGAGCAACTAAAAAATCATTAGAAGGGAAAAGATGAAATATGAAAGCAAACTAGCGAATAATATCGAAGTGGATAGTAAAAGTATTTTTCAAGTATGTTAAAAATAAAAGAAATGAGAGTGGATATCGGGCCACTAGAAAATGAGGGAGGTGAAATAATAATGGGTACAAGGAGATAGCTGATGAACTAAATGAGTATTCTGTGTTCACTGTGGAAGACACGAGCCGCATGCCTGCTGTTGTAGTGTATGAAGGAAGAGAAGTGAGTGCAGTTACTGTTACAAGAGAGGAGGTGCTCAAAAAGCTGAAAAATTTAAAGGACATAAGTCACCCAGACCAGAGGAACTGAAAGAGGTAACGTTAGAGATTGCGGTAGCATTAGAAATGATCTTTCAAAAATCATTGGACTCTGGCATGGTGCCAGAGGACTGGAAAATTGCACATGTTACTCCAGTCTTTAAGAAAGGAGGAAGGCAGCAGAAAGGAAATTATAGTCTGACCTCAGTGGTTGGGAAGATGTTAGAGTCAATTGTTAAGCATGAGATGATGGAGTACTGGGTGATTCAGGACAAGATAGTGCAAAGTCAGCATGGTTTCCTTCAGGGAACATCCTGCCTGATGAACCTGTTGGAATTCTTTGAGGAGATTACAAGTAGGATAGATAAAGGGGATTCAGTGGATGTTGTATATTTGGACTTCCAGAGGGCTTTTGACAAGGTGCCACACATGAGGCTGCTTACCAAGTTAAGAGCCCATGGTATAACAGGAAAGTTACTAATTTTGGATGATTGGTAGGGGAGGCAGCAACTGGAATTAAAAGCATACTTTTCTGGTTGGCTGCCAGTGACTAGTGATGTTCTGCAAGGGTAGTGTTGGGACCACTTCTTTTTATGCTGTATATAAATGATTTAGATGATTGAATAGATGACTTTGTTGCCAAGTTTGCAGATGATACGAAGATTGGTGGAGGGGCAGGTATTGTTGAGGAAACAGGTAGGAGGCAGAAGGACTTAGACAGATTAGAAGAATGGGCAAGGAAGTGGCAAATGAAACACAATGTTGGAAAATGCATGGTCATGCACTTCGGTAGTAGAAATAAATATGAGAATTACAGGGAGAAATTCCGGGAATCTGAGATGCAGAGGGATTTGGGGATTCTTGTGCAGAACACCCTAAAGGTTAACTTGCAGGTCGAGTCGGTGGTGAGGAAGGCAAATACCATGTTAGCATTCACTTCAAGAGGTCTAGAAGACAAGAGCAGGGATGTCATGCTGAGGCTTTATAGGCCACTGGTGAGGCCTCACCTTGAGTACTGTGAACAGTTTTGGGCCCTTCTTCATAGAAAAGATTTGCTGGCATTAGAGAGAGCGCAGACGAGGTTCACAAGGATGATTCCAGGAATGAATGGCTTATCATATGAGGAACGTTTGATGTCTTTGGGTCTGTACTGGAATTCAGAAGGATGAAAGAGGATCTCGTTGAAAACTTTCAAATATTGAAAAGCCTAGGCAGAGTAGATGTGGAAAGGATGTTTCCCATGGTGGGCGAGTCTTGGACAAGAGGGCATAGCCTCAGGGTAGAGGGGCACCCTTTCAAAACAGAGATGCAGAGAAATTTCTTTAGCCAAAGGGTGGTGAATTTGTGGAATTTGTTGCCACATGCAGCTGTGGAGGCCAGGTCGTTGGGTGTATTTAAGGCAGAGATTGATAGGTTCTTGATTGGACATGGTATTAAAGGTTACGGGGAGAAGGCCGGGAACTAGGGTTGAGGAGGAGATAGGAAAAAAAGGATCAGCCATGATTAAACAATGGAGCAGACTTAATGGGCCAGATGGCCTAGTTCTGCTCTTAGGTCTTATAGTCTTATGGTCCTATTTTCTGCCATCACAGCTGCCTGGGACCTAAAAATTCTCTCTCCCAAAGGGTTTTGGAGTCCAGGTCATTGGGGGTATTTGAAGAGGAACTAGATGAATTTTAAACCTCTTGGGGATTGAGGGCTGTAGGAAATTGGTGCAAAAAAAGAAACTTGAGGATCTTGGAGTTTACATCCATAGATTCTTCAGATTCAATAGGATTGTTAAGAAGATGTGTGATGTGTTGACACCCAGTCCCAAACTTTCACCTCAATTAAAGGTACCAGAGTCAGTTTATGAAAAATTTTAAAAGGCGCTTTTGTGAAGGAAGATTAAATGTGCTGTGCTTTCTATCCAATTTGATCAAAATTTAAAAATCGCACGCACACGCAATAAAAACCTGAAATCAAAACAGAATATGAGGAAGTACTCTGCAAGCCTAGTTAACATCCGTGGAGGAAGTAACCGCGCTAACATGTCACAAACGAAATTCTTTTTCAGAGTTGGAAAAGAAGGAAAGCAAATTTGCTTTAAGTCACAAAGAAGATGAGGGAGGGATAATGAATGAGGCAAACAGAGGATTAGGGTTAGGTTTAACTAGATGAGGTCAGTGTTGCCGTGGTGATGAGCTGGTATTGAAACCTGCTCATTAGAGAGGGAACACACAGATATGTGAATATAGGGCTGTAGCAACACCAGAGTGGACATTTGTTTTAATCTTTATAAGGAAAAATAACATTAACATGAGGGGTTGCTCAGTACATTTTGTGTCAAAAGGACTCTCGCTAAAATCACAGTTGTGTCAAGAAGATGGTAGCAATCTGATAAGGAAGTTAATGGAGAAATTTCAGACAGGATTTATCTTCATTTGGAAAGGGAGGGATAATTAAGAGCAATCAGCATCATTTAGTATTGTGATCATGTCTCAAAAATCAAGTACTTTGAGGAGATATCTAATAAAATTGATGAAGGCAGCGGTCTACATGGACTTAGATAGGACTTTTGACAACATCCCCACATAGTAAGCTGCTCCATAAGGTTGTGTCACGGCATTTGAGGCACGTTGTCAAACTAGATCTACAGGTGGTTGGGTGGCAGGAGGTAGAGTCAAGCTCCTGCAAAGTTGATCAGAAGAGACACGGCTATGCTGGATTCTACTCTGCGAGGCTTCGCGTGCACTTGCACTTGCTTGCTATTTTAACAAATTAGAACTGAAAGCAAAGGCAACCGAATCTTTCAACACAATCCCTTTTAGAGTTCAAGTTCATTGTGGTCCTGTTCACCTCGGTCCTGTGAGTGAGCTATTACATCTATTTCAAAGAGCAAAGTGCCCTCTGGTTTGAGGGTGGTATGGTCGGAGGACAGCACAGTAACGTAGCTGTTAGCATAATGTTTTACTCCCCAGTTGTAAGATCAGGTTTCAACTCCTGTCACTGTCTTTTAGGAGTTTGTACGTTCTCCTCATGAGGGCGTAGATTCCTTCTGGTGATCCGGTTTCCTCCCACATTCCAAAGACCTGCAAGTTCGGGTTAGTACGTTGTGGGCGTGATATGTTGGCTCAAAGAGCATGACGACTCTTGTGGGCTGTCTGGCACATTTTGGACTGTGTTGGTTGCTGAGGCAGACAGCACATTTCAATGTGCGATTCAGCGTTTCGATGTACATGTGACAAATAAAGCTAATCTCTTTAATTTGGTTGATAACACAACATGAAATATATCGCATTTCAACCTTCTCGGCTTCAGGTGGACCATCCAAGTGAAAACCAACACAAAGACACACACACACACACACAGCCTGGGCTGGGCATCTGACAGGACCTTTGCCAAATGTTTATTACTCGAGGTCTTTACCAAACATGACCGCTTTGCATCAGTCCTTTATTTAGACCTGCACTGTAATGCAAGCTGTCTCCATTCCTGGTGACCTGGAATGATTTAGCTTAATCAAGCATCATATGTTAGATCATTGCCACTATTAACACTGTAAACTCTTGCAAGGTCACATTTGTTCTGTGCAAAGGTTTCTAGCAATGCACAAGTGTTTCGAGGATAGTCATCGTTGCAATAGCCTTCCTGATCCAGCTGAGGGAGATAGAATCCTTCTTAGCAGAGTATAAAGGTGTTGGGTTTAACCATGCAGGAGCCGAAGACATGACATGAGTTATCTTGGCTTTTGCTTCCTATCTCTCCTTGGCTCTGCTGTTTATTATGGATAAGTTTCCATTCCCTTAGATTCCATATGGGAATCTGCAGCAGATACTGTGCTCCACCGTCAATGTAATGCTTTGCGTTAAGTCCCTGCTGGAGGATTTAAGACCATAAAAGCATAAGACATAGGAACAGAATTAAGCCATTTAGCCCATCGAGTCTGCTCTGCTCTGGCTAATTTATCAGAATCTGGTTTAAAATCACTGGCATGTGTTGTGAAACTTGTTGACTTTGTGGCAGCGGTACAATACAGTATATAATAACTTTAAAAACTATGAATTGCAGTAAGTATATATATTAGATGGTTAAATAAGGAGTGCAAAAATGGATATATAAAATAGTGAAGGTAGTGTTCATGGGTTCAATGTCCATTCAGAACTTAGCTGGCAGAGGGGAAGAAGCTGTTCCTGAATCACTGAGTGTGCGCCTTCAGGCTTCTGTACCCTCTTCCTGATGGTAGCAATGAGAAGAGGGCATGTCCTGGGTGGTGACGGTCCTTAAAGACGAATGCCACCTTTTTTTGAGGCATCGCTCCTTGAAGACGTCCTGGGCGCTACAGAGGCCAGTGCCCCTGATTGCGCTGACTATGTTTACAACTTTCTGCAGCTTACTCTGATGCTGTGCACTAGACCCTTATACCAGACAGTGATGCAGCCAGTTAGAATGCCCTCTACGGTACAATTGTAGAAATTTAGGACCATTATCCACCTCAACTCTATTACCCTGTCATTTCCCAGTAATCTTTGACACCCTTACTAATCAAGAACCTATTAACCTCTACTTTAAGCGTACCCAACGACTTGCACAGTTGTCTGTGCCAATGAAATCAACAGATTCACCACCCTCTGGCTAAAAAAATTCCTCCTCATCACTGATCTAAGGGGTCACCCTTCTATTTTGAGGCTGTGATCTTTGATTTCCCCTACAGGAAACATTCTCACATTCACCTGGATTAAGGAGCATGAGGATAGGGCAGGCAATGTCCACAAGCAGGGGGTCTCAAACATTTTGAATTAAGCTCCTCGTACCCTGCCCCCCATGACAAATTCTCGCTCCAGACAAGTGGCTGTTCTCTCCGCAGAAACTATTAAACCCTGCCAAGGTTAAGTTTGCACATTCTTCATACTTATCATATTTTCTCATGATATAGAAAAGGGTCATTTAAACCGTCAAGTCTGTGGCATCTCTCAGAGCATGCCCACAGTACCATTCCTCAACAACTTGCCTTCCATCCAAAGTGAAGGTAAGGGTCATAGCTCAGTCAGGAGATTTTACCCTCTGTAAGTTCAAATTTCAAAGTAAATTTATTATCAAAGTAGTTATAGACTACATTGAGATTTACTTTCTTGGTGGCATTCACAAGGGAAAAAAAAAGAAATGCATTAGAATTTTGCAAAAATCTGTACAATAGCAGGCCAAGAATGACAAGCAGCCAACGTGCAGACGAATATGAACTCTGCAAATACAAATAATACAGAGAATGTGAGTTGTAAAGAGTCCTGGAAAGTGATTCCCCAGGTTGTAGAATCAGTTCAGAGTTGCAATTAGTCTACTGTACCTTCAGACCACACTGGCTTCCAACCTGATGGCATGAACCTTCCAGTAATTTTTCCCTCCTGCTCCCCTCTTCTTCTATTTTCCTACTCTGGCCTCTTACCTCTTCCCACCTGCCTATCACCCACTCCCCCCCCCCCATCCTACCCCCTGGCTGCCCTCCTCCTTCCCTTACTTCTACGGTCCGCTCTCCCTTTCTCCTTTCCTACCCACCTGGCTTCACCTATCACCTTCTAGCTATCCCCTTTCCTTCCCTCTCTGCTCACCTTATTAATGAAGCATCTTCCCCCTTGCTTTCTAATCCTGAAGAAGGGTCTCGGCCCAAAACATTGACCGTGTATTCATTTCCATCGCTGCTGCCTGGCTTGCTGAGTTCCTCTAGCATTTTGTGTGTGTGTTGCTTTGGATTTCCAGCATCTGCAGAGACAAAGCTCCTTATATGTGAATCCTTTCATTCACAGGATTATTCTTGTCAATCTCCTCTGCACCCTATCCAATGCCAGCACGACCTCTCTTAGATAAGGAGGTCAAAACTGCTCACAGTAGTCCAAGTGCGGTCTGACCAAATGCCTTTTAGAGCCTCATCATTACATCCTTGGGGTCTGATTGATCAGCAGGTGATAGAAGAGTCAGGGCCAGTTGATGGGTATGGAGGAGAGAACAAGTTATTGGAGAATGAGTGGAGGAATGGGACTGGTGGGTATGCTCTGAGAGATGCCACAGACTTCAATGGATTAAATGGTCCTTTTCTATATCATGAGAAAGTATGAGAAATATGAGGAATGTGCAAATTCAGGCTTGCAGGAAAAGATGTTAGAATTTAAGATCTATTTACCAAGCTCATAAAAAAATATTGTTAGAAAGTCAATGAATGATGTAATCCTGACACTTAGGGACAATCACACAAACCTTATACGGAGTTGCCATCTTAATATTTCGTGTACCATAGGAAGCATCTTATCAAGATGCAGGACAGTCTTGGACAGCAACTGCTCTGCACGAGACTGCAAGAAATTGCACAGATTTGTGTGGATGCAACTCAGCTGTGTCATGGGAACTAGCCTCCGTCCAGAGTACAGACTCTGTCTATGCTTCTTGTCGTCTCATTCAAGTAGCCAACATTATCAGAGATCCCTCCTTCTCCTGACATTCTCTCTTCACCCCTCCTCCAGAAGGCAGATGATACAAAGGTCTGAAAGTATGTGCCTCCAGGCTCAAGGGCTGTTCTATCCTGCTATCAGAAGCCAATTCAACCGACTCCTTATCCAACAAGAAGGTCTCTTCACCTCACAACTTATCTGGTCATGGGCTTGGACCTTATTTCTGCCTGCTCAGCACGTTCCTTGTAACGATAACACTTAATTCTGCATTCTGTCCTTGCTTTTCCCTAGCGCTGACAATGTACTGATGTGATGAAATAATCTGTATGGATGGCAGGCAAAACAAAGCTTTTTTTCCACTGTGCCCCAGTACATGTGACAATAATAAGCCAACTTACCAATTTTACCTCATACCCCTTGATTAATGTCAACTTCTCTTGACCGCTGAAGTGCCCAACAGGTAAAAGGATTACAGGAGGTATGTGAAGGCTGTGGTACAGAAGAGGGCTGTCAGGATGCTGCCTGGATTTGTGTGCCTGGGCTATAAGGAACGGTTGGGCAAACTTGGGCTATTTCCTCTGGATCATCGAAGGCTGAGAGGAGATCTGATGGATGTTTATAAAATTGTGATTGGCGTAGATAGGGTAGAAAGTCAAAACTATTTCCCAGGGTAGAAATGACAAATGTTAAAATGCCATATATTTAAGGTGTACGTACACCTTGAGATGATCCGTATGGATGAAACGCAAAACAAAGCTTTTGATGGTGTTTTGGTGCAGGTGACAATACCAACAACCAGTTACTGTGACTAATTACCCGAACTGCTATGCTGAGGCCAAGAGCAGGCCTTGTGATGAATATTCACTGTCCCAGGCTGGGGGGCCTTTTTGCCAAGCTCAGCTTTCTTACGTAGCTACTAACATTTGTAGAGATCTGAGAGTTGTTTTTGTGTAAGTTAAACTTCTAACTAATATTCTTTGTTCAGCTTCTTGCCAAAAATGGGAGCCAGTCTTCAGTTCTTAAATGGCAAGCAATAATCAGTGTGAACTTAAAAGGACAGCTTTGCAGACAAACATCACTGTCGATAGAACAAAGTCTGAACGGCCCACAGCTGGTTGCTGAAGAGATGGGGTTGTGTTAATTGTTATTTATTTCAAGGTAGTTTGCAAACCTGACTGATACAATCACATTGCACATCAAGATATCAATAGTTTGAAAATTTGTGTCAGCATTCTCATTATTAATTTTGCGTGTTTGGGAACTCTGTTGCCAGAAGCTTTTAGACTATCTGTGTGAAAAGGTACTGAAAAAATATGAGTGCGAAGTCACCCAAGCAGTAAAAACAGAATAAATGTTAAAGAACATTTGGTCAAAGAACAGCAAGAAAAATGGCAGAGTGAGGGTACCTGTAGCTATCTATATTGGTTAGGGCTTGTGATTTTTATCTGAGTTTAGAACTTCATGGTCAGTAAACCCAATAATAGCAGACCCTGAGGAGCAACACTTCATCTTTATCTTCAACTGAGGCACAATGATGTCTTATTGACTCAGCATTAAACTTACTGACTTTTGGTAGCTTGTGATTCCTTTCTGTCTGTATCAGACTGGCCTTGTGTTCTTGTGTGTATCAGAACTGGCTGTTTTGTCTGTGTTGACAACTCATTGTCACCATCAAAATCTTTCCTTTTCTAGTTTGCTGGAAAGTCCTCCAACTCTTCTTGTGGCAACAATTCACACAGGCACAGGCAGTATTGCAGATGGCCAGGTATAATGTTGTGGCCATCACTGAATCATGGTTGAAGGATGGTTGCAGTTGGGAGCTAAATGTCCATGTTATATCAGAAGGATAAGAAGGTAGGCAGAGGGGGTGGTATGGCTCTACTGGTAAAGAATGTTTACTGGTAAAGGTTGTTTGGGAAAATCAGGTTGGTAATAGATCTCAGGATAGTGAGTTTGTTGAATGCCTAAGAGTTGGCTTTTTAGAGCAGTTTGACATTGAGCCTACTAGGGGATCAACGATACTGGATTGGGTGTTATGTAATGAACCGGAGGCGAGTAGGGAGCTAAAGGTAAAAGAATCCTTAGGAACCAGTGATCACAATATGATTGAGTTCAACTTGAAATTTGATAGGGCGTAAGTAAAGTTTTATGTAGCAGTATTTCAATGGAGTGACGGAAATTACAGTGGTATGAAAGAGGAGTTGGTGAAGAAATACTCAAATGGTAAAACAGTACAACCGTGACTGACAAGGGAAGTCAAAGCTATTGTAAAAGCAAAAGAAAGGACATACAACAAAGCAAAAATTAGTGGGAAGATAGAGGTTTGGGAAGTTTCTAAAAACCTACAGAGAGCAATGAAAAAAAATCATTAGAAGGGAAAAGCTGAAATATGAAAGCAAATTAGCAAATAATATCAAAGTGGATAGTAAAAGTTGGTAAAAGGAGATGGCTGATGAACTAAATGAATATTTTGCATCAGTCTTCACTGTGGAAGACACTAGCCATATGCCTGATGTTGTAGTGTGTGAAGGAAGTGAAGTGGGTGCAGTTCCTATTACAAGAGAGAAGATGCTGAAAAAGCTAAAAGACTTAAAGGTACATAAGTCACCCGGACCGGATGAACTCCTCCCTAGGGTTCTGAAAGAGGTAGCATTAGAGATTATGGTGGCGTTAGAAATATCTTTTGAAAATCATTAGACTCTGGCATGGTACTACAGGACTAGAAAATTACAAATGTCCTTTAAGAAAGGAGGAAGGCAGCAGAAAGGAAATTATAGACCATTTAGCCTGACCTCAGTGGTTGGGAAGATGTTAGAGTCAATTGTTAAGCATGAGGTGATGGAGTACTTGGTGATTCAGGACAAGATAGTGCAAAGTCAGCATGGTTTCCTTCAGGGAAAATCCTGTCTGATGAACCTGTTGGAATTCTTTGAGGAGATTACAAAAAGGATAGGTCAAGGGGATGCAGTGGATGTTGTATATTTGGACTTTCAGAAGGCCTTTGACAAGGTGCCACACATGAGGCTGCTTACCAAGTTAAAGCCCATGGTATTACAGGAAAGTTACTAACATGGTTGGAGCATTGGCTGATTGGTAGGATGCAGAGAGTGGGAATAAAAGGATCCATTTCTGGTTGGCTGCCCAGTGACTAGTGGTGTTCTGCAAGGGTGGTGTTGGGACCACTTCTTTTTATGCTGTATATAAATGATTTAGATGATTGAATATATGGCTTTGTTGCCAAGTTTTCAGATGATACGAAGATTGGTGAAGGGGCAGGTAGTGTTGAGGAAACAGGTAGGATACATAAGACCATAAGATATAGGAACAGAGTAGGCCATTTGGCCCGCTGAGTCTGCTCTGTCATTCAAACATGGGCTGATTCAATTCTTCCAGATGGACTTAAGCAGAAAGAAAGTGGCAAATGAAATACGATTTTGGAAAATGCATGATCATGCACTTTATAGTTGAAATAAATGTGCAGGCTATTTTCTAACCAGGGAGAAAATCCAAAAATCTGAGATGCAAAGAGACTTAGGAGTCTTTGTGCAGAACATCCTAAAGGTTAACTTGCAGGTCAAGTCATTAGTGAGGAAGGCAAATGCCATGTTAGCAATAATTTCAAGAGGTCTAGAATACAAGAGCAAGGATGTGATACTGAGGCTTTATAAGGCACTGGTGAGGCCTCACCTTGAGTATTGTGAACTGTTTTGGGCTCCTCATCTTAGAAAAGATGTGCTGGCATTGGAGAGGGTCCAGAGGAAATTCACAAGGATGATTGCATGAATGAAAGGGTTATCATAAGAGGGACATTTGATAGCTCTGAGTCTGTACTGGCTGGAATTCAGAAGGATGGGGGGGGGGGGGATCTCATTGAAACCTTTCAACTGTTTAAAGGCATAGACAGATTAGATATGGAAAGGATATTACCCATGGTAGGAGAGTCTAGGACAAGAGGGTGCAGCTTCAGGATAGAGGGGCACCTTTTCAAAACAGAGATGTGGAGGAATTTCTTTAGCCAGATGATGGTGCATTTGTGGAATTTGTTGCCACAGGCAGCTGTGGAGACCAGGTCTTTGGGTGTATCTAAGGCAGAGATTGACAAGTTCTTGATTGGACATGGCATCAAAGGTTATGGGGAGAAAGCCAGGAACTGAGGTTGTGGAGGAGGAAAAAAAAGGATCAGCCATGATTGAATGGTGGAGCAGACTCAAAGGGCCAAATGGCCTAATTGTACTCCTATGTCTTATGGTCTTCTAAATGATTCTCTAACTGCCTCTATTAATCAATTTGGTCTCACCCCATCAGAGATTTCAACCCCCTTTGCCTCAACTTTTCTGAAACTGAAAACTAATTTGTTCTTTTTTTCTCTTTTCCAATTCTGATGAAGGGCACAGACCTGAAATGTTAACAGTTCCTCTTTCCACAGAAACTGCCTGACCTGCTCTGCATTTCTGGGATTTTCTATTTTTATTTCAGATTTTCAGCATCTGCAGTTTTCTTTGGATTTTTGTTTGACTGATTGTTGCTGTATAGAAAATGGATATTCAATTTCCGACAACTGAGAAGTGGATGAAGTACTGGACTGGCTGTAAAGAGCTTTGAGATGGCCTCAAGATAAAATATGTTTATTTATTCTATGCTATACTCATCAATTTGTGTGTGTCTCTCTCTCACCTTTATCCCACCAATTAAGCACTGAAGGTTGTCTAAACTTCCCTCCAAATGCAACAGGACATTAAATTAACCTTCTATAAAAGAGGCAGCAAAACACTATTTAACTCAGAATTACTGATGCCGAGGAATTAATTTAATGCAGATTGTCTCAGGGATCCCAAAGGGATATTTTAACAACCATAACACAGTCTTTGATCACAGCAGTGCCTCCCATAGTGGTCAACATATGGAGAGTATTTATGGTGGCTGAGACAGGAAGTAGGAATTAGGGAAGGAGGTATTTCCAGGAAGAGTCCTGGAACGTGAAAGTGAGGTGCTTCCAGCTACACTTGCGGCTTCCACTGGCAGGAGGTACAGAATTGATACAAAATATTGGTTAACCTATCCTGAGTACAGACCATAGAGGCAGCCAAGAGGAAAATCCTCCAAGCATCCTTTCTTTCATAGGAGACTAGATAAGTTCAGCATGTCACCAAACTCTCCAGCATTTTCATTAATTCTATTGTAATTCTTTGTTCTACAATAAATGCTTGTAAGAAAATGATTCTCAGGGTAGTTTATGGTGACATATATGTACTTAAATGTTTAATTTTACTTTGAACTTTGAACAAACTTCCTCAGAGGTACTGTTGAAAGTGTCCTGACTGGTGGCATCATGGTCTAGTATGGCAATTTGAAAGTGCAGGAACATAAGAAGCTGCAGAGGGTAGTGGACTCAGCCCAATACATCATGGGCACACCCCTTCCCATCATTGGTAGTAAGTATCTCCAGGAGCCACTGGCTCAAAGAGGCAGCACCCATCATCAAAGATCTCCAGCTTCGGACCATGTTATTGTTTTGCAGCTACCAACAGGCAACAGGTACTGAAGCCCAAAGTCCCACACCACCAGGTTGAAGAACAGCGACGAGCGTCCACAAACAAGAGAAAATCTGCAGATGCTGGAAATCCAAAGCAACACACACAAAATGCTGGAGGAACTCAGCAGGCCAGGCAGCATCAATGGAAAAGAGAACGGTCAAAGTTTTGGGTTGAGACCCTTCATCAGGAAGAGAGAAAAAAAAGATGAGGAGTCAGAGTGAGAAGATGGAGGGGGAGGGGGGGAAGGAAGGAAGAAACACAAGGTGATGGATGAAACCGGGAGTTGAGAAGGGGTGAAGTAAAGAGCCGAGAGGTTGATTGATGAAGGAGATACAGGGTTGGCGAAGGGGGAATCTGATAGGAGAGGGAAAAGGCCTTGGAAGAAAGAAAAGCGGAGGAACACCAGAGGGAGGTGATGGGCAAGTAAGGAGTTAAGGTGAGAGAGGGAAATGGGAATGGGGAGTAGTGAAGGAGATGGGGGGCATTACTGAAAGTTCAAGAAATCAATGTTCATGCCATCACGTTGGAGGCTACAATTGCTCCTTCAACTTGAGTGTGGCCTCATCGTAACAGTAGAGGAGGCCAAGATCTGACATGTCGGAATGGGAATGTGCGGAATTAAAACCCTAATGACTACCTCTGTGTAACAACACCATGAACAATTTGCATTAATGGGGACTTTCTGTTCTAATTGTTTTCTTCCCTGTTTAAACTAACACATAGTAATTTATGCTTTACTTGTGAATGCTGCTAATATGATCCTCTGTGTTGCTGTTGTAGGTAAATTTTTAATTGCACCTCTGCACACATGTACTTGTAAATATGACAAAACACTTGACTTTGATTTCGACCTTGTTGAAGTTAAAGGAAACCGCTCAAATTCGCAAAGGCTGAAGGATGCTGAATGGAGGGTGGAGAACAAAATTCTTCCTCAGTTTCATGTAGCTGAGTGCTATTAACAGCCAATGAAATGCTCCCACGGTCATTGTTATAACATCGGATGTGCAGAAGCCGTCTTGCTCCCAGCAGTCCCTGTGAATACTGGAGTTATTATGGAAAAATACAGTTCCACGCCAGGTTATGATCGCCTGCACATATAATTGAGCATTTGGGCGACTGGCTTTGTTACAAGCACTAGAAAGCCTGCAGATGCTGGAAGTCCAAAAGCAACTCACACAAAATGCTGGGTGAGCTCAACGAGACAGGCAGCAACTATGGAAAAGAGTAAACAGTCGACGTTTCGGGCCGAGACCCGTATTTAGGATGGATTTATTGGCAGCTGCAGATCTGCAAGCATCTTCTGCTGTACGGGAACTTGGTTCAAGACCCGTTTCCAACCCGTGAATTGTTCTAGCTACAGAATGGAACCTTGTTGTAACCCCAGGAAGACCTATCATCTGCTTACGGTTATTGAGTGAGGAATAAATATTGACTAGGCCACTCATAATAACTTCCTTGCCTTTATTGTAAATATAGTAGAATTGATTATGAAGTTTATCTGAGAGCTTGAGTTAGAAGGAGATAGTGGATAGGCTGGGACTGTTTTCCCTGGGCAAAGGAGGCTGAAGAGTGGACTTACAAAGGTTTACAAAATTATGAGGGGCATAGAGAAGGTAGATAATCTTTCACACAGGGTCTAAAGCTAGAGAACATAGACTTAAAGTGAGAGGAGAAAGATTTAAAGGGGACCTGAGAGAAAAGTATTTTTTACATTGAGTGTGGTGCGTGTGTGGAATGAGCTGGCAGAAGCAGGTAAAATTACATAATTAAAATGACATTAAGTTAGTACATGGATAGGAAAGTTTTAGATCAGGCATTCCCAGCCTTTCTTAAGTCACAGACTAATACCATTAAACAAGGGGTCTGTGGTCCCAGGTTGGGAACACCTGGTCTAGATGGACATGGGCCAGCCACCGGCAGATGTGATTAGCATCTTGGGTAGCATGAGTACGTTGGGCTGAAGGGCCTCTTTCTGTGTTGTAGATCTCTACAACCCACCATGCTCCGGACTTCAGTGGATCTGACTTGGTAGATTCTATGGACTATTGGAAGTTATTTGAATTAGTATCCCAGTACACCTTTCAACCTAATACACATTGGTATCAAGAATGTTTCAGTGAGTCCTGTGAGTTGAGAGGGAGTGAAAAATCCAATCTAGTAACTTTCTGCTTATATGCTTCAGCTTGTCACAGCAAATTGAAACATACAGGTACCCTGGATCCCAGCTCTGGCCATACTCCTGTCCCCCTGGTTTTCCTGACCACTTTCCCACTTGCACTCTGGGCCCTGGCTATCAATGCAGACTATTGGGTGAAGCAAATGCCGAGGCTTGGGAATTTTGAAACCTTTGTATTCTGGATTATTGCACAAGATCTTCTCTATCCACCCATGGGTTGGACAGATCTTTGAAAGCTAAGAGTGTAGCACTCGCTCAGTATGGTCTCAATTGTCCTCAAGTGGAGAACGGGCCAGAGAGTAATCATAAATGGTTATCTCTCTGACAAGAGGTTGGCGACTAGTGGTGTGCTCCAGGGATCACTGCTGGGTCCATTGGTGTTTGTTGTCTATATTATCTATTTAGATGATAATGTGGTAAAGTGGATCAGCAAATTTGCGAATGATACCAAGACAGCAGGTGGACAGCAAGGAAGGTTGTCAAAGCTATGAAGAACTATGGAGGGCTATGGTCTAGGTGCAGGTAGATGGGACTGGACGGAAAATCCAATTGGCATGAACTAGATGAGCTGAAGGAGTTATTTCTCTATGACTCCAAGTCTCTGAAGTAGTGAACCCGTGACCTTCTGATCGGAAGATAAAAGGTCTGAGGCACAGCAAGAGGTTGTTTGACACAGCATGGTCCACATTCTTGCAACGCCTTGCAACATGGTCCACTTCAAGCAACCCCTAAGAACTGCAGGAATGGGGGCTGTTTGAGAAGATTTTTAAATCAGGTGAAGGATCTTGGAATCAATCGTTTTATTTATTCAGTGGTACAGAGCAGAGATGACCCTTCCAGCCCTTTGAGCCATGTTGTCCCAACAACCCCAGTGAACCCTAACCCAATCTTGGGACAAATTACAACAACCAGATAACTTACCCGGCACATCTGTGGACTGTGGGAGGGCACTGGAGCAGCTGGGGAACACTCGTGCATTCCACACGGGTGTTTATACAGAGCCTCCTCACAGAGCGGTGCGCCAGGATTGAACTCCGAACTCCAGGGAGACCCGCACTTTAATAGTGTCGCACTGCGTCACCCAAACCAGCATCCAAACAGGGAATTGGACCCAAGAACCTCAGACTGAAGGTCTGTTACTCTACTGACAGAGCCACCATTGGACAGAATGTGCACACAGGAAATTGCTACCGTATCTAGGATGTTCAGTCAGATCTTTGGAAAAGAGAAGGCTGAGAGGAGACTTAAAATATTATGAGGGATACAGATTGATTAGGAAGGACCTATTTCCCTTAGCACAGGAGTCAGAAGCAGGGGGCACAGGATTAAAGGCAAGATGAGAGGTGTTCTCCACATTTCAGAGAGTCATTGAACTTGGAAACAGGCCCTACTGGTCCATTGAGTCCCTGCCAACCATTAATCGCCCACTACCACTAGTTCAGCGCTTGTCACATTTTATTGTTTCCACATTCCCTCAACTTCCCCCAGATTCTACCACTCACCTATACAACTGACAGCAGCCAATTAACCCACGTCTTTTGGGAAGTTGGAGCACCTGAGGGAAGCCCACGAGGTCACAGAAGGAACGTGCAAATTCCGCACAGACAGCACTTAACAAGCACCTGGAAAACCGGCTCTGGATGAAGGCGGGATTGGTCTAGGTAGCTTATCTTTCTATGCTTGAGGCCTAGCCTCTGCTCGGTGTGAGCCGTGGTGTTGACTGCTAACGGCCGCCAGGAAAGAGGTGTTGGAGCTGGTGGCAATATGGCACGGTGTCCAGGCCGGCATCTAGTATTCGTTTGCCAGTACTGAGGTCGATTGCAGATTTCTGTGGAATTCACGGACGCCGGATCTGGACTAAATATAGAACCATAGAACACTAAAGCACAGTACAGGCCCTTCAGCCCTCCATGTTGTGCCGACCCATATAATCCTTAAAAAAGTACTAAACCCACACTACCCCATAACCCTCTATTTTTCTTTCATCCATGTGCCTGTCCAAGAGGCTCTTAAATAACACTAATGTTTTAGCCTCCACCACCATCCCTGGCAAGTCATTCCAGGCACTCACAACCCTCTGTGTAAAAAAACTTACCCCTGATGTCTCCCCTAAACTTCCCTCCCTAAATTCTGTACATATGCCCTCTGGTGTTTGCTGTTGGTGCCCTGGGAAACAGGTACTGACTATCCACCCTATCTATGCCTCTCATATAGTTTTTGTGTGGCTGTATTATGCTGATTTCTTATTTATGCTTGCCATCTTATATGTGCTATGTGTGCTTTGTGCCGTGTGTGATTGTTTTGCACTTTCGACCCAGATTGACTGTATTCATAGGTATTCGTGTATGGTTGAATGACAATTAAACTTGAATTGTATTGAATTGATGGGCCAACAGATTCTCATCTGTGCCGTGAACCTTCTCTGATTCATCGAGGAGATATCCCACAGTGGAAGTGTTGGCCAGTGCGTTTGGTGTATGTCACGAGTGCTGGCTTTCAGCCATATGTCACCCCAGCTTCCACAGACTTCTCCCTCAATCAAAGCAAAGAGAAAGACCAAGAACCACAGAAATTTTAATGATTTGTACGCAAAAATAAACACACAAGGATCCACCAATTTGTTAAAATGTGGATTTCAAGGGAAACTGGTCTTTGCTGGTTGCTGGCAGAATGGAGACATTAGTAAATAGCTTACAAAATCCATCAAGAATGCAGCAAGAACATATGCGGCAGATGTATGTCAACAAGACACTATTCAGGAGCGAGAGGAGAATGGAACATTGACTTCGTTATAAAGGTGCAACAATTACTTTGCCTTCTAATTAAATAAGTGCTTGACATGAAAATGAAGGCCTCAAGATTTGCTTAATTCAAGTGGGCATCCCACCCTGTCCCAGTGTCTTCGGTGTCTTGGATGGACGGGAATCTTAACAAAATATTACAAGAGGGACCGCGAAACTCGTAGATCAACGCCTTGTGTACAGGCATGTTTCGAGTATTAAAGAAGCGTTTCCCAGTATTGTAAAATGAAACAGGACCTTAAAGACCATAAGATATAGGAGCAGAATTAGGCCATTCAGCCCATTAATCTGCTCTACCATTCGACCATGGCTGATTTATTATCCCTTTCAACCCCATTCTGCTGTAGGAGGACATTTACAGTAAATATACTTTTAAGTGGACCCTTGGTCAGGAGGTCACTGGGCTCTGAGAACCTGGAGAAGGCAGACCTTACAATACTGTTGTATATCTTAAATACGTATTTCAAAGCTTTGGCTAATGGCTTACTGAAAATTATGCTTCAACATAAACTGAATACAGCCTTGGGGTATCTTGATTAATGTTAGAATCACAGAGTCATTCAACACCGGGTCTTCGGCCCATCCTGTCTGCTACTCCCAATCTATTCTGATCCCATTTGGTCTGTAACCTTCCTGGATTTGTCTAGATTGGGGGTTCCATGGACCCCTTGGTAAATGGTAAGGGTCTGTGGCATACTGGTTAAATGTTGTGACAGTCTCTGCTTCCACCAGAACATCCCAGATTCTAACCACCACCTGGGAGAAAAATTTGTTCCTCAGTCCTCTCTAAGGCCTCCATGCTGCCTCCAGCACACCCTTAGGTCGTGTTGTCTGTTAAAGCAAATGACGCATTTCTCTGTATATTTCAATGTACATCTGATAAATTAATGAATCGCCCCAGAAACTCACACCTTTCACTTCAGACTCATCTGGTGCGTAACTGCCTAGCTATTGCAATGGGAGACGGGTTCAGTCCAAAGCTCAGAGCCACCAGAGCCCCTTACAACTACAGGTCAATAGTGAGGGACGTCCCCCATTGATAAAGCATCAACTCCATTTTCTTGGGAAGAGTACGGAGATATTTTATTCTGATCAGAATCGACGGACTATTTCTCATTCCCTTTAGCGAGGAACAAGAAGGCGAGGGCTTAGGGGATGGTGAGAAGAGACACTTCTGGATAAGTATTCTGAGTAAATAATATTTATATACAGGATATGGACCCAGCGCATCTGGCTCAACCTTGACAGCTCTTGTGAAGAGCTGAGCTGAGAGTCTGTGTATGAGCATTCTCTCAAGGTGCTTGGAGGTTTCCAGGATTCTGACTGAGTGACCATAAAGTAAAGGTTATACACTTCCAAGCAACCTGTGAAGGTATCTATGTTGGTGTTCTCATGTGCCTTGGTCCTCCCAGGTGGCAGAAGTCAGGGGGTTAGGCTGGTGCTGTCAGGATAGGCTCTGCTGGTAACCATAAAGAAAAGTACAGCGAAGAAACAAGCCCTTTGACCCATTTAGTCCATGCTGAGCCATTTAAACTGCCATCCACCTGTACCAGGACCATAGCCCTCCATACCCCTACCGTCAACCGCACGTACCTATCTAAACTTCTCTTAGATGTTGAAATCGAGCTCGCGTGCACCACTTGCGCCGGCAGCTCGTCCCACACTCTCACCGCCCTCTGAGAGAAGAAGTTTCTCCTCACCTTCTCCACCATGGTGTACCTTGTAGATGGAGCACACTGCAACAAGCGGTGGAAGAGTGAAGCCACCATCCTTCATCAAAGGTGGCGTCCTCTCACAATCACCATCAGGCAGAAGCCCGTGGTCCCACACCACCAGCTTCAGGAACAGCTGTGGTACTTCTCTCCAACCATTTGGCCCTTGAACCAACTGGCACAGCCCACACACTACATTTTAGCAACACCGTGGACATTAATTTTTGTTCTAACTATGTTCTTTCCTGTAAAAAAAAAGTGTAGCCTTTATTTTTAATTTACGGTTTTCTTGCAAACGCTGCTTTGATGATGCAACGTGCCTGTGAGGCTGTTGCAAGGTTTTGATTGCACTCGTCCACAAAAGAAAATGGATCTGACAATGACCTTGGCTTTGACTTTGAATAGTCTGGATGGTGCTGCCAGCCGAAGAGGCTGCTTTTGTAGGTTGTTCTCAAGTTTCCTGAAGGCAGTTGGGGCCACACTCCTCCAGGCAAGCACAGAGTGGCATCTCCTTAGCATTTTATGAGATTTGTGCTGGGTCACCCCATGGAGTAGCACTGGGCAGAGAGACGCAAGGAGGAACTTACCAGTTAAAATATGTGCATCTGTTTTAATGGGCCAATGAACTGAGGACTGGTTCCTCTAATCGTTAATAATTGGTGCACCCCTACCGGGAGTATTTACAAATAAATTCTATTTACATACACATCCAAAGATTTGGACAGTAAACCTTTAGCATTTCCTGAGAAATCTTTCCTATATTGTGACTGAGCAGCGCTTGCTCAGGGGGAAGGGAGGGAGCTGAACCAATGGGCGGCCGGGCTCGGCCACGCAAGGGTCGCCTTCATCCGCCGTAGTTGTAGTCTGCCTCGTCGCCGTCCCCTTCTGGCGTGTTAGAGCTGGGGCACTGGATCCTGCCTATCTCCTCCAGGGCGCTGGCTAAGGAGTCAAGGTCCCTGTCGTTTTGATGCTGCGCCTCCCAGATGTCCAAGATGGTGCTGGCTGGGCTGCTCTTTATTGCAAAGTAGCTCAAGTTCCTAAAGGGAATCAGAGGCAGAAACAGATTTGTTGTCACTGTCACGTCATGCAATTTATTGTTGTGTGACAGCAGTTAGTCACAAAAAAAATGAGAGCGAAGGGGAAATAGTGGGTAATGTTCTTGAATTCACGGACGGTTCAGAACTCTGATAGCAGAGGGGAAGAAGCTGTTCCTAGGACATTAAGTGTAGATCCTCAGGCTCCTGTACCTCCTCCCCAGTAGTAGTAATAGGAAGGAGGGCATGCCCCTGGTGGTGAGGGTCTTTAAAGATGGATACCACCTTCCTGAGGCGCTGCCTTGTGAAGATGCCCTTGAACGTGCAGAAGCCTGAGCCCATGGTGCAGCTGGCTGAGAATACAACCCTCTGGAGCCCCTTTCTGTGCAATGGAGTCGGTGATGCAGCCTGCCAGAAAGCACTCACTCATAGGACAGCGTGCAGTTGCAGTGGAATTCTCACCTGCAAACTGCCCCGAAATACCTTACAGCCACTGGAATGCAGTCTCTTTGAAATGCATCTGCTAAACTGTGTACAGCAAGTTCCCACACAAAGAGATAACAATCACCACATAATCTACTATGTGGGTCAGGGGTTAAACATCTACCAAGCAGGTCGCTGTGTGTTAGTTTTGGATAACTATTCTCACAAGTACCACAATATAGAGAAAAGCTTGTCTTGCCTACTGTTCATACAGATCAAATCATTACACAGTGTATTGGGCTAGAGAAGGGGTTCCCAACCTGGGATCCATGGACCCCTTGCTTAATGGTATTGGATCATGGCGTATAAAAGGTTGGAAACTCCCAGGCTAGGATAATGTAAAACAGTAACAATGTAGAATAAAGTGTAAAAGTTACCGAAAAAGTGCCGTGCAGGTAAATGATAAAGTGCAAGATCATAATGAGGTAGATTGTGAGGCCAAGGGTCCATCTTTTCATTCAAGAGGTCCATCTGGGAGTCTGATAACAATGGGACAGAGGCTGTTCTTGACCCTGGTGGTACATTCTTTCAGGTTTTTGCATCTCCTGCCCCATGGGAGAGGGGAAGGAAGGTACTTTGGTTCGGCCAGCTGCTTTACTGAGGCAGCAAGAAGAATAGACAGAGTCCATGGAGGGGAGGCTGGTTCCCATGACGTGCTGAGCTGTGCCCACAACTCTCTGCCATTTCCTGTGGTCATGTGCAGAGCAGCTGCCATGCCAAGCTGTGGTGCATTCAGACAGAACGTTTTCTATAGAGCCTCAATTAAAAATGGGAATAATTGATGGGGAACATGCTGAGTTTATTTAGATTGCTGTGGAAGTAGAGGCATTGGTGAGCTTTCTTAGCTGTGACAACAACATGGTTGGACCAGGACAGGTTACTGGTGATGTACCTCATACTCTCAACCTCGACACTGTTGATGTAGACAGGAGCATGTGCACGGCCTCTTACTTTTTTCTGACATTGAGGGAAGGATAGATAGCTGTCTATCTCCTCCCTGTTGGGTAGGTGGTGTGAGATCTTTTAATTTCCCCAGAAGAGAAATGACAGCACAGAAACTGGCCTTTCATCCCATCTAGTTAGTGCTGAGTGATTAACCTACCTAGTCCCATCGACCTGCATCCATACCATAGCCCTCCATACCCTTCCCATCCACATACTTATCCAAATTTCTCTTGTGTTGAAATCAAACCCGCATCTACCACTTGTGCTGGTTGCTTGTTCCACACTCTCACCACCCCCTGAGTGAAGAAGTTCCCCCTCATGTTCCCCTTAAATATTTCACCCTTAACCAATGACCTCCAGTTATAGTCTCAGCCAACCTCAGTGGAAAATGTCTGCTTGCATTTACCCTATCTATACCTTTCATAATTTTGTACACCTCTATCAAATCTCCCCTCAGTCTTCTACATTCTAGGGAATAAAGTTCTAACCAATTCAACCTTTCCTTGCAACAAAGGCTCTCAAGATCTGTTGACATCCTTGTAAATTTTCTCTGCACTCTTTCAATCTTATTTACAACCTTCTTGTAGGTAGGTGACCAAAACTCCACAATATACTCCAAATTAGGTCTCACCAATGTCTTATATTACTTCAACATAATGTCCCATCTCTTGTACTAAATGCATTGGTTTATAAAAGCCAATGTAGCAAAAGCTTTCTTTATGAATCTATCTACCTGTGATCGCATTTTCAAGAAATTATGGATCTGTATTCTCAGATCCCTCTGTTCTACTGAACTCCTCAGTACTCTATCACTCACCGAGGAAAATCTAAACTGGTTGGTCTTCCCAAAGTTCAATACCTCATACCTATCTACATTAAGTTCCATCTGCCATTTTTCCAGTTCATCCAGGTACCGTTGCAAGTTTTAATAGTCTTTCTCGCTGTCCACTACACCCGCAATCTTGGTGTCATTTACTACAGGATACTTGGTAGTGTGGAAGAGCAGAGGGATCCGGGGATACATGTCCACAGATCCCTGAAAGTTGCCTCACAGGTAGATAGGGTAGCTAAGAAAGCTTATGGGGTGTTAGCTTTCATAAGTTGAGGGATAGAGTTTAAGAGACGCGATGTAATGATGCAGCTCCTTAAAACTCTTGTTAGGCCACACGGAGTACTGTGTCCAGTTCTCGTCGCCTCACTATAGGAAGGATGTGGAAGCATTGGAAAGGGTACAGAGGAGATTTACCAGGATGCTGCCTGGTTTAGAGAGTGTGGATTATGATCAGAGATTAAGGGAGCTAGGGCTTTACCCTTTGGAGAGAAGGAGGATGAGAGGAGACATGATAGAGGTGTACAAGATATTAAGAGGAATAGACAGAATGGACAGCCAGCTGCTCTTCCCCAGGGCACCACTGCTCAGTACAAGAGGACATGGCTTTAAGGTAAGGGGTGGGAAGTTCAAGGAGGATATTAGAGGAAGGCTTTTTACTCAGAGAGTGGTTGGTGTGTGGAATGCACTGCCTGAGTCAGTGGTGGAGGCAGACACGCTAGTGAAGTTTAAGAGACTACTAGACAGGTATATGGAGGAATTTAAGGTGGGGGGTTATATGGGAGGCAGGGTTTGAGAGTCGGCACAACATTGTGGGCCGAAGGGCCTGTAATGTGCTGTACTATTCTATGTTCTATCATCCAGATCGTTGAGATAGATGACAAACACATTGGACCCAGTACTGATCCCTGTTGCACACCACTAGTCACAGGCCTACAGTCAGAGAGGCAACCATCTACTACCACTCTCTGGATTCTCCTGCGGATCCAATGTCTAATCCAATTTATTATCTCATCTTGAATGCAAAGTGATTCTTCTTGACCAACTTCTCATGCGGGACTTTGTCACAGGCGTTGCTAAAGTCCATAAAGATAAAATCCACTACCTTTCTTTCATCAACTTTCCTTGTAACATCATTGGAAAACTCTTTAAGATTGGTTAGATACGAGCTACAATGCACAAAGCCATGTTGACTATCCCTAATCAATTCCTATCTAATCAAATACTTATATATCCAATCCCTTATAATACCTTACAATAACTTTCCCATTACTGATGTCAGGCTCAATGGCTTGTAATTTCCTGGCTTATTTTTAGAACCTTTCTTAAACAATGGAGCAACGTTAGTGTTGGACCCATAATGTTATTTAAGAACAACATTAGGTCCATAATTCATTGAAAGTTGTAAAGAAAGGTTTTGGCACACGGCCTTTATAGATCAAAGTATCGAATCTGAAAAGGGTCTTTGAGAAGAACAAGTTGTTCAAGATGGCACTAGTGAGAAATGATTCCTTGGGAGATATCTTCCAGCTAGTCAATTATTTCCCCTTTTCTACATCTTCTACTATCCTTTTTATCTGAATTATGTTTTGGAAACTGTTGGAACCTTTGTCTCCCAGTCTGGAGTTCGATTGAGTGGCCTAGCGCTCTGTTGTCCCCAAGAATATTCCAAGAGAGGACCACAAGCATCAGCTGCCTGAAGGAAAAGACCAGAGAAGGGGCACCGGGCTATGATCGACTCCAGTTCTTCCTGACCGCGGGATGGTAGTCACTCTCCATGGAGGCCGTGTGTTGACAGTTGCTCTCCACAGAAGGACTAAGTTCGAGCGGTCGCTCTCCTCAATGCTGACAGGGAATGTTCTGGAATTTCTGAGACCTATGTGATATTGGTGAGGACAGTAGTTTACATTGCTCGCCTTCAGTTTTCTGTGTTCTCTTTCTTGTTGCCGATTGGCGGGTTGAGGGTTTGGGGTTCAGGGGTTTGACGTCCTTGTGAATGATATGTTCGTTTTTGTGCAAAGGAGGGGTTGGGGAATTGGGACCTGATGTTCATGTTGGTGTTTTGCTGTGGGGCGGATCTGCTAAGATTTATGGGTGTGAGAGCCAGGGTTGGGGGTTTGATGTTATCGCCGCTGTTTTTTCTCCCCTTTGGGTGATAAGTTAGTTTTTGGTGAGGAAGGGGGCTGGGGAGTTTGGAGTTTAACATTCTAGCTTCTGTTTTCCGGGAGGGTGATCTGTTAGCTTTTGTGCGAGGGAGGGTTTGAGGAATTTGGGGTTTGTGAGTTTTTGTTTCTTTTTCTTTCTGTGTGGGGGGGGTCATGTCTTTTCTTTCGATGACTTCCATGGTTTTTCTGTATCTCCTGGCTATCGGGAGAAGATGAATCTCCGAGTTGGATTCTGGCAACATATTTTGATAATAAAATGAATCTTTGAACCTTTGACCTTGCTGCTGCTTTGCCTCAATTCTATAGGTTCTCTGTCCAACTCCTAAGTAAATACAGATCCAAAAGATCTATTTAAGTTCTCCCCCATCTCTTTTGGCTTCACACACAGATTACCACTGTGATCTTCCAGCGGACTAAGAAAAAAAGAATAAATAATAAAAAAAAACTACCTACAGCCTAAGCCTCTCAGTAAAGCCTCAATTACTCAGAATCTCAACTCCTCAAACCAACTCATACAATGGCCCACTCTCACAATGGCCGCTCCATTTAAACCTAACTTCTTTTTATTGGATCTTGCCAGGTGCCTAATTATGCACAATCCAATATCTCCTCGTCGACTGTAGCGCGTAAGAAGTGCAGTTTGCCCCTGCTTGCTTCTTTTAAACTCTCGGAATAGTGAAATTTCAGGGTGCTGCTGAGGTTTAGTGTGGCATTTTCTCTGTTCTATACTGGAGACAGCCAATTCATTTGGTATTTGAAAAGTGGAAGGGTAAAGGACCATACTGAGAAAGCACGGACAGTATGTGTACCCTGTAAACACTGACACACTCCCGATGTACACTATACTGACACAGTCCTAGGGGGCGTGCTACATACTACACTAACACACTCCTAGGGACAACCTGTAAATACCAACACACTCTCACAGGTGTGATACATTGACTCACAAACTCCGAGACCTGCTTTATACACAAGCACACAACAAGCCCCCCTCTAAAATGACTGCACAGACTCTAAAACACCTTGCAGATGCTGAGATTCCTGTTAATGCAAGCACAATCCCAGGGATCCCCCTGTAAAATCCCTGTACTACTCAAAATACTCTCATACACCTCACAGCAAGTACTGAATGTTATGTTAATGCCGTCATTGGTCACATAAATACCAACGTACACCTAGGGACCCTCCAGAAATCCTGACTGACTCTCAGCATCCCCCTGTATATCCTGTCATGTTCCCTGGTACACCCTGTAATTCCTGGGCACACCTGTAAATACCGACATAATCCTGGGGACCCGCTGTAAATCCTGACACATTCCCAGGGACCCCTGTATCGCTGACATATTCCTGAGGTCCCCCGGAAATCTTCATGCACTCCTTGAAACATGCCAAAGTGAGAATCCCTGCTACTGCAGACACCCCCCCCCCCCCCAGGGTCCTCCCGTAAACACAGATCCACTGCTCGTGCTGGGGTGCAACAGTGGCATAGTGGTTTGCACAGTGCTACCACAGAGCTAGCGACCTGGGTTCAATTCCTGCTGCTGACTGTAAGGAGGTTGTACGTGCTCCCTGTGATCACATGGGTTTCCTCCCAGATTCCAAAGGCGGATGGGTTCGTAGGTTAACCGGTTACATGGGCGTAATTGGGCAGCGCGGGTTTGTTGAGCTGGAAGGGCCTGTTACTGTGCTGTACCTCGCAAGTAAAAAATAGAGTTGCTAGAGTTTCTGTAACCACAAGCACACTCCCAGGGAATCCCCTCATTGAGCATTTTTTGAGTTGAACCTATCCATAGAAAATTATCTGAGAGAACATGAAAGCCAGTTTTAGTACAGTGACTGTTCCTCCCAGGTGGTGTGCCTTCATTCTACCCACCTGTCAATATGCAGTTTCTGTGCTAACAGCCGCCAGTCCTTGCCTGTTGCACTGGGAATGTCGAACGTGGAACAGATTTTCTGCCTGATGGAATATGGAATCTTAAACGGTTTGGGGCCTGTTACATTGGTCACACCACTTGCAAACTGTGTGCAGAGGTGAACAGCTTCTCTCTCGCCCTGCAAGAAGAGACAAGCGTCTTTAATCATTGCCCAAGCCAAAAATGATCAGTGACTTTACCGCCAGGGGAAGGAAAATAATTTTCTCACACAGGGGCCCTGCGGATTATTCTCTTTAAGCGCCTTCTTTCGAACCATTGTCAGGAAACTATCACTGGCTGTGATGCATTATCCATGAATCACCTGTATGCTTGGATTGTTCATTAATTATAAATGCCTCATAGCAAGTACTGAATGTTAAGTTAGTGCTGGAATTCGTCAAGTGATATCATTTGCCTGGCCGTACTCAGCTTAGTTCCACCATCAGTTGGATACGGAATAAGGCAGACGATCTTGTCGCACCGTTGGAAAGGTATGATGCTGGGAGCGTCACTGAGATGCGGCTGAAAGAATGTCGTGCTTGGCAGCTTAACAACCTAGGATACACACCTTGCCTCGAGAGGACAGGCAGGGAGAGGGGCTGGTAAAAAAAATGAAAGTGCTGACTTCGAATCGGAAGATGTAGAATCCCTGTGGGTGGAGTTAAGAATTTGCAAGGGTAAAATGACCCCAATGGGAGTTATATACAGGCCCCTGAACTGTAGCCAGGACGTGGGAGATAAATTTCAATGGGAAAGAGAAAAGGCATGTAATAAGGGCAAACGTCACGGGGGATTTCACTATGCAGGTAGACTGGGAAAATTAGGTTGGTGGTGGAACTCAAGAGAGGGAATCTGTAGAATGCTTACAAGGTGGCTTTTTAGAACAACTTGTGTTTGAGCCCACTGGGTTATTCTGGATTGGGTGTTGTGAAGTGAACCAGATTTGATTAGGGAGCTAAGGTGAAGGAACCTTTGGGAGAGTGATCATAATATGATAGAATTCACCCTGCAGTTTGAGAGGGAGAAGATAAAGTCAGATGTATCAGTGTTACAGTGGAGTAAAGGGAATTTAAGAGGCCTGACTGAGAAGCTAGACAAAGTTGATTGGAAGGGGACATCAGCAGGGATAATGGCAGAACAGCAATGGTTGGAGTTTCTGGGGGGCAATTTGGAAGGTGGGGGACAGGTACATCCCAAAGATGAAGATGTATTCTAAAGGGAGGATGAGGCAACTGTGGTTGACAAGAGAAGGCAAAGAGAGCAAAAAAGCAAAAGAAAGGGCATATAATATTGCAAAAATTAGTGTAAGTTAGAGAATTGGGAAGTTTTTAAAATCCAACAGAAAACAATTGTTAAAAAAAACTATGAGAGAAAAGATAAAACATGAAGGTAAGCTAGCCGAAAACGTCAAAGAGAATACTGACTTTTCTCCAGATATCTGAAGAATAAAAGAGAGGCGAGAGTGAATATTGGATTGCTGGAAAATGACTCTGGAGAGGTTGTAATGAGGGACAAAGAAATGGCAGATGAACTTAAGTATTTTGCATCAGTGCTCACTGTGGCATTATGTCAGAAATTCATGAATGTTGGTGGCAGAAATGAGTGTAGTTGCTATTGCTAAAGAGAAGGGGCTTGGGAAGCTGAGAAATCTTAAGGTGGATAAGTCATCTGGACCAGATGGACTAAACCCCAGGGTTCTGAAAGAGGAAGCTGAAGAGATTGTGGAGGCATTAGCAATGATCTTTCAAGAATCACTAGATTCTGGAATGGTTTCAGAACACAGGAAAACTGTAAACGTCACTCCATTCTTACAGAAGGTAGAGAGACAAAAGAAAAGAAATTATCGGCTAGGTAGCCTGACTTCAGTGGTTGGGAAGATGTTGGAGTTCATTTTTTAAGGGTGATATTTCGGGTTCTTGGAGGCACATGATAAAGCAGGCCAAAGTCAGCATGGTTTCCTTAAGTGGAATTCTTTCCTTACAAATCTGTTGGAATTCTTTGAGGAAATAACAGTCAGAATAGACAAAGGAGGGTCAGAGGATGTTGCATACTTGGAATTTCAGACAGCCTTTGACAAGGCTGTTGCACATCAGGCTGCTTAGCAGGATAACAGCCCATGGTATTACAGAAAGATACTAGCATGGATAGAGCATTGGCTGACAAAGAAATAGAAAGGAGAGAGCCTACTCTGTTTGGCTGCTGGTGACTAATACTGCTCGCAGGGGCCAGTATTGGGACCACTTCCTTTCAAGTTACATGTCAATGATTTGAACAACTGAATTGATGGCTTTGTGGCCATGTTTGCAGACAATAGAAAGAAGAGTGGGAGGAGGGAGGTAGTGTTGAGGAAGCAGGGAATCTGTAGAAGGAGAGATTGGGAGAATGGGCAAAGAAGTGGCAGAAGAAATATAGTGTAGGGAAGTGTATGATCATGCACTTTGGTAGAAGAAATAAAGCCATAGGTTATTTTCTAAATGGGACAAAAATTCAAACATCAGAGGTGCAAAGGCAATTGGGAGTCCTTGTGCAGGATTCCATAAATGTTAACTTGCAGGTTGAATTAGTGGTAAGGAAGGCAAATGCAATGTTAGCATTCATTTTGAGAGGACTAGAATATAAAAGCAAGGATGTAATGCTGAGGCTTTCTGAGGCATTGGTCAGACATCACTTGGAGTACTGTGAGCAGTTTCATGCCACTTGACTAAGAAAAGATGTGCTGGAATTGGAGAGGGTCCAGAGGAGATTCATGAGAATGTTTGTAGGAATGAAAGGATTGACGTATGAGGAGTGTTTGATGGCACTGGGCCAGTACCCGCTGGAGTTTAGAAGAATAAGGGGAAGATCTCATTGAAACTTATCAAATATTACAAGGCTCAGATAGAGTGGATGTGGAGATAAAGTTTCCTAGAGTGGGTGAGTCGAGGACTAGATGGCACAGCCTCGGAACAGAGGGATGCCCATTTTGAACAGAGGTAGAAGGAATTTCTTTAGCCAGAGGGGAGTGTATCTTTGGAATTCATCATCGTGGATGGCCATGAAGAAAAGTCGTTGAGTATATTTCAAGCAGAGGTTGATAGTTTCTTGGTTAGTCAGAACATCAAAGGTTAGAAGAAGAAGGGAGAGAATAGGGTTGAGAGTGATTATAAATCAGCCATGATGGAATGGTAGCGAGGACCGGAAAGGCCAAGTGGCTTAATTCTGATCCTATGTCTTATGGCTTTATCAACTCACATACGCGAAGACACTGGATGCCACAGGGTACATCAATTGCTGCTCTTAAACGCAAATTGATTATATATAAATGGAATGCAAAGGCTGCATTAATGTAACCTTTATTGAAAATCTCACTGGAATACCCCTTTGTAGTAAGACCATAAGAACAAAGGAGCAGAATTAGGCCATTCAACCCATCAAGTCATGTTTTCTCCACCATTCCAACATGGCTGCTTTATTAACCCTATTGTCCTGACTTCTCCCCATAACCTTTGAGGCCTTTACTCAGCAAGAAACTACCAACCTCTGCTTTAAATATACCCAATGACTTGGCCTCCACAGCAAACCACGGCAAAAAAATCACCACTCTCTGGCTAAAAGAATTCTTGCTCATCTCTGTTCTAAGGGGATGTCCTTATATTTTGAGGCTGTGCCCTCTGATCCTAGTCTCCTCCACTATAGGAAACATCATTTTCAGATCCACTCTGTCTGGAGCTGTAAATATTGGGTAGGTTTCAATGAGATACCCCATCATTTTTCTAAGCTCCCATGAGTAAAGGCCTGGAGAATTCAAACGCTTCTCGTGTGTTATACATTCATTTCCAACATCATTCTCGTGAACATCTTTTGGACCTTGCGTTCTTCTCTGTCAATTCCTGAGTTATGGAAATTATTGGCTTCCTCCCCTGTTCTTTAGAGGCTAATCGGGCAAGAGGAAGGTCAGAGCCAATTAAATGTTGGATTTATTACTTCAGGAAATGATTTTTAATTTATTCTTTCCAGTTCTGCTGAGTTGGCTGCTCAGATGAAGGGAAGTGAGATCAGTTGAATTAATATATTCCGTCTGAGTGCTAGCTCTCGAACTTTTTGGTACAGTAGATCGATTATATTACTAAATAACTTTTTAACTAAATTTAACTTTCTAACCGAAGTTGCTTACTAACTGCAACTTCAAGATTCTTCTGAGGATGAGTACAGATGGTTAACATAGAAACATAGAAAACCTACAGCACAATACAGGTCCTTCGGCCCACAAAGCTGTGCCGAACATTTCCCTACCTTAGAACTACCTAGGCTTTACCCATAGCCCTCTATTTTTCTAAGCTCCATGTAGCCATCCAGGAGTCTCTTAAAAGACCCTATCGTTTCTGCCTCCTCCACTGCCACTGGCAGCCCATTCCACGCATTCACCACTCTCTGCATAAATAACTTACCCCTGACATCTCCTCTGTAGTTCCAAGTACCTTAAAACTATGCCCTCTTGTGCTAGCCATTTCAGTCCTGGGAAAAAGCCTCTGACTATCCACTTGAAAAATGCCTCTCATTATCTTGTACACCTCTATCAGGTCACCTCTCATCCTCCGTCGCTCCAAGGAGAAAAGGCCGAGTTCACGCAACCTATCCTCATAAGGCATGCTCCCAAATCCAGGCAACATCCTTGTAATCTCCTCCGCACCCTTCCTATGGTTTCCACGTCTTCCTGTAGTAAGGCGACCAGAACTGAGCACAGTACTCCAAGTGGGGTCCGAACAGGGTCCTATAGAGTTGTGACATTACCTCTCGGTCTTAAACTCAATCCCACGGTTGATGAAGGCCAATGCACTGTATGCCTTCTTAACCACAGAGTCAACCTGATTCTCGTGAATGGAATAAAATTAATACAGGGCATAGATTGTTTTCTGGGACTGGGCTGGGAGACGATCATTCCCTTGGCTTTACGTAGTTGAGGCAGCACAGCTATGCAGCAGGACTGTTGCCTCACACTTGTGGTGACATCAGGTCAGTTCTAACTTCCTGCGCTCTCGATGTGAAATTCATGAGTCCTCCCTGAGATGACGTGGCTTTTCCTGAATGCTCTAGTTTCCTCCCACTAAAACATTCCTGGGTGTTTGGGGTCCTGTCATCGGCTAGTCGGGGAGGGGGGGTCGGTGGCGAAGATTGGAGCCCGAAGGTCAAAGTTGAAGCCCAATGACCGAAGCCTGGAGATTGGAGGTCTATCTTGGGGTTGGAAGACTGCCCATTAATGTGGGTGTGTGGTGGGGGTGGAGCGGAAATGGGGCTTCTTTTGCTGTTGTTGTTTTGTTGCTTGTTGTGTTCTGTTTCGTTGCATTCTCTGTTATTCTGCCGAGCCCCATGGGCGTCCTATGTTGTGATACCTTGCGCATCTCTTGGTTGGTTGCAAACACAAAACACACATTTCATTGTATGCTTCAATGTACATGTGATAAATGAATCTTAATCAGAATCTGGTGGACTAATTGCCCACTGTAAATTGTGAAATGATCGCCCACATCATTTGGCACGGCACATAATGACGATGATGAATTGCCTACAGTAAACTACCACTAGAGTGAAAGCCATCAGAATTTGCAGGGTATTGAAGGAAATATGGGGGAGAATAAAATGCGATTAGCTTAGGATTCACATAAATGAGTGTTAAACAGAACTTCTGCTAAGAAATATTGATTTAAACCAGGCCTAAATGAGACTCCATTAAAAATCATAATCAGGTTTATTATCATTGATGTGTGTCGTGAAATGTGTTATATTGTGGCAGCAGTACAATAGGTAAAATAGACTAAAAATTACAAAAAGAAAAAAACATAAAATTAAATAATGCAAATATAGGGAGGGAGTGATCATGGGTTCATTCTCCGTTTAGAAATCTGATGGTGGAGGAGAAGAAATGGTTATTAAAATGTTCATTGTGTGTCTTCAGGCTTCTGTACTTTCTCACTGATGGTAGTAATGAAATCCTACAAAATCCTACCTTGGCGCCTCATCATGGCGTAGGAGTGACAATGGCCGACCATCAGCTAAATATGTCAGAGATTCGTTCTCTGGCAGGTCTAACCTAGCTGTGAAGGTGATGTTCCATTGGTATACTACTAAACTAGATCTAGTAGTAGGATCGTGACTAGCTAAGTCAAGGAGGTAAGCATGCCTTTGCTACTTTGTGGGTTATGCCTCTTCAGGCAAAGGCTTCACCCAACAAGGATGCTGGTAGCAGGGCGTCTGATGGTGTCTGTGGCAGATGAATCCAAAAGGGTCAATGGTACAGCCACCTTGGTGGCATGTGGAGGAATCAGAGTGCTGGTCAACGGACGGCATCACTAGACTAGTTAGTTGTCCCTGCGGGGCAGCTTCCTTATCCGCTAAGTCTGTTACACTGCTGTGTACCACCAAGCAACCGATTTGGAAGCCCAGAGAGACTGTATGGTGGGGGCACGACACATTCTGTCTTATTACTGTGCAAGGCATGTTGGAGTAGAGTTCCTGGATTGCAGAGACTAAACTCTCAGCACAGTCAACATGAAATGGATGGACAGCCGAAGAAGAAATAGTGAGAAGAGGGCATGTCCTGGGTGGTGGGAGCCCAAACTGATGGATGCTGCCTTTTTGAAGATGGAGGGAAGGCTTGTGCCCATGATGAGATGACTGATTTTACATTGCTCTGCTGCTTTTTCTGCTCCTGCACTAATTTGGCTGACTCACTAGACATTGCCAGTCAGTCAGGCACCTAGGAATGGGTGGTTACCATAGTTATGTTGGTACAGGTTACGAGTTTGAGATAGGAATTAAATGATCTACAGGCCAACGGCACCAAAACAGAGTATATGGTCACTACCCTGATCACTGAGCACCCACTTCCACTAATCCCTTCATATTCTCCACAGATCCCCATCAACACCTGCTGGTTCAAACAGCCATGTACACACTAGGGCAGGGGTCGGCAACCCGCGGCCCTGGAGCCACATGCGACTCTTTCATCTCTGTGCTGCGGCTCCCCGTGGTTTGTTAGTTTTTGAAATGTAATTCGAAATTTGAAGATTATGGTGATCTTGTACAATCTAAATAAAACGTGGTGACCTCATTTCCTAGCACATCCGAACCGGCTCACAATTAGCTACCGTTCTGGCTAATGGAGATAGCGAGATAGCCTACGGGGGTTTGTGAGTACGTGTCTTTTGGAGCATCCGCGCCCACGGGGGGGGGGGCGGGATGAGGGAGGCTTTAAAGCAAGGCTGTTTAGTTCGAATAAAGTTATCTTTGACTGCAGTGTCGTTATTTTAGCGCTGCGTGTAGCACACCACTACAACGTGTTTTTTATTGCTATTAATATACATCACCACTGCCAATGCCTGACACCCGCCAGTGCGCGCTTTCTTTTAATTCTTCGATCCAAGGTAGGCTAACTACGGAGTAACCTTCAACCCAACGTCTTTTTTTCGGAATTCAAAATGTTTTTGTTGCATGCAGAAATGTAATTTCGTTTTCTCTGTAGGAGTTCATCAATTTCATAAATGCAACACATTATAGTTTGTTTATACATAGCATAAAGGCAAAAAAAAACGTTGTATGCAGTGTTATTTCATTTTAAATGTCAAACGGGTTTTGTGGCTCCCGGTGTTTTCTTTTCTGTGGGAAATGGGTCCATATTGGCTCTTTCAGTGGTGAACGTTGCCGACCCCTGCACTAGGGGCATGTTCAGTGCCCATTTAAACTATTAAACCATACATCATGTGAAATAATGGGAGATCGCCGAGATCTCAAGAGCGTTTTGAGGGGTGGGGGAATTTCCAGGGCTCCATGGTGGCTTGTAACAAAATAGGTGGGTTGCTGGGGTGGGCCAGAGGTGCCTGTTCCGTGATGTATCTTTAAACAAGATAAATAAAATTGAACGGATTAGGGAAGAGCATTTGGAAAACACGGCATTGGATTGCCAGATCTAACACAGGCCAGCGGGCACTGGGCTGATGAGATAACATCACGAGGTAGACCGTAGGCAGTAGAGTTTTGGATGAGCTCCTAGCCCTTGCAAGACAAAAGGCAGGTGAGCATTATGTCTGGATTTGAAAGCATGGACAAGAGTTTCACTAGTAGTTTGGATGGGGCAACTCTAGAGGTGTTAGTACAATAGGTGATATTGCCAATGGAACAGGAATGAATTAATTTTGTCGGCAACAACCACTCACTAGTTTTTCTATAAATCCTACAGCAATTGAATGAAATACCACAAGATACCTCAGATGAATGCGCTATCTTGATACAGGTCTGTACCTTCCAGTGATGTTGATAGGGGCTAGCGCTGGTGTCACACAGTTAATCAACATTTCCTGAAATGACCAACATCATGAGCTGAATGAATCCATGGGGAAGTTTAATAAACTCTCTTAAGGCAATGTGTCTAACAAATGGCAGTGAGACTGACAGCAACTGGGCTTTGAGGTTTGCGGGATGTCATGGACTTAACCTCACACTGATCAGAACAGCTGCCCTTGAAGGTAGAGCATCTAAAATTCTTGGAGAAGGGTCTCGGCCCAAAACGTTGACTGTTTATTCAATTCCATAGATGCTGCCTGACCTGCTGAGTTCCTCCAGTGTTTCGTGTGTGCTGCTCTGGATTTCCAGCATCTGCAGGCTTCTTTGTGATTAAAATTTTCAATGTAAGTTTGATGTATTTCACTCTGTTTCTCAGTGCTTTGATGTAAATGTGACAAATAAAGCTAACCTTTCTAATACTTTTTTGAACATCTACAACCATTTTACTGTTGTTCTAATGTAAAAATGACGTACATTTTTACCTTATTCGATCTGAAGTAGTACATCTTGTGCAAATGAAACAAAACATTCATACTGATGAATGGAGAAGATGGTACTTCAGTCAGCTTCACCTCATGCTGGATCTTTATAAGATTTATCTAATTAATTCTACTGTCCACTGACATTTAACTTTACCCTCTCATAATGACATAAAAATGGTGCACGTTGTCTACCAATGGTAGCAATGGCAGATTCAGGCGAGTTGGCAAACAAAATCTACCCTACATGGAGGAAAGAATGCTTACTGACGATAAAGGAGAAATACAAAGGCAGAGTACACTTCCCCCTACCATTCTAGATCACTGTAAGATACATTTCTGGCATAGATTTGGAAGGCCAATTGGTCTCATTTCATGTCATAATGATTCTATGATTTTGACTGTGAACTATTCTGCCACTGGAAGTAGTTTCTAAAACCCTTCAAGGTTCTGAGCTGCTCTATCAAACCACTTTGGTGGTTTTAGGTTGAGCGTTCCTAGTCACTCCACATTCTCCTCTGCTGGTTTTGTCCTTGGTACTACAGCCTTCCATGAGGACCGGCCATGTGATCCACATGGATGAGTTCAGAATGCCGCGTCAGTTGTTCTACGGAGAACTGGAGCAGGGCAACTGTGCCCAAGGTCGCCCAAGGAAGAGGTACAAGGACAACCTCAAGTCAAACCTGAAGTGGGCCAAACTCCAGCCCCGTGATCTCAAACACACTGCTGCTGATCGGTCCGAGTGGCGCAATCTATGCTCCAAGGCAGCAAACAACTTCCAAGCCAACTGGTGCATGCAGCGCCCCTAGGCGAGTCAAGAAAGACACAGGAAGGCGTCCGCTCCTGCCCCAACAGGCGGTGCTCCTTGCCCCATCTGCAACCGCATCTGCGCTTCGGACTTCGGCCTCAGAAGTCATATGCGTGCCCACAGACATTGACTGCGCAACACATTCGTCTTCCTCGGACTTCGAGAGACTACTACTACTACTACTACAGCCTTCGAATCAAACAGTGTAGAAATTGGCCCTCTGGCCTACCATCTCCATGCTGACCTTTGTGCTCATCTGAATTAAACTCACTTGCCCGCATTAGCACCGTATCCTCCTTTGCATATTTGCCTGCAATTTGACCTAATTTGGACCTATTTGCTGACAGTAGGGTACTGTATACTTCTGTGGCTTGCCTATTTGTGTCTTACCTACCTGCTTATTTAACATAATCGTTATAAGATTCCATCCCCTCCTCTTGCTGTGCATTCTAGTTTTAGTAAATTAGAATAGGGGATCGTACTGTGTGGAAAGAGACCATTCTGTCCAACTTGTCCACGCTGACAGTGGGCACCGTTCTGAATTAACTCCATATCCCTGCACTTGGTCTAAAGCCCTTGATGACTAAACTTAGCTCAAAGCTGATCTAGACTCTTAAATTCTGTCAGGGACTCCATCTCATCCACTCTCCCAGACAGTGCATTCAAATTTCCCTCCTTCACATCCTTAAAGGTACTTTGCTTCACATAGGAGCAGATTTCTACCGTCACCTGGTTTGAAAATGGCATTGTTGAAAGGAAGTTTCATTAAGTGGGAGAATGAAGTTTTGAATGCCAAATCCACTAAAGTGTTGCAGGATGAGGCCAACGAAGTTTTGAAGAATGGCTTTCCACACTGTTTGAATTCATGGAGGCGAACCTGAACATTTGGGAGGAGTCTAAGGGGCAACTTCTTCACTCAGAGGGAGGTCCATATAAGGAATGATCTGCCAGAGGAAGAAGTCGTGGCAAGTGCATTCATCTTAAAAGACACCCGGACAGGGACATGAATAGGAAAGGTTGAGAGCATGAGGGGCCAAAATAAGACAAATAGGACCAGCTTAGATGGAAATCTTGGTTGCATTGACCATTTGGGCCATGGACCCTGTTTCTGTGCCATATGATTTTATTTAGGGGCCAGCACGGTAACAGGGCTGTCTTGTTGTCCAATTTCAACCACGGGATCCATTAATCTACTGCCCTCTGCATCTTTGGGGTGTGCGAGGAAACCAGAGCACCCCAAGGAAACCAAAGTGCTATGGAGTTTGTCCAGACAGTGGCATAATTGAACCCGGCCGCTGGCACTGTAACAGCGTTACACTAACCGCCACGTTACCGTGCCACCTCACGATGCCATAAATCATTTCCGTCGACAGAAATGTGAGAATTCGCACCCTTTCCCAGCAACTTCAACAGCAACATGAAGGCTGAGGGAACGCTGCTTTGTCAGCAGTACTTCCCTTTAGTTGGGACCTCAAGAACGAAATACTGCTTTCTCTTCAAAATCCATGTAAAAGATTCCATGCTGTTGTTTTGATTAGGATTGGTGTACCTTGGACAATCCTTACACCCCAATCAACTTTACCAACAAATAGATCTGTCATCATGTTGTGAGACCCTCTAAATTAGCTGTCAAACTTTACACACCACAACAATAACTATATTTTAGATGCATTTAATTCACTGTGGGTCAGTGACTGCTTGAGAGGGACATTAATATGACCGCAGAAATTCATATCCTTTTTTCAAAGGCTAGAACCACCAGGGTAATTTAAAAATGGTTATTGATTGGATTTGAAATGCCTTCCGAGTTCGGTGTTTTATGCACTAAAAGGCCCCTTGCAGACATTCACATAATGAGTAAAGGTGATAAATCAGCGATTTAACATTTCAAGCCAAAATCCTAACACCACAGGGAACAGTGCAAACATAAAGTGGTGAGTTACCTTTTTCTCTCTTACAGGTTTGCTTAAAATTATGAAGAATGTTATAGAGTGATTAAATTTAAGTTAATTTGTTATGTGCTATGTCGTATAATGTGAGTGATCATGGTCTTTCTGTGACCATGACTGTTCTTGGCAAGTTTTTCTACAGATGTGGTTTGCCATTGCCTTCTGCTGGGCAGTGACCCCAGCCATTATCAATACTCTTCAGAGATTGTCTGCCTGGCATCAATGGTCACAAAACCAGAACTTGTGATATGCACCAGCTGGTCATACCAGGGGTGGGGGATCTAAGGGTGACCTGCTGGCTAGTAGAGGGAAGAAGCACCTTACACCTCCTATGGCAGAGATGTATCTCCATCCCACCACCCAAAGTTGAGCAGCATATACAATATGTTGCAGGAACTCAGCAGGTCAGGCAGCATCAATGGAGATAAATAAAGAGACGATATTTTGGGCAGAGACCCTTCACCAATCTCGGTGAAGAGATTTGGCCCGAAACATTGACTCTTTATTTCACTCTCTGGAAGCTGAGTTCCTCTGGTGTTTTGTGTGTGTTACTCTGGATTTCTAGCATCTGCAGACTTGTGTTTATGATTAAAGTTGAGCCCTTTTTTTTGAGACCAGCTGCAAATCAATGATTCCAGAAGGACCAGAAGTTGCCGAGGATTGCAGGCTCAACCAGTTCCATCGCGGGCACAAGCCTCCACCCCTTCGAGGCCATTTTCCAAAGACAGTAAGCACCTCAAGAAGGCTGGGGACCCTCACCATCTATGACATGACCTCTTCTCATTAATCTTATCATGGAGGAGGTTCGGAAGCCTGAAGATACACAGTCTATTTTCTAGGAAAGTGCACAAAGTGATTGAGGAACTCTAGCAGGTTGGGCAGCATCTATGGAGGGGTATAAACAATTGACCTCAGGCCTGTAGCGAATTGTGTGTGTTTTTCAAGATTTTCAGCATTTTGCACTTAAGTTTTAGGAGCAGTATCTTACCCTCTGCCATCAGATTTCTGAACAGTCCTACCTCAATACTTAGCTCTCTTTTAGTACAACCTGTTTGGGTAGATGGGGCTCATCGGCCATGGCTGGCAGCTCATCTAGGAGAAGGAAAACTCTGATCTGGGACCTCCACGGCCTTGCAGTTATACCCACTCTTGGAGAAGATTTTGGGAGTAAACCCCGAGGAGAAATCCGGAGCTGGAGTCCCTACGGCAATCCTACATTGAGCTCAATGCTGACTGGCATCTACTGTGACACTGCTGGTGCCAAACTGTGTCGGTCTCTGCCGTTCCTGTGGACTCACCCGCTGTGTGGAGGGGGGAGCCTGGTCCATATCATACTACCTTGGCTTGCATACCACATAGACAGCTAGGATGCGATATATATAGTTAACCCTGACCAATGGAGTCCCTCCAAATATCATCTACCTATCCCTCTATCTATAGGCATTTATTTATTGTAACCTATGCTAATGTTTATTAATGTTTTGCATTATACCTCTGTCACAAAACCACAAATTTCATGACATTATCAGTGACAATAGACCTGATTCTGATTCTGAAACAGCACAGAGAGAAACAACTTTACAGACTATGATTCGGATTTGTAGCATGTGGTTCAGATGGAAGGTCACTGACCGGGAACATTTACTCTGTTTCTCTCGTCCTAAAATGTGGCCTGACTTGCTGAGTTTCCTCTGCACTTTATAACTCTGCATTTCTTAAACTTGCCTTTTAATTTGGAGCACTTGGCTTGATCGAGCTATGAAAGCAATTTATATCGCGAGGAGACACTCCCAAGTAGAAGTGTCACAGACAACAGAATGGGACTAACTGGAACCCTTTTCAAAAGAAATGGTCAGTGCTTGGTTGGCCAAATAAAGATGAAGACGAGCTTTATTTGTTGCATCTGCATGGTGAAATGTATTGCTTGCATCAAATCAAATCAAATCAGCGAGGATTGTACCGGGCAGCCCGCAAGTGTCACCACACTTCTGGCACCAATGTAACACGCTCACAACTCATTTACCCTAACCATCCACCCCTGGAGTGTTGGGAGGAAACTGAAGTACCCAGAGGAAGCACACAGGGTCATAAGACATAGGAGCAGAATTAGGGCATTCACTCATGGGGAGAATATAACCATATAACAATTACAGCACGGAAACAGGCCATCTCGACCCTTCTAATCCGTGCCGAATGCTTACTCTCAGCTAGTCCCACCGACCTGCAGTCAGTCCATAACACTCCATTCCTTTCCTGACCAAATACCTATCCAATTTTACTTCAAATGACAATATTGACCCTGCCTCTACCACTTCTACTGGAAGCTCACTCCACACAGCTACCACTCTCTGAGTACAGAAATTCCCCCTCGTGTTACCCTTAAACTTTTGCCCCCTAAGTCTCAACTCATGTCCTCTTGTTCGAATCTCCCCTACTCTCAATGGAAAAACCTATCCACGTCAAGTCTATCTCCCTCATAATATTAAATACCTCTATCAAGTCCCCCCCCCTCAACCTTCTACGCTCCAAAGAATAAAGACCTAAGTTTTTCAACCTTTCTCTGTAACTTGGGTGCTGAAACCCAGGTAACATTCTAGTAAATCTTCTCTGTACTCTCTCTATTTTGTTGACATCTTTACTATAATTCGGTGATCAGAACTCCACATAATAATGTACAAACTCTTTACATACAGTGGAAGGAATCAAAGCCCAATCTTACAGGTGGTACTACAGAACATTACACTAAGAATACCTTCTCTTTGCTAACACAAAATCTACACCTGCACATTTGTTCGCTAATACAAATACCTAATCGGCCAATCATGTGGCAGCAACTCAATGCATAAAAGCATGCAGGCAAGGTCAAGAGGTTCAGTTGTTGTTCAGACCAAACAACCGAATGGGGGAGAAATCTGATCTAAGTGAATCTGACCGTGGAATGATAGTTGGTGCCAGATGGGGTGGTTTGAGTATCTCAGAAACTGCTGATCCCCTGGGATATCCATGCACAACAGTCTCTAGAGTTTACAGAAAATGGTGCGAGAAATAAAAAAATCCAGACAGCAGCTGCTCTGTGGGCAAAAACACCTTGTTAATGAGAAAGGTCAGAGGAGAATGGCCAGACTGGTTGATGCTGACAGTAACTCAAGTAAAGTTCAAATTTAATTTACTCTGAACTTTGAGCTGACAGGAAGGTGACAGTAACCCGAACATCCATGTGTTCTAACAGTGGCGTGCTGAAGAGTATCCCTGAATGTACAACACATTGAACCTTGAAGTAGATGTGCTACGTCAGAAGACCATGAACCTGCACAAGGGAATGCTTGTGAAGCTTACCTCAAGGATGGAGGTATTGATGTGAAAGGTCTGCTCGTCGCCTTTGAGCTGTCGGACACAGATCCTACAGGAAAGCTGAGTTGTTGCTGAGTTGAATCTTTCCACTCTGAAGGCACATGGCAGAGGCTTCTGCTTCCTGCTCCATATTTGGGAAAAGGCAATTTCCTGCTGAGGAGAGAATAGAGAATCAGCCTCCCATTAGAGTCTATGCAATGATCAAAACACGAAGTGATGTGTACAGTTTTGGTCAGAGAGTAGTGAACCTGCAGAATTCTTTGCCACAGGTAGCTGTGGAGGCTAAGTCTTTATGTTTATTTAAGGCAGAGGTTGATAGATTCTTGATTGTTCCGGGCTTGAAGGGATGCAGGGAGAAGACGGGAGATTGGGGCTGTGAGGAGGATTGGATCAGCCATGATGGAATGGCGGAGCAGTCTTGATGGGCCAAATGGCTAATTCTCCTCTATATCCTATTGTCTTATAGTCTTTTAATAGGAAAGGTGTGACGAAACTGGAAGGAGTGCAGAAAAGACTTACAAGGACATTACAGACAGACAGACAGACATATTTTATTGATCCCGAGGGAAATTGGGTTTCGTTACAGTTGCACCAACCAAGAATGGGATAAGGACTAAAAGGCCTTATAGGGAGAGGCTGACCAGGCTAGGTATTTATTCCTTGGAATGTAGGAGAATGCAGGACACCCTTTTCACCTTCCTGGTGAAAAGTCTTGGTCCAAAACATCGAGTGTTTATGCTCTGAGTTGCTTGAAAAATTTGAGTGCTATTTTATAAACTTTTGAAGTCATTCTTGACTTCAGGGGTTGCCTAAGTTGAGCATAATTCTCTGAGCTAACCATCCTCGAACTTGGTTGCTCCACCATTAGACACCTGGGCTCTGAGCTTTGAAATTTCTTCCATAACCTTTTTCCCTCACTACCTCAATTTACAGGTCTGTCTGGAAACAGCCAACAAATACTGGGATCGCCACTTGGCTGCAGTCTTAAGTTTGTATATCCTTTCTTTGTTAAAGCAATGCTGTGATCTTTTTATGCTTCTTTAAATTGGTAAATTGGTTTATTATTGTCACATATAGTGAAAAAATGTGTCTTGCATGCCATCCATTCAGATCACTTCATCACAACAGAAAACAATAACAGAATGCAGAAGCGTGCTAAAGTAGAGAAAGTGCAATGCTGGCAGGCAACAGTCCATCTCATCATATTAGGTTTCTATTCAATAGTTATAACAGCAGGCTAGAAGATGTCGTGAGTCTAGTGGAACATACTTTCATTTTTTATCTATAATCTTCTGCCTGATAACAAACAATAAAATCAAAAAGTAAAACAGATTACTTAGTGAATCGTGTATTTGTCTCTGGAAACCACTCTTTGTTTTAGGGATACAGCTTTGTAAGTTGTTGGTTGAAAGGCCTTATTCCATGCTGTATAGCTTAATGACTCTTACATACAGCTAACAAATGACTCTCAAGCTGTTAAACAGTTTATGAATAGCAGGTATAACAAACAAACTAGTCAATTATCTCCTTGTGAAATAGGATCCAAAGGAATAGGAACAGAATTAGGACCTTTGAGTTTCCTCTGTCATTCCATCGTGTCTGATTTGTTATCCCTTTCACCCTCCTTCTCCCTGTAACTTACTAATCAAGAACCTATCAATATCTGCTTTAAATATAACCAATGACATGGCTTCCACAGCCACCTGCGGCACGGAATTCCACAGATTCACCACCCCACTGGCCACAGAATTTCCTCCTCTTCCAGTCATCAAGAACTATTCCCGAATCTAGAGATTTATTTTTAGAAAGAACATTACTAATGTCTCCACAATCTCTTTAGCTACCTTTTTCAGAACCCTGGCGTGTAGTTCATCTGGTCCAGGTGACTTATCTATCTCTAGACCTGCATCTTCTAAATTACTCACAGAAATTCCAGCCATTTCTGCTGGTTGTCCCTTTCTAATCAACTTTGGCCATTCTCCTTCAATCATGCCTCTGGAGTTACCTTTACTCAACCACGATACTGATACTGTGCATCCAAATGTAGCTTCTCCCTCTCCAAACACAGAGTGAATTCTAACGTAATATGATTACTGGGGTCCTTTACCTTGAGCTCCCTAATCAATTCTGGATTGGTACTGTTCACCGGAAATGCCTTTTCCAAGTGGACTTAACCCTAGGCTGCTCTAGAAAGCCAACTCATAATCATTTTACAAATTGCTTATCATGGGATCCAGCACCAGTCTAATTTTTGCAATCCACCCGCATACTTACATCCCCCGTGATCATCATTACACTGCCCTTTTTATATGCCTTTTCTGTCTCCCATTTCAATTTGTAGCCCACATCCAGGCCACTGTTCAGAGGCCTGTGTACAACTCCCATCAAGGTCTTTTTACCTTTGCAGTTTCTTAACTCTATCCACGAGGATTCGACATCTCCTGATCCTATGTCAGTTCTTCTAAGGATTTGATTTATTTTTCTGCCAATTAAGCCACCCCACATCCTCTGCCCACCTGCCTAGCATTCCAATACCATGCTAAGCTCTCGGCTGTGAGCTACTTCCAACCACGGGTCAGCGATGCCCACAACGACATATGCCAATGTGATAATAAGCTTACTTTGAACTTTGCTACCTGCCAATTTCCAACTGCTTTACAAGACTGGCTCCCCAAAATGCCCTCTAAAGTCCAGCGGAGGTTTATTGTGAGACAGAGATAAGTAAACATTCACGTCATTGTGCTGGAATTGATTATATGTTTCATGGCACAACATGAAGCAGCAAGAATGGGGCAGAATTTGGGCATAGGCTGCTAAATGGCTTAGTAACGGACAAACACATTCCTCAAAGAAGTGTCGTATAACAGCTATTTTTAACCACCTTCCCTTGTTATTCAATACATTTCCCCAGCACTGGTATCTTTTGCCTCTGTTAGGGATGGGCTATAAATGCTGACTTTACCAATAGTGCCCACATCTTGAGAAATAAAGAAATAAAAAAACAAAATTGCATAAATTTCACAATGATGTGTCCATCCAGCTTTTCCTCCTCAATACAACCTTGTCTTCAAAAAATGAATGAATTAAATATGCTTTAAAGCAGCTCTCCAAGTTTCCAATTACTCTGGAAATTTGAAAAAGCTCTCTGGGTAATTTGACTATTAATAAATTATTTGTGCTGGAGAAGCTCTGTGGCAAATTATCCACGCATACTAAATCAATTCCTTTTAATACAAATCAAATATTTATGTTCAATTAACCTGCAATGGGTAAACTTGTTAGCACTGTAATTGTTTATGATGGCACCAGCCCACAACCCAAAATCACGGAGGGCATCAGCCAGCCAAATCAACACCGCTTTCGAGGAGAGCTGCACTCCGTTCCCCCACACGCTTGAACTTTTTCTCTCTCCTCTCTTCTGTAGCCTAATATTGAATGTTTCTACCATCTTAACTACACGACACAAGAGCAGAATTAGGCCATTCAGCCCGTCGAGTCTGCACTGCTAATTTTGGCTGATTTATTATCCCTCTCAAAGTCATGTTTTTTCCCCAGACAATCAGCTCACACCTACTTGGTTGTTTTCAGTTAAATATAGACTAAATGCACTGAAGGTGTTATGTCCCATAATCTCACTCGTGGATTCGATTTCTATTATCTAGGATACCTGGCTGGAAGTCTGAGAAGAGCTTATTTGCTCTCTAGTAAACACTTTTCTGAGGGAGCCCATTCAGAATCAGAATCAAGTTTAATATTATTGGCATATGTCATGAAATTTGTTGATTTTGCAGCAGTAGTATATTGCAATACGTAATAAAACTGTAAATTATGGTAGTATAATTTACAGCTTTTATTATTATACAGTATAATTGTGTGTGTTAAATTAAATAAGTAGTGCAAAAGGAGATAAAATAAGTAGTGTGGTAGTGTTCACGGGTTCAATGTCTATTCAGAAATCTGATGGCAGAGGAGAAAAAGCTGTTCCTGAATTGTTGAGTGTGTGCCTTCAGGCACCTGTACCATCTCTCTGATGGCAGCAATGAGAAGAGGGCACGTCCTGGGTGGTGTGGTTCCTTAATGATGGATGCTGCCTTTTTGAGGTTTCGCTCTCTGAAGACGTCCTCGATGTGGGGGCTTTGACATAAATCTGAAACCATGACGGGCAAAAGATCAGAAATGATTTAAAAGATGATTTAATCATCATAACAGATGATTAAAGTAAACAACAACAACTCAAACGTTAGTTCAGACAGAACCTTTCAAATGGGAGAGAGAAGGTGAAAGCTTGTCTTGTTGACTCACACTTGGCTCGGGGTAGATTTTAAATACTGCACGTACGCTGAATTATGGAGGTATTACTGCGCACAAGGCAATTTGGCCTATCGCTGGGAATTCTTGCCCTTTGCTCCCCATGGGATCATCAAATCCTTTGCTTAATATGTTGCCTACAATGTTCAGAATGTTCTAAGAGCTATACCATAGCAGCAATACCTTGCCCTCTGACTCTGAGATACATTTCTAACTTTGGAAAACAACGGAATCCATTGCCACCACTGGGTGCAACAGTTTCATGCTACCAATCTTCACAATGCTTCACCTCCTTTTGCCTCTGGTTCACCATGAACTATGACCTTTAATGGTTGACTAATGGTGGGCCATTAAATAGTTGTATTGTACTTGTGACTATTGAATGTCAGGCAGACTCTTAAGCTCACAATCTGCCTCATTATCATCTTGTTCCTCACTTTTGGGCCCCTTATCTTAGAAAAGATGTGCTAAAAATGGAGATGGTTCAAGGGAGGTTCATGAAAATCATCCTGGGATTGAAAGGCCTGTCATATGAAGAGCGTTTGATGGCTCTGGGCCTGTACTCACTGGAATTCAGAAGAATGAGGGGTGATCTCATTAAAATTTATTGAATATTGAAAGGCCTCAAGAAAGTGGATGTGGGGAGGATGTTTCCTATGGCGGAGGAGTTTAAGACTGGAAGACACAGCCTCAGGATAGAGGGGCATCATTTTAGCATGGAGATGAGGAGGAATTTCTTGAGCCAGTGAGTGATGAATCTGTGGAACTCGTTGCCACAAGCGGCTGCGGAGGCCAAATCATCGGGTATATTTGAGGCAGAGGTTGATAGATTCTTGATTAGTCGGGGCATGAAGGGATATGGGGAGAAGGCAGGAGACAGGCTGAAAGGGAAAATTGGATTAGCCATGATGAAATAATAGAGCATAACTCGATAGGCCAATGGCCTAATTCTGCTCCTATATCTTATGTTCTTAATGCTTACCTGCACTGCATTTTCAAAGTTTGAAGATCATTTATTATCAGAATATGTAAACTATGTACAACCTTGAGATTCAGCTCATTGCAGGCAGCCACAAAACAAAGAATCCCAATAGAACCCAGTTAAAAAATATCACCAAACAATGTGCAAATAAAGTTGTGCAAACAAGACAAGTAAGCAAACAGCATTCAGAAATGAAGTTCACAAAAGAGTCCACAGTCATGGAGCCAGCAGCCGATTCAGGATCCCGTTGGCTGCAGGCCGCAGCCTCAATTCAGTGCAGAGACGAGTAAACTTTGTGGAGCAGAGAACTGAACACCAGCTCTGACACCTTGACCCTCTCCTCCGGCCCTGACACCCTGACCTTTTTAGTTTGGCCCAGCACATAAATCATCCAAACTTAGGGTCATTCCTTGCTTTTGGACCCTGGCCCCGCCTCCTCGATTCAATCTATATCCAATCTTTCCAGTTCAGCCCGGCACTTATATCTACCAAACCTTGAGGGTTTGCTCGCTCTCTGGCCGGCGATCCACCTTGCCTCGCCGCGATTCTGCCGCTCCAAGTCTGCTCAAGCAATGGCCAAACATATCCTGCTCTCATGCCTGCGCCAAGCTGCCTCAATTTGGCACGTACATACCACACATCAACTGCTCTGCACGTCTAAGATTCTGTACTCAGTACATTTTATTCTGCATTCTGTTACTCCTTTGGCTTGGTCTACCTCAATATGATATGTAATGGGTTGATCTGCATGAACAGAATGCAAGATGAGCTTTTCACCGTATCTTGGTACATGGGACAATGATCAACCAATACCAATATCAGTTACTTTCTATTGTTTACTTGGCTTGAGCCCTTCAGTATTTCAAAATGCTCCATGAGCTGATGGGGTGGTGGTAGAGGCAGATGCTTCAGGAACATTTCAGGGACTCCTGGATAGGCAGGTGGATGAATAGAAAATGGAGGGCTATTTGTGAGGAAAGGTCAGATTGATCTTGAGAGTTGGTTAAAAGGTTGGCACAACATTGTGGGCTGAAGGGTCTATACTGTGCGGTACTGTTCTACGTTCACTAACACTCAGCTAACGCATTCCAAACACCAGCCTCTTTCCAGATGAAACATAATTCTTCCTTGTATTATCCATGTAACACGCTGTAAGGTTTCACTGCTAAGGCTAATGTAATGGCTACTATGTAATGTTCCACTGCTAATGTAATGGTTTCCCTGTAGCAGCAATGCTTGGGTTATGACTAGAGATAAATGGGCTTTGGAATGTATGTTATCCAATGGGAGAAATGTTGTTCTTTCTTGTGAGTCTGGAAGAGAGATTTTCGCGGTCTTTTGTTGGGGAGCAATGGAAAGAGTCAGAAGACTGGATGGAGTGGACTGAGGAGCGAGCGTCTGAGGGCTGGCTACACTTGGAGGAGGTGGATGGTTGATGAATAGAGCTCCAACGATGCGTAATAGACTTTTTTTCCCCTAAAATGGGCCCTTTTACTTTTTATTTTCTTTACTAACCCTCTATCCAGATTAATATTTATAAAGTTCCATCATTTAATTGCATATGATGTACTGTCTGATATTTTGTGGTGTGGATTTGTAACAACTCCTGGCTCTGCCAAACTGAGAATTCTCATTAATGTGGATGTTGCGCGATGTGTAACCGGGCAACACGTCATGCAGCGTCCACGCAAACAAGATTTCTCAGTTTGGCAGGGCCAGGAGTTGCTTTCCCCTAGACGAACACGTGCTGGCTTAGCCTGAGGGTCACATCTCTATGCCACTGCGCTGCTCTCTGTAGCTCTCCACTCAGCCTTTGCTACTTGCATTCTCTTTCCAAGGCTCACTAAAGTTGTTCAGCTACAGTGAGCATCAACAAGAGGCTACAATTCACCCTCCAATGTCTGCTTGAGTTTCAAAAGCAAGGTCACTTCGTGGCTCCACGGCGCGGCTGGCAAAGTCACTGACTCACAGCTCCAGAAGCCCCGGTTCAATTCTGATATCTGTGTGGAATTTGGCCACTCTTACGGCGGGTTGCCTCCAGACCCTCTGCTTTCCTGCCACAATCATGTTGATTGGCTGAGAGTTAAAATCTACTGGGGCAGTTAATGGGAATGTGGGGAGCATGAAATAAAACCAGTGTAGGATTTACTGTAGATGGGTGCAGACTTGTTGGGCATGCTTCTGTGGTGTATCACTCTATTAATAAAGGCTCAGTTTGTTTAATTTATAGCACATTAAAATAGTCAGTGTCATAAGTGGTTCAGAGGTGGGAACTCGTACTGTGGGCTGTGGACTGACAATCCAGGGTGTGAACTAGGGATCAGGATCTTAGCAGGTCGAACTCGAGTGCAGGAGTCACTTTGTTAATTGAAACTAAGCTGAAGAATCATTACAGAAATTAACCCGAAAAGCTAACAAGAGCTCAAGCGAACTATATAGAATCTCGTTGAACTGAAATCACCCATGATACACAGAAGAACTCGGTCTGAGTTCCAGCAGACAAGGAACCACAACAACAGAGCAAAGAGAGGTTGGCATGCCCCCCTGAAATATGCCCTGGGGCATGTAGGAAGTCAGGACTAATCAGACAACATAGACAAAGAAAAAATTCCCAAGGCCAACAACTACAAGTACCGTGCTAATTAAATGATCCCAAATTTAATAGAAGTGTTAAATACAGAAAGATTAGCAAACCCCAGGACAACAAATGAGACACCTGCAACACAAAGCGCAAACCTCGCACTAGCCCAAAGACAAACAGATATAGAAGGTAAATAATCCAGGAACACAGCAGATCAGAGAAAATACACACCACATACTAACTGAAAATAAAACCTTTCTTTTTAAACGACCCCTGGTTGTGACACAAGGAGCATCCATGGAGGGAAATGTCCATACCTGAGGCTGAGGCCCTTCAACAGGGCCCTTTGTTATTGATAAAGATGTCAGAAATAGTGGCCCACTAATTGGCAATTCTTGCTGTCTCATCAAAGAGTGAGTGCATTGTTGTTACCTTGAGGTGCCTCCAAGGACAAACAGCACTCCAAGTTTGAGGATGATACAATGGAGTGGCAGGTAGTGTTGAGGAACAGAGAGTCTGCAGAAGGTCTTAGACCAATTCGAGAATGAGCAAAGAAGCGGCAGATTAAATAGTGTAGGGGAGTGTATGGTCACATACTTTGGCAGAAGAAATAAAAGCATAGACTGTGTTCTAAATGGGGAGCAGATTCAGAAATCTGAGGTGCTTAGGGACTTGAGAGTATTCATGCAAGATTCCTTAATGGGTAACTTGCAGGTTAAATTAGTGGTAAGGAAGGCAAACACAATGTTAGTATTCACATCAAGGGGACCAGAATTTAAGAAAAACGATGGCTATTGGTCAGACGGCACGTAGAGTATTGCGAGCTGTTGCATGCCACTTGACTAAGAAAAGATGTGCTTGGCATTGGAGAGAGTCCAGAGAGTTCTCGAGAATTATCCCAGGAATTAAAGTGTTAATGTATAAGGGGTGTTTGATGGCTCTGGTCTGGTCCTCATTAGATATTAGAAAAATGAAGGGGGATCTCAATGAAACTTATCGAATATTGTAAGACCTAGATAAAGTGGGCATGGAGAGGATGCTTTCTTTAGTGGGTTGTCTGGGACCAGAGGGCACAGCCTTAGAATAGAAGGACATCCCTTTAGAACAGGGATGAGGAGTAATTTATTTAGCCAGAGGATGGTAAATCTGTGGAATTCTTTGCCACATACCAATTCACTGGGTTTATTTAAAACGGAGGTTGATAGGTTCTTGATTAGCAAGGGCATCAAAAGTTATGAGTAGAAGGCAGGAGAATGGTGTTGAGAAGGCTAATAAATCAGCCAAGATGATATGGCAGAGCAAACTTGATGGGCTCAATGGCCTAATTCTGCTCCTATTTATTATAATCTTATGGTCCTATTCCCTTCTACAATCAACTCAGCTACAGTTGGTCTGCATCTGAAACCTTCGTCTTAATCACAAACAAGAGAAAATCTGCCAATGCTCGAAATCCAAGCAACACACATAAAATGCTGGAGGTACTCAGCAGGTCAGGCAGCATCTGTGGAAAAGAGTACTGCTGACGTTTCGGCCCAAAACCTCGACTGTATTCTTGTCCATAGCTGCTGCCTGGCCGCCAGCATTTTGTGTGTGTTGCTTCATCCTAATCTTCGCATTCTCAAAATTCATCTTAACTGTCTGTGGAATAACTCCACAACAGACCATCTGGAACGTGAGATATTACAAGCAGTGTACTTCTGACTGAATCACGTGTATCAATAAATACACTCTGAAATTCATTGTTCATTAATAACACAATCTCCCCTTGGCTTTGAAAGCTGAAGATGCTACTGTTGCCACAGTTACAGCAGTGATAATTAAAAAAATCCCTGACAATCATACATGCTTACAAAATAAATTAATAATTATGACTGGTGGTAGCTTTTAAAAATGGTGCCCTGGATATTCAAATAACGTCCTTCCCATAATCTTATAAAAATACATTATTAAACAAAACATGCATAGACATCAAAAATAATCAATTTTCAATCCAGTTATATTTCCTGATATTGAAAGAAAGAAATGTAAGTGGGCTAATATTAGACAGTAATATCTGTCTTGGCTCTGTGAATAGTACACTTGCTACTGGATGCAAAGATTTTTGAATGCAGCCTCTAACAGTCACAGTATTACTGTTGTGTATCTAACGATATGTCATTTATGCATTGTGCCAGACAGAACACTTAAAAAAAATCTATTAATATTATAGTGTTAGTATTATCCTATGTGCTGCATGTGATCAATGTACTGTGTGTTTCGTACCTTAGTCCCTGAGGAACATTGTTTATTTATCTATGTACATGTGTACAGTTGAATGACAATAAACTTGAACTTGAGTTCAAGTCGCACTTGAAAGACCTGAGCACATAATTAAGACTGACTGGCACTTAAGTGCTTAAGCCGTTGAAGGTCCTGTTCGTCAAATGAGATGCCAGCCAGTGTACATCCTTAGGAAGATCTGAATGGTGAGCCTGCCCTATCCTATTTGGGAAGGAGTAAGGGAGTTTTAGCAGAGTCCTCTCGACCAACAGTAACTGACATTATTTTGGCGTTAAAAGCAGAAAATGCCGGACAAACTCTGCAGGTAAAGCAGAATCAGTGGAGAGAGAAGCTGTTAAACAATTCAGGTCCCCGAACCTGCTGTATTTATGTATTTCCCATGAGATCCTGACCTCAGCTGTGGTCTGTGCTGACTGCATAGAGTTCCTCTGGAAACTGGTTTCTTCCCATATCCCAAAGTCATGGAAATTGCCCAGTAGTAGAAAATATTTTGAGAGAAATCAGGAGGGCTAAAAGAAGCACGATGTTGCTTTGTCAGGTGTAGCACAGAAACAAACCCTTCTGCACATCTAGTCTGTGCTGAATGATTATTCTGCTTAGTCCAATCAAGCCACACCTGAACCATAGCCCTCCATGTCCCTCCCATCCATGTACTTATCCAAATGTTTAAAGTTGAAATCAAACCCTCATCCACTACTTCCACTGGTAGGCTGTTTCACATTCTACCACCTTCAGCCATGACGAAATGGCAGAGCAGACTCGAAGGACCAAATGGCCTAATTCTGCTCCTGTATCTTGAGGTTTTAGGTCCTTAAGTATCTCACCTTTCACCTATAACTTATGACATCTTGTTCTAGTTTTACCCAACCTCAATGGAAATAGCCCACTTGCATTATCAACCCCTCATAATTTCATATATCTCTATCAAATCTCTCCTCATTGTCCAACATTTCAGGGAAATATAAATGCTATAGCAAAATAAAACTCTGTTCAGTTCTGGTCACCTCATTATAGGAATGATGCTGAAGTTCTAGAGATGGTACAGAGGAGATTTTGCAGGATGCTGCCTGGATTGGAGAGCATATCTTATGAGGAAAGGTTGTGCAAGATAGGGCTTTTATCATTGGAATGAAGGAGGATGATTTAACGTAGAGACTGGTCCTGCATTGTGTGGAGGAAGGCACTGAAATTTAGTGTACAGACAGGTCTAGCGCCATCTGCAGAGTGAGCTGCTGAAATTTAGTGTACAGTCAGGTCCAGCACTCTCTGGAGGAAGGCACTAAAATTTAGTGAACAGACTGGTCCAGCACTGTGAGGTGGAAGGCACTGAGATTAAGTGTGCAGATTGGTCCAACACTATGTATGGAGGAAAGCACAGAGATTTAGTGCAACCACTGTCAAAACTGTGGGGTAAGGCTATGGCTTAAGGCTCCACTGTCAATGCATGTAAAGGACCTGGAATTCATATAAAATGTCTTAGTGTGTTTGCTCATGGGAAAATTGATGTGATGTTGACCATTTGTTCATGTTCCCAATGTCTATTGTTTATTTATTAATCATCATTATTATTATTGCTTTTTTACTTTCTCTTTGCATTTGTACAATTTGTTGTCTCATGCACTTTGGTACTTTGTCCATCCTGTTGGGTGTGGCCTTTTAATTAATTGTATTGCATTTCTTGGATTTAAGGTAAATGCCCCTCAAGGAAATTAATCTTAGGGGTGTATATGGTGACATATATGTACTTTGATAATAAATTTACTTTGAACTTTAAACTTTAATGCAAATTCCGCAAATAAGTGGAAACAGCAATCTTATAGAACATAGAATAGTCGAGAACAGAAACAGTCCTTGGGCCTTGATGCACCATCAATAACTCACTCTGAGACGTAAAGGCGAGATATCGGCTTTTATTGACTGGAAGAAGGAACAAGCAGTAGATGACCACCATACTACTTCCTGGAGACTGAGAGGCCGGGCTCAGGCCTCAATCGCCTTTATATCGGGGTCTGTGGGAGGAGCCACAGGAGCAGTCAGCAGGGGGTGTGTCCAGACAGGTATATGTAGTTCACCACAGGCCTATGATGTTGTGCTAAACTAACTCAACTAGTAATTAGCCTAACTAACATCTGGGGTGGTGGGATGGAGATACATCTCTACCCAAGATGGTGGAAGGTTCTCCTCCCTCTGCTCACCCGAAGGTCACCCTTGGGCAAGGTGTAGCACCTGCTTAGCCACCCCATGTGAAGCCATGGGAACAGTAAGTGGATGGTCATATGAGCAGCAGATGCACATCACAAGTCCTGGTTATGTGACCACTGATACCAGGCAGGCTATCTCAGAAGAGTATTGATAATGGATGAGGTCACCCATCTTGTAAAGACATTGGCCAAAAGACGGTAAATTTTATGAATAAATTACATGTTTAAATTTAAATATTATTGCGTATCAAGCAGCAAAATGGTTCCGTCCCCTACTCTTCACTCCTCTGGTCACCCAACTTGCAAGATAATGGGACTGGACAAAACTCTTAGGCATACATATACAGCTAGGGATCCTAGGACGTTTGCACAGTACTGTTTTTGTCAACATGGAGCGGAGAGCGAGTCTGTAAACATGGTGGGAGCAAAGGATGTTGAGAATGGTGAAGGTGGAGCACTATGGGATGGGTGTGGAGTAGGTGTGCAGGGAAGGAGTGCCAGGGGTAGGGGTTGGCATGGGTGCAGACACACTCAGCCCTGAGAGACCTGGCAAGATCATTTAATTCCAAACAATTGGTTTATTGATCATTACAGGATGTCTCTCTGGTGCTTCCCACTCCCTCCCCCGTTTCCCAACCATGATCCCCTCTCCATTCTCAGTCCACAATAAAGACTCAAACTAGAATCAGGTTATCACCACTCACATATATCCTGAATGTTTGTTTTTGCGTCAGCAGTACAGTGAAATACATAAAATTCATACAGTACTCTGCAAAAACATTAGGCACGTGCCTAAGACTTTTGCACAGTGCCGTAGAAGGGCAGAAAGGTCAGCATTGGTGTGGTGGGCCGAACTGCCTGTTTCTGTGCTGTACAACTGTACAGATCTGATGACATGTAATGTCAAAACTGGGTGCATTTGCTCGTGTTCATGAGTAAGCCTCCACCCACCGGTGATCTTGAAGGTTCATGCACGTGTGCTGAAGCAAGCAGCAAATACCTGAAACAGCGTCAGTGGTTTTACTCTCCACAGGAACTGGGGTATGTCGAGTAGGGAGATTTGAAGGCCATATGAGTTAGCTTTGAAATGTATTGTTCTGGGCTCATCCAACAAATGTCCTCCCTGGTTCCTCTCTTCTGTCATCACCTCCTGGGACAGAACGAATGCAAGAGTTAACATTTGCAATCGCAGACCACAACATTTTTTGTTCCAGACACAAGCTTCTCAGTCTGAAACATCACCGCCATTTCTCTCACCACAGATGCCGGCTGACCTGCTGAACATTTCTGACATTTTCAGTTTTCATTTCAGTGTCTACAACGTTGTTTTTGGATTTGCATTAGTTGTATTTTCAGGAATATTCACAGAAAGAAAATTCTGCGCATGGTTGTCCATAGGATAAACCTGGCAAGATGCATATTTTCAGGACCGTTCATTATAAATTAAAGTGGCTTGGATTTGTAAATGGCTTGATCATATTCCTTAAGCAATATACTTAAGGAATATTCCTGAAGTATTTTACAAAGGCAGAATTAAATTGGAATCCTGTACTAGTGTGTAGGTTCTATGAAACGTCGGTGGGGGTGGTGGTTGAGATTATGCTCTTTGCTGTTCTTCAAAGGATACAAAGTACATTTATTACCAAAGCACAGTATGTATAAATTATACAACCTTGCTATTTGTCTGCTTACAGGCAGCCACAAAGAAAGAACTCAATTTAAAAAAAAAGATCAATACTCAGTGACAGAGAAAGAGAAAGAGAAAGAGAAAGAGAAAGAGAAAGAGAAGAAGTCATGCAATCAATTGAAGCAAGCAACAGCATTCTGAACCAATTTGAGTCCACAGACCCTGAATCCGCGGAGCAGGCTGAAGTAGGTCTCGGTAGGTCCCAAAGCCTCACTGTCGGCACATCATAGAGCAGGGCAAATCACCATGATGCACGTAGCAGTCAGAGCAGTTTCACAGCTTCAGTGCCGCAGAGAGAGGAGTGTTCATTGCGGGAGAGTGAATGAAATTGGCCCGACCCTTACCCCAGGGAGGATTTATGGGTTGAGTTTCTTCAGGATCAGTTAAAAGCTACAGCAAAATTATCACTCTGGAATGAGTGCAAAACATTCAGAGAGGATAGGTTATGTTGTTCAAGAGGCTCATCATGTATTATCTTCACTCCTTACAAAGAAGAACTAAAGGAGCATCAAAGACAACTGTGCATCGTCTGTTCTGACCACATAAGCCTGGGATTTTACTAATGAACGAGGATTATGATGGATTCCTCTAAAATATCTGCATTCCAAAACCTTTCAACATTCTCAGATTGCTCCATGGTGATCTTGAAGCCATGATTCTTGTCACTGGGTTCAGCACAGACCCACTCCCAATGCAGACGAAGGTTCCACACACCAACTAGCTATCAATGGTGTTATTAACGCACCAACTTGCTTCTCAATCTTTCTCGCTGGGGTACTTCACCTCTCCTTTTACATACTTCTTGCTTGAGTTAATCTACAGTGCAAGGGGAAACCATTCAGTTTACCTCCAGTCCAGAAGTCACCTCATTATGTACAGGTGATGAATGATATTCAAGTATGCCCACACTCAATTTAAAAAAATAATTGTTCACGTGATATCACCGCACAGAGTTCAAGGTTCATTTACTCAGATTCAGATTCAGTTTATTATCATTTAGAAACCACAAATGCAATGCAGTTAAAAAATGAGACAACGTTCCCCCAGAATGATATCACAAAAGCATATGATAAAACAGACTACACCAGAAAATCCACATAACGTTTGGCAATCCCCAATCCTGAGTCCGGAGAGGCTGCTGCGTATTAATATCGCGCTACCGTCTAGCGCGTTCCCCAAAAAGGAGCTCCAATTCCACCAGACAAAACAAGACCAAAAACTAAAGCTACAAGACCTGCACAAAACCATATAGTTACAACAGTGCAAACAATAGCATAATTGATAAAAAACAGATCAGGGGCACAGTAAAAATAGTCCAAAGATGTTAAAGGACTGTAAGTTCAAAAGAAATTACCACAGTTTCCACAAGACCCCAGGGTCCTGACAGACTCGCTATCCCACACCGGCGGCAGAAGGAAATATCCCCGCTATGGGCTTCCAAGGCGCCACCCGACTCAGCCTCGCAGACGCAGCACATACCGAATGCAACCTGAGTCCGTCGAAAGGACTCCGAGTCCGTCGAACCTCTGAGCTGATGACCATCCCCTTTGGCAGAGCTTCTCCGAGCACCATCCTCTGCCAAGTGTATTAAGATGGCCCCGCCAACGGCCATCAGCAACGCGACCCCGAGGACTGGGGGCCTGTTCTTCCCAGCAGAGTCCCGGACCTCACAGCAGCAGCAGCAATGAAGGTCTTCCTGGAATTTCCCAGTGTTTCTCCGTGCTTCCACGGCTGTTTTCAATCGATTATGATTGCGCACGGCACCCCACCACAGATAACAGATAATCAGTTCCGGAGTGGCCGCTGCAAGCTGCATCGCGCTGCCATCTTGGATCTTGGATGCTGCGTGCATCCAATGTGTTTCAGGGGTGCATGATGTGGGTTGCTGAATGCTGGATGAATTGCGATAGTCTTTGGGGTAACTGCAATAATCTTATCATGGGGTAACTTTGCTATCGCCTAGCTCATGCTCGTGTTCGGTAGCGGGTGTGCTTTTTTTTGCCGGGGGAGGGGTATAGTTGCCTTGCTGCTGCTTATGCGTGGGAAGGGGGAGCTGGGGGGGGGGACTTTGTGTTTCTCACCTTTAACTTTTGTTCATTATTTGGGGCACTTCTCTGTTTTCATGGACGTTTTGCAAAGAAAAAGCATTTCAGGATGTATATTGTATACATTTCTCTGACATTAAATTGAACCTATGAACTTTGAACCTTTGAACCCACAGGACGGTGACAGAAGCAAGCCACCCTTGACCTGTCCTGCTGTTGCCTGACTCTTAGACAGACTTTCATATCTAAAGGATGAACTCTCAACATCCCAGTCTACCTCGACGGGGTCCTAGGGCTTCATCTGTCTACATCACATACACTTCCTCTGCGAGAATGTGGAATGAGCTACCAGCACAAGTGGTGCAAGAGAGCTCGATTTCAAATTTCAAGGAAGTTTGGATAAGTGCATGAATGGTAGAGGTACGGAGGGCCATGGTCCCGGTACAGGTTGATGGGAGCAGGCAGTTTAAATGGTTCGGCATGGACTAGATGGGCCGAAGGGCCTGGTTCTGTGCTGTGCTTTTCTATGGCTCTGTGATTTTAACTGTGACACTGCATTCTAGTTTCCTTTTTACTATTTTGATGTACTAATATCTTTCCAATATTTTTATTAATTTATACATAAGAATACAGAGTTCAAGACAAAATATATCAATACATTATACTAAAATGCATATAAAGAATCCTTACCCTATATTCATACAGATTAATTAATTTGTAATGTTGAGATATAGTAACTTTATTATATATAAAAAAAATCAAACCCACTACCAAGACCAAAGCTAGTTAGTAAAGCAAAAAAGAAAAAAAATATTATTAGTCATCATCTGTGCTTCAATAGCAAATCAAAGGTTTTGAAAATAATTCAGAAAAGGTCCCCACAATGTTTGAAAGTCTTGGCTAGATTCAGAGATCGAACATTGAATCTCCTCTAAATTTAAACGTGACATCACATCACGTAACCATTGTGCATTGTGCATGAACATCTTTCCATTTAAGCAAGAGTGTCCTTCTGGCCATAAGAGAAATAAAAGCCAAAATATGCAAGTCAGATGACGCCAAAATAATATCCTTTCCTCCAACAGTACCAAATAAAGCGGTCAAAGGATTAGGCTTAAAGTTTACTTTGAAAAGTATTGAGGAAGTTTGAAATACTTCTTTCCGATATTTGCTTATGTCTGGAATAATCTGTCCGGGTGACATGCAAGCAAGGGCTTTGCACAGTACCTTGGTACACGTGATGATGATAAACATTATTCCAGTCTCCTGAGGACTGCTTAACAAGAAGGAGGGAGTGAGTTCAGCAATGAAGCTGCCTGTACAGTGCTTGTTCCTGCATATAATCTGGCAATCCTTGACAGTTGAGCTGTGCGACATCTGCACCTCGTGGGAGTAAAGATCAAAGGGTTAGAACCAATGGCTTGGATCCACTGTCAGTGTGCTGACACATTCAGAGACACAAGAGACTGCAGATGCTGGAATCTGGGATGGCAAACAATCTGCCGAAGGAGCTCTGCAGGGTACCTGAAACAATTCCTTTCTGTGCAACACAGACAAAATGCTGGAGGAACCCAGCAGGCCAGGCAACGTCTATGGAAAGGAGTAACCAGTTGATGTTTTGGGCTGAGAACCTTCATCAGGAGTCATATGATGAGAAGAGAGGTCAACTCTACCATCAAAACAGTGCTTCATTGGACCCCTGAAGGGCAGAGTAAATGGGGGAGCACAAAGCCATTTTGGTACTGTACCATAGAGGCAGAAATGAGTCCTGATGAAATGTCGACTGTTTACACTTTTCCATGTATGCTGCTGCGTTCCTCCAACATTTTGTGTGTGTTGCTTGGATTTCCAGCATCCGTAGATTTTTTTCTTGTTTGCACCCTCAGATGCTGAATGACATGCTGAGTTCTTCCAGTAGATTGCTGGTTACTGAGGCTTTTAATTCTGCAGCTTCAATGTATAGAGCTCCTCTCAGTACCTTTTTATGGCAAGGACAGGAATTATGAAAGCTCTATACAAGATGGAAACGACCTTGCCAAGCCGTCATCTTTCCGTGCCACGAACCTGTGGAAGATCCTCTGTATTTTCTAGCGAAGGAAGATCTCCAACCACGCCCTACTCCTTCAGTGTCACCAAGAGGACATGGCCACAATCATCATGAGGAAACGCTGGAGATGGATTGGACATGCGATGAGGAGAGAGGCCAACTCCATCATCAAGACAGCACTTCACTGGACTGAAACGCGGGAGATGAAAGACATCTTGGCGCTATCCCGTAGAGGTGGAAATGAGGACCATGAACCATAGCTGGGGCATAATAAAGAAGATGGCCAAGGACAGACAGAGATGGACGGGCCTTCATTGTTGCCCTAAATTCTATTGGATTATGATATAAAATGGAAACCTTCCTGGCACATGTAGAAAAGGAAACAGCCTCTCAGCTCAAAACCTTACCTGTAGATCACTTGGAATGTCATCCATGCAGTACACCCGGAAGTTGTATTCCAGGGAGCTGCAGGACAAGTGGCCAAATATGGCGAGCTTCAGCCTTTTCTCCGCGCAGCCGGTGAGGGCCTCGCCCACGAGGGCGTAGGTTCCAAGCTGTTCCAGTAGGATGTGGCAGGAGTGAGGGTCCAGCAGGCAGTAACAGGATGTGGTCTCATCTTCAAGTGACATCACTTCCTGCAAAAAAGATCATTGGAAGATTGGTAACAAAGGAATCTCAGCAATAATCCCCTCACTCTTGATATCCTGCGGGCGACAATTCAGCAGCTGAACTGGAGCAGTCAGGTACACAAAAGCAATTCAAAGGCAGGGAATCCGGTGGAGGGTAACTCACCTCCTAACTCCCCAAAGCCTGTTCACCATCTACAAAGGTTAAGTCAGGGAGCATGATGGAAAACTCTCCACTCGCCTGGGAGAGTGCAGCTTCAATGACACTCTAGAAGCTCATTGGTAGAAATATTACCAATTTTTGTCAATTACCATAGAGAGCATTCAGTCTGGATGCATAACGGTTTGGTATGGCAACTGCTCTGCATGTAACTGCAAGAAACTACACACAGCTTAGCGCATCACAGCTTCCCCTCTACAGATTCCATCTATACTTCTCACTGTCTCTGTTAATGTAATCAAAGACCCCACCCACCCTGGACGTTCTCTCTTCTCCCCTGATACAAACCCCTGAAAGCATGTACTGCCAGGGTCAAGGATGGTGTTGATCCCACTGTTATCAAGTTTGAGAATGGATGATCTCTCGTACAATAAGATAGACTCTTGGCCTCAAAATCTACCCTGTTACCTTGTTATGATCTTGCACTTCGTTTACCATGATGCACTTTTTCAGTAGCCGTTACCATTTCATTCCACATTGTAATTGTTTTAACCTTATTTTAATTCAATGCTCTCTCTTATGATTCGATCTGTGTAAACAGTATGCAAGACAAGCTTTTCATGGTAGGTATGACAATACCCAATGTGTTGGCCATGGGTTTAACCTAAAATCCCACTGAGATGCTGACTGGTTCAGTGCTTTGCTCTCTGTCCCAACAACATTACTTTCCAATAAAACAACACTGAACAAAGTTCAAAGTAAATTTTATTATCCAAGTACAGATATGTCACCATATACAATCCTGAGGTTCATTTTCCTGCAGGCATACTCAGCAAGTCTATAGAATAGTAACCATAACAGGATCAATGAACGATCAACTAGAGTGCAGAAGACAACAAACTGTGCAAATGCAAATATAAATAAATAGCATTAAATAAGGAGAACATGAGATAATGAGATAAAGAGTCCTTAAAGTGAGATCATTGGTTGTATGAGCATTTCAGGGATGATACAAGTAAGTGTAATTATCCTCCTTTATCTAATAGCCTGACGTTTGAGGAGTAGGAACTGTTTTTGAAGCTGGTGGTGCGAGTCCTGAGGCTCTTGTACCTTTTACCTGATGGTAGCAGTGAGAAGAGAGCATGTCCTGGGTGATGGGGATCTCTGATGGTGGATGCTGCTTTCCTATGACAGCATTTCATGTAGATGTGCCCAATGGTTGGGAGGGCTTTACCCGTGGTGTACTGGGCTGAATCCACTATCTTTTATAGGACTTTCTATTCAAAGAGTATAAAACTGGCATTTCACCCAATTGTGTCCTCACAGATTTTACCATCTATCTATACATTGGGGCAGTTAAAAAGTTCAAAGGGTAACTTTATCACCAAAGTACATATGTCATAGAAACATAGAAAACCTACAGCACAATACAGGCCCTTCAGTCCACAATGCTGTGCCGAACATGTACTTATTTTAGAAATTACCTTGGGTTACCTATAGCCCTCTGTTTTTCTAAGCTCCATGTACCTATCCAGGAGTCTCTTAAAAGACCTTCTGTATCCACCTCCACCACCATCGCCAGGAGCCCTGGCCACGTGTCACAGCAGCCCAGCCTGTGTCACTACATACCACCCTGAGATCCATTTTCTTGCAGGCATACTCAATAAATACAATAAGCATAATGGAATCAATGAAAGACTGCACCAACCAGTGTGTGAAAGACATCACATTGCAAGTACAAAAATAAAGAAATAAATATTGAGGACATGAGATGAAGAGTCTTGAAAGTGAGTCCATCGGTTGTGGGGACAGTTCAGCGATGGTGTACGTGAAGCTGAATGAAGTTAGATCCTAGAACATTACAACACTGTGCAGGTCCTTTCGCTCAGGATGTTGTGCTGACCTCTTAAGCTACTCTAAGAGTAAACTCACTCTTCCCTGCTACACAGCCCTCCATTTCTCTATCATCCATTTTCAGTTCATGTTTCAGATGTGGGAGGAAACGGACCTAGGGGGAGTGAGACTGAAGGCCCACGAGCCAGTCCTCACTAGAGGATCAGAGGTGGAGAAGGTTAGCAGCTTTTAATTCCTAGGTGTTACTATTTGAACTTTGAAAACATGTAGTCCATGCAATCTCCCCAGAGGTCAAAGTCAACGTCAAGTTTATGCACATATGCATACAGGTGCCATGAAAAACTTCCTTGGAGCAGTATCATGGGCACATAGCACCAGATATACAACACCAATAAGAAAAACTTGTTAGAGGTAAATTATGTATAAGTTTCATAGGTTACATGGGATCAGGGTTGAATCCGAGTCGCTGGAGCTGTGAGAAGTCGACTCGACAATCCAGATCACTGTGATGCCTCGGTCCAGTTGAGGAACAAAGATAGGTTCCATGTTAAACTTTGTATGATTTCCCCAAAGTGGGAGATGAAAGAGGGTGGGGTAGGTGGAGGGAAGGGCAGCAGCTGGTAAGTACATCCTGCTGTCCTGTGGATTCCTTGGGAAGGGAGAACGAGGGTGGAGCATTAGCCTGGCAGGGTGGTGTTTCGGGGACACAATGCCAAACAGTTCACTCAAACACTTACTCTTTCAGGAGGCTCCCCAGAAGCATAACACAGTCAAGAGGAGTGAGAGCTTCAGGCTCTACCCTCCCTCTTTTGATTGCCCCATGTAAAATTTTAAGGGGCCTTGATGGGCCATTGTAGGGACAAATGTTTCCTCTTCCAAGAGAATCTAGATCTTTTTCCCCACCCGGCACGAGGTGGACCATTTTCTTTCAGAGGGTTATGTGGCTTAGGGCAAAGGACAAGGGATGCAGAATATTTGAATACTTCAGGAAAAATTGAGCAGAGGGGTAAAAGGAGCAGGGAGGAAGGTGGTTTCAGTATCAACTATGATCTTATTGGTTGGTGGAGGAGGGTTGAGTGGTCGAGTGATTTATTTCTGTTCTGAGTTCACATCTTTCCACGCTAAATCAACTCAGGTAGATCCTGGAATAAACAGAAGCACCTGGCTTGCCAAAGAACCTTCTAGATGGAAACAGGGATGAAAGCTTGTCTGGAAGCTGGTCACTCATTGGATTTGGGTGTCACCAGTCTGGAAGGTATTTTTTGCCCAAGAAGAAGATGGGAGCCTTGATAATTTCAGAAACAGCAAGATATGAGCCCAGACTGATTTATTTCTACATATTTGTCCAGACTTTTCAATGACAAGAAGAATGTGCTTTAGCCTATTGAGTCTAAGCTGGCACTTGGTGCATCCCGCTCACCCTTCTCCACTCCTAGTCCTGATGAAGGGCCCTGGCCCAAAATGATGTCTGCTCATTTCCCTCTTCTGGCCTGGTGATTTCAGATTCAGGTTTATTTATCATGTGTGCTTCTAAACGTACAGTGAAACATGTCATTTGGGTTAACAGTCAACACATCTGCGGATGTGCTGGGGACGGCCCGCAAATGTCACCAAAACAGCATCACCACAATGCTTGGCAGAACCACACCAGAACACAAGAAGCAACAAAACAACAATGTCAAAATCAGGCCCCATTCCTCCCCTCCCACCGACCCCCCCCCCCCCCCCACACACACAGTGGGTACGCTCACTCCTGGACAGGCTTCCAGATTCCACTCTCCAGGTTTTGGCCACTGGGCATTGACTTCTAGTCTCCGATTGATCTTCAGTCTTTGATCTTCCATATTGATCCCCAGACTAGCCGATGATGGGATCCCAAACTCCAGTGCTCTGAGTCAGTTGCTCTCTGCAGTCTGTCTTGTGCTCCCCCCCCCCCCCCCTTGCCTATAACCGGTCTTCCTTCATGTGCCCAGTGCTTTATCAGTCTTTAAATGGCAACAGTAAGCCAGAATGCATCTTAAAACTGGAGGAAAGTAGGAGCAAAAATAGGCCAATCAACCCCTCAAACCTATCCCAGTGTTCAATATGATCATATCTGTTCTGTTCACCCATGCCAGTTCCCCACAGCTCACAATTCCTTGATCTTTCAAGATTCAAGGTACATTTAATATCTAAGTCTGTATGCAATATACAACTCTGAGATTCACCTTTTCCAGACAGCCACGAAGCAAAGAAAACCATGGAAGCTGTTCAAAGAAAAACATCAACCCCAGCCCACTGCACAAAAAAAAAACAAAAAACAAATTGGGCAAACAGCAGCAGGAACAACAAATCCAGCCACTCACACAAAAAAAAACAGCAACAGGAACATCAAACACCAACCAACCTCCTCGTGTAAAAAAAAACAAATTGCACAAACAGCAACAAGACAGAACGGGCGAAAACACAGAATATAATGCACAAAGCTGGAAGAGTCCAAATGAGCTACAGTCCAATTCGTAAATTGTAGGCCCAGAACTTCAAAAACATGTATCTACTTCCTTATTAAATACTTCTAGTGATCTTACCTCTACAACTCTCTGGCGAGGACAATTCCAGAGATTCACCTTCTGTTAGAATTACTATTCCTGATGAACTTAAGCTCCCCAACTGGGATTTGAACTCACATCTGATCGGCTGCATTATTGTCTGGTATGGTGGGGGACGGGGGTGGAGCTACTGCACACGATTTAAAGAAGCTACAGAGAGACGTAAAATTAATCAGCTCCATTTTGGGGATTGGACTCCGTTGAATCCAAGACATTTTCAAGGGGTCGTGCCTCAGAAAGGTACCATCCATTATTAAGGACCCCTCTACCCAGGACGTGCCCTCTTCTCATTGTTACCATCAGGAAGGAGGTACAGAACCCTGAAGGCACACACTCAACAATTCAGCTTGTTCCCTTCTGCCATCCCATTTCTAAATGGACATTAAACCCATGAACGCCACCTCACTTTTTTTTATTATTTCTGATTTTGCACTACTTTTAATTTAACTATTTAATATATACTGTACATTTATATATATTTACTGGTTCCTTAAGGTTGTTATAGCTGGGGGTGGTAATGGGGACAAGCTCCCAATACCTGTTAAATACTCCCAATGGTGTGTGCCTCAAATAGCCTCTGACAACCAAGTCCAGCTCCTGGCCTTCATGTGTGGCTTACAGGAGAAGACGCAAACGTTGGTTACTAGCGCATTAAAAACAGTTGCTTCAGGCAGATGGGGCTCATCAGCCGTGATTGGCAGCTCATCGCGGAGAAGGAGAACTCTGACCTCAAACCTCCCGCTGCTAAACCCACTCATAGGGAAGGCTTCGGGAGTAAATCCAAAGGAAGAATTTGAAGCTGGAGTCCCTACATTGAGCACGTTGCTGCTGGTACCTGCCGTTCCTTTGGGTTCATCAGCTGCGTGGAGAAAAGGAGCTTGCTACATGAGCAAAAGCTTGCTCTCCATATCGTACTGCCCAGGCTTGGATATCTAGAAGCTGGGATGCAATATCCATGGTCAACTCTGACCGATGGAGGCCCCCATTTATTTACTGTGATTGATGTATTTTTTATATTATCATGTACGTATTGCATTGTACTGCTGCCACCAAGTTAACAAATTTCATGACCTATGCAGTGATATTCATTCTACAACTCTACAAATTCTTCCTCCAGCATCATTACAGCAGATCCAATTGGCCAGTTGTTGAAATTCACCCTCCTCCTCCCCCACACCACCACTGCGCTTCAATCCAACCAGTGCACAAGCACTCTAACTTCCAGAAACCAGGGAAGCCTTGCCACAGGGCCACAGATGAAGCAATCCCTCCAAGTTGCAGGAAGATTAACAATGTGTAGCTGTCACCTCTGGAAGATCATGCACAGCACAATGCCATGATCTGCGACAGGAGAAGAAGCCTAATGACAACGGCAAAATACTCTGGAGATTGTTGAATATAAGATTTAATTTAAATATTAAACTTGTCTGGATCAATTAATATTAATTAGCTAACGGCTATTGTTCAGTGAACCCTCATTTGCACAGTACCAGGTGACGATTATATGTGGTTGTAGCAGAGCCACTTAATCAAGTAAAGCATTCAAACAGATCAGGGTGTTCAATGCAGATGCTCCGTGGATTTGCCACACTCGGAGAAGATTCCTCTACATCCTCATATTTGAAATGTTACGTTTATGGCCTCTGTAAATCATATGAGCCAGTACTGAATTAAAAGCACTGAATCAGATTCAGAATCAGCCTGATTATCACTGACATATGTCCTGAAGTAGGGCCATGGCCCGAAACGTTGACTGTTTACTTTTTTCCATAGATGCTGCCTGACCTACTGAGTTCCTCCAGCATTTTGTTTGTGTCTCTCTGGATTTCCATCTCCTGCAGGATTTCTCATGTTCATGAAATTAGTTGTTCTGTGACAGCAGTACCGTGCAATATATATAACATACTATAAATTTGAATAAGAAATATCAAATACATATTTAAAAAATCAAATTAAATAAGTAGTGCAAACACAGAGAAAAAAAATAGTGAGGTAATGTACATAGGCTCACTGTCTGTTCAGTAGTCTGATGGCAGAGGGGAAGAAGCTGTTCCTAAAATGTTGTGTGTGTGTGTCTTCAGGCTCCTGTAACTCCTGTTTGATGGTAGCAATGAGAAGAGGCATGTCCTGGGTGATGGGGGCTCTTTCTGAGGCATCGCACTTTGAAGATGCCTTTGATGGTGAAGAAGCCATTGGCTAAGATGACGCTGGCAGAGTTTACAATCCTCTGCAGCTTTTTCTGACCCTGGGCATTGGTCCTTCCATACCAGAAGATGAAGCAACCAGTCAGAATGTTCTGCGTAGTACATCTGGAGAAATTCCCTAGGGTCTTTGGTAACATACCAATCTCCTCAAAGCCTAAATAAAATAAAGTATGCTTCCTTTGTAACTGAATCGATATGTTGGGCCCAGGGTAGATCTTCGGAGGAGTTAACAACTGGGAATTTGAAACTGAAACTGAACTTGGAATGCACAAAATGCTGCACTTTACACAAGAAACAGGACAGGTTGTGTCTATGGCAACAGGCATATCTGCTGGAAAAACTCAGTTAGTTGAGCAGCATCTGTTGGAGGAAAGAAATCCTTGGCAATTCCTTTCCTCTACGGATGATACTTGACCCTTTGAATTGCTACAGCAGGCTGTTTGTAGCTCCAGACTCTAGTATCTGCAGTTTCTTGCAGTCCCTCAGATGATTCATCTCGATGAAGGGTCTTGGCCCAAAAGGTTAATTGTTTACTCCTCTCCACAGATTGCCTGATTTGCTGAGTTCAAAGTTCAAAGTTCATGGTAAATTTATTATTAAAGTACATCATTTGTACATATATGTCACCGTATACAACCCTGAGATTTGTTTTCTTGCGGGCATACTTAACAAATCCAAGAAACACAATTGAATAACTGAAAGACCACACCCAACAGACAAACAACCACTGTGCAAAGGAAACAAAATGATGAAATAAAACGAGAAAAATAAATAATAATAAATAAATAAATATTGAGAACATGATAAAGAGTCCTTGAAAGTGAGTCCACTTCAGTGGGAACAGTTCAGTGATGGGGTAAATGAAGTAATCCCCTCTGGTTCAACCTGACGGTGTGAGTCCTGAGGCTCTTGTACCTTCTTCCTGATGGTAGCAGTGAGAAGAGAGCATGGCCTGAATGGTGGGGGTCCTTGATGATGGATGCTGCTTTCCTGCGTCATAGCTCCGTGTAGATGTGCTCAGTAGTGGGGAGGGCTTTACCTGTGATGGACTGGGCTGTATCTACTACTTTTGTAGGATTTTCCATCCAAGGACATTGGTGTTTTCATACCAGGCTGTGATGCAACCAGTAAATATACTCTCCACCACACAACTACAGAAGCTTGTCAAAATTTTTGATGTCATGCCGAATCTTTGCACACTCCTAAAGAAATAGAGGCACTGTTGTGCTTTCTTGGTAATTGCAACTTACATGCTGGGCCCAGGACAGGTCTCTGAAATGATAACACAGGGGGGAAGTTGCTGAACCTCTCCACCTCTGATCCCTGATAAGGACTGGCTCATGGACCTCCAATTTCCTCCTCCTTAAGTCAATAATCAATTCCTTGGTCTTGCTGACACTCAGTGAGAGGTTGTTGCCATGGCACCGCTCAGTCAGATTCTAATCTCCCTCTTATAGGCTAATTCGTCACCACCTTCGATTTGGCCGGTGACAGTGATATTGACAGCAAACTTGAATATGGCATTGGAGCTGCACTTAGCCTCACAGTCATAATTGTAAAGTGAGTCGAGCAGGGGGCTAAGCACACAGCCTTGTGGTGATCCTGTGCCGATGGGAGATCGTGGAGGAGATCTTGTTGCCAATCTGAAATGACTGGTGTCTGCAGGTGATGAAATTGAGCCCCCAATTGCACAAGGAGGTACTGAATCTTTGTGACTAGTTTTGAGGAGATGATAGCACTGAATGAGAGTTGCAATCGATAAAGAGCATCCTGATGTATGCACCTTTGCTGTCCAGATGTTCCAGGGTTGAGTGAAGAGCCAATGGAATGGCAACTGCTGTGGTATTACTCTGGATTTTCAGCATCTGCAGAATCTCTTGTGTTGAAGTTATGAGTCCTCCTGGCTTCAACATCACCATGGCTGAAATGTTCTGAGGAACACATAAGACTGGACTGCGGGCTGCTTTACTGTTGAGGTGATGTACTCTCAGCAATTAATGGAGTCTTCGTGGCAGCTGCAAAGATAGCAAATAGCTCAGGTTGCTGAGGTGCCCAAAGGAAAGTCTGCAAAGGAGATGGAACTAAGTAGAGGGGATCAAAATGGAAAGTAATGCTGTGAAACCTTCTACAACCACCTGGCTGTGAGACTGCTCTGGCTGCTTCAGGCTTTGTCTTTGCAAGCTCCACTGCGACTTGCTCCACTGTGCGATAACTGAGGCATTCTAAATGCTGTTGTTGCTTTTACTGTTTGCATGATTTGTGCTTTTTTCCCTCTCTTTGCACATTTTTAAAATCGGGCTCTTTCAGATTTCTTGCTTTGTGGCTGCCTGTAAGCAATCGAATCTCAAGGATGCATCATTTATACATCAATAATAAATGTACTTTGAGCTTTAAACTTTGACCTTTTGGATGGGCTTGGTTTAATGCTTTAACCAGAAGGGTCTGGCAAAGTTGCACTCCTGCAGTGCATGCTGGGATATCAGCCACGAGACAGGAAAGTCATACACTGAGGCACAGGTGACAGAATATAAAAGGCAAACAGTTTGAGCTAACATGGTCATCTTGCTAGTACACTATAACACACACAAAATGCTGGAGGAACTTAGCCGGTCAGGCAGCATCTACGAGAGGAACAAATAGTCAACATTTTGAGCTGAGACCCTTCACTAGGACTGGTTCGAGACACTTGTAAGGGCCTCGGCCCAAAATGTTGACTGTTTATTCCCTTCCATAGATGCTGCTTGGTCCGATCAGTTTCTCCAGCATTTTATGTGTGTTGCTGTGGATTTCCAGCACCTGCAGAATCTCTTGTGTTTATGTTAGTACCCTGTCTTTTTCTTGCCTCCACTCCATCTCTTTCCCTCACTCACACTGGCTCTTTCTTATTTCCTCTCTCTCCTTTCCACATTTCCTCTTTCACTCTTGCACTTACTCTCTCATTTTCTCCCTCATGCCTTACTCAATTCTCACTCTCTCAAGACAGCAGGGGTTCCCAATCTGGGGTCCATGGATTCCATGACTCCAATGCATAAAAAATGTTGGAAATCCCTGTAGTAGATACCACACAAAAAACACTGGGAGTATCTATGGAGAGGAACATACAGTCAATGTTTTCGGCTGAGACCCTTCATCAGGACTGGAGAGGAAAGGGGAAGAAGCTAGAATAAGAAAGTGGGGCAGAGGAAGGAGTACAAGCTAGAGGGTGATAGGTGAAGCCAGGTGGGTGGGGTGAAATAAGAAGCTGGGAGGCGATAATTGGAAAAGGTAAAGGGGCGAAGAGGAAGGAATCTGACTGGAGTGAAGAATCAACATAGGAGAAAGGGGAATAAGAGGAGTACCAGAGGGAGGTGATGGACAGGTGAGGAGAAGAGTGGGGTAAGAGGACAGACAGAGAGAGCAATGGAAGAAGAAGGAAGAGGGAAGGGGGAAGGGAAAAATTGCTCCTCACTCTTTTTTTTTCACACTTGCTATCTCTCTCTCTCTCTCTCTCACATCCTCTTATTACCGCAATCTCATCGTGAAAGCAGCTGTTGGAATATTTTCCATCAGCTGTTACTGAAAGTTATGCATCTTTTGTGTGTTGATTATTATGTTTGGCTTCCACAGCTCTCGGGGCTGTTCTGAATCAGCTGGTTACTAACTTGTTTTTTCTTGTTACAGCAAGTTGCACTGAATTATATTTCTTCCATTTATCCACTGAGAAGGCAGGGTTATTATGTTCAATCTTGTCAACTGTTGCTCAGTGGTTAACATTCCTCCTGTCTAATCAGAAAATTGCTTTTGTCTCAGTCCTGGGACCAGTGCAGTAATCCTGGCTGACATTGCGCTGTTGAAATGTTACATTCTGCAAAGGGCCACATATATCTCGAGTGTGTGCCCTTGTTATGAACTTGCACGTAATTGTCTACCTACAAGACCATGGGTACAATGGGAGATATGTGGGATAACTGGGCTCTACTGGGACTCTAGGAAGTGAACGCGATGACTGAGTTGAAATTAGAAACTACAAATTGAGGACAAGAGAAAATCTGCGTATGCCGGAAATCCAAAGCAGCATGCACACAAAATGCTGGAGGAATTCAGAAGGTCAGGCAGCATGAATGAACAGTTCGCGTTTTGGGCCGAGACCCTCATCAGGTCTGAAGAGGAAGGGGGAAGAATGAAAATGTGAGGGGAGGGGAAGGAGGCTAGCTGGAAGGTGATGGGTGAAGCCAAGTGGGTGGGAAAGGTAAAGGGCTGGAGAAGAAGGAATCTGATAGGAGAGGAGAGTGGACCATAGGAGAAAGGGAAGGAAGAGGGGACCCAGGGGAAGAGATAGGCTGGTGAGAAGAGGTAAAAGGCCAGAGTGTGGAATAAAAGGAGAGGGAGGGAAAAATTAGTCCAAAAATTAATTTGGCTTAATCACATTTGACTATGAATCTGGGTAACCTTAGATGAGTGATTCATCTCCGGGTCCTCCAAAGTATCTCCAGCACCTACAATGCACAAGTCAGGGGTGTGATGGAATACTCCCTCCCTGCCTGGATGCAGCAACTCTCAAAAGCTCAAGACCTTGATTCAATTGTCACCCGAAACATGGAAACATTAATTCCCTCCACCATGGGTGCACAGTGCCCACCCTGTGTGCCACCTACAAATTGAAGTTATTCATCTAGCCTAATCCGACAGCACCATCCAAACAGTGACAACTATTGCCAAAGATGAGGGCCTCAGAGACATAGAACACCAACATTTGCATGTTTCTATTCAAAAGCCCATGCCACTCAGGTTTTGAAATATATTGCCTGTCCTTCAGTGGCTGAACCTTGGAACTTTCTCCCCAATAGCATCGTGGGAGCACCATCACCGGAATGACTCCAGTAACTCAAAAGAACAGCTCGCCACCATCTTCTCAAGGGCTGCTTCTTCTTTTTTGTGCTAATGGCGGCTCACATCTATCAGGAAGGTGCATTACCGTCACCTACTGTAATGGAGTATGAAGGAAGTCATGATGAGGACTGGATCTTACCTCCCAAACTTGTTTTAATTAAAAAGTTCAACAGGGCCCTGCACGACTTAACCGCCCCTGCCTCACGTGCCAGAATATCTTGCAAACTCGACACCCCAGATCTACCCAATAATTGTCTAAAGAGCTTCCCACATTCCGACGAATATTCTGGCTCACTATGATCACATGTTCCACCATCTCCAGCACCTTACAAAAATCACACCACCTGTTTCTTCTCAAGGGCAATCAGGTAGGGGCAATAAAGTCCTGAAGTCCTGAAGAAGACTCTGGGCCTGAAACGTCAACTGTTCACTCCTGACCTGCTGAGTTCCTCTAGCATTGTGCATTGTGTGTGTGTGTGTGTGTGTGTTACTTTGGATTTCCAACATTTGCTGTTTTTTTTTTGTGTTTGTGGGCAATAATAACTGCCCTTGTCTGCAACACTCAGATCTCCACCAATCAATAAATATACAAATAACTCAATCAATCTATCTATCGATAAACAAATCAATCAAGCAATCAATCTCCAGGTAACTATCCCTAAGTGGTGTCTTTTTGATAGAATTATGTTGCTATTTCAGGTATTGTGAGAGACTTGTCCAGTTAAAGCATGTGTCCTTCTGTTCCACTGCCCCAAGTCTAAAGCGAACAGAGTGCTCATGTCCACACCATTTGCTCAGCCCTTATGGTGGTCTCATTAAACAATTAATCTTCTCTCCACAAAGAGAAAGAGTTCAGCCAGACTTTCAGGTTAACCTCGTTCTCTGAAGGACAGCATTGTTGACAACACAGACCTGTTTCAGTGTGTTTTTGCCAGTGTTGCTGGAAGAGTGTAGTCTAATTTTATTTGCAATTTGGCATCCATCTACTCAATTTTTGCTCTATTATATGCCCTCTCTTTGGCTTTTATATGCTGGCTTTGACTTTTCTTGTTAGCCACGAATGTGTCATCTTGCCTTTAGAATACTCATTCCTCTTTGTGATGTATATATCCTATGCCTTACGAATTGCTTTCAGAAATCCCAGCCATTGCTGCCCTGCTAGAGTTATTTTCCAAACAATTCTGGCCAACTCCTTGCTCATGCCTCTGTAATTCCCTTTACTTCACTGTAATACTGATACATCTGACTTCTCCTTCTCAAATTTCAGGGCAAATTCTATCATATTATGATCACTTTTCCCTATGGATTCTTTTACCTTAAGCTCTCTAATCAATTCCGGTTCACAGCACAACACCCAATCCAGAATAGCTGATACCCTAGAGGGCTCATCCAGGAGCTGCTCTATAAAGCAGGCACTCTCCTGGAAACCAGCACCAACCCGATTTTCCCAATCTACCTGCATATTGAAATCCCTATGACTATTGTAACACTGCCCTTTGGTCTGCATTTTCTATCTCCCATTGCAGGAATGTAAGTGAATGTGGTTTCTGCTATTTTGCAGCAACAAAATCCAAATTGGGCGAAGATTGCATTTATTCAGCAGTAGCTTGATTCTTTAATTTTCCATTCCAGTCCCACGTAGATTTGTTTGTGACCTTCTGCATTGCGCCAACAAGGCCCAATGAAGCTTGAAAAGCAATACCTGATCCTCTGTCTGAGCCCATTGCAGTCTTCCAGACTCAATATTGATCACTCTGACTTTGTTTCTCTGTCTGCATCAGAAATGGCCAACTCTGCGGTACTTTGTTATTATTTAGAGATACAATACTGTAATAGACCGTTCTGGCTCAGCAAGCCCAGGTTGCCCAATTCAGCATGTGGTCACAGGGAGAACATACAAACTTCTTAAGCAGCAGAACTGAACCTGGGTCACTGGCTCTGTAATAGTGTAACACTAACCAATATGCTCCTCTGCTGCTGCTTAGGTCATCCATCTGAGAAATAGGGTCAGTTTTTCTTTTTCCATTAGCACAACCTGACCTGCTGGGCATGCCCCACAGCCCTGCAATTCTCAACACATAACACGCAAAACGAAGCATAGTCACCACTTAACTGTGCTAAATCCAATACCCTGGTCTCGCTCTGTCACAGAGATTCCCTTTGTTCTATCCATCCTTATCACTCAACACTTCCTGCAGTTGTGTCACGGCCTGGTATGGTATGCAATTTTATGAAAAGCCCACAAAAAATCTTGGACATGGCCAACTCCGTCATGGGTAAAGCCTTCTCTACCGCTGAGCACATGTGCAGGGAGTGTCGTCACAGGAAAGCACATCTGCATCCATCATCAAAAGTACAGTAGCCTCAGGACCCACACCGGCAGGTTCAAGAACCATCAGGCTCTTGAACCAGAGGGGACAACTTCACTCACCCCATCACTGAACAACTGATGGATTCACCTTCAAGGACTCTTCATCTCATGTTCTCAATATTTATTGCTTATGTATTTACTTATCATTATTATTACTTTGCTTCTTCACTTTCTCTTTGTATTTGCACAGTCTGATGGTTTTTTAAACATTGGTTGTTGTCCATCCTGTTGGACGTGGACTTTCTCTGATTCTGCTGTGTTTCTTGTAGTTACTGCGATTGCCCGCAAGAAAGTGAATCTTACTGTTGTATATGGTGACGTATATGTACTTTAATAATAAATTTACTTTGAACTTGGTTTTCTCTTTGACTCACTTCTGACAATAGACCTTCGACCTGAAACAGGATCTCTGTTTCTCTCACCGCTGCTGCTGCTCAAATGGATAAGAGCATCTGACAATTTTATTTCAAGTTTCCAGCACCTACAGTTTCTTCTTGCTTTTCTTAGAAACACAAGTTGTTGTTACTGGCTCTTTGGACATCAAAGGTAACGGACTAGAAGAGGCGTTCACTGTTTAATTGAAAGACAAATACAACCCTTAACAGAAATACACTGAAGAGAATTTTACTGGCAAACCGACAAAATGATGTGCTTCTTTGTCTTTGACTACACATTATTTTTAAATTAGATTTTGTTTTATTTAGGGATGCAGCACATATTAGGCCTGCCTGTCCTTCAAGCTGTGCCACCAGCAACCCACCTTTTCAGCATTAGTCTAATTACGGGACAATTTACATTGACCAATTAACCTACTAGCCGGTACGTCTTTGGACTGTGGGAGGAAACCGCAGTACCTGAAAGAAACCCATGCACTCCACGGGCATATAGACTCCTTTCAGAGGACACCAGCGTAAACTCAGACCTCCAACACCCCGAACTGTGACAAACCATCGGTCCTGGACCTTTAAAGGCCATCTCACCACAACTTCTCTGAAGAACTAATGATGAGTGTGTGCAGTTTTGGCACAGTCAGAAAGAAGCAAACAGCGCAGAAGAAATTATCTGATCAAACACGAGGAAATCTGCGGATGCTGGAAATTCAAGCAACACACACAAAATGCTGGTGGAATGCAGCAAGCCAGGCAGCATCTATAGGGAGAAGCACTGTCGACGTTTTGGGCCGAAGACATTTTGTGTGTGTTATCTGATCAAATGTTGTTTAGGTACACTACTGTGCAAAATTCTGCAATAAGTCTATGTACATTGCACTGCACTAATGCCACAAAAAAATCAGATGTCTTGACTTATGTGAGTGATGATAAACCTGATTCTGATATGGGTCTCTATTGTGGACTGAGAGTGGATAGGGGGCAGGGAGAAGAGAGTCATGGTTGGGAAAAGGGGAAGGGGGAGTGGAGGGAGCAGAAAGCATCAGACAGACAACCTGTAATGATCAAATGACCTTGCCTGGTGTCTCAGGGCTGGGTGTGTCTGTACCCCCTCCAGCACTCCTTGCTCCCTCATCCCTCTGCGATGCTCCACCCTCATCATTCCCAATATTCTTTCCTCCCACCAGATTTAGAAACTCACTCTCCACTCCATGTTGATAAACACAGTGCTGTGCAAAGTTCTCAGGCACCCTAGTTACAGATACGTGCCTAAGGCTTTTGCACAGTATTGTACCTTTTTGGCAGAGATGACATTTTGCAGTATTCAGAGAGAGAAGCCAATTCCATGATTAGGCTTGGGTTAAAACGGTAGGCTGCTGGCAGCATAGCTCAAAGGCCTGAAAGGGCCTGTTCTGCACTGTATATGTCCTTTTATATTAGTAACAGTATATACTGTAAATCTGTATCAATCTCCTAGCAACTTCCTCCTTCTTCAGCCCTTTAACTTTCCACCTATCACTGCATAACTTCTCACATCATTTCCTTTTATTCCTCATTCAAACACACACATATATTCAGCTTGAATAAAACAGCATTCCAAGGTGTAAATTAGAGCACACTATTACAATAGCACATACAGTCACAATAATATTAACCCAATCACAGCCTGAAGATTGATGGTGCATGGGATGTTGTCCTGGAGCCATGTTTCTGCAAGGACGAGCGCACAGCAGTTCCCCATCACGCGCAAGTGCAGCCGCCACCACCGCAGTCCGGCTGGTCTTTCACTGCGCAAACATGTGCAAGCGGCACCGCCAGGAGGGTCTGGTCCCCAGTCCGGTGAGGGTCCCAGCGCGTCTGTTGCTCTTCTGTTCCCTCCCAACTTCCCCTTCACCTGGACTCATCTACCACCTGCCAGCTCCTCCCAACTTTTTATCCCTCCTTTCCCATCTTGGTCCAAAACATCGACTGGTTATTTCCCGGCATAGATGCTGCCTGACCCGCGGAGTTCCTGCAGCATGTTGTGTGTGCTACTCTTATATCTGTAGTTTTAACCTTGTGTAGCAGTGCTTCAAATCATACACATTAACTGCAGCATGAAGGGAATAGACCGGATGAGAAGACATCCTTCCTGACTTTCATTTAAGCCGTTTTGTCCCAAGAGGTCACATTTCAATTGATGTCTGAGGTAAATTTCTAACTCATGTTCCATAACTTCAAGCGCATCATAAATTCAATAAAGATTGAATCTTGGTAGAACGCCTTCCAAGTTCATTTCAACATATCTTTCAAATGGTAGCATAGTGGTTTTAGCACGAGGCCATTCTGGCTCAGGAGTTCCGAGTTCAATTCTGACTCCGTCCTGTGAGGAGTCTCTGTACATCCTTCCCGCGGAATGCATGGGTTTTCCCCGGGTGCTCTGGTCTGCTCCCAGAGTCCAAAGACATATCATGTAGGTAAATTGGTCATTGTAAATTGTCCTGTAGTTACATTAGGGTTAATCGGGGTTCTAGGTTGTTGGGGCCGAAGGCTTCTAGTGTTGAGGGGCTGGAAGGGCTTATTGCACACTGTATCACTAAATAAATAAATAAACCGAGATGGGACAATAGCTTAGTGCCCCTTTTAAAGAAAATGGAACCTTCTTCAAGTCCAGTTCAGCTAGCACCTGGAATCACACGGAAAGACACCAAGCAGTCCAGCATCATTGTGCCACGGCGATTTTTACCTTTTCCAAAGGAGGATTCATCGGTGACTGCAGTATCACATTGCAGTACTGATTCATGCCTACAGAGAAGTCATCACCCTGTCACAGTGGTGTCAAGAAAACAACGTCTCCCTCAATGTCGCAAAAACCAAGGAGCTGGTTGTGGACTACAGGAGGAATGGAGACAGGCTCAACCCTATTGACATCAATGGATCTTGGGTTGAGAGGGTGAACAGCTTTAAGTTCCTCTGTATGCAAATCACTGAGGACCTCACTTGGTCTGTACGCACCGGCTGTGTAGTGAAAAATGCAGAACAGCACCTCCTTCACCTCAGACGGTTGAAGAAGCTCGGCATGAGTCCCCAAATCCTAAGAACTTTCTACAGGGGTACAATTGAGAGCATCCTGACGGGCTGCATCACTGCCTGGTATGGGAACTGTACCTCCCTCAGTCGCAGGGCTCTGCAGAGAGTGGTGTGGATAGCCCAATGCATCTGTAAATGTGAACTTCTTACCACTATTCAGGATGTTTACAGTGACAGGTGCGATAAAAGGGCCTGAATGATCATTGGAGTCATCCCAGCCACAAACTGCTCCAGTTGCTACCATCTGAGAAATGGTACTGCAGTATAAAAGTCAAGATCAACAGGTTCCGGGACAGTTTCTTCCACCAGGCCATCAGACTGATTAACTTACGCTGACACAACTGTATTTCTAAGCTATATTGACTATTCTGTTGTACATATTACTGTATATACTATTTATTACAAATTACTATAACTTGCACATTGCACATTCAGATGGCGATGTAAAGATTTTTACTGCTCATGTATGTGAAGGATGTAAGGTATAAAGTCAATTCAATTCATTAATTCCAATGACCAAAGAACTCCATCCAGAATGCATTTGAGTCCTTCTGGTTCTCACAGTGCCTGTGGACACCATGTGCTCCTCCTTTAGAGACACATGGGCTTGGACATCACCCTGGGAGAAGGGCAGGCAATCAACTCAGGCAGAACCCATGACTGCCCACTACCTGGGCCTGGGAATGGCAACTTTGGTTGGGCACAAGAGCAAACTGTGCCACTCCTTGAATAAGTTTCCCAATGTAAAGATCTATTTATTATACTGCAGCTATAGACTAGGTGGCTTTTCATGTATTCAACCAATCCATGACCCCGGTCCATGACAGAGTCCTCATCGGAGGATCAGAGGTGAAGAGGGTTAGCAACTTTAAATTCCTTGGTGTTAGTATTTCAGAAGACCTGTCCTAGACCCAGCATATCAGTGTAATTGTGAAGAAAGCACACCAGCGCCTCTGCTTCCTCAGGAATTTTCAGAGATTTGGCATGATATCTAAAACGTGGACAAACTTCTATAGGTGTGTACTGGAGAGTATATTGAATGACTGCAACACAGCCTGGCAAGGAAGCACCAATGCCTTTGAACAGCAAGTCCCACAAAAAGTAGTGGATTAGGCATAGTACATCACGGGTAAAGCCCTCCCAACCATTCAGCAGATCTACCCGAAACACTGTTGTAGAAAGGAGCATCCACCATCAGAGATCCCCACCACTCAGGTCATGCCCTCTTCTCACTGCTGCCATCAGGTAGAAGGTACAGGAGCCTCAGGACTCGCACCACCAGGTTCAGGAGCAGTTACTACCCCTCAACCATCAGGCTCTTGAATAAAAGGGGATAACCACACTCAACTTCACTTGCCCCATCATTGAAACGTTCTCATGACCAATGATCTCACTTTCAAGGACTCTCTATCTCATATGTCATGTTCTCATTATTTATTGCTCTTTACTTATATTTGGATTTATGCAATTTGTCATCTTCTGCACTCTGGTTGCTCCTTCATTGATTCTGTTGTAGTTACTGTTCTATGGATTTGCTGAGCAGGAAAATGAATCTCAGGGTTGTATATAGTGACATAGATGAACTTTGATAATAAAATTTACTTTAAACTTTTGCTGAGAGTTGCTGCTAAATCTGCTTCCTCTGTCCTTTTAGACAATGATATAATACTAAGGCTTGGAGTACTGTGAGCAGTTTTGGGCCCCTTATCTAAGAATGGATGTACTGGCATTGGAGAGGGTCCAGAAGAGGCTTAAGAGAACATTTCTGGGAATGAAAGGGCTAACAAATGAGGAGCGTTTGATAATTCTAGGCCTATACTCACTGGAGTTCAGAAGAATGGGGTGGGGGGGGGGGCGGGCGAGTTTCCTATAGTTGAGGGAGTCTAGGATCAGAGAACCCAGCCTCAGAATAGAAGAATACCCATTTAGAACAGAGATATGGAGGAATTTCTGTGATGAATCTATGGAATTCATTATCACAGGCAGCTGTGAAGGCTGAGTTATTGGGTGTATTTGAAGCGGATGTCGATAGGTTCTTGTTCTGTAAGGGTGTCAAAGGTTACAGGGAAGAGACAGGAGAATGAGGGTGAGAGGGTGTGGTGAACTACATATACCTGTCTGGACACGCCCCCTGCTGACTGCTCCTGTGGCCCCTCCCACAGACCCCTGTATAAAGGCGATCAAGGCCTGAGCCCGGCCTCTCGGTCTCCAGGATGTAGTATGGTGGTCACTCACTGCTTGTTCCTTCTTCCAGTCAATTAAAGTCGATATCTCACCTTTACGTCTCAGAGTGAGTTATTGATGGTGCATCAGAGGGATGATAAATCAGCTATGATGCGATGTGGAGCATCTCGGTGGCCTGAATCTGCCCTGATGGTCTAATGAATTCTGGATAATCATATTTAGTAGTGCAGAAAGAAACCCGGTGATCTCCCCTCTGGGCTTTTCTTTTCCAATTGTCTTAATCTGGACTCAAGCATACGGCCGAGGGCAAAACACCCTCCTGTCTAAATGCCTGTATTAAATTCCCTCCCCCACTTCTTTGCTCTAAAAGAAACAACCACAGTCTCCCTACGAAACTGAAATCACTCTTCAAAGCACGGACACATTTTCTGAAATGAGGTGTCAGAACTCAATGCTCCAGTCATTTGTCAATGTGTTAAGATTACTTCCTTACTTTTGCAGGTAATTCATAAAAACCTGGATGCTCTACAGCTGCTACCTCACAGCTGTTGTACTGCCACATTTATAATGTACATTAGGTACACAGACGTATACACATCTAGACCTTAAGGGTGTATAGATTTGGGTGTACCACAGGGATGAACTGGTTTGAAGATAGATCACCTTTTCTAGAGGGAATACATTGGAAGTGAATGATTGATCGAGGAAGAGCCTCAAAGACCAAAGATTCAGGAACAATCTGTGGTTTAATAGAATCTACAGAAGTGGAGATAAGAGAAAGTGGCAAAAATTTATATTTCATATTTTCATGTTTCCTTGTTGCACATTCATTGCTACCACCCAAGACATGCTTTCTTCTCATTGCCACCAACAGGGGCAAGTTACAGGAGCCTGAAGGCACATGTTCAATGAATCAGAAAAAGCTTCATTCCCTCTGGTACGGGGGGCGGGGGGGTGGGGGAAGATGGCGCCCAGTGCACAGAATCGAACAAAGCTGCAGAGATTAGTTAAATTAGTCAGCTCCATCATGGAAATTGGGCTCTGGAATACCCAAGATATCCTCAAGGAGTGGTCCCTCAAAAAGGCGGCCTCCATCATTAAGGATCCCACCACCTTTTCTCATTGCTACCGTCATGAGGGAGGTACAGAAGCCTGAAGGCCCACACTCAATGATTCAGGAACAGCTTCTTCCCCTCTGCCATCTGATTTCTGAATGGACATTGAACCCTTGAAGAACACCTCACTACTTTTTTATCTCTAATATTTTTGCACTACTTATATTTATATTTACTTACTGTAATTCACAGTTTTCTTTTCTCTATTATCATTGTACTCAGTTATCAAAGTTCATGACATATGCCGGTGATATTAGATTCTGATTCTGATTCTGATCTCATCACGTCTCTGCTGGCTCTCAGGCCTTTTGTATTATTCTTGTAATTCTATCCTTACAAAAGGACATCAAAAGGATGTTTCCCGAATGTGATCTTTACAAGTTAATAAAGAACTGATCTACAGAGAATCTAAATTTGACGAGCTGATGAATTGGTGGGCGTAAACATCACACAAAGCCAATTCAATACTTACAGGTCTATGTGTCAACATTTCAATGCCATACACAGCACTTTGAGAAATATCTATTGTTCTGCCCTTGCATGAAACTTCTGCCTCTTCACAATGTCTCCTGATTTGAGTTCCTCAGCATCTCATTGCTTGGTGAGGGTGTTAAAGGTTGAAGCTTCAAAGTATGTAGATTAAGTTGAGGAAAATTTAAAATATGTTTCAATCCTACTGTTATCAGACTCTTGAATGGACTTCATGATAAAATGGACTCTTGCCCTCACAATCTACCTCCTTCTGATCTTATAACCATATAACAATTACAGCACGGAAACAGGCCATCTCGGCCCTTCTAGTTGGTGCCGAACGCTTACTCTCACCTAGTCCCACTGACCTGCACTCAGCCCATAACCCTCCATTCCTTTCCTGTCCATACTCATATCCGACTTTACTTTAAATGACAATACCAAACCTGCCTCTACCACTTCTACTGGAAGCTTGTTCCACACAGCTACCACTCTCTGCGTAAAGAAATTCCCCCTCGTGTTACCTCTAAACTTTTGCCCCCTAACTCAACTCATGACCTCTTGTTTGAATCTCCCCTACTCTCAATGGAAAAAGCCCAACCACGTCAACTCTGTCTATCCCCCTCATAATTTTAAATACCTCCATCAAGTTCCCCCTCAACCTTCTACGCTCCAAAGAATAAAGACCTAACTTGTTCAACTTTTCCCTGTAACTTAGGTGCTGAAACCCAGGTAACATTCAAGTAAATTTTCTCTGTACTCTCTCTATTTTGTTGACATCTTTCCAATAACTTGGTGATCAGAACTGTACACAATACTCCAAATTCGGCCTTACCAATGCCTTGTACAATTTTAACATTACATCCCAACTCTTATACTCAATGCTCTGATTTATAAAGGCCAGCATACCAAAAGCTTTCTTCACCACCCTATCCGCATGAGATTCCACCTTCAGGGAACTATGCACCATTATTTCTAGATCACCCTGTTCTACTGCATTCTTCAATGTCCTACCATTTATGATGTATGTCCTATTTGGATTATTCCTAGCAAAATGTAGCACCTCACACTTATCAGCATTAAACTCCATCTGCCATCTTTCAGCCCACTCTTCTAACTGGCCTAAATCTCTCTGCAAGCTTTGAAAACCTACTTCATTATCCACAATGCTACCTACCTTAGTATCATCTGCATACTTACTAAACCAATTTACCACCCCATCACCCAGATCATTAATGTATATGACAAATAGCATTGGACCCAGTACAGATCCCTGAGGCACACCACTAGTAACCGGCCTCCAACCTGACAAACAGTTATCCACCACTACTCTCTGGCATCTCCCATCAAGCCACTGTTGAATCTATTTTACTACTTCAATATTAACACCTAATGATTGAACCTTCCTAACTAGGCTTCCGTGTGGAACATAGTCAAAGGCCTTACTTATAGACAACATCCACTGCTTTACTCTCATCAACTTGCACTGCACTCCTACAGTAGCTTTTAAACTTTATTCAGAATCAGAATTCTGCATTATTATTCTTTTACCTTATTCTAGCCCAGTGAATTGTGTAGTGATTTGATCTGTACAAATCATATGGAAGACAAACTTTTCACTGTGTCTTGGTATATGTGACAAAAAAAATCAATACCAATACCAAAAAAAGATGCTAGACTTTTAAAAACACAAAATACTGGAAACACTCAGTGGGTCAGCTAGCATCAGTGGAGAGAGAAAACGAGTGAACATTCAGGTTGAAGACATTCACTAAATCCAGCTCCTCTCCACAGATGCTGCCTGACCTCCTGGGTTTTCCAGCACTTTTGTTTTTTTAAATCTCGTTCCAGGAAGTGCAGATTTCTATTAACGTTTCAGACAAAAGGGTTTTAACCAATTCATCCAGAACTGCATCCAATATATCTCCAACATTGCCAAGTTTGATTGAGTTGCAGTTAAGGCACAAGTCAGCCGAATGGTGAAGCAAGAACTGTTTCGGCTCATTCCAGGAAAGGTGCAATTGCACCAGGGATGGCTCAGAAAGGATTGCCAAGGATCGTGCCATGGTCGGAAGTGTCCTCCTGAAGAACAATTCTAAGGCACGATCATTCTCACTGGAACAAAGATAGTTGTGGGCAGCAAAGGCCAGAGTTCTGGGTTCAGAACAGTTGCTATCTGTGTGGAGTCTGCATGATTCCTCGAGGCACTCTGATTTCCTCCCACACCCCAAAGATGTATGCGCTTGCTACATTAAGTTTCAAGAGAGATTGCTGGCTCTTGGCCTGTACTCACTGGAGTTTAGAAGAATGGTGGGGGGTGGGGGAGAGTGTGGAATCTTATCGAAACTTATTCAAAATTAAAATGCTTAGATAGAGTGGATGTGGAAAAGGTGTTATCTATGGTCGGGAGTTTAGACCATTGGGTATAGCCTCAGAATAGAAAAATGTCTCTTTAGAATGGAAATATAGTGGAATTTCTTCAGCCAGAGCATGGTGAATCTGTGGGAATCATTGCCACAGACGGCCGTGGAGGCCAGATCATTGGGTATATTTAAAGCAGAGATTCTTGATTAGTAAGGGTGTCAAAGGGGAGAAGGCAGGAGAAGGGGATTGAGAGGGATAATAGATCAACTGTGATGGAATGGTGCAGAAGACTCAATGGATCAAGTGGTCCAGTTCCGCTCCTATGCCTTATGGTCTTATATGGTCGCTGTAAATTACGGCTGATATGCGGATGCGGGGGAGAATCTGGGTAAGGGAGGAGGAGCTGTCAAAAATATGGGAATAATAATAAAATGGGATAAGTGTAGGATTAGTGCAAAATTCTGTATCCATGCCATAGCTCACTTAGTTGAGGTATTTATACTTAGAAAAGGCCTAGGAAGTATGAACAGGTTGGAACTATTTCCCTTGGCAGAGTGTTTAATAGTAGAATACATAGGTTTAAAGTACCAGGCAGAAAAAAATTTATAAGTAAATTGAATATTTTCAACTAAGTGTTTTGGAGGGTGATTGAAATTTATGGCATTGAATTGTGGTATTGGTTGCTTAACAAGTAAGCAGCTGTAATCGGCAGGTCGCCTTACCAAGAGCAGGGAAGGGACTAAGCGTCCTGGATGCTGGCACTATGGGTCCGATGGCATCATTTGGTGTGTTGACTCCTGTAGTTCTTTGATCTTATGATCAAGCTCTGGGAGCTTGTTGGCTTTTCGTCTGTTTCCCGAGGGTGGCATGGCGGTGTAGAGGGCAGCATGGTGGCGTAGTGGTTAGCGCAATTGCTCTATGGCACCGGCAGTCACCAAAGGGGTTCGGTTCGTGCCCCTGTCTGAAAGGAGTTTGTACGTTCTCCCTGTGACCTTCCACATTCCAAATGCGTACAGTTCGGCTGGGGGTTAGTGGTTTGTGGGCATGCTATGCTGGTGGAAAACACATGGTGACCCTTGTGGGCTGCTGCCAGCACATCCTCGCTGATGTGATTTGACGTAAAGACCCATATCACTGTATGTTTTGATGTTTTGACCTACATGTCAAAGAAAAGCTAATCTTTACCTTTATCCTTTATCCAAACCTCGTTCCACAACCTATGCCCTCACTTTCAAATGCCCTCTACAACTCAAGTTTTCAGGATTATTTATTCACTTATTTGCACAATTTGTCTTCTTTTGCATCTTGATTATTTGTCAGTCTTTGTTTATGATTTCTTTTCCATAAATTCTCTAGCATTTATTTATTTTTCCTGCAAATGCCGGCAAGAAAATGAATCTCAAGGTTGTATATGGTGACATATATGTACTTTGACGATCAATTTACTTTAAACCTTGAACGTGAATTCTAGCTTTATCCCCACAGTCTTTGGAAAATGCTTCCTGAGTTTCGATCACTCCTTTCAGTGCTGCCATCCACCCCAGGGGTCAGCTTGAATCAGTGTCAAGGCAGCTGTGCAAAGTGCAGACGTCTCCAAACTTACCTCCCATTTTCCTGCCAGGACCTGTCTCTTTAGCTTTATGCTCCAGTGGTCCGGACACACCATCGCACAGTGAGGGATCGTCAGAGCAACCGGATTGGACAAGGCTAAACCAGGCGGTCCACAGGTCACCTCCGGACTCAGCAGGATCTCCGCTCCTTCAGGCTGTAGACTGTAATCGGGAGAGAGAGAGAGAGAGAGAGACGTGAACGAACTGATTTGCCAAATGCAACCTGTCAGCTGGACGACTGGGTAAAATGCACATAATCTATATACAGTAGGTGTATGTTTGTGTTTGTAATTTCAGTATATCAATTATCACATGTGACAGATGATACAAAAGTCTTTGGACACATATCATCAGTCTCAAGGACAGTGTCAACCTCATGCTCATAGGATGCTTGAACAGACTTCTTCTATGATAAAAATGAGCTCTTGATCTTTCAATCAATCATGTTGTAGCCCTTGCAGTTTATCTCTCTACCTACGCTACACATTTGCGTAACACTATCGTGCATTCTGTCCTTTTTCCCCTTTTGTGCTACCTCAATGTACTAAGGTATAGCATGCAAACAAAAGCTATTCACTCCATCTTGGTACATGTGACAATAATAAACCATTATGAAAGCATCATCATTCTACCATTTTGAGTGATATTTTTTGATGAGGTTGATATAATCGGAAAAGAATATTCAGTGCAAGCCTCTCTATTCATTTTCTGGATATAGATGCAGCTGGGATGTACCAGCATTTATTGCTCATCCTTAATCATACCAGCATTTGTTGCACATCCCTATTCAGACCAGCATTTATTGCTCATCCCTAATCAGACTAGCATTTATTGCTCATCCCTAATCAGACCAGCATTTATTGCTCATCCCTAATCAGACCACCATTTATTGCTCATCCCTAATCAGACCAGCATTTATTGCTCATCCCTAACTGGATCAGCATATTTTGCTCATCCCTAATTGCCATTGAAAAGGTGATGTTCAGCTGCCTCCTTGAATCTCTGCAGCCTACATTATTGTTGGACAAGGTGATCTGAGTTTTCAAGCTGGTGACAATGAAGGATTATACCTGCAATCCAAACACAGTACACCAGTGGTGGACACTGAATGATTGGAGTGATGGATGGAGTCCAATGAGTTGGTTGGTCCTGGATGGTGTTGTGCTGTTGCTGCTGCAAGCGGATTGTATCCATCACAGTCTTGTGTATGGTAGAAGGCTCGAGTTGCCAGGGGAGGATTCCACTCACTATTGGTGACCCAAACTCTGATCTTCTGCTCCACTCACTATCTGCTGGTATGCCGTAATATTTACGTACAGAACCACAGGAGTTTCTGGTTAACACTGCCTCTCCAGTTTATTGACAGAAGGGGTTGCAGCAAGAGAAACGTCGGTGAATGGCAAAGGGACGTGGTAAGACTGGAGATTATCATTACATGGGACTTATTATTATCGGTATCCTGAACGTCGATCAGGTCTTGTTTCATTATCTGAGATGTCTGTGGAATATACTGTACCAGTGAAAATATACACTCAGTCGCCATTTTATTAGCTAGCTCCTCTACTTGATAAAGTGGCCACTGAGTTTATGTCCATGGTCTTCTGCTGCTGTAGCCCATCCACTTCAAGGTTCAACTTGCTGGGTGTTCAGAGATGCTCTTCTGCCCACCACTGTTGTAATGCGTGGCTATTTGAGGTCCTGTCAGCTTGAACCATTCTGGTCATTTCCCTCTGACCGTTGTTATTACCAAGGCACTTTTGCCCACATTAATGCCATTTACTGGAAGTCTTTATTTTGCACAATTCTCCGCAAACTCTAAAGGCAGCAGTGAATGAAAATCCTGGGAGATCAGCAGTTTAGGAGATACTCAAACCACCCTGTCTGGCACCAACAATCATACCATGATCGTAGCCACTTAGATCACATTTCTTCCCCATTCTGGTGTTTGGTCTGAACAACAACAGAAACTCTTATCCATAACTGCGTGTTTTTATGCATTGAGTTGCTGCGACATGATTGGCTGATTAGATATTGGCAATAACGAACAGGTGTACAGGTGTACCTAATAAAGTGGCCACTGAATGTAGGTAACTGTAACTGCTACCGATTGGAGACGTCACTGGGCACCTGGATTACATGAGAAATAGGAATGTAGAAGTTGGCCAGTTAACCACTGCTGTTTGTCCCAACATTCACAGAGATAACGAGTCATCCTGTAGGTCAGGCCACTTTCACGAATATGCAAAATATCCCCTCATTACTGGTGCAAAAGATTCTGCAGATGCTGGAAACCTTGAGCAATGCACACAAAAGTCCGGATGAACAGGGCGGGTCAGACAGCAACGATGGAAGGGAATAAACATTAGATGTTCCCGTTCTGAAATGCTTCATCAGGAGTGGAAGGGAAGGACTCAGAAGGCAGAATAAGAAGGTGGGGAGAGGAAGAGAAGGAAAGCAACCTGGCTGGTGATAGGTGAGGGGGAAGGTAGATGGTGAGTAGGCGAGGAGAGATGGTGAGAAGATGAGAGGTGATAGATGGAGCACGAAGGGCTGAAGAAGGATTCTGATAGGAGAAGACAGTGGACTATGAGAGAAAGGGATAGTGGAGGGACACCAAAGGGAAGAGATGAACAAGTGAAAGGGGGGGGGAACAAGAATGGGGAATGGAAAAAGAGGGGGGGGGGTTGAGAGAGAAACTGACGTTCATGCCATTACATTGGAGACTCTACCCAAGTGAAGTATGAGGTGTTGCTCTCCAACCTCTGTGACAAAAGGGGAGGCCTTGGACTGACATGTAGGATTGGGAATGAGAAGTCAAATTGAAATCAGTGGTCATCAGCATATCAACCTTTTGTGGTGGATGAATTGGAGGTTCTTGACAAAGTAGTCTCAATGTAGAGGAGGCCATATCTGGAGCACAGGAAACAGCAGATAACCCCGGCCGACTCACAGGTGAAACGTCACCTCAGCTGGAAGGACTGTTTTATGGCCCAGGGTCATTGTGAGGGCAGAGTGGTAGATGTAATACTGGTGCTCCTGCAATACTCAGGCACTGAACAATCCCTTCTAGTTGTGGAGTAGCTGGTGACAACTGCACTCCCAGATTCAAGATTCAAGATTGTTTAATGTCATTTCCAGTATACAAAAACAAAATAATTGTTACTCCGAATTTGATATGGAACAAAAACAAAACACAATAATATAAAGAATACGATAATAAAATATCCACAATAAATATAAATACATAATTATGTGTGTGTGTGTGTGTGTGTGATGTGTGTGTGTGCGTGTCTGTGTGTACATATATGTCTGTACATAAGGTGACTAAGTCCGGTCCTGGCATGGATGCTATGTAGCCTCCTCCCTCATGGGAGTGGGACAAACAATCCAGGAATATGAGCCACAATAACTAATTTTAAAACAGGAGCCTGGATAGGAAAAGTTTTCAGTGTTATGGGGAAGGAACACCCATTTCAACACACAAACGTTAAGAGGTTTTTAAAAACAGCCATGGTTTATACATTTGACTGTCTGCTGGTTTGAAGGACGTTTGGAGCTGAGTGTAATTCTCACTCAGTGAGTTACCAATGCCAATTAAACTCTGATTCTGCTATTCTAAAATACATGGGCAGATGAACCACAGCTTACTAAATAGACTCATGCTGTTTTTCACGGTGTGATGCAGAAAATGAGTTTGTATAATATCAAGGACATTACATGCAACTGCAGATTGTGTCAGCTGTGTCTCTGTGGGTAGCACTCTCTTCAACGAGCTGGAAAGTCATGAGTTCAGGTCCCTCTCCACAGACCTGAGCACCAGCACCTGGCCCAAGTAACACTGCACTTATGGGTCAGGTGTTGTGAAGGTCAGGTATGGCAGTAAACTTTCAGAGAAGTTTCATGTTCAATAAACAATGAGCTCTCTGTTAATTTGTGATTTGTTGCTGTTGTTTGAAGGATAGTTGAGCCCGCTGTGGTCAACAAGTCAAGGTAGGACCTTCACAGTGAATGGCAGGGCCTCTGGGTTATGTTCTGTTGTAGAACAGAGTCATTTTGGTGTTCAGGTACATGGTTCGCTGAAAGGGGTGTCATACAGAACTGTGGAAAAGTCTTAGAGATATATACCTATGATTTCTGCACAGTACTGTAGTAATTTTAGGTATTGCACTGTACTGCTGCCACAAAAATAACAAACTTCATGACATACGTGAGTGGCGATAAACCTGATTCTGATTTGGGTCTCTATTGTGGTTGAAGGCAGGGAGGGGAGAATCATGGTTGGGAAAAGTGGAAGTCTGAGAGGGGAGGAAGTGGGAAGCACCAGACAGATATTCCGTAATGATCAATAAACCAATTGCTTGGAATCAAATGATCTTGCCTGGTGTCTCATGGCTGGGTGTGTCTGCAACCGCGCCACCTCCCCAACCCTGGCACTCCTTCTCTGCCACCTGTCCCACAACCCTCCCGTGGCACTCCCCCTCCGCCATTCCCAACATCCTTTGCTCCTGCCAGGTTTACAAACTCGCTGTCCACTCCACGCTGACAAATATCGTACGATACAAAAGTCTTAGGCACCCCATCTCCCTTAGATCTTTGCACAGTACTGCAGGTAGCCCAAGTGGTGAAGAAGACTTTTAACACACTACACCTGATCAGTCAGAATACTGAGTAAAGAAGCTAATGTGTTATATTGTAGTTGCACAAGGTGCTGGAGAGGCCATACGAGTACTATATTCATTTTTGATCACTGTGTGAAAAGAGAAATGCCTTTAAGCTGTAAAGTGTGCAAAGGGAATCTGCATTGATGTCGGAGAGACGTGAAAGACTGAGTTATGGAAAGAGTTTGAGCAGATTGGAACATTATTTATTGCTGTTTAGGAGAAAGCTGAATGATCTTACAGAGGTGTATGAAATCGAAAGGGCATAGATAGGGTGAATGCACACAGCCTTCTTCCCAGAGTTGGGGAATCAAGAACTAGAGGGAATAAGATACAAAAAATTTAACAGGACCTTTATATACTTAGGGCGATGAATATATGGAATGAGCTGCCAGAGAAAGTGGTTGATGCAGGTACAATAACCACTTTTAAGACATGTACATCAATAGGAAAGGTTTGGTGTGTTATGAGCTAAGCAAGGGTAAATGGGATTAGCTTAGAGCTTAAATGGCATCTTGGCTGGCAAGGATCAGTTGGATTGAAAGGCATTTTTCATGCTGCATGGACCTGTGACTCTATGACAGCTTGATAAATGGATCTTGTTTGAATGTTACTGAAGCTCCAGACTTGAATTTTTAAGATACCTTTCAGGATCAGAATGTTCCAAAAATCAATGCAAAATTCCTAAAGCACATCGTTGCTGTACTGGAGTGAATTAGGCGACCAATTTGTACACAGCAAGCTCCCAGAAACAACGGTGTGGTAGCAATCATATTATATGTTTTAGCATAGTTGTCTGAAGCATAAACATTGGTCAGAGCATGGTTGTGCAGCAGGTTAGCATTATAGCCTCATTGCTCCAGAGAATCAGTTTTGATCCGGATCTTGGATGTTATCTCTCTGGAGTTGTATTGTTTGGCGGTCAGAAAACTGAGGGGTAACTTTATTGAGACATATAAGATCCTGAACAGCTTAACAGGATGGAGGCAGATGATTCAGCAGATGCCGGACATCGTGAGCAACAGACGCAAAATGCTGGGGGACCTCAGAAGTGCAATTACAAAGTCAGCACGGTAGCAACTCGACTTCCAAAGGAATTTGCAGAGATTTGGCATGACGTAGAAAACTTTGACAAACCTCTACAGATGTGTGTGTCATGGTCCCTTCTGGCACCTGGCTACTTACCTCAGGAATTGGGCCTCAATCACCTCATTTAGTTCCAATCATTCCCAGGTTCCACTAACTACAAACACCTGCTTTCCATCAGCAAATGCAGTTAAAAAAAAACCTGTGATCACAACAAGGAGGTGCCAGTTTGTTGGTTGACTTGTGTATGAGTAACCTCGTTCCATGGTTCTTAGTCTAGCATTGTTCCTGAGTTCTCTATTAAAACCAAGACTCTGGGTAACTTGGCACCCATTCCACGCTCGCTATGACCATAACGCCTCCCGACTCGGTCTTCGTGCCCGTGTTCAGCACTTGGGTTCGTTCCACCACCTCGTCCCTGCAACAGTGTGGTGGAGAGTATATCAACAGGCTGCATCACGGCCTGGAATGGAAACACCGATGCCTTTGAATGGAAAATCCTACAAAATGTAGCGGAAAAGACCCAGTTCATCACAGGGAAAACCCTCCCAACTACTCAGCGCATTTAAATGAAATACTGTCACAGGAAAAGAGCACCCACCACGCAGGGCATGCTGTCTTTTCTCGATGCTGCCTTCAGGAAGAAGGTACAAGAGCCTCAGGACTCTCACTACCGCAGGAACAGTTATTATCCCTCAGCCATCAGGCTCTTGAACCAAAGGGGATAATCTCACTCAACTTCATCATTGAAATGTTCCCACAACCTATGGACTCACTTTTAAAGTCTCTTCATCTTAAGTTCTTGATATTTATAGCTTATTTAGTTATTATTTATAGTTGCTTTCCTTTTGTATTTGCACAGTTTGTTTTCTTTCACACACTGGTTGAATGCCCAAATTGGTGCTGTCTTTCATTGATTCTATTATGGTTATTATTCTATTTTGGGTTTATTGGGTATGTCCATGAGAAAATAAATCTCAAGTTTGTATATGGTGGCACATAAATGCTTTGATTATAAATTTACATTGAATTTTGAAGGTCAGGCTGCATCTATGGAAGTAAATAGACAGTTGATGTTTCAGTCAAGATGGAAAGCGTCAGTCTCAAATGTTGACTGCTTATTTCCCACCTAGGATAGATATTGAGCTGCTTTCACTCGTAGGAGTGTCCTGAATGAGGGAACATGAATACAAGATAAGCAGGTGTTCCTTTAAAACTGAGGTGCAGAGGAATTCCCTTTGGCAGAGGGTGAACCTCTGGAATGATCCACCCTTGAGTCATTTAAGGTGGAAGTAGACAAGTTTTTGAAATTTTGGGGGCCTGAGGGCAGTGGGGGAACTGGCAGAAGAGTTTTGGCCAGCACAGATCAGCCATGGTGGGGCAGATTGGAGAGGTCAAGTGGCCTACCTCTGCTCCCATTTGCTTGTGTTCCATGGTGCTTGCCTATTCTTCTTATGACTTTATGTCCTTCCTTTATCTGACCATAAGAAACAGGAGCAAAAGTAGGCCATTTGGCCCATTGAGTCTGCTCCGCCATTCAAACATGGGATGATCCAATTCTTCCAGTCATCCCCTCTCTGCTGCCTTCTCCTGATACCCTTTGATGCCCTGGCTAATCAAGAACATATCTATCTCTGCCTTAACTAGACCCACTGCTCTGATTTGCTTCCAAAGCTCAACATGGGCTGGGAGGGTAAATGTCTACATTGAGATACCTATCAGTGAAGATCAACGGCAAAACAAATCAAAATAGGGGGGTGATGGGATACTTGCGAGAGTATAAGGAAGGGGAATAGGTTCTTCAGGGAGCTTGGACCTTGATGGCTGAATGATCTTTAATGTCACTCTAAGGATAAAGATTTCTATTCTTCTCTGAAGTAGTTTCCTAGGTGTGCCACGATGAGGCCACCCTCAGGATGGAGGAGCAACACCTTATATTCTGTCTGGGTACCCTCCAACCTGATGGTATGAATATCAATTTCTCCTTTCAGTGAACAAAATTTCACCTCCCTCTTCCATCGTTCAATTCTGTTCTCCACTCTGACATTTTACTTCTTCTCACCTGCCTCCTACTTCCCCTGGGTCTCCTCCTCCTTCCCTTTCTCCTATGGTCCACTCTCCTCTCCTATCAGATTCCTTCTTCTTCAGCCCTTGACCTTTCCCACCCACCTGGCTTCACCAATCACCTTCCAGATAGCCTCTTTCGCCTCTCCCACACCTTTGTATTCTGGCATCTTCCTCTCCTCAGTCCTGAAGAAAGGTCTCGGCTCGAAACGTCAACTGTTTATTCTGGATTTTCAGCATCTGCAGATTTTCTCATGTCCCTGCGATTTCCTTTTAACTCTTTATTTCCCTGCTCTTCACTGAAATATCATCTTCTAACGACTCTGGAACATTATTTTTCCCTTTAACTTCCCAACAGAGACAACTGAATCACTGCTGAATGATCTGAAAAGACACAGACTGTAATAAGCATTGACTTTGTCTCTTGATTTTCAATAAACCAGTACATCAACTGAAAGCCAATTGTCTCTGTGATGCACAGTCAAATAGTAATTCTTTGCACTAAAGATGCTGAGATGTTTCAAAGATGTGATAGACTTCTAAATTTTTCTTCCTTGCTTTCTCGCAGTTGACAAGTTAGAATTATGAAAATATTCATACAGAAAGTGTACAGGAACTTACATAGAAACACAGAAAACTTACTGCACAATACAGGCCCTTCAGCCCATAAAGTTGTACCGAACATGTCCCTACCTTAGAAATTACTAGGCTTACCTATAGCTCTGTTTTTCTAAGCTCCATGTACCTATCCAAAAGTCTCTTAAATCACCCTATCGTATCCGTCACCGCCGCCAGCAGCCCATTCCACGCACTCACCACTCTCTGAGTAAAATACTTACCCCTGACACCTCCTCTGTACCTACTCCCCAGCACCTTAAACCTGTGCCCTCTTGTGGCAGCCATTTCAGCCCTGGGGAAAAAGCCTCTGACTATCCTCACAATCAATGCCTCTCATCATCTTATACACCTCTATCAGGTCACCTCTCATCCTCTGTCGCTCCAAGGAGAAAAGGCCGAGTTCACTCAACCTATTCTCATAAGGCATGCTCCCAAATCCAGGCAATGTGCTTGTAAATCTCCTCTGCACCATTTCTATAGCTTGCACATACTTCCTGTAGTGAGGCGACCAGAACTGAGCAAAGTATTCCAAGTGGGGTCTGACCAGGGTTCTATATAGCTGTAACATTATTTCTCAGCTCCTAAACTCAATCCCACAATTGATGAAGGCCAATGCACCGTATGCCTTCTTAACCAAAGAGTCAAACTACGCAGCTGCTTTGAGTGCCCTATGGACTTGGACCCCAAGATCCCTCTGATCCTCCACACTGCCAAGAGTCTTACCATTAATATTATATTCTGTCTTCAAATTTGACCTACTGAAAAGAACCACTTCACACTTCCCTGGGTTGTACTCTATCTGTCACTTCACAGCACAATTCTGCATCCTATTGATGTCCCGCAGTAACCTCTAACACCCTCCAGACTATCCACAATATCCCCAACCTTTGTGTCGTCAGCAAACTCATTAACCCACCCTTCTAACAATAGACAATAGGTGCAGAAGTAGACCATTCGGCCCTTTGAGCCTGCACCGTCATTCTGAGATCATGGCTGATCATCTACCATCAATACCCGGTTCCTGATTTGTCCCCATATCCCTTGATTCCCCTATCCATAAGATAACTATATAGCTCCTTCTTGAAAGCATCCAGAGAATTGGCCTCCACTGCCTTCTGAGGCAGTGCATTCCAGACCCACACAACTCTCTGGGAGAAGAAGTTTTTTCTCAACTCTGTCCTAAATGACCTACCCCTTATTCTGAAACCATGCCCTCTCCCAGCATCTGGAACATATTTCCTGCCTCTATCTTGTTCAATCCCTTAAATATCTTATATGTTGCAATCAGACACCCTCTCAATCTCCTTAATTCCAGTACGTACAAGCCCAGTCTCTCTAACCTCTCTACGTAAGACAGTCCGGACATCCCAGGAATTAACCTTGTGCATCTACGCTGCACTTCCTCTACAGCCAGGATGTCCTTCCTTAACCCTGGAGACCAAAACTGTACACAATACTCCAGGTGTGGTCTCACCAGGGCCCTGTGCAAATGCAAAAGGATTTCCTTGCTCTTGTACTCAATTCCCTTTGTAATAAAGGCCAACATTCCATTAGCCTTCTTCACTGCCTGCTGCACTTGTTCATTCACCTTCAGTGACTGATGAACAAGGACTCCTAGATCTCTTTGTATTTCTCCCTTACCTAACTCTACACCGTTCAGATAATAATCTGCCTTCCTATTCTTACTCCCAAAGTGGATAACCTCACACTTATTCACATTAAACGTCATCTGCCAAGTATCTACCCACTCACCCAGCCTATCCAAGTCACCCTGAATTCTCCTAACATCCTCATCACATGTCACACTGCCACCCAGCTTAGTTTCATCAGTAAACTTGCTGATGTTATTCTCAATGCCTTCATCTAAATCGTTGATGTAAATCGTAAACAGCTGTGGTCCCAATACCGAGCCTTGTGGCACCCCACTAGTCACCACCTGCCATTCCGAGAAACACCCATTCACCGCTACCCTTTGCTTTCTATCTGCCAACCAGTTTTCTATCCATGTCAATATCTTCCCCCCAATGCCATGAGCTCTGATTTTACCCACCAATCTCCTTTGTGGGACCTTATCATTTGCCTTCTGCAAATCAACATCCACTGGACCTCCTTTGTCTAACTTCCTGGTTACATCCTCGAAAAACTCCAATAGATTAGACAAGCATGATTTGCCCTTGGTAAATCCATGCTGGCTTGGCCCAATCCTATCACTGCTATCTAGATATGCCACTATTTCATCTTTAATAATGGACTCTAGCATCTTCCCCACTACTGATGTTAGGCTGACAGGATGATAGTTCTCTGTTTTCTCCCTCCCTCCTTTCTTAAAAAGTGGGATAACATTAGCCATTCTCCAATCCTCAGGAACTGATCCTGAATCTAAGGAACATTGGAAAATAATTACCAATGCATCCACAATTTCCAGGGCCACCTCCTTTAGTACCCTAGGATGCAGACCATCTGGACCTCGGGATTTGTTAGCCTTCAGTCCCATCAGTCTACTCATCACTGTTTCCTTCCTAATGTCAATCTGTTTCATTTCCTCTGTTACCCTATGTCCCTGGCCCATCCATACATCTGGGAGATTGCTTGTGTCTTCCCTAGTGAAGACAGATCTAAAGTACTTATTAAATTCTTCTGCCATTTCTCTGTTTCCCATAACAATTTCACCCAATTCATTCTTCAAGGGCCCAACATTGTTCTTAACTATCTTTTTTCTCTTCACATACCTAAAAAAGCTTTTGCTATCCTCCTTTATATTCCTCGCTAGCTTACATTCCTACCTCATTTTTTTCTCCCCGTATTGCCTTTTCAGTTAAGTTCTGTTGTTCCTTAAAAATTTCCCAATCATCTGTCTTCCCACTCACCTTAGCTCTGTTATACTTCTTTTTTTTTAATGCTATGCAATCTCTGACTTCCTTTGTCAACCACTGTGGCCCCTTTCCCCCCTTTGAATACTTCCTTCTCCGGGGGATGAACTGATTTTGCACCTTGTGCATTATTCCCAAGAATACCTGCCATTGCTGTTCCACTGTCTTTTCTGCTAGGATATCCGTTCATTTAACTTTGGCCTGCTCCTCCGTCATGGCTCCATAGTCTCCTTTGTTCAACTGCAACACTGACACCTCTGATCTGCCCTTATCCTTCTCAAATTGCAGATAAAAACTTATCATATTATGGTCACTACCTCCTAATGGCTCTTTTACTTCAAGATTGCTTATCAAATCCTGTTCATTACACAACACTAAATCCAGAATAGCCTTGACCCTGGTCGGCTCTCGTACAAGCTGTTCCAAGAATGCATCCCGTAGGCACTCTACAAACTCCCTATCCTGGGGTCCAGCACCAACCTGATTCTCCCAGTTCACCTGCATGTTGAAATCCTCCATAACTACTGCGACATTACCTTTGCCACATGCCAATGTTAACTCCCTATTCAACTTGCACCCAATATCCATGCTACTGTTTGGGGGCCTTAGACAACACCCATTAGGGTCTTCTTGCCCTTACTGTTCCTCAGTTCTATCCACACAGACTCTACTTCTAATGACCCTATGTCCCCCCTTGCAAAGGACTGAATCTCATTCCTCACCAACAGGGCCAACTCCATTCCTCACCAACTCACCCCCTCTGCCCACATTTCTGTCTCTACAATAGCACGTAAACCCTTGCACATTCATTTCCGAGATCTGATCTCCCTGCAGCCATGTCTCCATATCCCAACAACATCAATAACCTTCTACTTCCTCATCCAGGTCATTTATAAAAATCACAAAGAGGAGGGGTCCTAGATCAGATCCCTGTGGAACACCACTGGTCACTGACCTCCATGTACAATATGAACGATCTACAAAAAACCTTTGCCTTCAGTGAGCAAGCCATTTCTGGATCCACAAAGCAAGCTCTCCTTCGATCCCATGCATTCTTACTTTCTGAATGAGCCTTGCATGAACCTTACCAAATGCCATATTGAAATCCATATACACTGCACCCACTGTTCTACCTTCATCAATGTAAAGGTAGCTTACATTGATGAGATGTACCCCAGGCTACTGTAGGAGGTGAGGGAGGAGATTGCTGAGCCTCTGGCTATGATCTTTGCATCATCAATGGGGATGGGAGAGGTTCCGGAGGATTGAAGTGTTGCGGATGTTGTTCCTTTATTCAAGAAAGGGAGTAGAGATAGCCCAGGAAATTATAGACCAGTGAGTCTTACCTCAGTGGTTGGTAAGTTGATGGAGGAGGTCCTGAGAAGCAGGATTTATGAACATTTGGAGAGGTACTATATGATTAGGAATAGTCAGCATGGCTTCGTCAAGGGCAGGTCATGCCTTACGAGCCAAATTGAATTTTTTGGGGATGTGACTAAACACATTGATGAAGGAAGAGCAGTAGATATGGTGTATATGGATTTCAGCAAGGCATTTGATAAGGTACCCCATGCAAGACTTATTGAGAAAGTAAGGAGGCATGGGACCCCGGGGACATTGTTTTGTGGATCGAGAACTGGCTTGCCCACAGAAGGCAAAGGGTGGTAGTAGACGGGTCATATTTTGCATGGAGGTCGGTCACCAGCCTCAAAGATCTGTTCTGAGACCCTTACTCTTCCTGATTTTTATAAATGACCTGGATGAGGAAGTGGAGGGATGGGTTAGTAAGTTTGCTGATGACACAAAGGTTGGAGGTGTTGTGGATAGTGTGGAGGGCTGTCAGAGGTTACAGCGGGACACTGATAGGATGCCGAACTGTGCTGAGAAAAGGCAGATAGAGTACAACCCAGGTAAGTGTGAGGTGGTTCATTTCAGTAGGTCAAATTTGAAGACAGACCTTAATATTAATGGTAAGACTCCTGGCAGTGTGGAGGATCAGTGAGATCTCAGAGTCTGTGTCCAAAGGGCACTTAAAGTTGCTGTGCAGGTTGATAGTGTTGTTAAGAAGGCATATGGTGGGTTGGCATACATCTGTGATGTAATAATACAACTATATAAGACCCCACTTAGAGTACTGTGTTCAGTTCTGGTCACCTCATTACAGGAAAGATGTGGGTACTATAGAGAGAGTGCAGAGGAGATTTACAAGGAGGTTGCCTGGATTGGAGAGCGTGCCTTAGATTGAGTGTACTTGACCTTTTCTCCTTGGATTGATGGACGATGAGAGGTGACCTGATAGAAGTGTATAAGGTGATAAGGGGCATTGATCGTGTGGATAGTCAGAGGTTTCTTTCCCAGAGCTGAAATGGATAATAAGAGGCGGCATAATTTTAAGGTACTTGGAAGTAGGTCAGAAGCAAGTTTTTCACACAGAGAGTGGTGAGTGCATGGAATGCACTGCCAGTGATGGTGATAGAGGCAGATACAATAGGGTCTTTTAAGAGACTCTTAGACAGGTACACGGAGCTTAGAGAAATAGAGGACTAAGTGGTCGGGAAATTCTAGGTAGTTTCTAGAGTAGGTGACATGGTCGGCACAACATTGTGGGCCGAAGGGCTGTAGATTTCTATGTTCTAGGAGCAAGAATGGATGTATTGTGCTTGAAAATAGTTTAAAGAATGTTGTGCCACTTGCTTATCATCATCATGTATCACGTCACATGACGTGGGAGATCATGGAATCACTGTTGCTTTGTAGCACTGAAGAAGGACCTATTATCTTAATTATGTGCTGTGGCGAATGATGTTGGTGATCATGGTATATGACCACAATTACCCTTGGCAAGTCTTTCCACAGCAATGATTTGCCATTGCCTTCTTCTGGGCAGTGTCTTTACAAGATGTGTGACCCCCAGCTATTATTACTACTCTTCAGAGATGGTCCGCTTGGTGTCCGAGTGCACCTAACCAGGACTTGTGATACGCACCAGCTGCTCATATGGCCATTCACCACCTGCTCTCATGGCTTCACATGACCCTGATTGGGGGCTAATCAGCTGTTACACCTTACCCAAGGGTGACCTGCAGGCTAGCGGAGGGGAGAAGCACCCCTACACCTCCTTTGGTAGAGACGTATCTCCATCCTGCCACCCATTATCCTTCCTACTCAATTCCTTAAATAAATCTCAGAGTTAAATGTTTTCAAAGAGCCAACAGTCTGCTCATGATAGTTTGGCAAGTTTTCTAGATACAGAGTTAATAAACAATCATGCTTGTTCATCAGATTTACTTTGTGGGCTGTGGGACAGCACGGTAGCGTAGTGGTTAGCAAAACACTTTGCAGTACCAGCGACCCTGGTTCAATTCTCACTGCTCTCTATAAGAAGTTTGTACGTTCTCCTTATGATCACGTGGGTGCTCCGATTTCCTCCAACAGTGCATTGCGCACTGTCCCGTGATTAGGCTAGGGTTAAGTCAGATTTATTGAGTATTTCTGCAAGGAAATGAATTTTAGGGCTGATATGGTGAAATTTATGTACTTTGATAATAAATTGACTTGAATTTTGAACTTTGAACCATTTCTGACATAAACAGAATCCTAGTCTAGGTAAATGCAGAATTATCAATGCCTGAAGGATAATGGCTTCTTCTCATGATTTAGCGGTCTTCCTCATTAAAATCTAACTGCAGTAAAACTCTAATAATCCAGCAACTGGTTGTTTAGATGTCCTGTTGATTCGCCATCCAGCTCACTCATTAGTCTGGAGCATTAGCCAGGGGCTCAGTGTTTAAATGGGTACATGTTGCCAAGGCTAGGGTTCAGGATGTAGCCCCAGATATGTGGCCAGATCAGGGCACTGTTCCCTCTTAAGCTGCGTGGGTGAGCAGTAACTGAAATGTTCCATCGCACTGTTTCATCGTTGCTGCACAAATGGAACTTTCTTTTATACAACACTATTATTATAAAGTGCCACGCAGTTTTCAGGCCACGTAAGAATTTCCTGTTGAGAGCGATGGTTGGTCCATGCAGCTGTAAAAAAAATTTCGAGGGAACATTGAAAATGGGTTTGGCATTTGCATCAGCAGGGCCCAGGAAGATGGGTAGATATACAAGCAGTACCAGAGCCCAGAACACTTACATATTTCCTTCCCTCTTTAAACCTGAATGGAGTCACTGGATAATATAGTGTGCCATAATAGGTAATGCCATAATATTGAACTAGAGGTACGTTGGGGTAGTAAATGGAGTAACATCTAGCTGACAGTCCAGTAACATCATTAGCCTAAGAATGTCAGTCTCCTGGAGTTTTACACATCAGTTCGTGGGATTTTGTTCTGTTCAGTAGTTTTATTTATTTGAGATAAAGCTCAGAACAGGCCCTTCCGGCCTTTGAGTCGCTCTGCTCAGCCATCCCTGATTTAACCCTAGCTTAATCACAGGGGAACTTACAATAAACAATTCACCTGCTAACCCGCATGCCTTTGGACTGTGGGCGGAAACCAGAGCACCCGGAGAAAACCCATTATTCCACAGGGAGGATGTACAAACTCCTTACAGAGACACCAAGACTGATCTATGAACTCCGACGCCCGGAAGGGTAATAGCGTCGCACTAACTGCTATGTTACCTCGCGGGTTTACAATGAGATGTACGTGGCTGTTACTGTGTTCTTACTGACAGATGTGAAGACGATTGGTATCTCTGTGGACTACTCAATTAAGCTCTGTGCATGTGCTTTTAAGATGGATTGCATTGCATCACATGAAGTTTGCCAAATAATAAAATTTCAATGAACAATTATAGTTTTTCACTATCTCGGTACACGTTACAATAATAAACCAATTATAGTTCCAATGAAATAGAATCAAGGGATGTGGGGGGTAGTCAGTTACCTTCAGTAAGATGGCATTGAATTTAGATGCAGCAGCCTCTCGGGGGCCAACCAAAGGTGTTTTTATTTGTCTTCTTTAAATGTTTTTTTATAATCACTGGATAATGGTGGACATTAAGAACTACAAGTACTATAGGTCTACCCCTTCGGTGAGCTGCTTGTTGGTGGAGGAGCTGGACCACGTTACTGTCTGCCTTTGGAAGACATCGGAGTCAGTGTGTGAAGGCACCTGTGTGAAACACTGTTCCATTTGGCTTTTTTCATGGATGGTTGAATGATAATTACAGTTAAACTTGAAATTGTGACGTTCTCACTGAGGACGTCAGCTGCGTTGTTCAGCACAGAAACAGGCCGTTTGCCACCTCATGTCTATCCTGATCATTGTATTTATCTATACTACTCTTAACTGGTCTGTCGCCTTCTGCGCTTTGGTGACTCAAATTCTTCTCAAATGTTGTGAGAATACAAGCCTCAGGCAGTGATTTCCAGATTCAAGCCTCTCTTTTTTCGGGTGAAAAATATCCCACCTCAGCAGACACACACCCTAGTAGAACTGAGCAGCAAGCCTTTGGGTTTAGACTCTTCATCTCAGCATTTTGTATGTGTTGATGCAGATTTCCAGCATTTCAAGTCACTCTTGTGTCTCCATTTGGCTGTTCCACTGTAAAGTCTCTTTGAGGAATGCCTATCTTGAGGAAGTTTTCCTCATGATAGTCGCATATTCTATTTTATTTAGAGATACCGCACGGTTACAGCCCTTCCGGCCAACACGCCTGAGTACTGCTGGTAATGTAAAGTGGTCAATTAACCAACCAAGAAACCTGATGGTCACTATGTTCTAAAGGACAATTAAGAAAGCAGGACAAATGTTGGTTTTGGTAAGGATGCCTATAATTTGTAAATAATGAAGTATGTCCTAAATGATAATTAAGAAACAGCAACAAACGCTGTAAAAATTTCAGCTCCATCACTCGCCTGGATTGTATCCAAGACATCTTCAAGGAGCAGTGTCTCACAAAGGTGGTGACGAACATTAAGGACCTCCACCACCCAGGGCATGCCCTCTTCTCATTGTTCCCATTGGGAAGGAGGTACAGAAGCCGAAAGGTACCCGCTCAATGATTCAGGAACAACCTTTTCCCCTCTGACATCCGATCTCTGAATGGGCACTGAACCCATGAACGTTACCTCATTATATTTTTATTTCTGTTTTTGTACTACTGTTTTAATATAACTACATTTAACAAATACAGTAAGTGTATGTGCATGTATATATACATACATATTTATTGTAATAAAGTTTTTTTTTCTACGTGGTCATGTATTGGAAATTCACAATACACACCGAATTCACAATGGAAGTTAACAAATTCACAACACACACCGGTGATATTAAACCTGATTCTGATTCCAATATTGTTGCCTTTGGTAACAAAGCCCCATGCTGTGAATAATGAACTGAACAACTATTGGGTACAAAAGCTCTTGTAGGAATGTGAATTTTTTTAAGGTCAATCCAAATGGTATCCCTCAACATGGTTCATTTCTCACATTGGTTCATGGAGAACTTTAACTGTTGAGCCACTGATGTTTGGCAGTATTTGCCCACTCTTTAAGCCTCCACTCATGAGCTGTGAATCCATCTCCCGCAACTCGGTGGAGTCATTCACCATGGAACCAGGTCCACTGACCCATTGTTTCCTTGTGGACCATCGAATATTCACTTGCAGCAATCCCACACTATTCCCATGTTTGTCTTTCTACATTTCCATTATCCTACATGTCTTTGGGATGTGGGAGTAAGCACCAGCATTCAGAGGAAATCTATATGGTCACAGAGAGAAGATGGCATCTCCAGAGGTCAGGATTGAACATGTCTCTCTGAGGCTGTGAGGCAGTGGCTCTACTTTGAGCCACTGAGTTGCCTTGTTATACCTGAAATCCTGCCTCTGCTCTGCTCCTCACCCCAATCCCTTTCACAACTCTGGCCCTGATTGCTCTACCTATCAATTGTGCCCAGGTACCCTTCCAGTGCTGAAGTTCCTTTGCCTCAAACTATGACCTCTTTCCTCCCAATGCTCACGTGATTTCCCTTGCGCTCCCCCTAACAATTTTAATTGTGCAAGACGTCCGCTGGGTTGTGGTGAACCATCATCTAAAAAGGCTATTTCAATTTCTATTCATAATGACTAAACAACATAAGACTCAATTGCACTGATGAAAAATTAACAAAAATTAGCATCAGAAATTATCCTGCGCTCGCACATTTTCTTCCAATTGAGCTGTGTTGGTTTGTCTGTGCCACACATTGAAGGATTATCACTAGTTATTTTGAACTTTCAAGAATGCATTGATTAAATTCTCCAGGGACATATAATGAAGCACTTATTTCTGATGATGTCTCGGATTCAAGGGTTTGGCCTGGAGCACGACCATCTGTCTGCAAAGCTGAACACATCATACCGTGCTCAATGCCCAGGAGAGATCATTACTCACAGCAAGACAGGGGGATGTTCTTGCAATGCAAAGCGGGCAAGTTTGCTCTGAATCAGAGATGAAAATGTGTTCTCTGTAAGCCTAACTATCGTCCCATGAGCTGTGATACAAATGAGCTCTTTCTATCTTTAGCTACCAGTGTTGCCTTGGAACAAAGAAGCATTTGATAGGGCCACTGCTACATGAACCTGAAACCTTCAGCCATAGCTCTGAACCTCTTTCGTTCTGGCTTTGCAGGTCAACCGCTTTACAAAGTCATCCAATTATAGGACTTACAAGATATAAGAACAGAATTGGGTCATTTGGTCCACAAATCTGCTCTGCATTTGATCATAGCTGATTTATTTTCCCTTTCAACCTTATTCTCTTGTCTTCTCATAACATTTTGATTCTCATAACAATGTCCCCATAACATTTTGATGCCCTCACTAACCAAGAATCTATCAACCTCTGCTTTAAATGTACCCCCCCCCCCCCCCCACCAATGACGTGGCTTCCCCAGCCATCCGCAACAATGAATTCCACATATTCACTACTGTCTGGCTAAACAAATTTCTCATCTTTGTTCTAGAAGGACATCTTTCTATTCTGAGGCCATGTCAATTGGTCCTAGACTCTTTCAATATTGGAACCATCCTCTGCACATCCACTCCATTTACACCTTTCAATATTTGGTAGGTTTCAATGATATCCTTCCTCATTCTTCTAAACTCCAGTGAGTACAGGCCCAAAGCCATCAAGTGCTCCTTATTCAGTATGTTAACCCTTTCTTTCCTAGATCATTCACATAAACCACCTCTGGACCCTCCCTAATCACATCCTCTCTTAGATCATCATCATCATTATGTGCTGTGTAGGACTGATGTGGGTGATCATGGACTTCTCCATGGCCATGATTGTTCTTGGCAAATTCTTCTACAGAGGTGGTTTGTCATTGCTGCCTTCTGGACAGTGACTTTACAAGACATGTAACCCCCAGCTACTACCAACACTCTTCAGAGATTGTCTGCCTGGCGTCAGTGGTCACATAACCAGGGCTTGTGATGTGCACCGGCTGCTCATACAACCATCCACAACTTGCTGTCATGGCTTCACGTGACTCTGATGGGGGAGCTAAACAGATGCTACCCCTTGCCCAAGGGTGACCGGCAGGCTAGCGGGGGTAAGGAGCGCCCTACGTCTCCTTTGGTAGAGACAAATCTGCACCCTGCCACCCATTTCTTAGATATGGGGCCCAAAGCTGCTCACAATACTCCAAATGCAGTCTTATAAAGCCTCAGCCTGATAAGACAATTATCAATCTAGATTAAAGAGATTTTCAGTGCTTGAAATGGAAGCAACTGCAACACTCCATGCACACAACACATTATGGTTTACTCAATTCCAAATATATCTGGTCACACATCATGGGGGTCACACACCACAAAATTGGCCCTTTGACCTGTCCCACATTTGCTCTTTCCTAATATGCACCTTCTATACGAATCCCCTTTATATGTAGAAGGGGTAAACAGACAAGAAACTTCTGTTGCAGTTCTGGTCACCCCAGTGGAGATAGGTCATTGCAGCTTTGCAGAAGAGGCTTACCAGGATGCTGACTGGATTAGAGAGCGTGAACCATATCAAGAGGTTCAACAAACTTGGGTTGTTTTCTCTGGAGCGGCAGAGGCCCGGCAGAACTTTATAAGATTATGAGAAGCACAGATTAGGTAGATCAACAAACTTGTTTTCTCACTTTGGAAATGTCAAGAACTAGAGGGCAAGCATGTGAGCGGAAAGGGGGATGTTCTGGAGATGTGACTGCACTACATTAGTGATTCTCCAGTAATACACGGAGATACTGGAGGAACTCAGCAAGTCAGGCAGCACCTCTGAAGCCGAGTTTTGAGCCGAGTCTCTAAGCCCTGATGAACGACCTCAGGCTGAAATGTCGACTTTATTCCTCTCCCGAGATGCCACCTGACTAGATGAGTTCCTCAAGCATTTTGCGTGTGTTACTCTAGATTTCCAACATCAGTATCAATGATCCTCTGAATTCTTATGACAGAATGTTAGTGATCCCACAAGGTATTATTATAACCTGCACACAACCTTCTCTCTGAGGCAATCCCAGGTTATCCTTGTTTTTTTCACAGATTGTGGAATGTGTTAGAAATGGAAGCAGATACGACAATAGTGTTTAAGGCCCTTTTGGACAGACACAAGAATATGCGGGGAACACCAGGATAGGGATCATGTGCAGGCTGAAGAGACTTAGTTTTGTTCAGCACAAGTATAGTAGGCTGAAGGGCCTGTTCTTATGTGGTAGTCTTCAATATTCTAAGTGCTAAGATTTGATCCGAATCTTGCTGATCAAATGCTTCTTGTGAGACCACCGAAGCTGGAATGGGGAATCTTGTTTGGTTCATGATTAAGGCTTTACTTTTTTGCCAGCAACATTGTGAGGATTGTGAGGTGATTTTGCCAGACTCAGTGCATCAGAGTTTCACCATGACCATCAGCATGTTTGGTGTCACATTAACTTAAGACAATATCTACCGAGCCTTGCAGGAATCCTGCGGAAAGCATCTCAGCTCTGGACTCCACAAGGCCTTTTCGGTACATACGAGTGGTTGAATGGCCTCCTCTCCTGTCATCTAGGTGAGCACACAGTAAAGCACACAACAAGCTAGACAAACACCCCACACAGCACTACCAACACAGTATTGCTGCAGTATGCACAGTCAATGGGCAGGAGGAGGATTCCCTATCAGATTCTTTCTTCCCCCTCCTGGCTTCACCTGTTGCCTTTTCGCTTGTTCTCCCTCCCCTCACCTCACCTTTTTACTCTGGCATCTTCCCCCCTTCCTCCCCAGTCCTGTTGAACGGTCTCTGCACACACAGCAGGAACTGGTCAATACATCTTTGACAGCACAATCCGAACTGGTGAAGTGGTGCCGTTCATTCGTGACTTTGATACTGTCTGTGCGCAGTTCTCCCTGTGACTGCAATGGATGTCAGTATTCGCATCTCCTGCCAAGTCACAAGCAGGTGTGACTTGGTAGATAAACTGGCCATGATAAATTGTCCCTAGTATGGATGAGTGGTAGAACTCTTACCATACCTGAGGCCTTGTGTTCAGTTCTAGTTGATTGATTAGAGGAAGGCTTTGGAACTTCTACAGTGAGTGCAGAAGAGACTTATCAGGATGCTGCCTGGGTGAGATAGCATGCCTTCTGCGGACTGGTTGAACAAGCTAGGGCTTTTCTTTTTGGAATGAAGGAAGAATTTGATAGAGGTGTATCAGATGATTGATAGAGCCATTGATAGAAAGAACACGCAAAACGCCGGAGGAACTCAGCAGGTAAGGCAGCATCCATAGAAATGAACAGTCGATGTTTTGGCCCAAAACCCTTCGTCAGGAATCAAGAGGAAGGGGAAAGATGCCAGGATAAAAAGGTAAGAGAAGGATGACAAAGTAATAGGTAGTAGGTGAAGCCAGGTGGGTGGGAAAGGTAAAGGGCAGGAGAAGAAGAAATCCCTATCAGATCCCTGCTTAAGGGTCTCGGCCCGAAACGTTGACTGTACTTTTTTGCATAGATGCTGCCTGGCCTGCTGAGTTCCTCCAGCATATTTTTTCTGTATTTCTTGGATTTCCAGCATCTGCAGCTTTTCTCTCATTTGTGATCCTTCTTCCTGGCTTCACCAATTACCTTCAGCTAGGGCCGGGCAATAAATGTTGTCCTTGTTGATGGTGCCCACATCATAAAATTTCACCACTTCTATGAATAAGATTAATGGACTGTGAAATTATCAGAAGGAAGTCTGAGGCGAGAATGTCAGAGCAATGAATAGACATAAAGAGATTGGTGATGAAGAGTGATTATTTAAAAAAAAACAGAAATGAAACCATATATTTTACTTCTTTTATGTCTTTTTCATTTGCTTTCCATCCTGAATGTGACTCTGGAACTGTTGGAGCCGGTGATTTTGCAAGTTTGGAGATTGCTTGGGGTTTCAGTGCTCTACCATGTCCTCGTGGCAAGAAGACTGCGGGATGGGACATGAGTTCGACTCCATTTAGCTGATTAAAGCTTCTATTGTTCACCAATGAAAGCGACGAGGGAGAGTGAAACATCGAGGTGAATGTGAAAGGTGAGCGTCGGCTGCCTGCCTGTTGATTGCTGGTGGGAACGCTCTGCTATGAGGAGGGGAAACTGCCTTTTGATCGCTGGTGAGATTGTTCTGCTATGGAGAGGGAAAGCCCTGCCACTGGGCCTGGAGAATGTTACCCAGGTTTTCTGCGATTTGGATATGAAGTTGGACTATTGAATTCTTTTTCCAGTCTTATAGTTTTTTATATTCTGTGTTCTAGGTACAGAGGAGTTGTCAGGGCTAAGTTTTCTCTCTATCAATGGGAGAGTGGTGAGTGTGTGGAATGGGCTGCCAGCGATGGTGGTGGAGGTGGATACGGTATAGGGTCTTTAAAGTGTTACGCCTGTGCTCCCCCCCGCTCCTTTTTGAGAATCACAAGATTGCTATTAAGTCAGGTCAGGAGACCCAGGAAATGAGAAAAAGACATGCAGAATCCACAAAGAGTTTGGAATGTGTCCTGGCCTCCGAAAGGCGGAACCACTGATAACAGCTATTGTCTCTTGGAGACGGAATTGTGTATTGAGCGCTGTGCTATTCATCGATGCCCTCAAGGAATCAGGCAATGTGGGCTGGTTGGGGGATGGCATCCTCCCCAACCTGATTGACATCTGAGACCCCGTGAGTGGGGATAAAAGAGGGTCTGGGGAACAGCCCCCCAGACGCACCAGAAGAAACGTTTGAAATCCTGTAACAGCGTAATAGCAAAAGCCGGTGGAAAGCCACGTGCGTCCTTTTCCATTTGCCTCGGAATTGGTGGGCCTTGCCACAGGAGAACGGCTTTAGCTAACAACAAAGGGGAAATCAGCCCCCAACGATTCTCGAAGGATTGACATCATAAAAGGGATGGGCAAGTTAAACCTCCGTCTTTCTCTCCAACCAAAAGCTGCAGCTTGAATGAACTTGAGTGACTTTTATATTTCCATCAGACAATACATTATCCCCTAGACAACGATAGAGCTATTTCTTATTGATTATTATTATACCCGCGCTTTTAGATTTAGTATTGACGACGTATATTATCTGTATGTTTGCATTGATGTTATTTTTGTGTATTTTTATCAATAAATAAAGTTAAAAATAGTACCATCAGACTTCAACGGACCTCTCTATCTTTGCTGGTGAGTGACCCAGTTACGGGGTACGTAACAAAAGAGAATCCCAAATAGGCACATGGAACATAGAAAAATAGAGGGCTATGGATAACTCTAGGTAAATGTAATGACGTGTTCGGCACAGCTTTGTGGGCCAAAAGGCCTGTATTGTGTTGTATGTTTTCTATGTTTTTTGCCCGATCCTTCTCGTTTATTTGTGTAAGAGGAGGATTTGGGAGTCAATGTGCCTGTTGCATTTTTGTTTATGGTTTGTGTGTGGAGGAAAGATTTGGGGGTTGATGATCGTGCTGCCATTCTTTTCTCTCTCGGTTTTGTGGTTATCTAGAGAAGAAGAGCTTCAGGGTTGTATACTTCGATAATAAATGATGATTTGAAGCTTTGAAAGGTGAAAGTCCTGATGAAGGGTCTTGGCCCAAAACGTCAGATGCTTATTCCCCTCTATAGATGCTGTCTGACTTTTTGAATTCCTCCAGAATTTTGTGTGCGTTACCCTGGATTTCAAGTAACTGCAGAATCTCTAGTGTTCACAAAGGAGAAAAGAATACCGAATAAAATACACAATCTAAAGGAATGAGTCTCCTTATTTAGTATTAATTGCTCAATGTGGAAGAGAAATTTACTGGCAGTTAATTAGCACATTTCAAAGGGATATTTAAGGTATTAATTATCAAACAGTATTTTGTTGTGAATTTTCTGGGTCAATAAAATAGCTTCATGTAAAGCATGGGCAGGTGGAAGAGAAGATGCTGTTTATACTATAGCAGAGAAGTGGTGCAAATTATTCTGATAACTACTGCCACAAATTGATGGATGGCATGTTTTGTCTTCGACAAAATCTTGCACCTTATGTTGGACAACTTAAAGTTGGCATGGAGAGCAAAGATTAAGGAAAAACTGAAAATAGTTTGGTGAAGGAGAATGTATCCCAAGTGAGTGACTGTCAAGCAGCCCATGCAGAAACATAGGAAACTTAAGCCAACTATTTTATCTAACTTCTGCACATTACAAGTACCTCTGCAAGGTGTTATTATTCTTGCTTGTTGTCAGGTTGGCATCTGCTAATTCCTTCATTTTGTCATTTCACCAGCAATGTCATTAGTTAACACTATTAAAGATTAACTTTAATTGTCACATGTACCTCGAAACATCCAGTGAAATGTGCTGTTTGCATTAACAACCAACACAGTCCAAGGCTGCACTGGGGATTCCCATAAGTGTCGCCATGCTTCCAGTGCGAGTGGACAGATGTAATTAGTAAATCAAGAGTTGTCTTTCTAAAGTATATGTTCCATCCCTGTCAGACCTTGAAAAATCCCATAGAGGGGCCCAGGAGTGTTGTCCAAGGGTCTGATGGCAGATGGAATGATTCCTGCAGTGTGGAAAAATGGAACATACTGGAGATTCATCTCTCTTGTGGTCTCAGCAGAAGCCAGGGACGTTCCATAATTTATGGAGCTGAGAGCCGGGTGTACTTTCTACCTGGCACTTCAGCTTTATACTAGCCATGGCTGGCTCATTTGTTACGGTTACGTTCACGAGGTGGATCAGTGGTTAATAGGACAATAGGGGTGGCACGGTAGTGTGGTGGTTCTTGCAATGCCTGAGAGCACCAGAGATCTGCAATCACGGTTCAGTTCCTGTACCGTCAGGATCTGTAAGGAGTTCGTCCCTTTTCCCTGTGTCTGTGTGGGTTTCCTCTGGGTGTTCAGGTTTCCTCCCACATTCCAAAGATGTATGGGCTAGGGTTAGGTTTAAATAAATTGTGGGCACATTATGCTGGTGCGGGAGGATGTGACACTAACAAGGCTGTCTGCAGCACAATCTTTGATGCAAACGATACATTTCACTGTACGTTTTGATGTTTTGATGTACGTGGCAAATGAAGCCAACCTTACCTTTTTCGTTGATAAATGAAAGCAATGTTTCGCTTTTATAAAAAATGTAAGTACATGCTTATTTAATTATTTATTCAATTATTTATATGAGTTGCCTCCTGATCTTCGGAGACTTGTAGAAACGGGAGAGAAGGTCTTTAGCATTGCCAGCTGTCACAGGGACGTCAAGGCAGCCTGTGGGCGTGATCACCTGTGGGCAAAGCACCAATCACAGACTGCTCTGCCCTGTGGTGTGAGTGACACAGGGATGCCAGCAGCACATTGTTCAGCAGGATGTACCATATGTTAATAATCCACCTCAGTTTCCTCTTCACAAGGCTTAGCCGTCAGCCAATCTTATCCACTCCTGGTGATCGCAAGGAATGGCTGAGCTTGGACCACACTTAGAATACTGTGTTCATTTCTGGTCACTTTGTTATAGGAATGACCTGGACAATTTAGAGAGGATGCAGAGGAGATGGACTTGAGGGAATGTCTTATGCAGTTAGGTTGAGCGAGCTAGGGCTTTTCTCTTTGGAGCAAATGAGGATGAGTGGTAATTTGATAGAGGTAAAGAAGTTGATAAGAGGCATATATAGAGTGGATAGCCCGAGACTTCCTCACAGGGTAGAAATGGGTAATACACCCAGGCCAGTATAGGGGTGATGTCAGACGTATGTTACACAGACAGTGGTGTATACATGCCAGGTGTGGTGGTAGAGGTAGATACATTAGGGGCATTTAGATTGGCACATGGATAATAGAAAATCAGAGGGTTATGTAGGAGGGAAGCGTTAGATTGATTTCAGAGTAGGTTAAAAGATTGGCACAATATTGTGGGCTGAAGGACATGTACTGTACTGTAATGTTCTATGTTTACAGGATGCAGGGAAGGCAATGGAACCAGACAGCATCTCAGGGAGTGTTGTGAAGTTCTGCATGCTGGAGGGACACTTTCACACAAGCACCTACTGGAAATAGAGGCTGCCTGGGTATGTCCTGTTCATAAAGTGACCATAAGACTTAGGAGCAGAATTAGCCAATTCGACCCATTACATCTCCACCATTCTATCATGGCTGATATATTAATCCACCATCGCCGTTCTATTCTGGCTGCTTGCATGTGATCATGCGGTGTTCCTACCATGTCCAAAAGATAGGTTGGTAGGCTAGTTGGCTTCTGTAAATTAATTTTAGTGTTTGTTCAGTGGTAGATTAGTTGATGGGGAAGTTGGGAAAACAGAATAGTGTCAGGTCACGCTCTCTTTTCACTGCTATCATCAGGAAGAAGGTACAGGAGCCTCAGGATGCACACCACCAGGTACAGGGGCAGATATTACTCCTCATAAATCAGGTTTTTGAATCAAAGGGGATAACTGCATTTGCCCCATCGACAAAATGTTTCCACAACCTATGGACTCACTTTGAAGGACTCTTCATCTCAGCTTCTTGACATTTATTGCTTATTTATTTATTATGATTACTTCTTACTTTTTGTAATTGTTGTTTTGTAATTTTGTTCCTTGTCTTTTTCCACACTGGTTGAATGTCCAGTTGGTGTGGTCTTTCATTAATTCTATTACAGTTATCATTCTATTATGAATTTATTGAGTATGCCCACAAGAAAATTAATCTCAGGGTCTCACATGGTGAGATATATATACTTTGATAATATATTGACTTTTAACTTTAAATGAGAGCTTGTGGACTCAGTGGGCTAAAGATTTTGTTTTTACGTGTGTGACTCTTTGATCCGGAAGCCAAAATAAATCCTGTGAAATAAATTTCACAGATTCTGTTGGACATAAATTTTCTAACTGATAGCCTTTCATCGGGACTGGGATATGCCAGAAATGGAACAAGTTTAAAGTTGAGGAGTAAGTGGGGAGAGGCGGAGAGAGTAAGTGGAGGGGGGGGGGGGGGTGAAGGTGTTTCCAGAGGAGATGTGAACAGAAGGAAATGATTTGTAATCTGTAATATCAAAAAAGAGGCAAAAATCAGAATGCCAGAAGTATGAGCTACTGTAGTAAGGAAGGCAAATGCAATGCTTGTTGTATTCATTTCAAATGGATGAGAATATAAAAGCAAGGCTGTAATGTTGAAGCTAGCCCCAGAAGGCACAGGCTCAGAATAAAAGGACGTCCCTTTAGAACAGAGAAGAGGGAGGAATTTCTTTAGCCAGAGGGTGGTGAATCTGTGGAATTCATTGCCACAGACAGCAGCAGAGGCCAAGTCATCGGGCATATTTAAATCAGAGATGAGTAATTTCTTGATTGGTGAGGACATCAAAGGTTATAGAAAGGAGGCAGGTGAATGGGGTTGAGAGGGAAAAAAAATCACCTATGATTGAACGGCAAAGCAGATTGATCGGCCTAATGGCCTAATTCTGCTCCTGTCTTATGGCTACTGTGTGAAAATGATGAATTTAATATTAGTTTTATTGCCTGTGCCTAATTGTTCTCAAGAAGATGATAACAAAGGCAGCGGACAGGGCTCTAACGGTGTGGAGGAAGGGAAGGATCTTTGGATTCATGTCCATCGATCTCTCAAAGATGCCATGCAAGTTGATAGAGTGCTTAAGAAGGTGATTGGTGTGTTGGCCTTCATTAGTCAAGGGATTGAGTTCAAGACCTGTGAGTTAACGTTTTAACCTTATAATATCCGGGTTAAACCACAGAACATTGTGCTCGGTTCTGGTCGACTCACTGTAGGGAGGTAACGAAAGCTTCCGAGAGGATGCAAAGCAGACTTACCAGGATGCTGACTGGAGTAGATCACATATCTTATGAGGAAAGGTTCAGTGAGGTAGGGCTTTTCTCTTTGGAACATAGGGGGATGCGAAATGACTTGATATAATTGCCTAAGATTATGACCAGCACAGACAGAGTGGACAGCCAATAACTTTTTTGCAGGATGGCAATGACCAATACCAGGCAACACTTTTTTAAGGTGAGTGGAGGGAAGTTTAGGGGAGATATCAGAGGTAGATTTGATATACGAGTGGCTGTCGGAACACACTGCCACTGGTGGTGGTAGAGACTGATACAAAAGAGACATTTTAAGAGACTCTGAGGTAGACAGATGCACATAAGAAAATGGAGAGTATGGGCGATGTATGGAGGAAGGATTAGATTAATAGTAGAGTGGGTTTATATATTTTGATACTTCATTGTGTGCCAAAGTGCCCACACTGTGCTGTACTGCTGTACAGTACTGTGTATTATTCTTAGGGACATATACGAGGGGTGATTGATAAGTTTGTGGCCTAATTTGAATTCGATGTGTTATACAGCTCTCGTTACATGCACATGCAGTTCAACTCTGAGTGATTATGCAGGAAGTTTGAAGTTAGTAACTCATCAGTTAATAACTGATCCAGTGGGGGGGGGTGATTGATAAGTTTGTGGCCTAAGGTAGAAGGAGATGAGTTATTAACTTCAGACTTTCTGCAAGAGCACCCAAAGTGTTGAACTGCATGTGCATGTAACGAGTGCTGTATAACTCATCCCCTTCTACCTAAGGCCATGAACTTATCAATCACCCCTGCTGTGGACACTTTCTGGTGGTCCAAGATCCGTATGCTCTACGGCCGCTGGACTAAGTGTGTAAATGTAGGAGGGGACTATGTTGAAAAATAAATGTGCTAGGTTTTGTAAAATTGACTCCTTCTACCTTAGGCCACAAACTTATCAATCATCTCTCATTTATAGCTAGGGGGCTTAGCACTTTTGCACAGTACTGTATACATCAGCATGGAGCAGAGAGTGAGTTTGTAAATCTGACAGGAGCGAAGATTGTTGGGGATGGTGAGGCTGTTGCGTCATGGTGGCAGAGAAGGAGTGTCAGGGGTGGCATGCCGCAGGTGTAGACACACCCAGCTCTGAGACACCAGGCAAGGTCATTCCATTCCAAACAACTGGTTTAGTGACCATTACTGAACTTCGCTCCAGTGCTTCCTGATCCCTCCCCAACAATGCTACCCCTCTCCCTGCCCCCTTGCCACTCTCAGTCCACAACAGCGGCCCATATCACAATCAGGTTTATCATCACTCACACATGACAACATTTTTTTTTGTGTGGCGGCTGTACAATACATAGAAACACTACTGTACTGTGCATGCGTCTTAGGCACCCTAACTATAACTAAGACATTTGCACAATACGGTATGTGTTCAATGTTCTAAGGAGTCCCCCTTGCTGTTGTTGAGGAGATGCATGGGGTGGTTTAAACCCAGCAACAATGAAGGAATGGCAATATGTTTACTGTTAAGATTGTGAATAGTAGGATGTTTTGAGTCAACGGACCAAGAAAATGCGGAAAACAGGGAGAATACTGCAGTCTTCATTTCACATACCAGGGTAACATAATGGTTCAAAAAAAGCTGGGAATCATTACTGTAAGATAGGCCAACATGACAAAACCCTCTGCCTGCATCTATTTTTGTTCTGCCACAGTTTGCAGATTTTAGTCAGTTTGGCTGTTGCAGAATTAGAAGGATTAAAAAACATTGATGTGAATTCAATACAGATCAAGACAGGAGAAATTGCCCTGGTAAACAAGGAAAGGTCAGGGAGATTAAACAAATATTTTGAGTTTGTATTCATGGACAAGGATACAGAAAGCATCTCAGAAATAGGCAGAATGTCATTATTGAATTGAATTGAAATGACTTTATTGCTTACATCCTTCATACACGAGGAGTAAACATCTTCACGTTATGTCTCTGTCTAAATGTGCAACATACAATTAATTATAATAAATAATTTATTTTATAAGTAATTTATAATAAATATTATGTACAACAGGATAGTTAATATAATATAGAAATACAGTTGCGTCAGCATGAATTAAATAGTCTGATGGCCTGGTGGAAGAAGCTGTCCTGGAGCCTGTTGGTCCTGGCTTTTATGCTGTGGTACTGTTTCCTGGAGCTGGAACAGTTTGTGGTTGGGGTGACTCGGGCCCCCAATGATCCTTCGGGCCCTTTTTACACACCTGTCTTTGTAAATGTCCTGAATAGTGGGAAGTTCACATCTACAGATGCACTGGGCTGTCCGCACCACTCTCTGCAGAGTCCTGCGATTGAGGGAAGTACAGTTCCCATGCCAGGCATTTGATGCAGCCAGTCAGGATGTTCTCAATTGCCCCTATAGAAAGTTCTTAGGATTTGGGGGCCCAGACCAAACTTCAACCGTCTGAGGTGAAAGAGGCGCTGTTGTGCCCTTTTCACCACACAGCGGGTGTGTACAGACCATGTAAGATAATTAGGGAAAAAAGGTCATGGAAAAATTAAAGGAACAGAAGGCTAGCAAGTCCACAGGATATGGTGATCAACATCCTTGAACTTGACACCTGGGATTGTGGAGTTGCCCTGATGCGGAGGAATTAAGCTGACTGACTGAGCCAGTGCGCTCATGAGGAGAGAAGGGAGCCACGATAAGATCGTAAGACACAGGAGCACAACTTGCCTATTTGGCCCCTTGAGTCTGCTGCCCCATTTCAACATGGCTAATTCATTACCCATCTCAACCCCGCTCTCCTGACTTCTCCTTGTAACCTTTGACGCTCTTCCTAATCACGAAGCTATCAACCTCCATTTTAAATATACCTAATGATATGGCCTCCACAGCCATCTATGGCAATGAATTCCACAGATTCACCACCCTCTGGCTAAAGGAATTCCTCTTCATCTCTGTTCTAAAGGGACATGCTTGCATTCTGAGGCTGTGCTCTCTGGTCCTAGACTCTCCCACTGTAAGAAACATCCTCTCCACAAGCACTTTATCTAGGCCGCGGGGTCCCAACCTTTTCTATGCCCTGGGCCAATACCCAGGAGTCTGTGGACTCCAGGCTGGGAACGTCTGATCTAGGCCTTTCAATATTTGATAGGTTTCAAAGAGATCCCCCCCCCCCCCCACCTTCATTTTTCTAAACTCCAGAGAGTACAGGGAGGACATGAAAACTCTACACAGATGGCACCAGAGGTTAGAATTGAACCTGGGTCACTGGATCTGTGAGGTGCCACCTCTAGTAGTGGTGGTAATTGGTATTTGGCTTTCTGATGTAACACGTACAAAGAAATAGTGAAAAAATTACTTTAGAAATAATCCAGTCATATCATTCCAAGTATCATGTGCTGGCAATAGTGCTGTTAGATGTGGATACATTTGATACATTTAAGAGACTCTTAAGTTGGCAATAGATGAAAGAAAAAGGAGGGCTATGTGGGAGAGAAGGGTTAGATTTATCTCAGAGTAGGTTATCTTAGAGTACCACTGTGTGGAGCTGATCTATGTCCTATGTTCTATCAGTACAATTTGTTTGCTCGTTATGTGCCATATTGTATGATGTACGCAATCATGGTTTTTCCATCACCATGATTGATCTCGGCAAATTTTTCTCCAGACGTGGTTTGTCATTGCCTTTTTCTGGGCAGTGTCTTTACAAGACAGGCGACCCCAGCCATTATCGGTGCTTTTCAGAGATGTTCTGCCTAGCAGCAGTGGTCGCATAACCTGAACTTGTGATCTGCATTGGCTGCTCATATGACCATCCACCACCTGCTCCCTTGGCTTCACGTGACCCTGATCGGAGGCGGGGGGGGGGGGGGGCGCGCTGCTACACCTTGCCCAAGGGTGACCTGCAGGCTAGCGGAGGGAAGGAGCACCTTACACCTCCTTTGGTAGAGACACATCTCCAGCCTGTCACCTGACAAATAAAAAGAGGTAGTTAAAAGATGAAGCAGAATATCATGTTGCAGTGTTACAGGGAAAGTGCAGGTAGACTCATACTTATTTATTATTTATTGGAATACAGTGCAGAATAGAGCCTTCTGGCTCTTTCAGCAACGCCGTCCCAACTTTACCCTAGCCTAATCACAGGACAATTTACAATGACCAATTAACCCACCAATTAGTACCTCTTTGGACTTTGCAAGGAAACTGGAGCTCCCGGAGAAAACCCACAGGGTCACCGGGAGAACGTAAAAACTCCTTATAGACAGCGGTGGGAATCAAACCTGTACAGTCCCTGTACTCTAAAGCCTTGCGCTAACCACTACGCTACCGTGCCGCCCATGAAGTGCGAGGGCCAGTTAGAGGTAAACTGAGAGATCAGGAGTTCATCTTTATCATACAAAAAGTCTGTTTAAGAGTCTTCTCCAGTGAGAAAGAGCCATTACAGTCTGATGGTACTTGGCTTATGAGGGTAGGTTGAGTGAACTTGGCCTTTTCTCCTTGGAGTGACAGAGGATGAGAGGTGACCTGATAGAGGTGTACAAGATGATGAGAGGTATTGATCATGTGGATAGTCAGAGGCTTTATCCCAGGGCTGAAATGGTTGCCACAAGAGGACACAGGTTTAAAGTATTTGGAAGTAAGTACAGAGGAGATGTCAGGAGTAAGGTTTTTACATAGAAAGTGGTGAGTGCGAGGAATGGGCTGCCGGAAAAGGTGGTGGAGGCGGATACGATAGGGTCTTTTAAGAGATTTTTGGATAAATACATGGAGCTTAGAAAAATAGAGGGCTATAGGTAAGCCTTGTAATTTCTAGGATAGGGACATGTTCAGCACAACTTTGTGGGCTGAAGAGCCTGTATTGTGTTGTAGGTTTTCTATGTTTCTATGTTCACAAGCGGTTGAACCTTCTGATCCAATAGAATGGAGGAGAGGAAAAATGGAAGGGGAGTGCTACTTCCTTGACTTATGCTCCTCTTAAACAAGTCAATCAAGTAGACTGGAGAAACAAGACTTAAATTCATTTACTGAAATGGAATTCATAGTGATCTACCCAGAGCAGCCAAATTGCACAAGTGACAGCCAGCACCTGACGTCAGGAATGAACTGGCACCCCTGGAGTTATAAGGCAGCAGCTCTATTAGCTGAGTCAGAGTACTTCCCTATTTATAATGCATGCCGGCTTTGCTCATTATAGACCACTCCGCATGTTAATAAAGATGCTGCTCCTGGTTAATAAAGATCAGTCTGTTGCTCCTGGTGTCTGAATTGGAAGTGAATCTTAGTAGATCAGGGAAAAATCTGCATTCAGATCATTACTCACAGGCTGAGTTACCGTTTGGTTCTCCTTCCTGTGGGATGTCAGCGTGTTCTCACTTTGCAGGATCCAGCGAGGTTTTATTTCAACACGTGCGGCGTTTCGACAGGGTTGTTGGGGCAGCACCATCAGCACGGCAGTTGCTTCAGTGAAATCAGACCACCGGAGCTCCGGTGGAATTTGCGCATTCTCGCGGCTTCCCAGTTCTTCGCACAGCCCACAAACTTGCAGGTTGGGTAAGTTGATTGGCCACTGTAGGCTGCTCCAAGTGTATGGGTGATTTGCAGAAGGAGGCGAGAATAAAGTTGGACTTGTGTAGTATTGGTGTAAGTGGGTGTTTAATGGTTGGGGGATTTAGTGTTATAACCCCAGTAGTCAAAAATCTCAAGATTGCTAATTGTCATTCATGAGTGTAAAGGAGAACAAAACGACCCAATCAGCACTAAAACACTACAAGCATAAAGAACACAATAAAAAATACACAATAAATTTAAATATTAAAGCAATCTTATACAACATAATGTTACCTCCCCTCCTCTACTTTCCAAAGAGATTGCTCCTTCCATGATACCTTTTTCCTTTCATCTCTCCCCACAAATCACCCTCCAGGCACTTATCCCTCCAGGCAGCTAAAGTGCCATCTGCCATAAGCCGTACCTCCCATTAGCCAAACATTTTAAAATTCCCATTCCCATTCTAACCTGTCGATCTATGGCCTCCTCTTGTGCCAAGATAAAACTACCTTCAGGGTGGAGGAGCAACACCTTATACTCCGTCTTGGCACCCTCCATCCTGATAGTATAAATATTGATTTCTCCTTCCGGTGAATAAATTCACCTCCCCCCATTCCGCATTCTGACCTTTCACTTCTCACCTGCCTATTACTTCCCTCTGGGTCCCCTTCTAAATCTCTTTCTCCTATGGCCCACTCTTCTCTCCTATCAGATTCTTTCTCCTCCAGCTCCTGGCCTTTCCTACCTTCCTGGCTTCAACTATCACCTTCCTGCTAACCTCTTACCCCTCTCTCTTCCTGCCCCCACCCTTTCATTCTGGCATCTCCCCCCTTCTTTCCCAGTCCTGAAGAAGGGTCTGTGCCCGAAATGTCGACTGTTTACTTTTTTCCGTAGATGCCGTGTGACCTGCTAAGTTCCTCCAGCATTTTGTGCATGCTGCTTTGGATCTCCAGCATCTACAGAATTTTCTTGTGCTTGTACAATTAACCGTTTGAGTGTAGCCATATGCACATGAGGTTAGCTTTTCAGAATCAGTTTTAATATCACTGGCAAATGTCATGAAATTTGCTGTTATGTGGCAGCAGTATATTGCAAAACTACATACAGTAATTATAACTGTGAATTACAATAAGGGGTGCATATATATATATAGATATATTTAAATTAAATAAGTAGAAAAAAAACAGAAATAAAAAGGTAATGAGGTAGTGTTCATAGGTTCAATGCCCATTCAGAAATCAGATGGCAGAGGGGAAGAAGCTCTTCCTGAATCATTGAGTGTGGGCCTTCAGGCTCCTGTATCTCCTCTCTGATGGTAGCAACGAGCAGAGGGCATGCCCTGGGTGATGGGGGTCCTTAATGATGGATGCTGCCTTTTGTGGCATCGCTCCTTGAAGACGTCCTGGATGCTGGGGGAGTTAGTGCCCATGATGGAGCTGACTGAGTTTACAACTTTCTGCAGCTCTGCTCCCACATCAGCTTATATATATATAGATTGATTGTATGCACTGTATATAAAGTGACACGAGGTGTCTGACAGGAAAGTGGGCAAGTGGCTCTTGGCAAGAGGAACTCTTCTAGCTAGCAGCAGGTCATATGACTACACCGTTGGACAGTGACTGTCTCAGTGTGGGTATGAGGTGTGGAGCATAAGCACAAAGGGGCAGTACACGGGGGTGGATGAAGGGTGCTGAGGATCTATTTCCAAGCTGAATGGCTCTATAACACAGTGATTCCAAAGCATATAAGCAGTTTGGCTTTCTTATACAGAGAAGCTGTAGGGATACCAGTTGCAAGGAAAAGCAATATTCTGCTAAATGACGCCATTCTGTTGATGAATCTTAAGGAACAGTAATGAGGCAGAATAAAGGAGTTTTGCTTTGCTGTAAGGGGTCTGTTGAAATTGGAAAGAATTAAAGCCCTGCTTAATGGCAATATTGTGGAAATTATACATTCTGTAATATCAGGCCTCTAGCACAATGGAATACTTTTTCTGACCAGCTCCTGTTCCCTGGTTGCTGCCTCACAGATCACCGGCCTCACCCTTAGCTGCTCCCAAAGTCTCTGACATCTTTCCCATTCACCCTCAGCTTGCTCACTGCCTATCTTCTCCTAAACTCACCTATTTCTTCAGCAAACCCCATGAACCAACCAACCACATCTCTGAATTCAGCCCAGTCCATCCCAGGCAAAGCCCTTCCCCAAAATTGAGCACATCTACAAGGAGCTCTAAGAAAGTAGCATCCATCATCAAAGACCCCCACCATCCAGGCCACGCTCTCTTCTTGCTGCTGCCATCAGGAAGGAGGTACAGGAGCCTTAGGTCCCACGACACCTGGTTCAGGAACAGTTATTACCCTTCAATCTTTAGGCTCCTGTACCAGCATGGATAGCATCACTCACTTGAACACTGAACTGATTCCACAACTAATAGAGGCACTTTCAAGGAGTTTTCAATTCAGGTTCTCAGTTTTATTGGTATATTTGTTTGATTGTTTATTTTTCTTTTTATTTGTACAGATTGTCTTCTTTTGCGCATTCGTTTTTTGTCAGTCTTTGCTTGTGTGCAGTTTTTCATTGATTCGTATTTCTTTAAACGACTGTGCATGCCTGGAAGAAAGTGCATCTCAGGGTTGTATATGGTGACGTACGTGCACTTTGATAAGAAATTTACTTTGAACTTTCAAATGGGAGTAGCAAACTGTAATGCAACGAAGTATGTGTATTGGAAAAATAAGGGGAAATTACTGGGGTCAGGGACGAGACAATCACGAGTTGTATATGTTATGTAAGTATGCAAGGAATGGGGCTTATTTTCTCTCAGGCATCACATGGACACTGCTTTTTACACAAATTATAATTCATGTTACTTCTCTACAATTTACTCTATCTGTCTGGGACTCAGCTGAAAGTTCAACCTGCAGATCACCCGAGTCCTCGTTGCAATTATCACTTGCTCTTTAATCTATATATAAAAAAAACAAGGCCATCAACGTATTTGAAAATTCTAGAGTGAGGGCAAACTGAAATGGAGATGCATCAGACAATGAGTTTGCGCTGTGCTCCCTCACATGTTGAGCTGATCACCCTCAGGCAGACAGAAGGGAAGGTGAAATCAAAATCAACCTTCTCAGCCTTAGCAATTGGATGTTCAGCTGGCTGTAATATTAAGACAATAAGAGATAAGACAGAGGAGCAGAAAAGGCCTTTCAGCCCATTGAGTCTACTCTGCCATTCTATCATGGCAGATTTCCCCTCTCAACCCCATTCCCTTGCTTTCCCCCTGTAATCTTTGATGCCCTTACCAATCAAGAACCTATCAACCTCCACCTTAAATGCGCCACAGTGACCACCATCTCTGCAAAGAATTCCACAGGTTCACCACCATCTGGCTAAATAAAACTCCTTGCCATCAATTTCTTGTCATCTCTGTTCTAAAGGGATGGCCTTTTATTCTAAGGTTGTGGCCTCTGGTCCTACACCCTCCCACAATGGAAACCTCCTTTCCAAGCCCACACTATGTAAAGCCTTTCAATATTTGGTAGGTTCAATGAGATCCTCCTCATTCTTCTAAACTCTAGCAAGTACAGGCTCAGACTCCTCAAGCCCACACATTAACCTTTTCATTCCTTATGTCATTCCTGAACCCTTCCAAATGCTTAGGATATGAAACCTTGCTTCCTTCCTTAGAACATGGGACTCAGATTCATCAAAGTTATAGGGAGGTAGTCACCACAAAGTTGCAGGAGGCGAGTAGCTGGGTGACTGTCAGGAGATAGGCAGTTAGAACAGAGCACCCCTGTGGCCATTACCCTCAAAAATAAGTATACCACTTTGGATACTTTTGTAGGGGATGACCTCCCAGGAGAACGCTACGTCAACCGGGTTACAGGCACTGACCATGGGTCCGTGGTGCAGAAGGGAAAGAGAGAGAGAAGGGAGTGGTAGTGATAGGGGACTTGATAGTGAGGGGAAGAGACAGGAGATTCTGTGGACGTGAACGGGACACCCAGATGGTACGTTGCCTCCCAGGTCTCAGGATTAGGGATGTCGCAGGTTGCGTCCACAACATTTTGGAGAGGGAGGGGGAGCAGAGAGATGTCTTGGAACATATTGGTACCAATGACATAGGAAGGAAAAGTAATGAGGTCCTGAAAAGAGAATTTACGGAGCTAGGTAGAAAGCTGAGAAGCAGGACCTCCCAGGTAGTAATATCTGGATTGCTGCCTGTGCCATGCGCCAGTGAGGGTAGGAACAGGATGATGTGGCAGATAAATGCGTGGCTGAGAAGCTGGTGCAGGGGGCAGGGCTTCAGGTTCTTGGATCACTGGGATCTCTTCTGGGGGAGGTATGACCTGCTCAAAAGTGATGGGTTGCACCTGAACCCGAGGGGGACCAGTATTCTCATGGACAGGTTTGTTAGAGCGGTTGGGGAGGGTTTAAACTCACTTGGCAAGGGGGTGGGAACCAGAGTGCAGGGACTCAGGAAAGGACAGTTTGTTAAAAAGTAAAGATAGCATGCAGTCAGACTGTCAGGAGGGGTAGGCAGGTGATGGGACTTAGTTGCAGCCAACAGGCTGAGTATCGAATCATTAGAGATGCAGAGTCAGAAAGGATAGCAAATACGGTACTCAAGGTGTTGTATCTAAATGCAAGTAGTATAAGAAATAAGGTGGATGATCTTGTACTATTACCAATTGCTAGATATGATGTTGTGACCAAGGTTACATGTTATATTGGAGAGATAGGAAGGTAGGCAGAAGGGGTGTCTCTACTGGTAAAGAATGGCATCAAACCAGTAGAAGGATGTGATATAGAAACATAGAAAATAGGTGCAGGAGTAGGCCATTCAGCCCTTCAAGCCTGCACCGCCATTCAGTATGATCATGGCTGATCATCCAACTCAGAACCCTGTACCTGCTTTCTCTCCATACCCCCGATCCCTTTAGCCACATGGGCCATATCTAACTTCCTCTTAAATATAGCCAATGAACCGGCCTCAACTGTTTCCTGTGGCAGAGAATTCCACAGATTCATCACTCTCTGTGTGAAGAAGTTTTTCCTCATCTCGGTCCTAAAAGGCTTCCCCTTTATCCTTAAACTGTGACCCCTCGTTCTGGACTTCCCCAACATCGGAAACAATCTTCCTGCATCTAGCTTTGTCCCATCCATCCTTCCTGACATAGGATTGGAAGATGTTGAATCCTTGTGTGTTGGTTTAAGAAACTGCAAGGGTAAAAGGATGTTGATGGCAGTTTTATACAGGCCTCCCAACAGTGGCTGGGAGATGGACCACATCAAGAAATAGAAAAGGCAACTCAAAAGGGCAATGTTATGGTAGTTATGGGAGATTTTAACATGCAGGTCGACTGGGAAAATCAGGTTGGTAACGGATCTCAAGATAGTGAGTTTCTTGAATGCCTAAGTGATGGCTTTTTAGTGCAGTTTGTCATTGAGCATACTAGGGGATCAACTACACTGGATTGGGGTGTTATGTAATGAACCAGAGGTGATTAGGGAGCTTAAGGTAAACGGACTCTTAGGAACCAGTGACCACAATATGATTGAGTTCAACTTGAAATTTGATAGGAGGAAAGTAAAGTCTGATGTAGCAGTATTTCAGTGGAGTATGGGAAATTACAGCGGTATGAGAGAGGAGCTGGCCAAAGTAAATTGGAAGGAGCTGCTGATAGGGATGTCAGCAGAGCAGCAATGGTGTGCATTTCTGGGAAATATGAGGAAGGTGCAGGACATGTATTCCAAAAATGAAGAAGTACTCAAATGATAAAATAGTACAACCATGGCTGACAAGGGAGGTCAAAGTTATTGTAAAAGCAAAAGAAAGGGAATACTACAAAGCAAAAATTAATGGGAAGATAGAGGATTGGGAAGTTTTTAAAAACCTACAGAGAGCAACTAAAAAAAACATTAAAAGGGAAGAGATTAAATATGAAAGCAAGCTAGCAAATAATATCAAAGTGGAAAGTAAAAGTTTTTTCAAGTATATTAAAAATAAAAGAGAAATGAGAGTGGATATAGAATCGCTAGAAAATGAGGCAGGAGAAATAATAACAGGGGACAAGTAGATGGCTGCTGAACTAATTAAGCACTTTGTGTCAGTCTTTACTGTGGAGGACACCAGCAGTATGCCTGATTTCGCAGTGTATGAAGGAAGAGAAGTGGATGCAGTTACTGATACAAGAGAGAAGGTGCTCAAAAAGTTGAAAGACCTAAGGGTACATAAGTCACCCGGACCAGATGAACTGCACACTGAGTTCTGAAAGAGGTAGCATTACAGATTGAGGTGGCATTAGAAATGATCTTTCAAAAATCATTGGACTCTGGCAGAGGACTGGAAAATTGCAAACATTACTTCACTCTTTAAGAAAGGAGAAAGCAAATTATTGACCAGCTAGCCTGACCTCAACGGTTGGGAAGATGTTAGAGTCAATTGTAAAGGACGAGGTGATGGAGTACCTGGTGACACAGGACAAGATAGTACAAAGACAGCATGGTTTCCTTCAGGGAAAATCCTGCCTGACGAACCTGACGGAATTCTTTGAAGAAATTACAAGTAGGATAGACAAAATGTTGTGTATTTGGACTTTCAGAAGCCTTTGACAAGGTTCCACACATGAGGCTGCTTACCAAGTTAAGAGCCCATGGTATTACAGGAAAGTTACTAACATGATTAGAGTATTGGATAATTGGTAGGAAGCAGTGAGTGGGTCCTTCTCTGGTTGGCTGCCAGTGACAAGTGGTGTTCAGCAGTGGTTGGTGTTGGGACCACTGCTTTTTATGCTGTATATAAATGACTTAGATGATTGAATAGATGACCTTGTTGTCAAGTTTGCAGATGATACGAAGATTGGTGGAGGGGCAGGTAGTGTGGAGGAAACAGGTAGGAGGCAGAAGGACTTAGACAGATTAGGAGAATGGGCAAGAAAGTGGCAAATTAAATACAATGTTGGAAAATGCATGGTTATGCACTTTGGTAGTAGAAATAAATATGTGGACTATTTTCGAAACGGGGAGAAAATCCAGGAATCTGAGATGCAGAGTGAGTTGGGAGTCCTTTTGCTGAACACCCTGAAGGTTAACTTGCAGGTTGAGTCAGTGGTGAGAAAGGCAAATGCATTTTAGCATTAATTTCAAGAGGTCTAGAATACAAGAGCAGGGATGTGATGCTGAGGCTTTATAAGCCACTGGTGAGGCCTCACCTTGAGTATTGTGAACAGTTTTGGGCCCCTCATCTTAGAAAAGATGTGCTGGCATTGGAGAGGGTCTAGATGAGCTTCACAAGGATGATTCCAGGAATGAAAGGGTTCTCATATGAGGAACGTTTGATGGCTCTGAGTCTGTACTCACTGGAATTTAGAAGGATGAGGGGGGATCTCATTAAAACTTTTCGAATGTTGAAAGGCCTAGACAGAGTAGATGTGGAAAGAATTTTTCCCATGGTGGGAGAGACTAGGACAAGAGGGCGCAGCTGCAGGATAGAGGCGTGCCCTTTCAAAACGGAGACATTGAGAAATTTCTTTAGCCAACGGGTGGTGAATTTGTGGAATTTGTTGCCACATGCAGCTGTGGAGGCCAGGTCATTCGGTGTATTTAAGGTAGAGATTGATAGATTCTTGATTGGACAAGGGATCAAAGGTAACGGGGAGGAGGATGGGAACTGGGGTTAAGGATGGGATAGAAAAAAGGATCAGCCATGATTGAATGGTGGAGCAGACTTGATGGGCAAGATGGCTTAATTCTGCTCCTATGTCTTATGGTCTAAATCTGTTCATAATACTCCAGCTGTGGTCTGAGCAACATATTATAAAGCCTCAGCATTACATCCTTGCTTTTATATTCTAGTCCTCTTGAATTGAAAATATTTCCCTTCCTTATTACTGCCTCATCCTGCAATTTAACCTTTGTGGAATCCTGCACTAGGATTTCCAAGTCCCCTTTAACATTTCATTTCTGAATTCACTCCCCCTTTAGAAAATAGCCTGCCAAAGTGCATGATCAACCACTTCCCTATGCTGTATTCCACCTGTTACTTCTTTGCCCGTTCTCCTAATCTGTCCAAGTCTTTCTGCAGACTCCCTGCTTCCTCAACACTACCTGCCCCTCCACCTGTCTTTGTGTAATCCACAAAATGCATCTAAAAAGGACCTTTGCCAGGGCAAACCCTTCCTAGTTGCTTCATAGTGTTGACACAAAACTAAATTTGATACCACGTCTCATAAACTCAAAAGGAGAGAGTAAAGTAGATGGCCAAAAGCTTGGTCAGAGAGCAGGTGTTAAGGAAAATGATGTGGAGGGAGGGAAATGGAGTTAAGGGTGGCACATTAGTGTAGTAGTTAGCATACTGCTATAACAGAGCCAACTGTGAGATCAAGGTTCAGTTCCCACTTCTGTGTGTACATTCTCACTGTGACTTTGGGTGTTCTGGTTTCCTCCCACAGTTCAGTGCTGTACATCTTAGGATCAGTAAGATGTGGGCATGTTACAATGGTGCTGAGAGCACGGCCACACTTGCAAGCTGCCTCGGTCTGTGCTGGTGTATGCGGTAAAGGGCGCATTTCACTGCATGCTTCGCGGTACCTGTGAAACCAATCTCTCAGCTGAAGGTCTACTAATTGATGATCCAGAAACAAATTCACAATTAGTCACCAGGCGAGATTTGGAGGAAAACAGATGTCCCAGTGAGTAATTTTTCAAATTAGTTTTTCAGTATGTAGATGTTACTAGTTTCTGTTTCTCAGCCTCAGCTGCCCCTGACAAGACTATGGTGGTGATTCACCCTGCTTGAACCAGCGTGACTTGTCTTGTGAATGCATTGAGCAGAGAGCTCCAGGATTTAGAACTAGCACTGATGAAGGACATATGATATACTTCCAAGTCAGAAATGTGTACAACATTAGAAGATAGGGTGATAAGTTCCAAGTAACCGGATGACACCATCTACACGAGGAAATCTGCAGATGCTGGAAATTCAAGCAACACATACAAAATGCTGGTGGAACGCAGCAGGCCAGGCAGCATCTATAGGAAGAAGCACCGTTGACGTTTTGGGCCAAGACTCTTCGTCAGGACATCTCGGCCCGAAACGTCGACAGTGCTTTTTCCTATAGATGCTGCCTGACCGGCTGTGTTCCACCAGCATTCTGTGTGTGACACCATCTACAGCTTATCCATTTGGCAACCTGGCCTCAGCCTACCAGAGGCATTCAATTTATCCTTAACTCACACCCTGTGTAATTTAGTGCTGACCTGTTTTCTTACAATCATAGTTCTGATGAAGGGTCTTCAACTGTTTCTCTTTCCGTGGATGCTGCCTGACCTGTTGAGTGTCTCCAGAATCTTAAAATTTATTTTATTTCATTTCAGATTTTCATTATTTCAGTCTTTTGATCTTTACAATTGTGGGGAGGTTATTCTCCAGGGCAATGGCCAGTTTATATCGGGAGAACTGGTCTCCTTATTTAAGAAAGGATGCTAATGCTTTCATGGTGGTTCAGAAAGGTTTACTGGATCAGTATCTGGAATGTTTGGGTTGCCTCATGAGGAAAGGCTGGACAGACTGAGCTTCTATCTGCTGGAGTCTAGAAGAGTGAAATGGGATGTACTTGAAATAAATATAATCCAAAAAATTTATAATACGGTGGATCTGGAGGAGATGTTCCTCATATTGAGAGAATCTGGAACTAGGCAACAACACTTAATAAGACCAAGACAATGCAATTGTTTTCTCCCTCTCAGAATAAGTCTTTGGAATTCTCCACCTCAAAGCAAAGTTTTAAAACGTATTTGAAGATGAAACAGATAGATATTTCATAAACAAGGGGCTGAAAGACTCTAAAAGGCAAATAGATTAAGGTCGTAATCAAACCTTCCATGGTTTTATTAAATGGGAAAGCAGGTTTGAGAACCTGTCTGATCTAGCCTTGCTCCTGAATGTAAACAAGATGGTTTGGCTTCAGAGAGAGGAAAGGCATCATTGACTGTGAATGAAGGTCATACCAGGGACCACAGCCCTGTTTTGCTCTCATCTCATCTCCTCTCATCATTTGTGAATGAAGAACCTGGTTAGGCAGTAGAAGAATTCTGCAATTCTACTTCCTCAAAGTAGAAGAAACTTCTTTTTAACTTGGGCAAGGGAAGAGATTACCTTGATTGTCAAATGGACATTGAAACAGGCAGTGAAATGCATCGTTTGGATCAAATCAAATCAGCGAGGATTGTGATGGGCAGCCCACAAGCATTGTCACGCTTCTGGCATCATCATATCATGCCTGTAATTCAACTACCCTAACTCTAACATGTCTGTGGGAATGTAGGAGGAAACCAAAGCACCAGGAGGAAACCCATGCAGTCTCAGGGAGAACATACAAACCCCTTATAAACAACGGAGGGAATCGAGCCCTGATCTTACAGACAATACACTGCAAGCAAATGTTATCAATGACTGAAAACGCTTTGATTTAATACATCTTAATGAATGTCCCTTACCTTATTAATCACCTAAAGAGATCTGAAGTAGGCAAGATCTAGTATCTCTGAGCAATATTGACTGCAGATTGTTGTTCACCACTGAATCTTACTCCACACTTGTTCTGTGCTTTGAACATCTCTCCCTGGATCAATTCACTGACAATTCATCAGGCTTGTAATTATCACTAAGGTGGGCATGATGTGGTGGTGTCAGACGCTGGATATTTTGTGAATTGTAATTGGGTGTTTAGATCAGCATCAGTTTGAAAGACAAGTTTGCTCCTTGCAGTTATTCATTACCCTCAGATGGTCAGGTAGGGAAACAGGGTTGAAGATGCTGGAAGTTCAAAAAACCTAGAAACATGAAGCACTAGAACTACTCAGTAGGTCAGGCAGCATCTGCAGAGAGAGAAACAGAGTTAACATTTGAGGTCGATGACCTCAGAACTGGGAAAATATACAAAACCAGGTGATTTTATGTCAAGGTCAGGGAAAGAAGGCATCTTCAATTGCATTTCTTTTGCTTTTCTGTTACAGATGCATATCAGAATCAGATTAACTTAGTTGACATGAAATAGGTGTTTTCTTGCATCAGTACAGTGCAAAGATATGAAATTACTATGAACTACAAAAATAAATAAATAGAGCATAATAGAGAATAATGTGATGGTGTTCCTGATGGTATTCATATCGAAGAAAGGCATTGGAGAGGGTCCAGAGGAGGTTTGCAAAAATTATCCCAGGAAGGAAAGGGTTAAAATACAAGGCGCTTTCGATGGCTCTGATTTAGGAAAATGAGGGGGATTTTTTCATTGACATCTACCAAATATTAAGAGGTCTGGATAGAGTGGACATGTTTCGAATATCAGAAGGTGTAGCAGCAAAGGGTACAGCCTCAGAAAAGAAGGCGAGAGATGAGGAGGGATTTCTTTATCCAGAAGGTAATGAATTTGTGGAATTCATTGCCACAGATGACTGCGGAGGACAAGTCACTGGGTATCTTTAAAGTGCAGGTTGATAGGTTTTTGATTAGGAAAGGCATCAAAGGAGAATACCAATGAGAGGGAAAATAAGACCAAATGTCAAAGCAGAATTGATGGGCCAAGTGGCCTTATTCAGCTCCTTTTGGTCCTATATTTCAGAATTTTGATGGTGGAGGGGAAGAAGCTGTTTCTGAATAATTGAGTGTGGGTCTTCAGGCTCCTGTACCTCCTCCTTCTTGGTAGTAATGGGAATATCCTATTCTAGCTCTAGTGAAGTGTTATCGAGCTCTGCTTCCCTCTCCATTGATGCTGTCCAACCTGATGAGTCTTTCTGGGACTTTTGATATTTACGTTGCACTTCCAGCACTGGGTATTTTCAGTCTTCAGACATCGTTACAGCCACGTCTATAACAGTGGTTAGATGAATAAAATTGCAAAGATAGGTCTTTGTCACATACTGCTCTGACACTCAAATTCAACATCCTCCAGCGGGGCGGATTAAAAAAAAGTTAACGTATAAGACTCTAATGCATTGAATTGAAACTCTTTGTCACCTGTACATGTTTAATGCATTTGGCATAATCTTGCCTTGTCATGCATGTACTTGCTCTCTCCTTGGTAAGGAGAATCCTGTACCAGAAGTTGAATTTTGTATTAATCAGACTGAAATGTGTATTAAAATTCACTGCTAAAGCTTTATCAAGGCTGGGGGACAGATAATGTCACCGTGACTGAAGTTTAAGAGCTGAAATTCATTCTTGTTACAGTGCCAAGGTCAGTATAATTTTTTTTTACCTCTAATGTTTGTGGTGATGGAGTGAAAGGGTTGGAAATGAAGGATGCATGTTTATCAAGTTGACTTCAGATGACTGTATGCAAATGATGTACAATGCCTGCAAATTGCTTGAGAAATATTAGTGAAGGCCCACCCTGCACTGGGAAAACATGATATGATAAATGGTTAGCAACCTTTTAACTTAACCAGAGAACGACCTGCAGCTCACTCATCTTCTGGAGAGCCTTATCGCATAGAAAAAGTCCTTTCAGTCCACCATGCCTATGCTGACTTGCAAATACCCAACCATAGCCAGCAGCACATGGTCCTTGGCTTTCTATACTTAAGAGAACAAATAGAAGGAGCAGGGGCAGCCCATATGTTCCCTTGAGCCAGGATCATTATGTCTGACCTGATCTTGGCCATGGCCCCATTTCCTTGCCTGTTTCCCATCAATCTCAAATTTCCCAGAGACAAAAAGTTAGACTTGTACATGTTAAATGATTCACTCCACACCTCTCTGAATCCAGAGCATTCAGGATGCTCTGAGAGAAGAGATCCTCTGTCATCTCTCTATCTTGGATGATGACCTGTTATTCTTAAACACTGGCTCCTGATTCTAGTTTCCTGCACAAAAGGGAACTTGCCCTCAGCATCTATCTCGACAAGCTCCTTCAGGATCTTGACCAGCTCACAAGATTCAGGAGGATCTCAAAGGGTCAGGCAGCACCTGTGAAGGAAGATGGGAGGTTGACATTTCCATTTGAGCCCCTCCCTAAGTCCAGATAGAGAGTCGTGACTCAAAGCCTTTCTGTCCATTTTCCTCCACAGGTGCTGAATAACCTGCTGAGTTCCTCCAGCATCTTGCTTGTTGCTCCAGATTCCAGCATCTGCAGTCTTTTGCCTCTCCCCTCAGAATCTTACTGGTTTCAATGAAATCACCTCTCATGTGTCTGGTGAAGACAGGAAACATGTGCAAAAGAGTTTTTAAAGTAGAAAAGCCAATGCACTGGGGGAATTCCATTCCCTCAAACCTCAGACATCCAGGTCTAGTGCTACCAACAAGTGTCACAAACTGGGTTGCAGTGGCTGACCATGATGTCTCCTGTGCCTTGTCATGTCCTTCAGTCTCCACGGAGTGCTACAGTGCACAGCCTTGCTGGCTACGGGATCTCACTGTGGATCCCATCCACCCAGCCCGCCAGAGCTAACTCTGCGTGCGAGTTCAGGCATGTCCCTACCTCACTGGGGCGTGAGGCCGCTGGCTCGCCTCACCTGGTTTAGCCTGCCTGTGGATGCGGTGTATGAGGGTGCAGCCGCTGTTGCAGCCAATCTCTAAATCTGCTCAATTAGTTTGGTAAAGTCAACACCTTTGCTCCTGGAATCAATCTGGTGATCCTTCTCTGAAGCATGTCCCTCCTTAAGTAAGATCAAAAAATCTAAGTACTGCAGTTGTGACCTCATCAAGATCACGTTCGGTTGTAACAACATTTCCCCCCCATTTGTAGTCCATCCCCTTTGGATTAAAACAAATTCCTTGATCCATATACAGTACTAACTTCTGCATTCCATGTCTGGATTCATTAAAATCCTCTGTACCATGAGCAAAATCAGAATCAGGTTTATTATCAAATATCTTATATAAGATGGGGTGGAGTTTGTTAGGTGTTTTCAGGAAGGTTTCTTAACACAGTATGTAGATAAGCCTACAAGAGGAGAAGCTATACTTGATTTGGTATTGAGAAATGAACCTGGTCAGATCTCTCAGTAGGAGAGCATTTTGGAGATAGTGATCATAATTCTGTCTCCTTTACAGTATTGGAAAGAATTAGGAACAGACAAGTTAGAAAAGCATTTAATTGGAGTAAGGGGAATTATGAGGCTATCAGGCAAGAAATTGGCGGCTTAAATTGGAAACAGATGTTTTCAGGGAAAAGTACGGAAGAAATGTGGCAAATATTCAGGGGATATTTGTGTGGAGTTCTGTACAGGTACGTTCCAATGAGTCAGGGAAGTTATGGTAGGGTACAGGAACCATGGTGTACAATGGCTGTAATAAATCTAGTTAAGAAGAAAAGAAAAGCTTACAAAATGTTCAGAGAGCTAGGTAATGTTAGGGATCTAGAAGAATGTAAGGCTAATAGGAAGAAGCTTAAGATGGAAATTAGGAGAGCCAGAAGGGGCCATGAGAAGGCCTTGGTGGGCAGGATTAAGGAAAACTCCAAGGTATTCTACAAGTATGTGAAGAGCAAGGGGATAAGACGTGAAAGAATAGGGCCTATCAAGTATTACGGTGGGAAAGTGTGTATGGAACTGGAGGAAATATCAGAGGTACTTAATGAATACATTACTTCAGTATTCACTATGGAAAAAAGATTTTGGTGACTGTAGTGATGGCTTTCAGCAGACTGAAATGATTGAGCATTTAGATATTAAGAAAGAGGATGTGCTGGAGCTTTTGGAAAGCATCAAGTTGGATAAGTCACCGGGACCAGATGAAATGCACCCAAGGCTACTGTGGGAGGCGAAGGAGGAGATTGCTCAGCCTCTGACATTAATCTTTGCATCATCAATGGGGACGGGAGAGGTTCCAGAGGATTGGAGGGTTGTGAATGTTATTCCTTTATTCAAGAAAGGGAGTAGAGATAGCTCAGGAAATTATAGACCAGTGAGTCTTACCTCGGTGGTTGGTAAGTTGATGGAGAAGATCCTGAGAGGCAAGATTTATGAACATTTGGAGAGATATAATATGATTAGGGATAGTCAGCATGGATTTGTCAAGGTGAGGCCATGCCTTGCAAGCCTGATTGAATTTTTTGCGGGTGTGACTAAACGCATTGATGAAGGAAGAGCAGTAGATGTAGTGTATATGGATTTCAGCAAGGCATTTGATAAGGCACCCCATGCAAGGCTTATTAAGAAAGTAAAGAGGCATGGGATCCAAAGGGGCATTGCTTTGTGGATTCAGAATGGGCTTGCCCACAGAAGGCAAAGCGTGGTTGTAGACAGTTCATATTCTGCATGGACGTCAGTGACTAGTGGGGTGCCTCAGGGATCTGTTCTGGAACCCCTACACTTCGTGATTTTTATAAATGACCTGGATAAGGAAGTGGAGGAATGGGTGAGTAAGTCTGCTGATGACACAAAGGTTGGAGGTGTTGTGGATAGTGTGGAGGACTGTCAGAAGTTACAGCAGGATATGGATAGGATACAAAACTGCGCTGAGAAGTGGCAGATGGAGTTCAACCTAGATAAGTGTGAAGAGGTTCATTTTGGTAGGTCAAATATGATGGCAGAATATAGTATTAATGGTAAGACTCTTGGCAGTGAGGAGGATCAGAGGGATCCTGGGGTCCAAGTCTATAGGACGCTCAAAGCAGCTGCACAGGTTGACTCTGTGGTTACGAAGGTGTATGGTATATTGGTCTTCATCAGTCGTGGAATTGAACTTAGGAGCCGAGAGGTAATGCTGCATCTATATAGGACCCCGGTCAGACCCCACTTGGAGTACTGCGCTCAGTTCTGGTAGCCTCACTACAGGAAGGATGTGGAAGCCATAGAAAGGGTGCAGAGGAGATTTACAAGGATGTTGCCTGGATTGGGGAACATGCCTTATGAGAATAGGTTGAGTGAACTCGGCCTTTTCTCCTTGGAGTGACAGAGGATGAGAGGTGACCTGACAGAGGTGTATAAGATGATGAGAGGCATTGATCATGTGGATAGTCAGAGGCTTTTTCCCAGGGCTGAAATGGTTACCACAAGAGGTCACAGGTTTAAGGTGCTAGGGAGTAGGTACAGAGGAGATGTCAGGGGTACATCTTTTACTCAGAGAGTGGTTAGTGTGTGGAATGGGCTGCCGGCAACAATGGTGGAGGCGGATACAACAGGGTCTTTTAAGAGACTTTTAGATAGGTACATGGAGGTTAGTAAAATAGAAGGCCATATGTAAACCTAGTAATTTCTAAGGTAGGGACATGTTCAGCATAACTTTGTGGGCCGAAGGGCCTGTATTGTGCTGTAGGTTTTCTGTTTCTTAATCATCATCTCTAAGGTAGACAACGTAGTCACTTCTTTGTTGCTGGAACATTATATTGTGTAAGGTATCTTCCTGGTTTTATATATAATGGGTTAGGCTGCACCATGGATTACCCCAAGCTTGGCTGCAAAAGGAGGAGGGTTGAGCATGGGACTAGCAACCCCATCCTGTTAAAATCCAGAGCGACAGAAACACCAAGAGAAGCTCCACGGCCCTCATCCCTGGGAGCGGAAGGACCTTCACTTAGAAGACATATGAAGTTGTGTAGTGGAAATGGAAACAACAGGGCCAATCAACCTTCAATCGACCTAGGACAGAAGATTTTGATGGGATGCTGTTGGTGGAAAGTGCCGCAATGGAGGTGACAGGCTTATGAAGAAGAAGATATATAATTGGCTGTTCTTCAAAGGTACTCTACTGGAAGTGAATTTCCTTGGGATGTCAAGAGGTGATGAAAGGCACTTTGGAAATGCAAATACTCATTCTGTACAACATAAGTCAAGCAAAGATGCAATTCTCAACAATTGTACATTCCTTGAACTCAACACTCTCGAATATTTTGTTAAGAACTCGGTGAATCACCAGGAGAGAGCCACCCAATCCCAATATAATTAGAAGAGCATTCACATGTTATCGCAAGGAACTATAATTAGCTGATGTGAAGCTAATTATTCATAATAAACACTCTTAATAGTTCTGATATTTCAGTTGGAACTTTCAACAGTAGAGCACTAATGAAATGAAGCATAAGAATATTTAATGAATATGTTTAATGTTTTTCAAACCATGCAATTAAATTCCAAAGCTTTAATTATTTATTATTAAAATGTTCTAGATAAACAACATAATTTTATACTATTTTTCATGCAGCTATGGCAAACCATTGCCCACGCACTTGATTATATTATTCAGATTGCATTCTCTTGTCTGCGAATTACCAGACTGTGAAGGATATATTTTAATAATTCCAATTTCTTTTCAATTGGCCTCTTCATTTCCCCCATACCCCTGACTATCACAAGGCCCTAAGCAAGCAGAGCCTTTCCCCATTCCAATAAGTATATCTGCAGAAAGGAAAACAACACGTTTGAACATATTTTGTCTCTTACCTAGTTTCGCCTTGATTGACTGCAATGTACATTTCCCATGAATTCCCCTCAGGAATTGATCCCAAAGGAACCATTAAACGGACTCCTTATATATATATATATATAAAAAAAAACATTGTTAGTTTCATGAACATGTGTAGATACCTTTAGAAATTTTGCCACCCCAAACATCAATGGAGGAATGGAGCACTTTACACACATTGATGATAATAATAACATAGAATATCTTATCACAAATATCTTCAAATACACATACGCTAGAGAATGCCATAACTTCCAGGTTGTCCACTAAGCTACAAACTCCTCTGCTCTGAGACTCCAGTGCCAAATTCCTCACTGTCTTTGGGCTATCATGTGGCACTTGCTACCCAGAAGCACAGTTGTATTGCTACCCTATGCAAACAACTGTAGGAAGGCATCTCAGCACCCCCTAATGGGTGTAAGCTAAGAGCTTGCTTTCCCAGTAATGACAACAACCTTTGAAAGAATGAAAGCAAGATTTGATGGAGCATTGGAAGTGGGTGCCACTGTAACGTTTGGGACAAGACCAATGACCAGAGAGCTCCAAGCCAAAGTAATAATGGTTAGAGAAGAAATGGGTGATTGGCTTCCTTTTTTTCTTGGAAGGAGGCTGTTAGAGTCACCCATTCTGTTGTAAAGGACAATTAAGAAAGCAACAAATGTTGGCTTTGGTAATGGAACCCCATTCTGTGAATAATTAACAAAAAGATCAGTGGCAGCAGTTGTCTCGTGGAAAAGCGGCCTTCAGTAGTCAGGGGATTACATTCAAGAGTCACAAGGTAATGAGCCAGCTCTACAAAACTGGTTAGAGAAAAATTGGAGTATTGTGTTCGGTTGCCTTGTTATAGGAAGGATGTGGAACCTTTAGAGAGGGTGCAGAGGAGATTTACCAGGATGATGCCTGGATTAGAAAGCACATCTTATGCGAATAGGCTGAATTATCTAGGGTTTTTCTCTTTGGAGAGAAGGAGGATGAGGGGTGACTTGATAGAGGTGTATAAGATGGTAAGAGGCATAGATCGAATGGATAGCCAGACTTCATTCCCATGGCAGAAATCATTAATTCAAGTGGGCCTAACTTTAAGGTATTGTGAGGAAAATATAGGAGGGATATCAGAAGCAGATTTTTTACCCAGAGAGTGGTAGGTGTGTGGAACGCCCTGCCAGTGGTGGTGGCAGAGGCAGGCACATTAGGGTCATTTAAAAGACACTTTTAGTCAAATAGTTGGTCATTTGATAGGCAAATGGTTGGAAAAAAAATGTAGGGCTCTATATCAGAAAGGGTTAGATTGAAGTTGGAGTAGGTTAAAGGGTCAGCATAAATTTGTCGGCACAAGGGACAGAAGTGTGGTGTACTTGTTCCGTGTTCTGTGTTTTTAATGTCTATCCAAATGTTCAGGCTGATGTAACTCGCCAAGGTTCAGTTCTCACATTGTTTCATAGAGAGTTGGGAGCTCTAGGTGTTGAGCCAGTGATGTCTGGCAGATGGACCCCACTCCTTCAGCCTTCACTCACGAGCTGGGGCTCTTACAAAGTCATGGAGTCATTCACCATTGAACCAAGTCAACTGACCCAATGTGTGTGTGTGTGTGTGTGTGAACCATCAAATGTTCACTCACAACAGTGCCACACTAATCTCATTGTTCCCACATTCCCATCAAACCCACCCCCAGAATGAACAATTCGCCTGCACACGAGGGATTCAGTGGCTAAGTCAACCCATGTGTCTTAAGGACATGGGAGGAAACCATGCAGTCACAGGGAGAGAACACCAGAGGTCAGCATTGAACCTGGCTCACTGAAGGTGTGAGGCATCAGCACCACTGTGTTCCCCTCCTTCGTAGCCAAATCATAAACCACTTTATAAATATCAGTTTTTCAATTTCCCTGTGTGGAAAGGAAACCTTCTCCAAGACATCTCCGTTGATATCCAGGAGATATTATGTAGCTTTATAAAACTCTGGTTCGGCCACATAAGACCATAAGATCCAGGAGCAGAATTAGGCCATTCAGCCCATCGAGTCTGTTCCACCATTCCATCATGGCTGATCCCAGATCCCACTCAACCCCATATACCTGAATTTGCACCATATCCTTTGATACCCTGACCAATCAATAAACAATCAACTTTCGCCATAAATATACACATGGACTAGGCCTCCGCTGTAGTCTGTGGCAGAGCATTCCACAGATTTACAACTCTCTAACTAAAAAAATTCCTCCTTACTTCTGTTCTAAAGGGACACCTCTCAATTTTGAGGCTGTGCTCTCCAGGTCTGGATACTCTCACCATAAGAAACGTCCTCTCCACATCCACCCTGTCTAATCCTTTCAACATTTGGTAGGCTTCAATGAGATCCCCCTGCATTTTTCTAAATTCTAGTGAGTACAGGCCCAAAGCAGCCAAACGCTCCTCACATGTTAACCATTCAATTCCTGGAATTATCCTTGTGAACCTCCTCTGGACTCTTCAATGACAACACGTTTCTGAGATATGGGGCCCAAAACTATTGCCAGTATTCCAAGTGCAGCTTGACTGGTGTCTTAGAAAGGCTCAGCATTATCTCCTTGCTTTTGTATTGTATTTCCCTTGAAATAAATGCCAAAATTGTTTTTGCCTTCTTTACCACAGACTCAACCTGTAAATTAACCTTCTGGGAGTCTTGCATGAGGACTCCTAATTCCCTCTGCACCTCTGTTGTTTGAACCTTCTCCCCACTTAGATAATACTCTGCACTATTCTGGAGAATCGCATGTAGATCTGGTCGCCCCACTATAGAAAGGATGTTGAAGCTTTGGAGAGAAAACATGATGCTGCCTGGTTCAGAGGGCTGGTTCACGAGAGGCTGGAGAAACTTGGGTTGTTTTCTCTGGAGCATTGGAGGCTGAGCGGAGATCTAATAGAGGTTTATAAGATGAGGAGAACATTGATAGAGTAGACAGGAAGCATCTGTTCGCCAGGGTAGAAATGTCTGATACCAGAGGGTATGCCTTGAAGATGAGAAGGGGCAGGTTCAAAAGGGATGGGAGGGTAAGTTTTTTTACTCAAAGAGTCATGGATGCCTGGAATAAGCTGCCCCGGTGTGGTGATAGAGGCAAATACATCAGAGACTTTTAAGAGCCGTTTAGGTAGGCACATGAATGTGAGGAAGATGGAGAGATATGGACATTTGAGTAGGTAGGAGAGGTTAGTTTTTGGGGGCTTTTTGGCTTACCTTTCAGCTGGTTTGCCACAATATTGTGAGCCAAAGGACCTGTTCCTGTTCCTATGCTGTACTGTTACATGTTCTAACAAACTAGAACTGAGAACTTTCCCACTGTTGCCAGGTGCAAATTTCAAAGTGAGGAAACCTCTCTGTAAAGAAGGTCGACTTTGTGAGTGGAAGTGCTTTAAATATTATTTGGGTAAGATGGATCCTTCCAAACCTATGAAGCGAAGGGCTCAAGACATGGCCATTAATTGTAATGTGGGGAAGATGTGAGTGCAGTCTAGGGAGACAATTCAGCTACTGTGAAGTGTACCAGCCTGGACATTCTCCCTTCTCTCCTTTTCCATCAGGCAGGAGATACAAAAGCTTGAAGACATGTATCACTAGGCTCATGGATAGCTTCTATCTCACTGTTATAAGACTATTAAGTAGTTCCCTAGTATGATAAAATGACCTCACAATCCACCTTGTTGTTTACCTGCAGTGCACTTTTCTGAGATTAAGACATCAAGGCGATTGCGGAAGGCGAGCAAGAGTTCATTGCTGAGCGCCTGCCTTTTGCCAGAGAAGGAGCCTGTGAGCAGCCTATCACCGTGTAGGCAGGAGTGCCCCCTGCTTCCTGTGTTGTCCCTCTCTTTTGATGAATGTTAATAATATTGTAGCATAACATCGTGGTTCTGCATTTATGGATTCGACTATTGTGTTTGTGGATATGGACTTATTCAGAATTATGGTTTTTACATTCTGTGTTTGTTAATCATCTGCTCCTTTTCTGTTTTGTTGTACGAGGGGGGCTGATGATCTGTTAGTGTTCTGTATTTTTTGTGCGGGGGAGGAGGGTTTCTTTCCTGGGGTCGATGATCCTGTTCCATTTAGTGCGGGGAAAGGGGGTTTGATGAATCAGGATGCCATTTTTTTTTGTACCGTTGGGTGGGAGGGAGGGTTGTGGGTTTGATGTTTCTCTCTGAATGACTTCATGCTCTTTCTTTGTTTTATGTTATAACTATAAATCTCAGAGTTGTATATGGATACATACTTTGATAATAAATGAATCTTTGAACCTTTATTCTACATTGTTATTGTTTTACTTTGTTCTGCCTCAATGAACTGTGTAATGATTTGATCTGCATGAACAGTATCAAAGACAAGCTTTTCACTGTGTGTCATTACCGGTGACAATAATAAACCAATTCCAGTAAGCCAATTCCAAATGAAGTTTCTGAATATGAGACCCCTGCAATATAAAACTTGGAATGCAGTTTATGTAACTCCTGGCATATAAAATCTGTAACCTCTGGCATATAAAATGTGGAATGCAGTTTACGTAACCCAGGCCAATAAAATTTAGAATGCAGTTTATGTTTTCTAGGAGTAAATTGAGGGTAAATTCCACAGTGTGAATGTCTCTCCCCAGACTCTGTGCAACTTGGTCCAACTCAAGGTGCCAGATTGGCGATAAAGTCAACTCAGGGGACTTGAAGCATGTTCTAAAAGAGCCCAGACCTCAGCAATGAATGGCGCAAATGTTCATGGTTTCCTTTCAATTCAAACAAAAAGGAAGCGTTGGTGCAGTCAGCAGAGAATAGTGCTCTCCCTAGCTATGTGATCGCCACTGCCCCAGTGAGCTCTCTCATCAGCTCTCTGTAATCTACCTGCACACAGCTAATGGGAAAACAAAATACCCAAAATTGAATTTACAGGAACTGTTGCTCCCTGTGGAGAAAGTGGTAGCCTGCTCAAAGTATTAGTCTGAGGAATAAGATATGCTGACCTTGAATTTAGAGCCACGCATTTACGCAAACCTCACATTAATCAGAATCAGGTTTATTATCACTGATCTATGTAAAAGTCCTTGGCACACATATATATCTAGGGTGCCTAAGACTTTTGTACAGATCTGCGTTTGTCGATGTGGAGCAGAGAGCGAGTTTGTAAATCTGGTAGAGCAAAGGATGCTGGGAATGACAAGGGTGGAGTGCCGCGGGAGGGGTGTGGGACAGTAACTGGTGCCAGGGGGCAGGGCTTCAAATTCTTAGATCACTGGGATCTATTTTGGGGAAGGCATGACTTATACAGAAACACTGGGTTACACCTGAACTCAAAGGGTACTAATATCCTGGCGGGATTGTTTAATATAGCTGTTAGGGAGGGTTTAAACTGAGTTGGCAAGGGGAATGAAACCAGGGTGTTAGAGTTGAGGAAGAGGAAAATAGAAATAAGTCAAGGAAATCCTGTGGTTCAGGAGGATTTAAACTAATGTGGCAGGGGGATGGGAACAAGTGCAGAGAGACAGAGGGGTGTAAAAGGAGGGTAGAAGCAAAAAGTAGTAAGGTGAAAAGTAAAAGTGGCAGGCAGGCAAATCCAGGGCAAAAAGCAAAAAGGGCCACTTTTCAACATAATTGTATAAGGGCTAAGAGTGTTGTAAAAACAACCCTGAAGGCTTTGTGTGTCAATGCGAGGAGCATTTGTAACAAGGTGGATGAATTCAATGTGCAGATAGTTATTAATGAATATGATATAGTTGGGATCACAGAGACATGGCTCCAGGGTGACCAAGGATTGGAGCTCAACATCCAGGGATATTGAATATTCAGGAGGGATAGACAGGAAAGAAAAGAAGGTGGGGTAGCCTTGCTGGTTAGAGAAGAGATTAACGCAATAGAAAGGAAGGACATTAGCCTGGAGGATGTGGAATCGATATGGGTAGAGCTGCATAACACTAAGGGGCAGAAAACGCTGGTGGGAGTTGTGTACAGGCCACCTAACAGTAGTAGTGAGGTAGGGGATGGCATTAAACAGGAATTTAGAAATGCGTGCAATAAAGGAACAGCAGTTATAATGGGTGACTTCAACCTACATATAGATTGGGTGAACCAAATTGGTAAGGGTGCTGAGGAAGAGGATTTCTTGGAATGCATGCAGGATGGTTTTCTGAACCAACATGTTGAGGAACCAACCAGAGATCAGGCCATTCTAGATTGGGTATTGAGCAATAAGGAAGGGTTAGTTAGCAATCTTGCCATGCGAGGCCCCTTAGGTAAGAGTGACCATAATATGGTGGAATTCTTTATTAAGATGGAGAGTGACATAGTTAATTCAGATACAAAGGTTCTGAACTTAAAGAAGGTAACTTTGAAAGTATGAGACGTGAATTAGCTAAGATAGACTGGCAAATGATACTTAAAGGGTTGACGGTGGATATGCAATGGCAAGACTTTAAAGATCGCATGGATGAACTACAACAATTGTTCATCCCAGTTTGGCAAAAGAATAAACCAGGGAAGGTAGTGCACCCGTGGCTGACAAGGGAAATTAGGGATAGTATCAAGTCCAAAGAAGAAACATGCAAATTAGCCAGAAAAAGCGGCAAACCTGAGGACTGGGAGAAATTCAGAGACCAGCAGAGGAGGACAAAGGGCTTAATTAGGAAAGGGAAAAAAGATTATGAGAGAAAGCTGGCAGGGAACATAAAAACTGACTGTAAAAGCTTTTATAGATATGTGAAAAGAAAAAGATTGGTTAAGACGAATGTAGGTCCCTTACAGTCAGAAACAGGGGAATTGATCATGGGGAACAAAGACATGGCAGACCAATTGAATAACTACTTTTGTTCTGTCTTCACTAAGGATGACATAAATTATCTTCTGGAAATAGCAGGGGACTGAGGGTTTAGTGAGATGGAGGAACTGAGGGAAATACATGTTAATAGGGAAGCGGTGTTAGGTAAATTGAAGGGATTAAAGGCAGATAAATCCCCAGGGCCAGATGGTCTGCATCCCAGAGTACTTAAGGAAGTAGCCCAAGAAATAGTGGATGCATTAGTGATAATTATTCAAAACTCCTTAGATTCTGGATTAGTTCCTGAGGATTGGAGAGTGGCTAATGTAACCCCACTTTTTAAAAAAGGAGGGAGAGAAAAACTGGGGAATTATAGACCGGTTAGTCTGACATCTGTGGTGGGGAAAATGCTAGAGTCAGTTATCAAAAGTGTGATAACAGCACATTTGGAAAGCAGTGAAATCATCAGACAAAGTCAGCATGGATTTGTGAAAGGAAAATCATGTCTGACGAATCTTATAGAATTTTTCGAAGATGTAACTATTAGAGTGGTTAGGGAAGAACCAGTGGATGTGGTATATTTGGATTTTCAAAAGGCTTTTGACAATGTCCCACACAGGAAATTAGTGTGAAAACTTAAAGCATACGGTATTGGGGGTATGGTATTGATGTGGATAGAGAATTGGTTGGCAGACAGGAAGCAAAGCTGGCCAAAGTTCAATGAAACAATACCCTAGCAGGGAAGACAGTGGAACAAAAATGGCAGGTATTTCTGGGAATAATGCAGAAGGTGCAGGATCAGTTCATTCCAAAGAGGAAGAAAGATCCTAAGGGAAGACAAGGGAAGTAAAGGGCAGTATAAAAATAAAAGAGAAGAAATATAACATAGCAAAGATGAGTGGGAAACTGGAGGACTGGGAAGCTTTTAAAGAACAACAGAAGATAACAAAAAAGGCAATTTGCCAAGAAAAAATGAGGTACAAAGGTAAACTAGCCAAGAATATAAAGGATGATAGTAAAAGCTTCTTCAGGTATGTGAATAGCAAAAAAATAGTTAAGACCAAAATTGGGCCATTGAAGACAGAAACGGGTGAATTTATTATGGGGAACAAGGAAATGGCAGATGAGTTGAACAGGTACTTTGGATCTGTCTTCACTAGGGAAGACACAAACAATCTCCCAGATGTAATAGTGGCTAAAGGAACTAGGGTAAAGGATGAACTGAAGGAAATTTATATTAGGCAAGGAACGGTGTTGGATAGACTGTTGAGTCTAAAGGCTGATAATCCCCGGGACCTGATGGTCTACATCCCAGGGTACTTAAAGAGGTGGCTCTAGAAATCGTGGACGCATTGGTAATCATTTTCCAATGTTCTATAGATTCAGGAACAGTTCCTGCTGATTGGAGGGTGGCTAATGTCCCACTTTTCCAGAAAGGAGGGAGAGAAAAAACAGGGAATTATAGACCGGTTAGCCTGACGTCAGTGGTGGGAAAGATGCTGGAGTCAATTATAAAAGAGGACATTACGACACATTTGGATAGCAGTAGAAGGATCAGTCTGAGTCAGCATGGATTTATGAAGGGAAAATCATGCTTGACTAATCTTCTGGAGTTTTTTGAGGATGTAACTATGAAAATGGACAAGGGAGAGCCAGTGGATGTAGTGTAGCTGGACTTCCAGAAAGCTTTTGATAAAGTCCCACATAGGAGATTAGTGGGCAAAATTAGGGCACATGGTATTGGGGGCAGAGTACTGACATGGATTGAAAATTGGCTGGCTGACAGGAAAGAGTAGTGATTAACGGGTCCTTTTTGGAATGGCAGGCTGTGACCAGTGGGGTACCGCAAGGTTCGGTGCTGGGACCGCAGCTGTTTACAATATACATTAATGATTTAGGTGAAGGGATTAAAAATAACATTAGCAAATTTGCTGATGACACAAAGCTGGGTGGCAGTGTGAAATGTCAGGAGGATGTTATGAGAATGCAGGGTGACTTGGACAGGTTGGGTGAGTGGGCAAATGTATGGCAGATGCAGTTTAATGTGGATAAATGTGAGGTTATCCACTTTGGTGGCAAGAACAGGAAGGCAGATTACTATCTAAATGGAGTCAAGTTAGGAAAAGGGGAAGTAAAACGAGATCTAGGTGTTCTTGTACATCAGTCAATGAAAGCAAGCATGCAGGTACGGCAGGCAGTGAAGAAAGCTAATGGCATGCTGGCTTTTATAACAAGAGGAATTGAGTATAGGAGTAAAGAGGTCCTTCTGCAGCTGTACAGGGCCCTGGTGAGACCACACCTGGAGTACTGTGTGCAGTTTTGGTCTCCGAATTTGAGGAAGGACATTCTTGCTATTGAGGGAGTGCAGCGTAGGTTCACAAGGTTAATTCCTGGAATGGCGGGACTGTCATATGTTGAAAGATTGGAGCGACTGGACTTGTATACACTGGAATTTAGAAGGATGAGAGGGGATCTGATTGAAACATATAAGATTATTAAGGGATTGGACACACTGGAGGCAGGAAGCATGTTCCCGCTGATGCGTGAGTCCAGAACTAGAGGCCACAGTTTAAGAATAAGGGGTAGGCCATTTAGAACAGAGATGCAGAAAAACTTTTTCACCCAGAGAGTGGTGGATATGTGGAATGCTCTGCCCCAGAAGGCAGTGGAGGCCAAGTCTCTGGATGAATTCAAGAGAGAGTTAGATAGAGCTCTTATAGATAGCGGGGTCAAGGGATATGGGGAGAAGGCAGGAACGGGGTACTGATTGTGTATGATCAGCCATGATCACAGTGAATGGTGGTGCTGGCTAGAGGGGCTGAATGGCCTACTCCTGCACCTACTGTCTATTGTCTATTAAAGAATGGGAATGAACCGGACCTTTTCAGAATGGCAGGCAGTGACTAGTGGGGTATCGCAAGGCTCAGTGCTGGAACCCCAGATGTTTGCAATATATATTAATGATTTAGACAAGGGAATTAAATGCAGCATCTCCAAGTTTGCGGATGACATGAAGCTTGGCGGCAGTGTTAGCTGTGAGGATGATGCTAAGAGGATGCAGGGTGACTTGGATAGGTTATGTGAGTGGGCAAATTCATGGCAGATGCAATTTAATGTGGATAAATGTGAGGTTATCCACTTTGGCGGCAAGAACAGGAAAACAGATTATTATCTGAATGGTGGCTGATTAGGAAAAGGGGAGGTGCAACAAGACCTGGGTGTCATTGTACACCAGTCATTGAAGGTGGGCATGCAGGTACAGCAGGCGGTGAAAAAGGCGAATGGTATGTTGGCATTCATAGCAAAAGGATTCGAGTACAGGAGCAGGGAGGTTCTACTGCAGTTGTACAAGACCACACCTGGAGTATTGTGAGCAGATTTGGTCCCCTAATCCGAGGAAAGACATTCTTGTCATAGAGGGAGTACAGAGAAGGTTCACCAGATTGATTCCTGGGATGGCAGGAGTTTCATATGAAGAAAGACTGGATCGACTGGGCTTATACTCACTGGAATTTAGAAGATTGAGGGGGGATCTTATTGAAACGTATAAAATTCTAAAGGGATTGGACAGGCTAGATGCAGGAAGATTGTTCCCGATGTTGGGGAAGTCCAAAACAAGGGGTCACAGTTTAAGTATAAAGGGGAAGCTTTTTAGGACCGAGATGAGGAAAAACTTCTTCACACAGAGAGTGGTGAATCTGTGGAATTCTCTGCCACAGGAAACAGTTGAGGCCAGTTCATTGGCTATATTTAAGAGGGAGTTAGATATGGCCCTTGTGGCTAAAGGGATCAGAGGGTATGGAGAGAAGGCAGGTACAGGGTTCTGAGTTGGATGATCAGCCATGATCATACTGAATGGCGGTGCAGGCTTGAAGGGCCGAATGGCCTACTCCTGCACCTATTTTCTATGTTTCTATGATGGGGCAAGTGAAGTTGAATGAAGTTTGCTGAAGAGCCTGATGGTTGAGGGGCAGTAACTGTTCCTGAACCTGGTGGTGTGAGTCCTGAGGCTCCTGTATCTTCTTCCTGATGGCAACAGCGAGAAGAAAGTATGTCCTGGGTGGTGGGGATCCCTGATGATTCCTACAACACTGTCTCATGTAAATGTGTACAATGGTTAGAAGGGCTTTACCTGTGATAGACTGGGCCAAATTCATAACTTTTTTTGTAGGACTTCCCATTCAAGGGCATCGGTGTTTCCAAACTAGGCTGTGATGCAGCCAGTCAATACACTCTCCACTATACACAATGACTAGGGTGCATCAGGAATTTCAGTCACATGAGCTACTGGCTCCACACCTGGGCAAACAGATTTAATTTCACTGCACTGTTCAAAATATTTGGACAGGAAACAGACAATAGAAAAAAGCAACAGTTTGTTCCTTAACTGACAATAGCTAACATAAAAGCAATTTTAGGTAGCTTGCATTGCTAAGTAACTACTTTGGTATAACCACCGTCCCGGTGGACTACTGTGCCTTGATATGATTGAATATTACAGTAGCGTGTTGCTTATCAGTGATGAGATATTGTGCACCAGGCATTCAACTCCTTGCAAGCTACATGAACGGTGGCTAAGAAGGAATAAATATAAACTGATGACCAAACTAAGGTTTTGTCTTACAGTTAGCTGAACATACAAGATCACTTTGAGAATCAGTTTGTTTTAGCAATTTCAATCACATGAGATATATAACTAGGTACTGGCAACTCATTAGGAGATGTGGTATAAAAATGGTGACTAAAGTGTTTCTCAACAGCTCAGTGACAAGTACAGCTCTTCAAAGAGATTAATGACTAAAGATTAGCTTTATTTGTCACATGTATATCGAAACATCGAAATATACAGTGAAGTGTGTCATTTCTGTCATGGATGTGCTGGGGGTAGCCACAAGTGTTGCCGAGATTCACCTGCTGACGGATCACTTTTTTTGCGCCTTCACTTTATTTCAGGCCACTTGGGCAATCTGCCTCTTTGCTGTCTCCACGAGCGTTCCACAAGGCCGCGACCACAGCGTGCCAGGATGGAGGCCAGGAAGTTTGGAGACAAGGCGCGGGACCACGATCGACTCCATCGCTCGCTGACGAAAGCCTGAAATCATCAAGGTGAGTGCGGAAGACAAGCAAGTGTTCAGCGCTGTCTACCAGCCTCTCACTTGCTGTTGCCGGAGAAGGTGTCTGCATGTAGCAGTCTCTCACTTGCTACTCCCAAGGGAAGCTCCTTACCTCTCTCTCTCTCTCTCTCTCTCTCTCTCTCTCTCTCTCTCTGCTGTGGGCAGATGGGGCCTGAGCAAGGTTTAATCCATACGGATTGTAGACTTGGACTCTAATTCAGTTTTTAATTTGGGTTCTATTTCTAGTTCCAGTTCTAGTTGCTCTTTTGTTATCGCTACTGTTAGGTGATTTTTGAACCGGCTGGCCTGCAGATAATGAACACTGAGTTGGACTGGAATGTGTCTTATATTCTGTGTTTTTGATCATTTGTTTTTGTTGCTGAAAGTGTGATCTTTTTTGCATGTGGGGGAGGGCATTTTGATTTTTGTTACTTTTCTTGAAGGGGCTGCTTCCACGATTCTTTGTTTCGTGGCTGTCTGCAGGCACTGGCAATCGAAGCAGCATACACAAGATACTGGAGGAACTCAGCGGGCCAGACAACATCTATGTAAAAGAGTACGGTCGACATTTCGGGCCGAGACCCTTCAGCGGGATTGTTGATCAACCCTCCTAATGAAGGGTCTCAGTCCGAAATATTGACTATGTACCCTTTTCCACAGATGCTGCCTGCCCTGCTGAGTTCCTCCAGTATTTTGTGAGTATTTTTTAATACCTTGCTTTAAAAAATACTGCTGCCACAGAACAGCAAATTTCACAACATATGTCAGTGCTGATTCTGATTCAAACCTGATTCTGAGACTCTCAGTTTTACACACAGCACCGATATGAGGGGTGATTGATAAGTTCGTTGCTTAAGGTAGAAGGTTTAGAAGATAATCTGGAGGTCTAACAGACAAACAGGAGGTCTGGCAGCAATTGCAGAAAAACATTGGAGTTCATACCAGCCTCACCAACCCAAACGTCAACTCTGTCTCCCTCTGCACAGAGTATTCCCAGCATTTCTGCTCTTGTCTATTGACACCTTCGCGTCAATGAATTAAGATGCCAAGCAGTGTATATCGCCCAGAGAGAGCAGTCATACTGCACACAGAGTCAACTCATTCAGAAAAACCTGCTGTCACATGTACACTGTGTCTGAATGGCATGCAACCCCACCGCTACTCCGAAACTCAAGGACACACTCTCATCCTGCTGTGGTCACTTTTCATCATTTATTGCTGCTGTTCTTACATATTTACAGTATATTGCAGCTTGTTTTGTTATAGTAGTGCCAGTAACATTATCCTCCAAGGGGACTACAAACTTGTTGTTGAGGGGGAGACAGAGGGGAAGAGAGAGAGGCAGAGAGAGAGAGCAAGTGAGGGAGAGAGAATGAGGGGGGGGGGAGAACATGCAGAACAAATTTTTCAGAGCATCTTGTTACATTTTGACACAAATAAACCAGTTTTACCAATTTAAATTTCCTCATTTGGTCCTTTTTAAAAATTGGCGATTAACCTAGAAATGGGAATTAATCCAATTAATCCATCTTCAAAGATGTTTAACCTCTTAGAACTTACTTTATGCCTGTGGCATTAAACTGTGTTTCAGAATACATGCAAGATTTTGCTTGGCATGGCAAAGCTATACACTCCCTCAGCGTACTGACAATTTTGCTGAGCTACAACCATGCCGGAAACCCTTCCTGAATACAGAGACTATTAGACAGGAAGCTTGCAAAGCTGAAGCACCTGAAGCCAAGCAAGTTGTGTGAACACACATTCGTGCCATCCCAAGCGACCTTGGGTTACTGTCAGGCTTAATCGGAGAAAAACAACTGAACTGATATCCTTCAAGTATTGGAAAAATTTGCAAGGCATAGACATGTCCACAACCCAAATTTTCTATTGGCCAGGTTCAATTACAATGCTTCAAGTTAGTGGATCGATGAAGTCCAATGGTGCAATGGAACAGGCAAAGTCGATATTTCAGGGAAACATGACAAACAACAGTCATTAACCTCTCAGCAATCTTTATTCTCGTTGACTAGAAGTGTGGAATAGAAGTGTGCCAAAAAATACTTCACCCAACTTGTAAGACCATAAGACATAGAAGCAGAATTAGGCCATTTGGCCCATTAAATCTGCTCTGTCATTCTATCATGGCTGGACCACTATCCCTATCAACCCCATTCTCTTGCCTTCTCTCTGCACATAACTAACTAAATAATACTTCATTCTCTGAGGCCAGCATGAAAGCACCCTTCAGGAGGGTGAACCCATCTAAAGAATCTGGCCCAGTTGGGGTACCTGGCCAATTACTAAAGATCTGTGTTAATCAACTGTCTGGAATGTTCACTGAGATCTTTAACCTCTCCCTCCAGCAGGTTTCAATTACACCAGTGCCCAAGAAGAACTTGGTAAGCTGTCTCAATGACTACTGTCCAGTAGCACGTACATCCACTGAGGTTAGGTGCTTTGAGAGGTTGGTGATGAAACATGTGAACTCCTGCCTGAGAAGTGACTTGGATCCGCTCCAACTTGCCTGTTGTCATAATAGGTCAACAGCAGAGACCATCTCATTGGCTCTTCACTCAACCCCGGAACATCAAAGTTGTGTACATCAGGATGCTCTTTATCAACTACAGCTCAGCATTCAGTACTATTATCCCCTCAAAATCAATCAATAAGCTTCAAGACCTTGGCCTCAATGCCTCCTTGTGCTATTTGATCCTTGATTTCCTCACTTGCAGATCTCAATCTGTTCTGATTGGCTATAACATCTCCTCCACAATCTCCATTAACACAGGTGCACTGCCAGGCAATGTGTTTAGTCCCTGCTCTATTCTCTTTACGCTTATGACTGTGCAGATAAGCATTGTTCAAATGCAATATTTAAGTTTGCTATCATTGTCAAAGGTGGTGATCAATCAGCATACATGAGGGAGACTGAAAATCTGGCTGAGTGGTGGTATAAAACAAATCTCACTCAATGTCAGCAAGACCAAGGAGCTGATTATTGGCTCCAGGAGGAGGAAACCGGAGGTCCATGAGCCGGTCCTCATTGGGGGATCAGAGGTGGAGAGGATCAGTAACTTTAAATTCCTTGGTGTTATCATGTCAGAGGACCTGCCCTGGGCCTAGCACTAAATGTAATTACGAAGAAAGCAAGGCAGTGCCTCTATTTCTTTAGAAGTTTTCAAAGCTTTGATATGACATCTAAAACTTCGACAAACTTCTGCAGATGTGTGGTGAAAAGCATATTGATGGCTGCATCACCAGCTGGTATGGAAACACCCATGCCCTTCAACAGAAGATCTATAATAAGTGAAGGATGTGGCTCAGTCTGCTGGGGTAAATCCTCCCCACCACTGAGCACACCTACACTATTATTGCAGGAAAGCAACATCCATCATCAGGGATCCCCACCACACTGGCCATGCTCTCTACTCACTGCTTCTGTCAGGAATAAGATACAGGAGTTTCAGGTCTCACATCACCATGTTCAGGTACAGTTATTACCCTTCAACATTCAGGCCCTTGAACCAGAGAGGATAACTTCACTCAGCTTCACTGAAATGTTCCCACAATCTATGGACTCACTTACAAGGACTCTTCAGCTTATGTTCTTGATGGTCATTGCTTATTTATTTGCTATTATTATTATTTGTCTTTTTTTCTTTCTTTTTGTATTTGCACACCGGTTATCCACCCAGTTGGTCTGGTCTTTGATCGATTCTATTATGTCCATTGAATTTATTGAGTATGCCCACAAGAAAATGAATCCCAAGATTGTATGGTATATGCGCCCTGACTATAAATTTGCTTTGAACTTTTAACTAACTAACCAACTGAATAAATAAATAAATTCAGACCAAAGTAACTTCTGCTAATGTCCACCAATGCAATCACTTACTTCCCAGGTATGGTTCTGCTCAAAGGACACATAAGTGATCAACTACTCAGGTATAAATTAAAACTTAATTGACTGCAGCTCATCCAAGTTCAATCATGAACCCATGTATTATTTTTACTATACTCGATATGACCCAGAGTCCTTAGAAGAAGAGAAAAATCTTCTACCATGCTCTACATGAATAAAAGAGGCTAGATAGATAGGGGTGTCTTTTTCTCCTGGAGTATAGGGAGCGTGAGAGGTGACCACCTTACAGAAGCTGTGAGAGGGGAGCAATTTAACACGAGACAGGAAAGATTTAAAAAGAAATTATTGGACAACTTTTTCCTACAATCACAACAAAATCTGCAGATGCTGGAAATCCAAATCAATCCACACAAAATGCTGGAGGAACTCTGCAGGCCAGGGAGCATCTGCGGAAAAGAGTAAACAGTCAATGTTTTATGCTGAGACCCTTTTTTCAGGACTGAGAGGGAAGGGGGAGGGGGGAGATGCCTGAATTAAAAGGTGGGGAGGGAGGGGGTAAGAGGGTAGCCAGAAGGTGATAGTTGAAGTCAAGTGAGTGGGAAAAGTCAAGGGCTGGAGAAAAAAGAATCTGATAGGAAAGGAGAAAGGGACCCAGGAGGAAGTAATAGGCAGGAAAGAAGTAAAAAGACAGAGTGGGGAGTAGAGGGGGACAGGGGAATTTACACACAGACAGTGGTACTTAGGTGGAATGAGCTGCCAGAGAAGTGGTTAGGACAGGTACAATAATACCTTTTAAAAGACAATTGGAGAGGTACATGGTTAGGAAATGGGCATCCTGATAGGGGTAGATTAGTTGGGCAGAAGGGCTTGTTCCCATGCCGTATGACTCCATGACTCTTTAGGTCAGGGGCCTAGTCTTTTCCCCAGACCTGGGGAATCTAAAATTAGAGGGCAGAGGTTTAAGGCGAGACAGAAATGATTTAAAGGGGAGTGGAATTTCCGCACAGGGAAGTGACATATGAAAGGAGCTACTGGAGGAAGCGGTAAAGGTCAGTACACTCAGATTCATACATAGACAGGAAAAAGTTAGAACAGAGTTTCCCAAACTTTTTTCTATGCCACGGGCCACTATCGTTAACCGAGGGGTCTGTGGATCCAAGGTTGGGAACCCCTGGTTTAGAGTGGTATGGGCCAAATGCAGACAACTGGGATCAAATCAGGTTGGCAAGTTGGGCTAAAGGCATTGTTTCCCTGTGATAACTCTGTGATTCAGTTCTGCTGATATCAAAATTACTTTCAGTAAATAAGTAGACAAGTCTGCGACCTCCAGAACATATCAATAGTCCCATGGACCACATTCAGGGTCTCCAGTAAATCTTAGGAGCCTTCACTAAAAACAAACACAATCCCAGGGAGAGCCAATATCTAAAGACACACTCTTTGAGCTGATCAGTAACATAGACATGCTCCCTAGTAACACCACACTCCCTGGGATAATGATTAACATAAAAACTCAACTGGGAATGCCAGTAAATAGAAACACAATTCAGGGACATCTGAAAAATAAACACGAACTCAGGGATCACCAGTACATGCAGACAGAATCCCAGACACAGTTAATAAATTGTAAAACCTCCCTAGGACCTAATATTAAATATAGACATGATCTCTAGGGTTGCCAGTAAATACACTCAGTGGCCATTTTATTAGGTACACCGGTACACTGGCTTGTTAATGCAAGTATCTAATCTAATCTAATCAACACAATGCATAAAAGCATGCAGACATGGTCAAGAGGTTCAGTTGCTGTTTAGACCAAACATCAGAATGGGGAAGAAATACGATCCAAGCAACTTTGGCAGTAGAATGTTTGCTGGTGCCAGATGGGGTGGTTTGAGTATCTCAGAAATTGCTGATCTCCTGGGATTTTCATGCACAACAGTTTCTAGAGTTTACAGAGGATGGTGTGAGAAACAAACAAAAACAAATCCACTGAGCGATATATCTGTGGGTGAAAACGCCTTGTTAATGAGACAGGTCTGAGGAGAATGGCCAAACTGGTTCAAGCTGATAGGAAGGCAACAGTGACTCAAATGAAGTGTTAGAACAGAGATGTGCAGAAGAGCATTAACATACAATACATTGAACCTTGAAGTGGATGCATTACCGCAGCTGAAGACCATGAACATATACTCAGTGGCCACTTTATTAGGTACAGGAGGTACCTAACGAGGCGGTCAATGAGCGTATAACAGTTCTTTGGAAAACAATGCAATATATGACATTTTAGTTCTGTTAGTATAGAATTGCATCGTAGAAAAGCAACAAATGCACTAACTGCAATACGTGCTACTTGGAGCTTGACCCAAGAACTGAAACCTACAGCATCACAAAGAAGAAAGGCTGGAGCAACTCCAGCAGGTCGGGTAGCACTTACAGAGAGGAATAAACAGACAACATTTTGGGCCAAGACCTTTTAACAGAATGCCTGAAATGTCGACTGTTTATTCTTCTCCACAGAGGCTGCCTGACCTGCTGAGTGCCTCAAGCATTGTGTGTGTGTGTGTGTGTGTGTGTGTGTGTGTGTGTTCCTTTGATTTCCAGCATCTGCAGAGTACATTAAGACAAGAATCAAAATCTCAAGATCTTACAGAGCCCCACTATATAAAGAAAGGGGAAAAAAAAATCATTGACTGACTGACTGCAGCTCCAGAAACGAAGCCAGAGACAGCTCCGAAAAAGAACCTGAGTAATAGGTTCTTCTATAGACACACTGAGCTTGAGGGTCCTATGCAGTTATTTAAAATTGAACTTTATCATGAGAGCACAAGTGGTGAAGATCAGGCAGTGCTGCATTCACATTGCATTGTTGTAACCTCAGCCTGTCCTTTAAGCTGCAAGCTATCACTTATTGAGCAAAAGATCATTTGGAAACGTCATCTGTGCTGTGATCACTGCACTCACTGGCCATTTTATTAGGTACATTTGTACACCTAATGGGGAGACTATGGGAGAGATTTGCCCTAGTGGTAACTACCACGATCTCAGTAATCCAGATACCCCGTTATACGCTGGGGACATGAGTTCGAATCCCACCATGTCCAATATGAATTTGAACCCAATGAAAATATCTGATGACCGTAAAAAACCATCTGGTTCACTAATGTCCTTCAGGGGAGGAATCCTGCCATCCTTACCTGGTCTGGCCCACAGCCAATGGTTGATTCTTAAATGCCCTCTCAGATGTTTTCAACTGCTAAAAAGAAATTAATAAGGAATGAACCCGGCATTGACCTAAGCACTGGAAATGGCAACTGCAAAACCAGCCCTGTCCCTCCCTAACAGCACTGTGGGTGAACCTACACCTCAGGGACTGCAGCGGTTCAAGAAGGCAGCTCATCACCACCTTCTCAAGAGCGATTAGGGATGAGCAATAAATGCTGGCTTAGCTGGTGGCACCCACATCCCGTAAATGAATAAAAAAACCATTTGCTTGTTAATGCAATTATCTAATCAGCCAATCAGGTGGCAGCAACTCATTGCATAAAAGCATGCAGGTGTGGTCAAGGGGCTCAGTTGACGTTCAGACCAAACATCAGTATAGGGAAGAAATGTGATCTAAATGGCTTTGACTGTGGAACGATTGTTGGTGCCAGATGGGGTGGTTTGAGTATCTCAGGAACTGCTGATCTCTGGGGTTTTCTCGTACAACGGTCTTTTGGGTTGACAGGTGTGAGAAGCAAAAAATATCCAGTGAACGGTAGTTCTGTGGGTGAGAAACCGTGTTAATGAGGGAGGTCAGAAGAGAATGGCCAGACTGGTTCAAGATGACAGTAACTCAAATAACCACACGTTACAGCAGTGCTGTGCAGAAGAGCATCTCTGAACACACAACACATTTAACCCTGAGGTGGATGGGCGACAGCAGCAGAAGACCATGAACCAACACTCAGTGGCCAATTTATCAGGTTTCGGAGGTACTTAATATTATGGTCACGGAGTATTGTGCTTCCTTGTATTGTGCTCCAGTGCAGTGCTCCCTGTGCACTCTGACAACGCGGAACAGAGGTTGTGTCCTGTGGTGTGGAGTTTGTCTCTCACTCTGGGAAAGGCGGAACTGGTGAATGGACAGAAGGTCAGTGGGGTAGATTGCACATCGCTACCCTGCTTGTAAACCTACCGAATGATCACGTACAGTCACTGCGTGTGTAAACTTAGAAACATGGATAATTAGAGCAGGAGAAACACACACAAAGTGATGGACGGATTCAACATGTCAGGCAGCATCTATGTATGGAGGGGGATGAGCAATGGACATTTCAGGCCGAGACCCCTCATTGGGGGCAGGAGTAGACCTTTTGGCCTTTACAATCTGTATTGGACTGTGGTTGGTCATCCTTATCCAGACTGGATCAGATTCAGACTTCAGCATGCACGTCCTCTTGTGTCTCCTAATGGCTGGTTTCTCTACACACCTCTTGATGCCATTTGCCTTTGGAAAATACATCTCACTCCATCAGGCTATATGATACTGGAGCAGAATTAGGCCCTTTAGCCCATAGTGTTAGCTCTGCCATTCAATCATGGCTGGGTTTTTTTCACAACCCCATCTTCCCACTTTCTCCCTGCAACCATTAATCCCATTACCTGCCAATCTCTCCTGTAAACAGAGTAAATGACTTGGCCTCCACAGCCCCCTGTGATAGCGAATTCAACAAATTCACCACCCTCTGGATAAAGAACTTCCTTCTTAGCTCTGATTTAAATTCATTTCTTTTTATTTTGAGGCTGTGCCCTTGGATCCAAGACTCTCCTACTAATATAGGCATTCTCTCCACGACCACCTACCTGCTGCCTGTTCCTCCGCTAGTGTTTAGGGCAGCAATGAAGTGTTCAGGGTGTTCAGGGCTCCCTTCATCGTGCCAGTAGCTCAATTTTCACTACAGTCAGTCACGGGTGGAGACTCAGGAATACCGTCGCTCTCAGATGTAGAAGGGTCTTCCAATGCTATTTCCAAAACTTGTTTTACCAGTCAGGAAGCTGAATCCCCAACCCTGAAGGACCGGTGGACCACCCTTAGTCTGCCCTCTAGCCTGATTGAATTTTTTTGAGGATGTGACCAAACACGTTGATGAAGGAAGGGCAGTAGATGTAGTGTATATCGATTTCAGCAAGGTATTTGATAAGGTACCCCATGTAAGGCTTATTGAGAAAGTAAGGAGGCATGGTATCCAAGGGGACATTGCTTTGTGGATCCAGAACTGGCTTGCCCACAGAAGGCAAAGAGTGGTTGTAGACGGGTCATATTCTGCATGGAGGTCGCTGACCAGTGGTGTGCCTCAGGGATCTGTTCTGGGACCCTTACTCTTTGTGATTTTTATAAGTGACCTGGATGAGGAAGGGGAGGGATGACTTAGTAAATTTGCTGATGTCACAAAGGATGGGGGTGTTGTGGATAGTGTGGAGGGTTGTCAGAGGTTACAGCAGGACTTTGATAGGATGCAAAACTGGGCTGAGAAGTGGCAGATGGAATTCTACCCAGATAAGTGTGAGGTGGTTTATTTTGGTAGGTCAAATATGATGGCAGAATATATTATTAATGATGAAACTCTTGGCAGTGTGGTTTGAGGTTTGAGTCGATAGGACACTGAAAGCTGCTGGGCAGGTTGACTGTGTGGTTAAGAAGGCATACGGTGCATTGGCCTTCATTAACCGTGGGATTGAGTTCAAGAGCTGAGAGGTAATGCTACAGCTATATAGGACCCCGGTCAGACTCCACTTGGAGTACTGTGCTCATTTCTGGTTGCCTCACTACAGGAAGGATGTGGAAACCATAGAAAGAGTGAAGAGGATATTTACAAGGATGTTGCTTGGATTGGGGAGCATGCCTTATGAGAATAGGTTGAGTGAACTCGGCCTTTTCTCCCTGGAGCAACAGAGGATGAGAGGTGACCTACTAGAGGTGTATAAGATGTTGAGAGGCATTGGACAGTCAGAGGCTTTTTCCCAGGGCTGAATGGCTGACACGAGAGGGCACAGTTTTAAGGTGCTTGGAAGTAGGTACAGGGGAGATGTTGGGGTAAGTTTTTTATGCAGAGAGTGGTGTGTGCATGGAATGGGCTTCCAGCAACAGTGGTGGTGGCTGATACGATAGGGTCTTTTAAGAGACTCCTGGACAGGTACATGGAGCTTGGAAAAATAGAGGGCTATGGGTAACCCTAGGTAATTTCTAAAGCAAGTACATGTTCAGCACAGCATTGTGGGCCGAAGGGCCTGTATTGTGCTGTAGGTTTTCTATGTTTCTATGTTACTCTTTGACCTGTTTGGCATGGGTGACCTTACTAAGACCCAAAGCATCAAGCCTTGACTCCAGCCAACATAGTTCTCCAGGTCACTGAGGCACGCACGCCTCCAAACCCAATGACAAGGTTATGGTCCTGTTGGAGGCTTCCACTGCAGGTTTCAATGAGATCCCCTCTCATCCTTCTGAATCAATCAATAAATAAATAATAAAAAAATTCTTCCTTAAGTATGAGGTCTGAAGTTGCTGTCACTATTCCAAATACAGTCTTACTAACACCTCAGAAAGCCTCTGCAGTACATCCTTGTTTTTATATTCTGGTCCTCGCGACATTACTGGTAACATTTAATTTTCCTTCTTTCTTACCAGCTCAACCTAAAAGTTATCCTTGAAGGAATCCTGAACTAGGAGACTCCAAAGTCCCTTTGCATCTCCAATTTCAGAATTTTCTCCCATTTAGAAAATAATCTACACCTTAACTTTTCCTATCAAAGTGCACAACCACGTAGGCTTCCGTTAGTCTCAATAGACCATGGATTTGCACCTTGGAGAGTTTCCAGGGCGCAAACCTGGGCAAGGTTTATTTTATGGAAGACCGGCAGTTGCCCAAGCTGCAAGTCTCCCCTCTCCACACCACCGATGTTGTCCAAGGGAAGGGCATTAGGCATAACCATACACTTGCCAACACTGCATTCCACTTATCACTTCTTTGCCCATTTTTCTAACCTTGTAAGTGGTGCAAACTCGCTGCCTCTGCAATACGAAATTTTAAAAAGTTCTTAATTTATTTCTAATTTTTTTTTGGAGATCTGTGCTTTTCAGGCACTGATTGCCCATCCCTAATTTTCCTGAAAATGTGGCTGTGAGTTACCTTCATGAAATACTGAAACCCTCAAGTGACGGATAGACAGGAGTGGACACAGAGGGCATGTTTCCTATGGTGGGAGAGTCTAGGACCAGAGGGCATAGCCTCAGAATAAAAGAATGGCCCTTTAGTATGGAGATGAGGGGGAATTTCTTGAGCCAGAGGATGGTGAATCTGTGGAACTGTTTGCCACAGACATCTCTGGAGGCCAAGTCATTCAATGTATTTAAAGCGGAGATCGATAGTCTCTTGATTAATAAGGACATCAACTGTTACAGGGATAAGGTAGGGGACTGGGCCTGAGAGGGAAAATAAATTAGCCATGATTATATGGCAGAGCAGTCTCGATGGGCCAAATGGCCTTATTCTGCTCCTATGCCTTATGGTCTTATGATATATTTAATTTGGAGGCTGATAGGTTCTTGATTCTTAAAGGTGTTAAAGGTTATGGAGAGAAGGAAGGAGAATGGGGTTAAGAGGGAAAAAAACCCAGAGGTGATTGAATGGCAGAGCAAACTGGATGGGTTGAATGCTGCTCCTACACCTCATGGTGAAGATGCACCCACTGTGGTAAGGAGTTCCAGGTTATGAACCCAGTGACAATGAAAGACGTGATATATTTCCAGATAAGGATGATGTGTGACATAAGAGAAATTAGCAGATGGTGGGGTGTTCTTGTATCTGTTGCCTTCACCCTTCTTTATGTTTAGGGGCTTTGTAAGGTGATTTCAGAGCGGTCTGGATGAATGACCACATTGAATTTTGCAGACACCTTACATTATGAACTGATACGGCACTTGATTTTAGCCAAAAGGCCGTGAGGCTAAGAAAGATCTCCAACCACACCCTACTCCTTCAGTGCCATCAGGAGGACATGGCCACAATCATCACGAGAAAATGTCAGAGATGGATTGAGCACGTGATGAGAAGAGAGGCCAACTCCGTCATCAGGACAGCACTTCAATGAATGCCTGAAGGGTGGAGGAAACATGAGAGGCCAAAGACAGCTTGGTTTCAAACTGTAGAGGCAGAAATGAGGACACTGAACCACACCTAGGGCACAATAGAAAAGAGGGCCAAGGACAGACAGAGATGGAGGATCTTCATTGTTGTCCTAAACACCAATGGCATAATAGGCAGTAACTAAATACATTATGGACACTGTGCTGGAAGAACAAATGCTTTCATTCGGTTGTTTTGTCCAGGCTAGTATCCAGTTTCAATGAGAGTTGTTGGTGCTAAACTCACCCAGAAGAGAGAGGAATCCATCACGCTTCTGACTTTTGCTTTGTAAATAATGCCAAGATATTGGGGTGGGTCCTCTCTGCAGAATATGCAGGGTCAAACCAACTAGCAATGCTTTCGTTCTTAATTAAAACCATACATCTTAGGCTAACACATTCATGCATTGTATGGTGAGACATATTTAAACCTACAATGGTCACTATGTCATCTATGGCTCAATCATGCCTCTTCCTCCCCTTTGGTAGATTGTGGGTTGGTGTTAGCCCAGAAACTCAAGCGTGAGATTGACTTGGGGTGTCACGGTAGCGTAGTGGTTAGCGCAATGCTATTACAGCGCTGGCGACCACCGATCAGGTTTCCATTCCTGCCGCTGCCTGTAAAAGGTTGTGGACATTGTCCCGTGACTGCGTGGATTTCCTCCAGGCGCTCTGGTTTCCTCCCACATCCCAGAGTCATACAATTAGTATTTATGAGTGTGGGCATGCTATGTTGGCGCTGGAGTGTGGTGACACGGGCTGGCCCAGCACAATCCTTGCTGACTTGATTTGACACAAAACGATGCATTTCACTGCCTGTTTCAAAGTTTTTATGTACACGCGACAAAGCTAATCATATTTCTTTCTCTCTTTAATACGTGGGTAATCCTGTTGCACTTATGCTAAGTGGTAACCTCCCTAATACATTGACGATGTGGGATTTAGTGACTGTAATGCTACTGAATGTCACGAGTAGGTGTTTGGGCTACTTTTAAGGATGGTCATTGCCTGGTATAGTGTCTTGATGTGATAAGTGGGCTGGTAGGTGTCACTTATCAGCCCACGCTTCAAAGTTGTCTAGCTTTGGCGGCATGCAGGCACTGAATAGTTGATTTGTTGAGGAGATGTGAAGGAGATTAAGCCTCCTACTTATGACTCTATGATGGAACGAGGGTCAGTGATAAAGCATTCGAATAGAGCTGTGTCTGAAACACCCACCAGAACAACTGTGTCACCGACACAGAGAAGGCACTGGATGAAGAGCTGGTAGATGTGTGAGCAAGGCAACTTCCTACAAACTGATCTCCACAGATCTAATTATTGCTTCCATTGCAAAAACAGAGGAGCTGGTTGTGGACGACAGGAAGAATGGAGACAGGCTAACCCCTATTGACATCAATGGATCTGGGGTTGAGAGGGTCTACAGCTTTAAGTTCCTCAGCAAATACATCACCGAGGACCTCACATGGTCTGTACACGCCGGCTGTGTGGTGAAAAAGGCACAACAGCACCTCTTTCACCTCAGACGGATGAAGAAGTTTGGTATAGGTGCCCAAATCCTAAGAACTTTCTATAGGGGCATGATTGAGAGCATCCTGACTGGCTGCATCTCTGCCTGGTATGCAGGACTCTGCAGAGAGTGGTGCGGACAACCCAGCACATCTGTAGATGTGAGCTTCCCACTATTCAAGACATTTACAAAGACAGTTGTGTAAAAAGGGCCCAAAGGATCATTGGGGACCTGAGTCACCCTAATCACAAACTGTCCCAGCTGCTACCATCCGGGAAACGGTACTGCAGCATAAAAGCCAGGCCACTAGACTGATTAACTCATGCTGACGCAATTGTATTTCTATGTTATACTGGCTCTCCTGTTTTACATAATATTTATTATGAATTACTATAAATTGCACATTGCATATTTGAATGGAGATGTAACATAAAGATTTTTTCTCCTCATGTATATGAAGGATGTAAGTAATAAAGTCAATTCAATTCAATTCTATTATAACTATTTGACTCCTTTAACTTTATTCGACATTGTTATTTCTTATGCTACTTTTGAATGGAAAATCCTCCAAAAGGTAGTGGATTTGGCTCAGTTAATCACAGGAAAAGCCCTCACAACCATCGAACACACCTACATGCTGTTGTAGGAAGGGAACCCCTCCTCCTAGGCCATGCTCACTTCTCACTGCTGTCACCAGGCAGAAGGCACAAGAACCTCAAGACTCACCCCACCAGGCTCGAGAATCGTTCTTACCCCTCAACCTTCAGGCTCTTGAACAAAAGGGAATATCTGCACCCACTAGCCCCATCTTTAAGGTGTTCCCACAACTAATGATCTCACTTTAAGGACTCTTTATCTCATTATCTCATATTCTAGTTATTTATTGCTATTTATTTATATTTGCTTTTGCACAGTTTGTTGATCTTTCATTGATACTGTTATAGGTACTATTCTATAGATTTGCTGAGTATGCCTGCAGGAAAATGAATCTCAGGGTTGTCGATGTACTTTGATAATAAAATTAAATTTGAATATACGGACGCGATGAAATGGCCTGTCTGGATGGCAAGCAGAACCAAGGTTTTCACTGCATTTCGGCACATATGACAATACTGAACCTATTCACCAACTTAGTTTAGATAGGTACAATGTTCAGCAGGGACATAAGCTGAAGAGCGGTCTCTGCTGCATAATTCTAACGTGTGGGCAGTCATGAAAACAAAACAACTAGTTCACTAATGCTCTTTGAGGAAGAAGATGGAGGGTTACAAGGACAACTTCCATCCTGCTGTTATTAGAATAGACCTTCTGAGTGACAAAATGGACTCGATCTCACAATCTACCCCATTATGATCTTGTACTTTTTACACTTAATTCTGCATTATACCTTCCCCTCACCTGGCTTCACCAATTATCTTCTAGCTTGAGCAACAACAGAGAATGCTGAATGAACTCAGCAGATCAGGCAGGCAGCATCGCTGGAAATGAATAAACTCCCCTCTCCCCTCCACCCCTCTTTTCATTCTTGTTTCATTCCCCTTCCTTTCCAGTACTGATGAAGGCTCAAACCATTGGTCCTTTATTCCTCTCCATAGATCAGGAGTTCTTAACCTAGGGTTGTGGACCCCTGAGGGGTCTGTGGATCAATTCCAGTGGGGGTCTGTGATCTTGGATGGGAAAAAAATTACACCTTTATTTTCACTAACCTCTCGGTAAAATTTAGCATTTCCTTCAATTATGAATGTAGCCAACAGAACTACAGTAGTATTAGCAGTGCTTGTGACTTTTGTCACCAACAGAAATCACAGTTATTTTCATATCACATGATAGTTGTTACACATATCTCAAAATATCATTTACAGAGAGCTCATTACTACTTCAAAATTACCATAGTTATTTAATGGGTTAATAAAGAAGATCATGTATTACTTTATCACAAAATTGCTTGTTTTTAAATGTTTTGATAGCTGTATTTCAATTTAATGATTTCTTTTATAATCCTATGTATCTTAAAGTTTCAGTTCAAAGTAAATTTTATTATCCAAGTACATATATGTCACGATATACAACCCTACGATTCATCTTCTTGTGTATATACTCAATAAATCTATAGGACAGTAACTATAACGATTAATGAACGATCAACCAGAGTGCAGAAGACAACAAACTATGCAAATACAAATATAAATAAACAGCAATAAATAATGAGAACATGAGATAATCAGATAAAGAGTCCTTAAAATCCTTATTTCATATATTTAAATACATTATTGTGAGATGGGTTTCATAGATTTTACTGGACTGCCAAAGGTGTCTATGGCATAAAAACAGTTAGGAACCACTGTCATAGAGGCTGTCTGACCTTTTGAGTTCCTCCAGCATTTTGCATTTGTTGCTCTGCATTCTTATTGTTATCCCTTATTCTACCCCAGTATGTAAAACAAGCTTCTCACTGCATCTCAGTATATGTGACAATAATGAACCAACACTAATGCTTAAACCAGTCCACACGCTCTGATAGGTGGGACAGGATTAGAAACCATGCTTCACACTAACTCAAAAACCATTCATAGATATGGAACCTGGCAGCAGGATTGGACAGGATGAAAAGTCCAGGTGATGCACTTAATGCAAGGGTAAAGTAAGGAGAACCAGGTCCATTTGTGATTGGTGTGGTGATGAATAGCTGCTCTTCTGCTCTAGATTTCCAGGATAATAGTTGAAGAAATTGATAAGATGGTTACAAGCAGGCCACAATGGAGAAGGAATTGATAAAACCATGTACTTACAATCAAAGAGGTACCTTACACAATTTTATGAGGCAATCTCATAATTTTATGGGCTATTGGATCAGGTAGGTTGAACGCATTTGTGCAATTGTATGGTGGGACATAATGAATCCTACAGACGTTCACTATGTCAACTGTGGCTTGGTCATGCCATTCTCTCCCCACTTGGTACATTGTAAGTTTGTCTTGTTCCAGAGACTCCAGTATGAGGCTGAGATTCCACTGCAATGCTGAAGGAGTGCTGCACCCTCGATGAGACAGATGAGATGTTAAGCCAAGTGCTTTCCTCTCCAAGGTGGATTTAAAACGTTTTAAAGACGAGCAGAGGAGTTTTCCCTGATCTTTTTCCAAGGTTCCTCACTCATTAATGTAGACTACCATCCGATGGCAGACTGTTGTCTGGGAGAGCTTTCTGAGTGCCAGTTGGCTGCTGTGTCTCTGACTTCATAAGGAGTGCTGCATTGGCTGTGAAGCAGTTTGGAACAATGTGGAAGGTGCTATGTGGATGCAAATCCACTTTGTAACAAAACTAATGTAAAATATGCCAAGACCAATGAAGCACAGAAACAGAATCTTTCACTGAAATTGCTGCCCTCCTAGTGAGTCTAAATGTCTGCATTGGCCCATATCCCTCTAAACTTTTCCTATCCATGCACAGTACTGTGCAAAAGTCTTATGCACATTTATATATGCAAAAGACTTTTGCACAGTACTGTAGTAACTTGAGGTATTGCACTGTACTACTGCCACAAGAAAAAACAAATTTCATGGCATATGTGAGCGATGATAAACCTGATTCTGATATGGGTCTCTAATGTGGACCGAGAGTCAGAAGGGGGGTAGGGTGAAGGGAATCATGGTTAGGAAAAGGGTATGGGAGAGGGGAGGGCACGGGAAGCACCGGAGAGACATTCTGTAATGATCAATAAACCAATTGCTCAGAATCGAATAACCTTGCCTGGTGTTTCAGGGCTGGGGTGCCTACACCCATGCCACCTCCTGTCCCTGATACTTCTCTCCCACTTGACCCATACACCTCCTGTGGTGTTCCTCCCTCAATATTCCCAACATCCTTTGTTCCCACTAGGTCAACAAAGTCGCTCTCCAATGAACATTGATAAATATAGTACTGTGCAAAAGTCTTAGGCACCCCAACTGTGTATATGTGCCTTAGGCCTTTGAACAGTACTGTACTTATCCAGGTGTTTTTTAAAAAAATGTTGTCATTGTACCTACTGTACCTAACTACTCTCTCTGGCAACTCCTTCTATATACATACCACCATCTGCATGAAGAAGCTGCCCCTCAGTTCTCTTTTAAATCTTTCCCCTCTCACCTTAAACCATTGCCCTTTCCCTAGTCTGAAAAACTGTGTACAGTTATCCATCTAATTTTGTAACAATCGCTCCAAGAAACAAAAGGCAAGGAGTAAGACTTTGGTTGGAGAAAAACACTGCAGGTGCTGCAAATCTAAAACAACAGCAGAAAATACAAGAAGCACTTACAAGATCAGAGAGCACCAAAACTAGTCATTAGCCTTAAATGTGCTTCAGATTGGCTAATTGGCTGCCAATTATTGTGCCCTTGAAGCCCCTTCAATGGGCTCATATGGAAACTTGGCTCATTGCTGGCCCTGCTAACAGCCAGGGGATGAAACAGTGGGAAGGCCACCTTTCATAAACCATAGGCATCTAGGGCTGGTATGAATTGGGCTCAACCAAACAGGAATGCCGATTACAGAATCTTCAATTTGAGTGAATGTGGTGTAAATACTGCCCATACACAATTGTCATTTAACAAGAAATATCAGATCGTACACCGCATAAAATTATAAAGAAAGTATATTTACAGATTTCAGTTTTATTGAACATTTAGTAGGAAAAAGAAAAATGGAAAAACATAAAAGGGTCTATTGCAGTTAAAACCAGTCTAGATGAGCAGTTCATTGAAGCTCACGTTGAAGTTGTCTTTTTACTCAAGCTGGACCCATGGTTTGCATGAAAGCACGCTACAGTCTGAACTTTGCTCAAAATCTATCTTAAACAAATGGGTTCTTTCTCGGGAGTATTGGCTCTTCCTCCTTGGAGCTATTCATCTGCAAAAAGCACCATGTGCAAAAGGGACGCTCCTTCCCACAGGATCCTTCGGCGTTTTCCCTTCTGTCCTCTCTGCAACTCCGGCCAGAGAGACCATGAACCCCACCAGCCTTTGTTACAAATCTCTCTCTGCCTAGCTTTCTCCAGAACTTCTCCCAATTCCACCTTCCTGATTGGCTGACACAACATTCCTAAGCTGAACGTTATAGTTCCTTAACTTTGGCTCAAAACCCAATCATGCAAAATGCAGAACATACTGCTTTTACAGAACTGCTAAAATGAAATACCTACAACATAGCAGTAAAAATCTTAACCAGGACATTATGCCCTCCATTCTCAGTCTTAATGGACCCAAATGTGCAGTAGGACAGGCAGTGTATTTATGGACGCCTGTCTAGTGCCAGCAACTAAGGAAAATCAGTGGATTCTGGTTAATTGGGCCACTTTGGGACCCGTATATTTTGGCCCAATTAAGCTCTTACCCAATTAGCTGAAATTTCATAGAAATAGTTAGAATGGTATAAAAAAGACAGGCTATAGAACTAGGGAACAGAGCCTGAAGATTCAGGGGGTAAATTTAGGACGGATATGAGGCGAAACTGCTTTCCCCAAAGAGTGGTGAATCTGTGAAATTCTCTGCTCAATGAAGCAGTGGAAGCTACCTCAGTAAATATATTTGACAAGGTTCAATAGATTTTTTCGTAGTAGGGGAATTAAGGGCTATGGGGAAAAGGCAGGTAGGTGGAGATGTGTCCATTGTCAGATCAGCCATGATCTTATTGAACGGTGGAGAAGGCTCGATGGGCCAGATGGCCTACTCCTGCTCCTATTTCTTATGTTCTTACTTTATGTTTAACTAATAAATTATGTATTTAAATGCAATGCAGACAAATTAGAGCATTACCAATACAACAGTACTATAAAGCTGTGTATTAGTTCCTAATAGTTATCAACAGAGCAATTCATCCAGTGTATGCTGCCATGTTCTTTTGATTAAATATAAATGAACAAAATCAATGCAGACACCTCGTGCAGATAATAGATTGTCTTCATTCAATGCTTTCGTTGGTTATATCTTCCAAAACTTCATGTTCATTGTAACATTCAAGATGATTGTCAATACCTTCAAAGTCTTTGTATTTTCAAAGTTGCTGAAATAGTGAAATTGTTTCATTTTCACTCTTGGCCGTTTCAGGCATTTCTAAGCCTGAATGCTTGAAGCCACAGTGAGCAAAACAGTTCTGAATTGTCTTACTGCTCATTCCTTGCCATCTATTTGTGACAAAAATCACTGTTTTTTCAACACAAGCACACACATTAGAAATTGCATCAAGCATGGTATAGTGTCTGACAGACACACAAGTGCACGTGACTGACACTAGTTGGAAACTGGTCGGCAGCAGTCTCCTGTCACAATTAAGTGGCATTGTGTTTCAAATAAACAAAGGGAATCCCGGCTTTTCTCTTGATTCGCTTTTGTCCTTTAAGAGTAGTCTCAAATAAGCAGCTGCCCGATTAAATGATGGCCCAATTAAATGGAATCTGCTGAATTCCCCAAATCCTTCCTCAAACTATTTTGGTTTATTTTCATTACACAAGTTAACATAAAGCAGAGGGCAGCACGGTAGCATCATGGTTAGCACATCGCCTTAGCCAATTATTGTGACTCAGTTCCTGAGTCTATAAATACCCCGACTGTGTGGGTTTCCATATAACCATAGCACAATTACAACACGGAAACAGGCCATCTTGGCCCTTTAAGTCCGTGCCGAACGCTTACTCTCGCCTAGTCCCACTGGCTCGCACTCCAGCCCATAACCTCCCATTTCTTTCCTGTCCATATACCTATCCAATTTTACTTTAAATGACAATACCGAACCTGCCTCTACCACTTCTACTGGAAGCTCATTCCACACAGCTACCACTCTCTGAGTAAAGAAATTCCCCCTCGTTTTACCCTTAAACTTTTACCCCCGATCTCTCAACTCATGTCCTCTTGTTTGAATCTTCCCTACTCTCAAAGGAAAAAGCCTATCCATGTCAACTCTATGTATCCCCCACATAATTTTAAATACCTCTATCAAGTCCCCCCTCAACCTTCTACACTCCAAAGAATAAAGACCTAACTTGTTCAACCTTTCCCTGTAAGTTAGGTGCTGAAACCCAGGTAACATTCTAGTAAATCTCCTCTGTACTCTCTCTATTTTGTTGACATCCTTCCTTTAATTCGGTGACCAGAACTGTACACAATACTCCATATTTGGCCTCACCAATGCCTTGTACAATTTTAAAATTTCCTCCTGGCGATCTGGTTTCCTCCCACATTCCAAAGACATATAGGTTAGGATTAGAGAGTTCTGAGCATGCTACGTTGATGCCAACATGTGCGACAACACTCGCGGCTTGCCCAGCACAATCCTCGTTGATTTGTTTTGACGCAAATGACACACTTCACTGTATGTTTTGATGTACATATGATAAATAAAGCTAATCTTTATGGTTGGTTCACAGAGGGAGAAATTGCTAATGGGCCTAATAATTTTAATGAGCATTCTGTGATATTAAAATCTGTTCCTTCGGAAAGGTACAACTTTTTTTCATTATTACCTATCACAGTATTGTGGGAGAGATGCCATTTTAATATGCATAATAATATTATGAGCCATTGAAGCTCACATTTCATAATAATAAAACCCTTCAGTTAAAAGCTGCAGAATAAGAAATCTGCAAAAGATGAAGAGTCGCTGCTCGGCACTGAATCACTAAGAGGAGCAGGAGGCTTGGACCAGATGGTCACACAGTAGACCTAATACAACAGATTAGCCAGGGAGATTAATAAAATAGGCAATTTAATCAAGTACGGGCTACAAACAGAATAATGGACAAGGAGTCATTAATGCAGTGCACTTGTACTACAAAGAGTGCATAATACATTCAATCAGATTACTTTAATGGCTGATAACTGGCAGTGAAATACATTGATAATTTCACATTATTGGACGCAGAGGGAGGGTATAAGCAAATGGAAGGTTGGTACTTTTATCCCATCGAGTTCAGGCTCATAACAAGTGCAAAAAGAAACTTGCAACTTTTCTCATATCCCCGTATTACTGGGGGAGCCTTGAGGCTCCAGAGCATTTCCAGGAGTTCGATGGTGAATAAAAATTTCTTCTGTTCTTGCTCGATCTCAAGCTCAGTGAAATGGCTTTTAGGTACCACCTGACTTCAGGCAATCTGGCACTTCATAGAAGGGTCTAAATAGTGTGAAAGGGTGGCACGGGAATGTGGTAGGGTGACACGGCAGCATAGAGGTTAGCGTAATGTTGTACAGCGCCTGTGAACGGTGTTCAGTTCCCAGCGCTGCCTGTAAGGAGTTCGTATGTTCTCCCCCACAACCCTCTGGCTGCTCTAGCCTCCCCCCCCACATTTCCAAGGTAGTCTGACTAGCAAACTGTGGGCACACATTGCATTGTACTGCTGCCACCAAGTGAAGAAATTTCACAATATATGCTGGTGGTATTAAACCTGATCCCTATTCTGCTATGTTGGTGAGACTTGCGGGCTGCCCACAGTACATCCTCGGACTGCGCTGGGGTCGTTGATGCAAATGGTGCATTTCACTGAATGTTTCAATATGTACATAGTGTCCTAGAGAAGTACAGTTCAGAAACAGGCCTTTCAGCCCATCTAGTGCATGCTGCCTACTCCCATCAACCTGCACCAGGACCACAGCCTTTCATATCCCAATGTCCATGTACCTATCCAAACCTCTACCTGTGATAAATATAATAGAAACCTTCCATTTTACAGCATCGTTTACACCCTCATACTTCCTATGTTGGGAAAGTCTAAGGGCAGAGGACACAGAGGGGCGTCCTTTTAGAATGGAGATGAGGAGGAATTTCGTTAGCCAGAGAGTGGTGAATCTGTGGAATTTGTCATCACAGACAGCTGTGGATGCCAAATCGTTGGGTATATTTAAATCAGAGGTTGCTAGATTCTTGATGAGTCAGGGCATGAAGGGATACGGGGAGAAGGCAGGAGACTGGGGCAGAGAAAAACTGGATCAGCCATGATGAAATGGCGATGCAGACTCGATGGGCTGAATGGCCTCATTCTATTCCAATAGCCTATGCTCTTATGTTGTTCTGAAGCTCTTTCCAGATGGAGAAGCATTTCAGATATGCAGTCACTAGTAAAACGAGGCAATCAATTTATACACAGAAAGATCTTACAACCACAAAAGAATTATGAACATACATTGGTGATATTGTGGGGTATTAATTCACAAGGAAACTGGTGATAAATCTCGTGCTTTATTGAAATGATGTATGGTCTTTCATAAGAGCAGAGAAAGGGGGCTTTAGGCAATACCAAACCCACGACGTATTTGATGAGGTGGTTTTGAGGGATATTTACACCATTTCAAAACACTATTGTACATTCCCTGAGAGTGGTCGGTGGAACAGTAATGGGAGAACTTCACTCTGTGGCTAACCTATGCTCTCGCCACCTCAGAGTGTTTCGTGGTTTAGTCTCGGAAGGAGGGCTTGATGGCGGGTGCCTGAACTGGAGATTTATCATTTCTCCATCACCAATATCCTTCACTTTAACGAACATATCACTGAAAAAGCAAATTTCTGACCTGAGAGTTTACTTCTAACTCCCTGTGCACAAACAATATTGTCTTCACTACTAATACACAGCACAACCATTGCTGCATATATTTCAGCCGTTTTTTTCCATTCCAGAAATTTCATTCAGATTCAATAAATTATTTTTCCCATTTTATGTGCGTCCTAAAAGTCAAGGCTGAATTTACATTACAAGACAGTTTTGATGAATTTACCCAAGGCGCAATGTTACTCAAATGCACATTCCCATCAAAGTTCTCCAACCTTAAATATCACTATTTCCAATCAGGCAACAAAGTGCTTTCTCAGCTGTAATGATCAGGCCTTAAAAGGCACAAAAAGAAATTGTGTCCATCCTAATAGCAAAGTTTCACTCTGTGAATTGATGGTTCTAGTTAGAATTCATTTGACAAAAGCACTTACTTTAGAAAGGGTTATTGCAAAGAACATAAAAACAAGGAAGAATCTAACCACTTACTGTTGATATCACAGCTTGGTAATGGGAACTGCTCTGCCCAAGATTATGAGAAATTCTAGAGAGTCGTGAACACAGCTCAGTCCATCACACCAACCTGTCTTCCCTCCATTGACGCTGTTTACACTTCCCACTGCTGTGGGAAGGCAGCTAGCATAATCAAGGACCCCTCAAACACCAGTCGTTCACTCCTCTCCCCACGCCTGTTGAGCAGGAGCTACAAAAGCTTTGAAATCATGTACCACTAGGCACAAGGACAGCCTCCATTCTGCAGTTATGTTACTAGTCTTTTGAATGGACCGCTTATATGTGAAAGATGAACTATTGACTTCCAATTTACCTCATTGTGGCTTTTGCCCCTTTTTAATTTACATCTACTGTACTTTCTAAAGCAATCAGCATAACCAGAGACACCGCACACCCCGGCCACTCCATGTTTGACCCGCTGCCATCCAGCAAAAGGTTCAGGACACTAAAAGCCAGAACAAATAGACTGAGGAACAGCTTCCCCCAGAGCTGTGGCCTCCATCACACCACTCCCACAGAACAATGACTGAAACTGTGAGCACACACAAGGACTCAAAAACTTGCACTAACAACACTTTGTGCATTACTGTGATATTCTGGTGTTGCTGCAACTTATTTTCTGCTACTTATCTATTTAATACTGTTTTTCTATCACTGTCTTGTGTTTATCTACCGCTTTATTTAATTGCTTGAGAGGAAGCCAAACAGAGTTTCATTGTATCTATGTGTAATGACAATAAAGATCATTTAATTCATTCTCTGTAGACACAATACTATATTCTGCATAGTTTTCTTTCCATTACATCAGTGTACTTATAGATCAGAATCAGAATCAGGTTTAATATCACCGGCATATCTCGTGAAATTTGTTAACTTTACAGCAGTAATACAGTGCAATACATAACTATAGAAAAAAAAACATCAATGGCAGTAAGTATCTGTATATAAAATGGTTGAATTAATTAAGTAGTGCAAAAATACAGGAATAAGAGAGTAGTGAGGTAGTGTTCATGGGTTCAAAGTCCATCCAGAAATCAGATGGCAGAGGGGAAAAAGCTGTTCCTGAATCATTGAGGGTATGTCTTCAGGCTTCTGTACCTCCTTCCTGATGGTAACAATGAGAAGAGGACATATCCTGCATGATGATGCTCCCTAATGATGGACGTCACCTTTTTGAGGCATCGCTGCTTGAAGGTGTCTTGGATACTCTGGAGGCTAGCGCCCATGATGCAGCTGACTGATTTTACAACTCTCTACAGCTTACTTCGATCCTGTGCGGCAGCCTCCCCATACCAGGTGGTGATGCAGCCAGTTAGAATGATCTCCACGGTACACCTGAAGAAATGTGTAAGTGTTTTAGGTGACATACCAAATCTCCTCAAACCCCTTTTGACATATAGCTGCTCTCTTGCCTTCTTTATAGCTGCATCAATATGTTGAGTTTAAGTCAGCTCATCAGTGCTGGCATGATCTGACAGGACGGTTTACAAATAAAATTTTTTCACTGTATCTTAGACCATAAGACATAGAAGCAGAATTAGGCCATTTGGCCCATCAAGTCTGCTTTGCCATTTAATCATGACTGATCCTTTTTTCCCCTACTCAGCCACACTCCCCAGTCTTCTCCCCGTAACCTTTGATGCCATGTCCAATCAAGAACCTATCAAGATCTGCCTTAAATACACCCAATGACGTGGCCTCCACAGCTGCCTGTGGTAATAAATTCCACAAATTCTGCACCGTCTGGCTAAAGAAAGTTCTTTGCATCTGTTTTAAATAGATGCCCCTCTATCCTAAGGCTGTGCCCTCTTGTCCTAGACTCTCCCAACATGGGAAACATCCTTTCCACATCTACTCTGTCTAGACCTTTCAACATTTGAAACATTTCAATTACATTCCCCCCCCCCCCCACCATTCCTCTAAATTCTAGCGACTACAGACCCAGAACTAACAAACATTCCTTGTATCATAACCCTTTCATTCCCAGAATCATCCTTGTAAACCTCCTCTGAACCCTCTCCAATGCCAGCACATCTTTTCTTAATTGAGGACCCCAAAGCTGTTCACAATACTCAAGATGAGGCTTCACCAGTGCCTTATAAAGCCAGATCCCTGCTCTTGTATTCTAGACCTCTTGAAATGAATGCTTACATTGTATTTGCCTTCCTCACCACCGACTCTACCTGCAAGTTAACTTTTAGGGTGTTCTGCACAAGGACTCCCAAGTCCCTTTGCATCTCTGATTTTTGGATTTCCTCCCCATTAGAAAAAAGTCTGCACATTTATTTCTACTTCCAAAGTGCATGACTATGTGTTTTCCAACATTGTATTTCATTTGTCAGTCTCTTGCCCATTCTCCTAATCTGTCCAAGTCCTTCTGCATCCTACCTGTTTTCATAACACTACCTGTTCCTCTACCAATCTTTGTATTATCTGCAAATTAGCAACAAAGCCACCTATTCTATCATCTAAATCATTGATCTACAGCATAAAAAGAATGGGTCCCAACGCCGACCCTCCTCAAGGAATTCCAACAGGTTTGTCAAGTAAGATTTTCCCTTAAGGAAACGATGCTAACTTTCTCCCATCTTGTCCCGTGTCACTATGTACTCTATAACCTTATCCTTTGAAATTGACTCCAACATCTTCCCAACCACTGAGGTCAGACTAACTTTTCTTTCTGCTGCCTTCCTCTTTTCTTAAAGAGTGGAGTGACATTTGCAATTTTCCAGTCCTCTGGCACCATACCAGAGTCCAATGATTTTTGAACGATCATGACTATTGCCTCCACAATCTCTACCACTACCTCTTTCAGAACTCTAAGGTGCAGTTCATTTGGTCTGGGTGACTTAGGTCATTCAGCTTTTTGAGCTTCTCCTCTCTTGTAATAGTAACGGCACCCACTTGTCTTCCCTCACACCCTTCAACAGCTGGCACAGTGTCTTCCACAGTGAAGAATGATCCAAAATACTCATTTAGTTCATCTGCCATCTTCTTGACCCTCATTATTATTTCTCTGTCCTCATTTTGTAGTGGTCCTATATCTACTCTCATCTCTCTTTTATTTTTCATGTATTTCAAAAATGTTTTACTTTCCACTTTGATATTGTTTGCTAGCTTGCCTTCATATTTCATCTTTTCCCTCGTAATGAATCTTTTCTTTGCTCTCTGAAGAGTTTTAAGAGCTTCCCAATCCTCTGTTTTCCCAATATTTTTTGCTTTGTTGTATTTCCTCTCTTTTGCTTTTACATTATCTTTGACTTCCCTTGTCAGCCACGGTTGTACTATTTTGACATTTGAGTTTTTCTTCATTTTTGGAATACATCTATCCTGCACCTTCTTCATTTTTCTGAGAAACTCAGGCCACTGCTGCTCTGCTTTCATCCCTGCCAGCATCTCCTTCCAACTTACTTTGACCAACTCTTCTCTCATCCCACTGTAATTTCCTTTACTCAACTGAAATACTGTTACACCAGATTTTACTTTCTCCCTATTAGATTTCAAGTTGAACTCAATCTTATTGTGACCACTGTCTCCTAAGGGTTCTTTTACCTTAAGCTCCCTAATCGTCTCTGGTTCATAATATTTTTCTAGTCTGTAACTACAGAAACGTGCACTTTTAAAGCGAGATTCGACACCAAACATGTTGCTTGTTTTCCGTAGATGTGTCCTGCGCATGCCCAGTAGGAGGAGATTCTCCGTTTCAACGTGGATAGAGATGTTTTCAAAAACGCATAGTGTGGACGCCTATCATTTTTACGCGAAACCAGCGTTTCCAAAATGATCCGGTCTAGAGTGGATGTAGCCTGAACTGATTCTTGACTCTGGGACAATCTAATCAGAGCAACTGAATGTGGACACATGGAACTTCAGATAATGACCTGCTAGATCTGAAACCATTCTCAGAGGAGTAGCTACTTGTTATATAAAATGCCAGACCTACCAAAGAAACAACTGGTAATCTCATTAGACTCTGTCTGGGTTGCCTCATTTAACTGGTTTGGACCAGTCAGAGTGTAAAGACACAAATACACAAGGCCAGGGTGGGAAGAGCCATGAAACAATATTGGTTGTAGCCCTGTACAATGACCAGTAAGAAGGTGACCCAGGTAGGTCAGGTGACCTTGAGCCAATGGAATGGAGATCCAACAGTTGAATTGATGAGGAACAGTACAAGACTTAGTAGCTCCAAATATGCAGGGCGATAATTCTCCAGCAGCCAGAGACCAACCATCGTGGATAAGGAGGACCCCTTTGGCCAGGTGGAGATCGGGACCACGAGGAACACCTGGCCAGCAGACTCCTTTCCCGGGTAATACCTTTTCTCTTCACTGACTGTTCATAGAGTGTCACGCGTTCCAGTAGGTTTCACACAGGTAGATAGTTTGAAATCCCATGTGCTTTTTAGATGAAACAATAAAAGTTACTTGTCAGTAAATACAGATTCTCTGTGCCTCACTGATCATTATTACAAGGGGTGATTTTTGTAACAACACAATTACAGGGAGTATAGATAGGGTAAATGCTAACAGGTTTTTTTCCGCAGAGGTTGACTGGCACTACAGCTAGTGGCCATGGATTATGGATGAAAGGTGAAAAGTTTAAGAGGAATATGAGAGGAAGCTTCTTCATTCAGAGGGTCACAAGAGTGTGGAGTGCGCAAGTGATGGATGCGAGCTTGATTTCAACATTTAAGAGAAGTTTAGATAGGTACGTAGATGGTAGGAGAGCTATGGTCCCAGTGCACGTCGATGGGAGAAGGCAGTTTAAGTGGTTCAGCGTGGACTAGATGGGCTGAAGAATTTCTTTCTGTGTCAAAGGGACACACAGTGGTCCTCAGTGAGGGATCAGTGGTGGAAAGGGTGATCAGTTTCAAACTCCTGGGTGTCAACATCTTAGGAGATCTATCTTGGGCACATCTTATTAATGTAATGATAAAGAAGGCATACCTCATTAGGTGTTTGAGGGGATTTGATATGCCACCGAAGAGTTAGCAAATTTCTACATACGTACTGTGGAGGTGAGTATGGTTGCATTGCCACTTGGAACAGAGACTTCAATGCACAGGATCAAAAGAGACTGCAGAGTGTTACAGTCTCAGCCAGTTCCATCATGGGAGCAAGCCTCCTCACCATTGAGGATATTTTCAAAAGACAGGGCCTCAAGGAGGTCGCATTTCTCATTGAGGACCCTCACCGTCCAGGACATCCCCTTTTCTCATTACTACCATCAGGGGAGAAGGTACAGGAGCTTGAAGATGCACATTTCACATTTTAAGACCAATTTCTTCCCCTCTGCCATCCGATTTCTTAATGGACAATGAAACCATGAATGCTAGCTCACTTTTCTGTTTTTGCACTATCTGTTTATTTATTTTGCATTCTAATTTAAGAGTAATTTTTTAATGCCTTGCACCATACTGCTGTCACAAAATAACAAATTTCGCAACTTATGTCAGTGATAATAACTGTGATTCATCATTGATCAGGAACTTAACTGACCCAGTGGCATAAGCAGTGTCACGTAGTGGTGGCTGCATCAAGCTGTGGGGATGCTTCACTGCAGCAGGCCCTGGAAGGCTTGCGAAGGTAGAGGGTAAAATGAATGCAGCAAAATTCAGGGAAATCCTGGAGGAAAACCTGATACAGTCTGCAAGAGAACTGCGACTTGGGTGGGAGAAGATTTGCTTTCCAGCAAGACAATGACGCTAGGCATAAAGCCAAAGCCATGCAGGAGTGACTTAAAAACAACAGGGTTAATGTCCTGGAGAGGCCAAGTCTGAGTCCAGACCTCAATCCAATTGAGAATTTGTGGCTGGACTTGAAAAGGGCTGTTCACTCACAATTCCCGTGTAGTCTGACAAATTTTGAGCAGTTTTGTAAAGAAGAATAGGGAAAATTGCAGTGTTCAGATGTGCGAAGCTGATAGAGACCTATCCACACAGACTGAAGGCTCCAATTGCTGCCAAAGGTGCATCTACTAAGTACTGACTTGAAGAGGTGAATACTTATGCAATCAGTTATTTTGTGTCTTATATTTGTAATTAATTTCGATCACTTTGTAGACATCTGTCTTCACTTTGACACGGAGGAGTCTTTTTCTGTTAGTGTCAATGAAATCCAAATTAAATTCACTGTGTAAAACAATAAAACATGAAAACTTCCAAAGGGGGGGGGGGGGGATGAATACTTTTACAGGCACTGTACATATGAAGAAAGGTCTTGGCCCAAAATGTCAATTGCTTAGTCTTTTAATAAGTGCTGTGCGACCTGCTGAGTTCTTGTTGCATTTTGTGTGTTGTCATGCGTTTTGTTGCTTTGTGACAGCAGAACAGTGCAATACATTATAAACTCACTATGAGTTTCAATAAAAATAAGTAAATAATTGAAAAGATGAGTTAACGATAACGTTCATGGAGCAGTGAAAAATTCGATGGTGGAGGCAAAGAAGCTATTTCTAAAATGTTGCTTTGCTGTTGATGCTGGATCCCAGAAATGAAGATTAAGCAATAACAAACATTCTGATAAGTGGGAGGTGGTCTTGAATTAATCTCACCAGAAACTGTGCAGAAGTGTTAGGCACATACAGTATCTATAGCTAGACTCTTACAGAGTACTGTAGTAATTTTATGTATTGCTGCCACAACAAAACACAAATTTCATGACATATGTGAGTGATGATAAGCCTGATTCTGATATGGGCCTCTATTGTGGACTGAGAGTGGGAAGGGGACAGGGAGAGGAGTTATCATGATTGGAAAAAGTGGAAGGGGGAGGGGAGGGAACACGAAGCATCGGAGAAACACTCTGTAATGATTAATAAACCATTTGTTTGGAATCAAATGACCGTGCCTGGCGTCTCAGGGCTGGGTTTATCTGCACCCTTAACCAACATGCCCACCTTGGCACTCCTTCTCTGCCATGTGTCCCACCCCTCCAGTGGCACTCCATCATCACTATTTCCAGCATCCTTTGTTTCTGCCAGATTTACAAACTCGCTCTCCACTCCGCATTGACAAATACAGTATTGTGCTAACGTCTTGGGGCTGCTACCTATATGGATGTGTCTAAGACTTTTACACAGTATTGTAGAACATAGAATAGTACAGGTCCTTTGACTCACTATATAATGCTGACCTTTTAACCCATTTTAACCTTTCCTTCCTACATCAATCCCATTTATCTATCATCCACGTGCCTGACTAAAAGTTTCTTAAATGCCCCCAATATATCTGCCTCTACCACCATCCCTGACATGGTGTCCCATGCACTCCCTACTCTCTATTTAAATAACTTACCTCTAACTTCCCCCCATACTTTTCTCCAATCACCTTAAAATTATGCCCCCTCATATTTATCATCATTTTGTGACATCTCGTATGATGTGGGCGATCATGGTCTGCACAACAATGATTGTTCTTGGCGATTTTATCTACAGAAGTGGTTTGCCATTGCCTTCTTCTGGGCAGTGTCTTTACAAGCCGGGTAACCCCAGCCATTATTAATACTCTCCAGAAATTGTCTACCTGGTGTCAGTGGTTGCATAACCAGGACTTGTGATATGCACCGGCTGCTCATACGACTGTCCACCACCTGCTCCTATGGCTTTATGTGACCCTGATCGGGGGGCTAAGTAGGTGCTACACCTTGTCTAAGGGTGACCTGCAGGCTAGTGGAGGGAAGGAGCACCTTACAACCTCCTTTGATAGAGATGTATCTCCACCCTGCCACCTCTTATTAGTCAATCGAATTTCTACAGTGGTGTGATTTAAGCTGAAAGTCACAGTAGCCACATTCCAATCTGGTTAGAAAAATTGATTTTCTGGTGCTCGACACTAAAAAATATTGTTCCATGACTGAATCCTTCGTATGTCACAGATGTGGAGGAGAAATCTCGAGGTAACTCCAGTTGAGATGACAAATGGAGTGTGAAAAGGAGGAGGGTAATGCAAAGGAAGAAAAGCTGGGTCCAGAGGAGGACTGAGTTGCAGAAGTGGAATCATTATCTGCGGTCATTAATCACGATCTTGACACTAGAACATTCTGATGAGCTTGGTTCAAAGATGAAGTGTTAGGCCTCACCGGGCCAAGGACAACAAACTCAAGTGGGAATGGAACAGAGAACTAAAGGGAGCATAAACACAAGGTTACGTTTACATGCAGAGCATTTGTATGCATCAAGTTAGGTGAAGTCAGCTTTCTGCAGATGAATGCACCGTCCCCATACAGATGAGGAGGTCGTGCATTCGAATTACATTGCGAAGCTGCCCGGATAACTTAGGTTGTCAGGTCTGGCTGAGATTACAGATGAACTTGTCATGATAACAGAGAACAAACCTTCACCGCCTTCTGAGGAGGGTGGGAGGTCTCCTGCTGCCCTTGCCAACAGTGTTTAAGCCTGTTAACAACTAATTCAAAGCTCACCCACCTTACTGGTGTTTTCTGGGTTGTGGACCCAGTTCAAGGATTCACCTCTCCCTCCCACCAGTGTACCACAGCAGCTGTGAGTACTGTGTCAAAAAATGCACAGTGGTCACTCCCCTGGGCTAGAGTATGAAACATAGGGCCAGAATTAGGCCATTGATCTCATCGAGTCTGTCCCCCATTCCACTAAGGCTGGTTCATTATCCATCTCAAACCCATTCCTCTGCTTTATTAATCAACAACCTATCAAATTCCACTTTAAATACGCCCAATGACTTGGCTTCCACAACCGTCCATGGCAATGAATTCCACAGATCCACCACCCCGGGGCTAAAGATCTTCCTCTTCACCTCTGTCCTGAAGACTGGAGGATGGAGGCCCAGAGGACTGCCCTGGGGTTGGAGGACTGTATGTGTGCATGGGTGGGGCAGGAGGGAGGAATGCAGTTTGTTTTGCTGTTGTTGTTTTGTTGAGTTGTTCAAATCAAGTCAAGTTTATTGTCATTTAACTGTATGCATTTATATCTGCAAACGAGACAGCATTTCTCCAGATCAGGGTGTAAAACACACAGACGTACACATAACACACATATAACGTAAGAAAGTAAGAATTAAATCTACAAATGAATTACACATAGATAAACAAAGTGAAGTTCATAAATTAAATCTTGCAGGGTACAGTACAAATTATCTGGTGACACTTTGAATGTGATGCAGCAGTGAGTTCTGAAGCCTGATGGCCTGAGGGAAGAAAATGTTTCCCATCCTGACCACTCTTGTCCTGTTTTAACCTGATTCACCCCTCTTTGCACAACCTGGTGATTCCGGACTCCTCTGGAAACACCATATCGATGCCTGACTGACTGAGGACAACCGATCTGCCCAGGCAGCAGCCCAGAACTCTTGGCCTCAAATATATCTGACTGCGTCAGCCTCCGAGTAGCTGGATTACAGGAGTACTGCCTCAGAACCTCCTGCCTGATGGCAGAAGGTCAAAGCCATAACTGGACGGATGAATGGGTGGGATCCTTGATAACACTAAGGACCCTGCGTATGCAGTGCTCCTGATTAATGATAGGGTGACCCCTATGATCCTCTCTCGTAGTCCTTTGTAGGGACTTCTGTGTTGTTCTGGGAACATGGTGGGCACACTATGTTCGTGCCAGAATGTGTACTGACACTTGTGGGCTGCCCCCAGCTGTCGACGTTTTGGGCCGAGACCCTTTGTCAGGACTGGTCGCCACTGGTAACCAGTCCTGATGAAGGGTCTCGGCCCGAAACGTTGACAGCGCCTCTCCCTATAGATGCTGCCTGGCCTGCTGCATTCCACCAGCATTCTGTGTGTGTTGCTGGAATTCCCAGCATCTGCAGATTTCCTCATGTTTGGCTTTATAATGCATTGGTCAGACTGCACTTGGAGTACTGTGAGCAGCTTTAGACCACTTATCTAAGAAAGGATGTGTTGGAATTGGAAAGCGCCAAGAAGAGCTTTACAAGAATGATCTCAGGAATGAAAGGGTTAATGTTTGAGGAACATTTAATGGCTCTGGGTGTGTCTCACTGGAATTTAGAAGGACAGGAGGGATTTCTGTTAAAACCTACTGAATATTGAAAGGCCTAGATACCTAGATATAGTAAACGTGAAAAGAGTGATTCCAATAGTGGTTCCCAAGACATTGGGTGTATTTAAAGTAGAGGTAGATAAGTTCTTGATTAGTAAGGGTGTCAGATGTTATGAGAAGAAAGCAGGAGACTGGGGTTGAGAACGCAGTCCAGTGTCAGGGCAGACTCAAGAGCAGGATGGCCTAATTCTACTCCAATGTTCTGTGGTTTAAGATATTCTGTTTCTGGTAATGATCAATGAACATCAAGTAAAATAAATCTATTAAGCGTCATCACCTGATGAAAGTCACAAAGTTCAAAACTACCCGATACATTAGCTGCCAAGTGTTGGCATTGTTAGCCAAAGTAGCAGAACAACAACTTCCATTGATATAGACATATAGACCCCCCCCCCTTGGAATTGTACAGGAAAGCTATCAAATACAGTTTGAAATGGACATTCAAGAAGTCACCTGGGACAAGTACGATCATCTTGGTCAAAGAGAGGGGGAAGGTGGAGCGTGAAAGGAGAATTGAGAATGGAAGAAAGTTAGTGTGGAATAGAGGGTTGGAGGAGTGCAGAGATCCCTGAAAGATGTGGAGTGAGACACAACTACAGGAACGTGGTGTCCGGTGGTAGCTTTGAGAAGAAAGGCAAAAATTCTGAACTTGTGATGCCTGCCAACTAAACTCCTGCAGAGGTCAGTAAGCACATCCATTAAATTGTTAACACTATTTTTAAAGATTTTTGGGAATTTGATTTGGAGAATAAATTTCCCAGAGATGAATAAATCCAGTGGCTACCAGACACAGCATTCTAAAATTAGAAGATAAAGGACTCCATCTTTCTTCTCTAATTACAAATGCACAGGTCTCTCATCAACTAGCGAAACCAAATCATTTCCCTTCCACATAATTACAGAGGACCAGATGGCGTTTGATGAGAACTAATCCCTCAGCAACGATTCCAAGTCCAATTTTAAGATTCATTGTCAAGGAATGGGGTTGGGTGTGGTGGGCGGAGATGTTCAGCACATAGAGCCCATCACTTTATAGTAGGTTAACCTCTGTCTGTGTCTTTCGTCTTCTAACCGAACATCTGAAGAACACTTTACCTTGATAACAATGGCCTGATTTTAACAATGGCTGAGTGATGGAATTGGACTGGGCAAGTAATTAAGATGGTTACACAAGAACACAAGGAGATCAGAGCAGGAATAGGCTACCCGCCCCTCAAACATACCCACAATTCAATTTGATCATGGCTGACCTTCCCCCGGCCTCAACTCCTCATCGGTGTGCGTTCCAAACAGGCCTTGCTTCCATGATCCATCAAAAAATTATCCAACTCCTCTTCAAATACCTGTAAATATCTAGCCTCTGCAACTTCACAATGGTAAGAAATTCCAGAGATTCACCAACCTCTGTGAGAAGGATTCTGGCATGTTTTTAAAGAAGTGTCCCTTTAGTTTTACATTGTTTAAGATTCTGTCAGTAGTGAAAACATTTCAACATCTACTATGAGGAACCTCCTCAGTGTCTTCTATTCTTCAATATGCCTACCCTACATCCTTCATAACTCTAAAGAACACTGGCCTAATATTTTTGGCTGGTTGTGACAGGACGACTCTTCCAACATTGGAATCAGCCTAGTAAAGCCGTCGAGTAACACAGCATAGAAACAGGCCCTTCAGCCCTCTCAATCATGCCAACTGAGATGCCCAAACAAGGTCGTCACATTTGTCCATATTTGACCCACATCCCTCTAAACAAGGGATCCACAAACTTTTTATGCCATGGACCAATACCATCAAGAAAGGGGTCCATGGACCCCAGGTTGAGAATCCCTGCTCTAAACATTTTCTATCCATATACTAGTCATTTAAATACTGCTGTTAATTAAACCTCCTCTGGTTATGCTAGCTGCTACTCTACTCTCTCTCCAATGTGAGTATTGATAGCTTGCAAATAGCATAACACTATTACAGTGCCAGCACCTGGGGTTCAATTCCCGCTCTGTCCGTAAGGAGTTTGTGCGTTCTCCCCGTGACTGTGCGGGTTTCCTCTAGATGCTACAGCTTCCTCTCACGTTCCGAAGACGTAGAGGTTAGGGTTAGTAAGCTGTGGGCGTGCTATGTTGACGCCGGAAGCACACCGACACTTGTGAGTTGCCCCCAGTACATCCTTGGACTGTGCTGGCTGTTGATGCAAACAATGCATTTTACTCGAAGTTGCAATGTACGTGTGACAAGTAAAGCCAGTCTTTAAATCATTAAATTCTTTCTGAAGCAAAGAATCTAAAACTACGCATGGTATTCCAAATGCGTTCGCACTAACTCAATTGTTGCAATACTTTCCTACTTCTAACTTCCAATCCATAGCACTAAAGACTAAAATGGCACTGTCTTCTTAACTAGTTGCTCCAACTGTATGCTTACCATTTGTGTTTCATGCACAAGAATAGCTGGATTCCTTTGTACTCCACTCACTTGAAGTTTCTCTCCATTTACATGGGTTTCAATCCCTCATCCAGAACTTTATAACCTTATACTTTCCTACATTAAACACCACTGGCCAATTAAATGCCCGCTAACTTAACCTATCTATATCCTCTTGTAGGGTCCAGGTATCCTCAACTCCGCATTCCCTCCCAAACATTTACATATCATCTGCAAACTTGGACACCTTACGCTTTGCTCCTTATCTAATGTCAAAGTCAAAGTAAATGTATTATCAAAGTACATACATTTTAACATATACTACTTAGAGATTCATTTTCTTGTAGGCATTTACAGAAAATAAAGAGCCACAATAGAATTTATAAAAAAAACTATTCGTGAACAGAGATGTACAAAGAACTATGTGCAAAATTACACAAAAATAAGTAATACTGAAAACATGAGTTGTCGAACTTGAAAGTGTGCCTGCAGGTTGTAATGATCCGGATCATTAATACAGACAAAAAGACAAAGTGATTTGCTTTTAGTTACCTAGAATTGGAGAAATCTGTTTGTTTTTTCCTCTTTTTATAGGCAATTTGTACATTCTCCAAGTGACCACATAGGTTTCCTCCAGGTGCTTCGGTTCCACCCAGTGTCCAAAGACGTACTGGTTGGTAGGTCAATTGGTCATTGTAAATTGTCCTGTGATTAGGCTAGGGTTAAATGGGGGGATTGCTGGGCGGCATGGCTCAAATGGCCAGAAGTGCCTACTCTGTATTGTATCTCAATAATTAAGACCATAAGACATAGAAGCAGAATTAGGCCGTCTGGCACATCGAGTCTACTCCGCCATTCAATCACGGCTGATCTTTTTTTTCTCTATCTCCTCCTCAACCCCAGTTTCTGGAATTCTCCCCGTAACCTTTGATGCCATGTCCAATCAAGAAACTATCAATCTCTGCCTTAAATACACCCAACGACCTGGCCTCCACAGCTGCACGTGGCAACAAATTCTGCAAGTTCACCACCCTTTGGCTAAAGAAATTTCTCCACATCTCTGTTTTGAAAGGGTGCCCTCTATCCTGAATCTGTGTCATCTTGTCCTAGATTCTCCCACCATGCGAAACATCTTTTCCACATCTACTCTGTCTGGGCCTTTCAACTTTCGAAAGTTTTCAGTGAAACACCCCCCCCCCCCCCACCCCTCAGTCTTCTGAATTCCAGCAAGTACTGACCCCGAGCCATCAAATGTTCCTCGTATGATAACCCCTTCATTCCTGGAATCATCCTTGTGAACCTCCTCTAGACCCTCTCCAATGCCAGCACATCTCTTCTAGGATGAGGGACCCAAAACTGTTCAATTACATGGATAGTAAATAATTGAAGTCAAGAACTGATCCATTGTGCACTCCACTTATTTCAGTCATTCGCGAGAAAGGGAAAGTTTAAAAAAGAGCAATGAGGCAAATTTATTTTATACAGAGACTGGTAGGTGCCTGGAACACACAGTGAGTGGAGGTGCTGGAAGCGGATATGATAACAACATTTAATAGGCATTTAGACAGGCAGGCAATGGTGATGCAGTATATCGACTATGGTTGGGTAGAGTTGTTCTCCAATCTTGGCCACTTGCATGCAGAAGTTTCGTCACCATATGAGGAGGTATTGTCAGTGTGCTGTTGATTGTGGAGTGTGCTCCACAATCCGCTGATTGGTCATCATTACGGAAACCCAATTATGATGTAGGGACAAGATTTCCTCCCTACATCAAAGTGATGACCATTCAGTTGTTTGCTAAGTATATAAAGGCCAGGCATTTAGAGGACACTCCACAATCAGCAGCGCACTGATGATTTCTCCTCGTATGGTGATAAAACGATTGCAAGTAAATTGCCAAGATCGGAGAACGACTCAATCCAGCCATCAACCACCCAAGCTACACATTGTCCAAATTATTTCCATATATAGATTATATACAGGCAGATCGGATCAGTTTAGATTGGCGTCAGAGTTGGCACAGTCATCATGGGTCAGAGAGCCTGTCCCTCTGCTGCTCTCCTCTGTGTTCTGTAGACAATATTTTTAAGCATCATTTTTTTGCTTAACGTGGTACATGGGAAAACTCTTCAGACTTGGTCTGAAAAGGTTTCAAACAAAAGGTGCTACCAATGCCACTGTCTCACAGCACCGGGGAGCAAGGTACAATCGTGACCTTATGTGCTGTCAATGAGGAATATGCATGTTCTCCCTGTGACCGCAAAGGTTTCCTCCCGGAACTCCGTATTTCTCCTTCATCCCAAAGGCGTGCAAGCTGACTGATTCATCGGCCACTGGTGTGTAATAGAGGAATAGAACCTGGGATGAATTAGAGTCAGGGAGATACAGCACTGAACGAGGCCCTTCAGCCCAACTAATTCATGTTGACCAAGATGTTTACCCAGCTATTCCCATTTGCCTGCTTTTGGCCCATATCCTTCTAAGCATTCTCTACCCACATACCTGCCAAAATATTTTTTTTTAAAGTTCTGATTATGTGGGAAGAATAAAAAATGGGATCAAAGGAGGATTTATGTAATTGGGTGGTTGACGGTCAGCTCAGATGTAGGTTGAAGGATCTGTTCCTGTGCTGTACGACAGACTCTATGACGAACACCAGGTTCTCTTCCTTCCAAACAAGACATTGAAGTTCATGTTATGAAGGACATCTTGAACTAGCTTGTACGTTTCTGACCACTCACCTTTGGATGGTCCCACCAGGCAGCCTCCAAGGCACCCAAAAATACTGCTCGTCCTGTCGTCGGCCCTCGGGAAAGCACCAGGGAGGTGCTGAGAGCTCGATGCATTGCTTCTCGCGTGCATTTTGTCAACAACCCGGCTGTTGCGCGGGTAAGTCCGGGATGGCACCCGTCCCTGATACTCCACTCCGTCTGCAACCCCGAGGGAAACCATTAATGAGCTTTGCACTTTAACCTTGATCCCCGGCAGAGAGTCAAAGAGGGGCGACTGGGTCATGAGTTCCTTGTCCATTGGTTCCTGGAAACAGATCGGTCCGCTATAGGTCCTGCTCACCGTTAAGTCTTGCTGCATCGATGGGTTCAGGAGCAGGGAATTTCCTAGGAAAGTGGACAGAGAAAGAACACTTTTAGTGTTTTCTCTGCAATCTGGAGCAACAAGTAAGATGCTGGAGGAACTCAATGGGCCAGGCAGCATCAGTAGAAGGAGATGGCCAGTCAATGTTTCAGGTCAACACCCTTCATCTGGACAGGAAATGCTGATTGCCCATTTCCTGCAGTGAGAATAATAACATGCAAGGGCCTTGATGAGGTGGCTTGGAGATCAACAGTTCACTGTGTCAATGGTTCAATTTAATAACACAGAATGTGTACAGTATACAACCTGAATTTCTTACTCTTCACAGACATCCATGAAACAGAAGAAGAAAATCCCATTGAATGAATAACAGAAAAATGTTAGAACCCCAAAGCCACCCTCCCCCTCCCTCAGCAAAAGCATCAGCTCCCCACCACCCAACATACAAGCAATAGCAAAGCCCCCAAAGAGACCACAATCTCGGGTCCACCAGAAACCACTGTTCATCCCAACAGTTCAACATGACACAGGTTTATCTTTTAGGATATGAGAGGTCAGATAAAGAGTCTGATAAGAGTCGGATTGAGCTCTATCCACTGCCTCAGAAAACATTTAACATAATCAAGGACCCCTACTGCCCTAGTCATTCTCTCTTCTCTCCTCTCTCCCACTGGGTAGAGTAGGGATCTGTCCTTAAGTTGGATCCTTTCCTGAGGCAGCAGGAAGTGTAGACAGTGGAGGGAAGGATGGTTTCTTTGATGAACTGGGCTGTATTCATAATTCTGAAATTTCTTGTGGTCTTGGGCAGAGATGTTGTCATACCTAGCTGTGGTGCATCTGGTTAGGATGTCTTCTACGCTGCATCCAAAAAAAAATTGGCAGGAGTCAGAATCAGAAACAGGTTTATTGGCGTTGACAGCAGTTGTGGATTTTCTTGTCTCTGGCAGCGGAGCAGTGCGGGGATAAAAAGTACATAATGTGAAACAGGAATAGCGAGGTAGCGTTCATGGATTCATGGACCATTCAGTAACCTGATGGAAGAGAGGAAGAAGCTGTTCCTGAAACACTGTGTGTTCCTGTACCTACTCCCTGATACTATTAATGAGAGGAGGGAATATTCAGAGTGCTGAGGGTACCTTCCTGAGGCACTGTCTTTGAAAAATGTCCTCATAATGAGGAAGCTTGTGTCTGTGATGGAAATGGTTGAGACTACAATCCTCGTACGATCCTGCGCCGTAGCCCCTCCCTACCAGATGGTGATGCAACCAATTGCAATGCTCTGCAAGGTCCAACTGTTTGAAGGACTGGAAGGGCCTATTCCTCACTGTATGTCCATACAAAAAAAAATTCAAGTTACCTCTTCCATATCCCCAGCTGTTCTGGCAAGGTAGGCTAGTCCGGAAGATCAGACTACATGGGATCCAGAGGGAATTGGGCAAGGCAGTTGGATACAAAGTTGGCTGGGTAGTATGAATTTGAGGGTGATGGTGGAGGTTGGAAGCCTATGGCCAGCAGTGTGCTGCAGGAATTGGTGCTGGGTCCACTGTCATTCATCATCTATATGAGTGATGGGGAAAATAGTTGGCAGGGTTAGGAAGTTAGTGGATGACATCAAAATTGGAGGTACAACGGACGGTGAAGACGGAAAAGCGCAGCAGGATCTAGAACAACTGGGAAAATAGGCCAAAGATGGCAGCCGGGATTTAATTCAGAGAAGTGTGAAGTGTTGGTAAATTAAACAGGGCAGGTCTTACGCAGTTAATGCCAAGTCCTGAAGGTTGTTGGAGAACAGAGAGATGTTGCAGTACAAGTAAAAAAGTTCACTAAAGTGGCAATACAGGTAGATAATCTGATGAAAAGGCATATAGCATGCTTACCTATGTCAGACAGTGCACTGAGTACAAGAGTTGGGATATCATGAGGGGTATGGAGAAGGTAAAACCAAGCAGGCCTTTTCAGCTGAGGGTGGGTGGGACTACAACTAGAGGTCATGGGTGAAAGTTATAAAGTTTACGGGGAACATGAGGGAAGCCTTCACTCAGAGTGTCGTGAGAGTGTGGAACGAACTGCCAACGCAAGTGGTACATGTGAGTTCAATTTCACCATTTAACAGAAGCTTGAATAGTACAAGGATATTAGGGGTATGGAGCGCTATGGTCCTGGTGCAGGCCAATGACAGTAGGTAGTTTAAATGGGTTGGAATGGACTAGATGGGCCAAAGGGCCTGTTTCTGTGCTGCACTTGGAATACTACCTAATTTACTTGGAGATACAGCACAGTAATAGGCCTTCCGGCCCAATGAGCCTGTGCTACCTAATTACACCAATTAACCTACTAACCCATACGTCTTTGGAACATGGGAGGAAACAAAGCACCCAAGGGAAACCCTTGTGGTCATGGAGAGAGCGTACAAACCCCTGACAGATAGCGGTAGGATTTGAAGCTGGGTCACTTCTGCTCTGCTCCTATGCCACCCTTAGCTTTTCCGTAGGATCTCAGGGCAATGATATTGCATGCAGTTCCAGTCACCTAACTAGAGAAGGATGCTATTACTCTGGAAATGGTGCAGAAAGGACGATACCAGCACTGCGGGGCTGAGTGATAAAGGAGCTAATGGGTAGGCTGGGGCTGCTTTTCCATAAATGTCAGAAACTGAGTGACTTCGTAGAGGTTTATAAAATTTTAAGAGTCACAGATAAATTGAATGGTCACAGTCTTTTTCTTCAGAAGTGGGGAGTCCAACACCAGGGAGTGAGGGGGAAAGATTTAAAAGGGACCAAAGGGAAAACTTTCTCACACTGAGGGTGGTGGGTATATGGAACAGACTGCTAGAGGGAATGGTTACAGGAGAATTGGACAGATGTGTGGATAGGAGCGACATGGAGGAGGAGGGCCAAATATAGCAAAATGGAATTGGCTCAGGTAGTCCTGGTGTCCTGGTGTCCAACCATTTTAATTCCAATCCCCATTCCTATTCAGACATGTTGGTTCATGGCCTCCTCTATTGCCACAACAAGGCCACTCTCTGACTGGAGGAGCAACACCTCATTCCCCATCTGGGTAGCACCCTACTCGATGGTATGATCAATGATTTTTTTTAAACTTCCCCCCCCCCCCCATTCCTTCTTCTTCTGTTCCCTAGTAAGGCTCCCTTCTTAACTCTTTTTTCTCCTCACCTGGCTATCTCCTCCTCTATTAGATTCCTTCTTCTTCAGCCCTTTACATTTTCCACCTATCACATCCCAGCTTCTCACTTCATACCCCGCCTCCTCCACCCACCGGGTTTCACCAATCGTCTTCTGGCTTGTCTTTCTTCTCTCCAACTCCCTTCCCCAACTTTCTCATTCTGGCTCCTCCCCCCTTCTTTTTCAGTTCTGATGAAGGGCCTTAACCTGAAACATCAACTATTTATTTCTGTCATGAATGCTGCCTGAACTGCTCAGTCCCTCCAGCATGTTGTGTGTGTTACTGGTGAAATTTGTTCTTTTGCAACACCGGTACAGGGCAATACATAAAAGCAGCTATAAAACAAGAGAAAAACTACAGATTCCGGAAATCCGAGCAACACACTCAAAATGCTGAAGGAGCTCAGCAGGCCAGGGAGCATCTATGGGAAAAAGTACAGTTGACGTTTCGAGCCGAGATCCTTCAGCAGGAGTAGGTTGTTTCATTGTCAGTTCAGGAAGCTGATGGTAGAGGGGAAGACACTGTTCCTAAAATGTTGAAAGGGGTCTTCAGGTTCCTGTATCTCCTATTTGATGGTAGTAATAAGAAGAGAGCGTGTAGCAGGGGTCCTTTATGATGTTGTACGTCTCTTTGACTCTAACAACCCAAAACAGGTTGCTTGCTCTGAAAATATGTTAATAGGCAACAAAATGCAATCTAGCATTGGAGCAGGGAATGGCTTCCCAACGAGCAATTTATAATAAATCAGTACATACTAACTAGGTATTTATAAAACGAAAGACTGACATACAGTCTAAGCAGTGTTTTGAGAGAATTCAGTGTGATTACAGAGTGGTTGCACTGGGACATTAATCAACTGTACACAGAAGAGGCAGAGTATTTTGTCAATGACAATAACCATTGAGTAAAGTGCTTTCACTTGATTCAGTTTATCTGTTTGTACCGGTGCTTTTGAGTCCAAGTGTACTCGTCTGCAATTATGATAGTAACTACAATGATTCACATAGAAAATTACTCTCCTGAACTGATTAATCTACTTCCCTTGAAGTCCCTGCATTTTACTAAGTAAATGCTCTTCCATTCATTTCCATTGAACACTTGGCCTCCACATGACAATGACCTTTATGGTTGCTGCTTTTGTCAGTGGCGTTTGAAGTCCATTCACGTAGTGCACTCTCAGATAGAAGATTAACAATGTCTGTACTTATCTTTGTGAATTCTAAACTATTCTCATCTAAACTGGTCAATTGAAGATACATTAATCCTCAGAATCTCTCTCTCTATCTCTCTCTTTATTTCTCTCTATCTCTAGCTCTTTCTCTTTATTTCTACCTCTCTCTCTACTTCATCTCTCTATATCAATCTTTCTCTAATTCTCTCCATCTCTCTCTATTTCTACCACCTTCTCTACTCCATCTCTCTATCTCTAGGTCTCTCCATCTCTATCTTTCTCTCTCTATCCCTCTCTCTATTTTACTCTCACTCCCTCTCCCTCCTTCCTTCCCTCTCCCCCTCTTTTTCTCTCTCAAGCTCTCAAACAGACCTGAAGGAGCTGTGTGAAAGACACACCTGAGCCATTAGTAGCAAAAGTCTATTCCTTCCTGCAGTCTCCTGTGGTTGGAGGTGACAGATTTTTGGCAGTTTGGCAGTCCCTGATTTTCAGACAATGATGTAATCAGAAGCACTATTCTTATAATACAACAGTAACAAAACAATGAGTCATAAAAGGCAATGTGAAGAACATTTCCCCTGGTTGGCATGCATTTGAAACACGGCAGTGGAATCAGCACAACACAAGTAGGGATGTTTCGTAGTGGCATGGTAGCATAGCATTCAATGTAATGCTTTACACCCGGGTTCAATTCCCACCTATGCTGGAAAGCAGTATGTACGTTCTCCCCGTGACTGTGTGGGTTTCCTCCAGGCGCTCCAGTTTCCTCCCACCTTCCAAAGTCATACGGGTTAGTAAGTCCATTGGTCACATGGGTGTATTTGGCAATGAGGCCTTCTTGGGCCAAAGGGGTCTGTTACTGTGCTATAGCTCTAATAAAAATAAATAAATAATTATGTCCTTCTTCCTGCAGCTGAGGCCATTATAATTTCACTAGATTTCTGAAATGGTCTCAAACATTGGAAATGGACCCCAAACACACTGAATAGTTAGTCACTGTGAATGCTTGACATAGGTGAGTGAACAGGGGGGTGGAGTAGAAGGAGGCATATCAGGGGAATGGGTTTGATCTGAGAGCCAGCACAGACCAGAGAGCCAAATACCTTCCTTCTATATCATAAGAAGATGAGAGTTCCTGTAATCGCTGAATTTCGCACCCTATTGGATTGCTGCCTTTGTTAGATGTCTTGAGCTCCTTGACTACACAAAACTAGAGAGCAAGGAGCTCTCAGCCCGAAATGTCGACTCATTATTCCTTTCCATAAATGCTGCCCGATTTCTTCCAGTAACTTTTTTGTGTCTGCGTGTGTTACTAGGGAGCGTACACCACTGGTGGAACTCACCAAACCTCCAACTGTGGATGCAAGTGGACAGGAAATTAGATGTGCAGATTTTTCCATTTACATTTCCTGATTTCACCCATGGTGAAAGGGAGGAACTGTGTTTTTTAAAAAAAATCATTTGTTCGTTTTTATTCTGATACCCTCTTTCTGCATTAAAACACCTAAAGGAATTAAAGACCTGAAAAAGTATTTGTTGTCCTAAGTGTGTATTTTCCCCAGGCTACAAAAAAAGAAAAATGGAGGAATGTGTGAGAGGGAAGGGTTAGATTAACCGTTAAAAGGTCAGCAGACCATGATGGGCCAAAGGGCCTGTTCTGTGTTATAGTGTTCTAAGTTTTGTGTAAACAAGCAGAGTGCAGACTACTACTTATAATTTAGTGGAACACCACTTAAGAGATTTGTTTTTTTGTAAACTGACATAACATTGATGTCAGCCAATTGTGTGTCAATGGGGCTTTGTGAATTGGACTACATTAAACTAAGCAGAGACACCTTCAGCTAAATTATTTTCTACAGATCAAGGAAGGTTCCAAATCTGACATGGGCACAAGAGACTGCAGATGTTGGAATGTGAAGTGATAAAGCAGATGTTAGGGGAATTTAGCAGGTCAAGCAGCATCTGGACATGGGAAAGGCCAGTCAACATTTTGGTCCAGATGAAGAACCTAGACCCAAAGTGTGACATCCCATTTCCCTCCACACATACTGCCTGCTCTGAAAAGATTGTCCAGCATTTCTTTTTGCTCTAGATTCTAAACCAGAATTAAACACATCAAGTATGCTCACAGGCATATTTGCTCAGTCAGTCAATAATTGGGATTCCCTCCCCCCACATCCTCCCCCCCTGACCTTTTAATTTTGGTGTCTTTCCCCTTTCCTGTCAGAAGGGTCTCAGGCCAGAACATCAACTCTTTGTTCATTTCCTGACCTGACCTGCTGAGTTTTGTGTGTCCAGTCACAAGCAAGAGAGAATCTGCAGTTGCTGGGAAACTGAGTGACGCACACAAAATGCTGCAGGAACTCAGCAGGCCAGGCAGCATCTATGGAAAAGAGTAAACAGTTGATGTTTCAGGCCAAAACCCTTCGGCAGGACTGGAGAAAAACTGCTGAGGAGTAGATTCAAAAGGTGGTGGCGGGGAGAGAGAGAGACACCAGGTGATAGGTGAAACCTGAAGTGGGAGGGATGAAGTAAAGAGCCGGGAAGTTAATTGGTGAAAGAGACAGAAGGCAATGGAAGAAAGAAAAGGGGGGGGGGGGCAGACGAGCCCCAGAGGGAGGCAATGGGCAGGCAAGAAAATACATTGAGGGAGGGCAAAGGGGATGGGAAGTGGTGGAGGGTAGGGGGCATTACTGGAAGTTTGAGAAATCAATGTTCATGCCATCAGTTTGGCTGCTACTCAAACAGAATATAAGATGTTGTTCCACCAACCTAAATGTGGCCTCATCATGACAGTGGAGGAGGTCATGGATAGAAATATCAGAATGGGAATGGGAAGTGGAATTAAAATGGGCGTGTTGCTTTGGACTTCCAGCATCAGCAGACTTTCTAGTGTTAATAATTGGGACGTTTACTGCACCTAAAGAGTTGGTCCTCACAGAACTAATTTTAGGTGTCTGGAGTCTAACTAAAATGTTTGAATATTCAGTGATAGCTAGGACGTGTTCCTATTGTGAAAAATGTAATTCAATAGATGTTATTGTAACTATTGAAATTGTGCTCAATCACCTGTTGTTATTTTTGTTCTTAAGAGTATCAAAGCTTGATATATTTGAGTTCAGAGAGCACCTCCTGAAAAAAAGACCTTTTATATCTCAATGTCCAGTCTCCACTTGGCTCAGTCACAGTCACAACACATCCCATGTCCATATTAATTGACTTCCAATAACACTGTTATGGAGCGTTGACCAACAAGGTCATTCAGCACAAATTATTCAATCAAGCAAACCTGTAATAGTCCATTTAAAACTGTGCAGCACACTAACCCTGCCTGACTGTTTTGAAATTGAAAGACTGGAAACCACCAGTAAGGGCTGAAGAGTCGATAACATCGACACCATATTCACTTTGACTTCTCCGATACAGCGTGATGCCCACCACAAGCATAGTGACTGCGATCACTGCGGCCCCGAGCCCGGAGTATAATGCCACATCACTGTTGATCTCGATACCTGGGCAAGAAGACAAAAGAATTAGATGAAAAATTGTAGTTGTTAGCCTCTATTCTTGCTGATTCACATCTGAGTGCTCTGGGCAGCACAAGTGGCACAGCTGTCTCACAGTGCTGAAGACACAAAGTCCAAAATTCAAAGTAAGTTCAACATAGATCTATTACACTGGACAACAAAGATTTTGCTTCTAAATACTTTTGGGTGTATCTTATGGATTTTGTGCTACTGATCATGAAAATCGCCATGAAATTTCCCTATCACGCACTATTTTTTTGAAATCCCCTGTATTTTTAATTTCAATGCATAATATAAGTTAGAATCACAGATGCCAAGATTAAAGAAGGCATTTTTGTTGGTCCACGAATCAACCAGGTCATCAATGACAGGGAATTTGAAGAACCTCTATTGGGACCAGAGAAAATTGCATGGAAAGCATTCAAGATATTGTTGAAAATTTTCTTGGCGACTACAGAGTACCAAACTACATTCTGCTGGTTGACAACATGCTTCAAAGATACAAAACCATGAAGTGCAACATGTCACTAAGGATTTATATTATACATTCCCATTTAGAATTCTTCCCTGCAAACCTTGGCCTCTGTCAGTGACGAGCACGGTGAAAGGTTTCACTAAGACATTGCAGTCATTGAGAAATAGTATCGGGGCAAATGGAATCCATCAATGCTTGCTGATTATTGTTGGACGCTTAAGCAAGAAGCTGCAGATAGTGAGTTCAAACAAAAATCATTAACGGAACATTTTTAGATTAGTTGAACTATTGCAAAGCATCAGCACCATTATGCAATGAACACATTATATTCAATAAAAAATAATTTCTTGTTTCTCCAGATTCCTATGTGATACACATAGTCTAAAATTATATTTGTGTTCAGCTTCAAGCGGTCTTTCATAAACAAAAAAAAAAATTCTGAGTAAGCAACCTAAAAAAATCTGATGTCGAGTGTTATCCAAGTACAGTGTGCACATGTTACTGCACATTGAGAGTCATTCTCATGCAGACATTTATAGCCAAAAAAATAAATAGAATTTTATAAAAACTATATATAAACAAAGACTGACAAAAAACCAATGTGCAAGAGAAGACAAATGGTGAAAATAAAAATAATTCTGAGAATGTGAGTTGTAAAGAGTCCTTGAAACCCCTCAAATTGATCCAGGTTCAATTCCAACCTCTGGTACTGCAAGGAGCTGGTACATTCTCCCTCTGATTGCCTGGTTTCCTCTCTTATCCCAAAGCTGCAAAGATCAATAGGTTAGTTAACCTTTGAATTACTCCCTGTGTCAGTTTGGGAGAATCTGGGCAAGAGAATATGGGATTGCAGTGGGATTTGTGACGGTCACCACAGATTCAGTCAGCTATATCTCTCTGTGACTCCATATCTCTCTGAGATGTCTTGGGTCTTTTGAAAATGAAGGCATCAATTTTTCCCTCATATTTTTAAGCAACAAGGAAAATGCCAGGTTCTCATTCGCAGTAAGATGAACAGTATCATGGGGTGGAAAGAGATACAATTTCATCCCAGCACTTACATCTCTCTGGACTGTTGTGTGGAAAAAGAAAAAGGTTTGTACTCCTCCTCTCCCCTCCTCATTCCTTCACTTCGGTCCAAAGTACTGTAAGTCAACAAAAGATTTTTGCAGTGTCTCCATGGTTAACCTCTGCTCAGCAAGCTCCCAGAATTGATCTGCAACATCATAATGAGCAGATAATCTATCATAGAGTTCAATAGTCTAGTATTTGACTAGTGGACAAATATTGGCCAGGACACTGAGGCGAACTCATCTTGCAAATTGTCTCAAGTGATTGCTTACACTCCATTTGTGAGGTGTCTTGCTTTAACAGTGCTGTCACCCAGGTGTTGTCAATCTAGATTGTAGGCTTCTGGGGTAATTACCCAACTAGAGACTGACTTTGACTTTGATGTGAGAGACTCAGATTAATGACACAATCCTGATGCCGGAAACCATGTTTTTAAAATAATGTCTTTTATAAAATTTGTACTTTTTAACAAACTCGTGTTTTTTACACTCACTGGCAGAAAGCAGTATAGCAGTTAAACTAACAATTTATTACCTTTCTCATTTTCCATTCTCTAAATATTAGCACATTACCCATGTAATGTAACTAGTTCAATTACATAGTAATTAATTCATTCCTATCTAATGAAGTTCTTTATCTTATCAAGTCAAGTCAAGTCAACTTTTATTGTCATTTCGACCATAACTGCTGGTACAGTACATAGTAAAAATGAGACAATGTTTTTCAGGACCATGGTTTACATGACACAGTTCAAAAACTAGACTGAACTATGTAATAAAAAAAAACACAGAGAAAGCTACGCTAGACTACAGACCTACACTGGACTGCATAAAGTGCACAAAAAAAAACAGTACCGGCATTACAATAAATAATAATAAAGAGGACAGTATATAATATAAATTATATGATATATTACTTTATTTTCCTGTTCATGTCTTCAAGGGAAAAAATCTCGAGGTACCATATGGTAACGTACTGTATGAGGGTCGATTTTTTCTATAAAAGCGATGGATTTTTCAGAGATGCCATCTTGGCTTCCTTTGTCTTAGCATCACTTCTCAGCCCTTTCTTTAGTTTACATAGTATTTTTTATGCTTGTTTGTACTGTAAAACAAACTGAAATCTTGGAATTAAGAAAACTTGTCATCCCTCACTCCCGGAAAGACCCTAACGACAAGAAAATGGACGGCGATCCAAACCTGTCATTTCTATTGGTGGCATCATGCAGCATGTAGGCTGCTTAAGACTTAATAGATGGGCCTTGAATGGAACAGGTTAGACACGAAGAAGCCCAGTTACACTCTGAGACCATTTTATTAGGTACACCTGTACACCTGCTCATTAATGCAAATCAGCTAATCACTTTGTAGCAGCTCAATACTTAACAGCCCACAGGCATGGTCAAGTGATTCAGACCAAACATCACAAGGGGGAAAAATGTGGTCTGAGTTAATTTGACTGTGGAATGTTTGTTGGTGACAGATACAGTGGTTTTAGTATCTCAGAAACTGCTAATCTCCTGGGGGTTTTCACACACAATAGTCTCTATTGTTTACAGAGAACCATACAAGAAACAAAAAATAAATCCTGTGAGTGACAGTTCTGTGGGGGAAAAAAATGCCTTGTTAATGAGAGGGGACAGAGGATAATAGTCAGACTGATTCAAGCTGACAAGAAGGTGACAATAACACAAGGTGGTGCGCAAAAGAGCATCTCTGAACTCACAACATGTCTAACCTCGCAGTGGATGGGCGACAGCAGCAGAAGGCCATGAATGGCCACTTTATCAGGTGCAGTGACCACCGAGTGTAATTCAGCTCTGTATAAGAGAATAAAATTCACCGCAAGAGAATATTAAAGAGGGGTAGAAGCATCTCAGTATTGGTGCAATCACAGGAATTCTGGTGCCCACTACAGCTGCCTGTACTCCAGCGTGTCACTGTTGACAGTTTGATTGCAGTCACAGCAGGATTAGCAAACATTCTTTTGTAATGAATCTCCCCATAATATCTAATGATTATATCACTTAATCCACCTGAAGACAATTAACCAGTTACAGCTGTTTAAAGGAAAATAAATGCCAGCGCATCTTACAAAGCAATAAGAACAAGATTCATTAAGTCGCAACCTGCTGTGTGTAACAAAATGAGTTATTTCTGTACAAACTCATTTAGCTCACATATTTGAATTATTTCAGTCAATGCATCATTTATGATGGGGTTATATTTATAAATACAACCAGTGCACTGCTGTTTAGGCGAATGGCTCTACATCGCTCCCAGAATGTCATCTGTTGTTTGATAAAAGTGCAGAGACCACCCTAAGCAATGGACAGTCAGCGTTGTTCAAGCTGGGAGAGAAGCAGGAAAGTCTGGCTGCAATTCATGTTCACAGCATTGTTTATTTATTTTCGTTTGCGCATTTTTCCTCCTTTTGCACATTAGTTGTTTGACAGTCTTCGTTAAGTATAATTTTGATAAATTATATGACATATTACTTTATTTTCCTGTTCATGTCTGCACGGGAAAGAATCTCGAGGTACCATATGGTAACATGTACTGTATGAGGGTCGATGGTTCTGCTGCTGTTTGTGCTTGGGGGATGGGGGGGCCTTGAGGTTCTGATATTATTATCATTCATTCTTTGGGGTTTCTTGGATGTTTCTGTGAAGAGTAAGAATTTCAGGTTGTACACTGTATACATTCTCTGATATTAAATTGAACCATCTGAACCATTTGATTTCTTATAACATCACAGGCTGCAGAAAAATTGATACGCACTTTTGTGATTTTTTGAAACACTACTGCAAAGCACTCTCTGCTGTACAGTCTAAGAAATATATAAATTGGATTCAGCTTGTTTGAAATGCAGCAGCAAGAACATTAACCAAAAGAAGAAACTCTGAGCACATTTCACTGGTTTTAGCATACTAGCCACCCGTGTCCTTTAGGATCAATTTTAAAATTCACTTAATTGAACTTAAGACTGAATAATCTAGCTCCTCCATATATTTTGGAGTCTTTCTCCCCTTAATCTTAGATCCACAAATACCGGTTTGCTTGGGGTTTCTAGAGCCAAGCACGTAAGAACTGGTGATGCAGCCTTTTGCTCGAATGCACCAAAAATCTGGAGTACTCCACTGACTGAGGTAGCCAGGTTAGTACTGCGGAACAATTTGAAATACTTCTTAAAAACTTACTTTTTTAATTTGGCCTATTTATAACAATACTTAATGCCTGTTGATGTTGATTACCTTTATCTGATTTGGTATATTAGATCAAATTTTATTCTATATGCTTGTCTTTCCTTATGATTATTAATTTTGTCTCATACTTTTATGACTATATTGACTAATCTTTATAACTAATGTAAAGCACTCTGAGCCTGCATCTTAATGTACGAAAGGTGCTAAGTAGTTATTATTATTGTTGGTAATAAATTTACTTTGACTCTGGCTTTGGGTTGCTTTCTCTCGAGTGTTGAGGGTAAACTTGATTAAAGTTCTTTTTTTAAGAAAGTGAACTTTATTGTTAATAAAAATATATTTTATAATAAACTGTTCAGTGCATTTTCAACCTTTATATTCATTGCCAATGCTTTCTGTACTGACCTCTTCCATTCGTACACATCAATAGCACTGCTGCCACTCTGGGGTGTAATACCGCTGCAATAATAATTAAGGGGCTTCCTTCCCCAACCCAGCCCCTCTCCCTTCAATAGGAGAAGAAGCCTACGCTGTGGTCCTTCACCACCGAGCCATTGTGATGGCTGCACTGAGCTTCAGCGTGTCCCTCAGCACGTACGCCCGCTGCCTGGAACGTCCCAGATGGCAGCATTCCTCCATGGATATCCCGATGCGCTGGCAGATCCAACAAGTTTCAGGCAGCCTTTCACCGAGTTGATGATCAGCCAGCGGCACCTGATGTCCGTCTCCGAGTGTGTCCCTGGGAACAGCCTGTAGGTCAGAGAGTCACGCAGCAGCTCTGGATGAACCATGACATAGGCCCTTTCACCTTTCCCAACACCCTCTTTGCAAACCCACAGTCCGCAAAGAGGTGAGCTGTTCTCTCTTCCCCACAAGTCATCCTACGGACAGATTGATAGAAGTTTATAGAATTACGAGAAGTCAGAATCTTCCTCCCGGGGTCTTAAACAAGAGGGCACAGCTTTAAGGTGAGGGGGGAAGATATAAAGTGGGTGATATGTTTCTGGAATAGGTTGTCAGGGCAAGCTGATATGATATTGGCATTCAAAAGGCTTTTCGATGGGCATATGAATATGCACTGGATTGAGCGAGATGGTTCATGTGCAGACAGAAGGGACTAATTTACAATGCTTGGTACAGACGTTACAGCTCTTCCTGTTCTGAACTAGTTAATGTCTTGGAAGGATTATGTTCTGGGTGAACAGAGTGTAGTAGTAAGTTATAAACCAGATGGTTATATAGAGATAGGTTAAGATAGATCAGATCAGAACATCAGTACTGACTATTCATCCTCATGACTACCAGACAGGTATATGGAGGAATTTAAGGTGGAGGGTTACATGGGAGGCAGGGTTTAAGGGTCAGCACAGCATTGTGGGCCGAAGGGCCTGTACTGTGCTGTATTGTTCTATGTTATATCATTATGTTCTGTGCCATATGATGTGGGCAATCATGGTCTTCTTCTCTCTATCCATGAACATGATTGTTCTCGGCATTTCTTTCTACAGAAGTGGTTTGCTATTGCCTTCTTCTTGACAGTGCCTTTACAAGACAGGTGACCCCAGCCACTGTCAATACTCTTCAGAGATTGTCTGCCTGGCATCAGTGGTCACAAAACCAAAATTTGTGATATGCACCACCTGCTCATACGACCGTCTACCACCTACTCCTATGGCTTCAAATGACCTTGATTGGGAGGCTAAGCAGGTGACCTGTGGGCTAGTGGGGGGAAGGAGTGCCTTGCACCTCCTTTGGTAGTGACTTATCTCCACCCTGCCACTGCACTGACCATTAGGAATGCATTTTATAGATTTTGAGATGAAAAGGTCTGGGTTGATCCTAAGCCTTCTATTGTATGTCACTTTAATTCTTAAGCCCACTGCTATTTTGATCTGTTTGAATTCAATCTTTACCACTACTATAGGAAGGTCCAATGTACTCTTGAAGAGGGTTATGTTACTTTCATCCAGGTCTTTTGCAACTTTCTGGTGTGAACGTTGAGTTTTCTAGCTTCACAGAAACAACTTGCTCATCATTTCCCATTATGAATCATGTCTCTTTCTCAAGATGTTTTCCTAATGTCAGTAAAGAGTCAATATTGTGGGACGAGATCCTTCATCAGGATCAGAGTCTCATCATGAAACTTTGACCCCTTACTCCTTTCCATAGAAGCTTCTGAGCTCCTCCAACATTTTGGGTGAGTTCCTCTGGATTTCCAGCACCTTTAGAATCTGTAGAGATTTTGTCCCAAAGATCAGTACTCAATTCCCTTATTAACCTGAACCAATTTCCATTTAATCTTTTACCTTTCACCTAGCAGACACAGGAGCCTGTAAATGCACACTCATTGCTTTAAGAACAACTTCTTCATTACCACCACCATATTTTTGAATGGCCCACGAACCCATGAACACTACCTCAACATCTTGCTTATTTTGCACTATTTATTTACTTCTTTATATGTCCTTATTGTAATTTATAGTATATTTTATGCATTGCCCTGTACTGCTACCACCAAACAAATTCCACAACATACACTCAGTGGCTGCTTTATTATGTAACACCTGTAGATAATAAAGTGGCCATTGTGTGTATGTTTATGGTCTTCTGCTGCTGTAGCCCATCTCCTTCTATGTTCCATGTGCTGTGCATTCAGAGATGCTCCTCTGCATACCACTGTTGTTAAGTGTGGTTATCTGAGTTACTGTCAGTTTGCTGCCAGCTTGAAATATCCTGGCTATTTTCCTCTGACCTCTCTCATTAAGAAGACATTTTCAGCTGCAGAACTTCTGTTTACTGGAGGTTTATTGTTTTCTGCACCATTCCCTGTAAAATCCAGAGACTGTTGCATGAAAATCCCAGGAGATCAGCTGCGTCTAAGATACCCAAACTGCCTTGCCTGGCACCAACAGTCACTTCCATCACATTTCTTCCCCTTTCTGTTGTTTGATCTGAACAACCAACTGAACCTTTTGACTATGTCAGCACGCTTTTACGACTGAGTTGCTGCCACATAGTTGGCTGATTAGGTATTTGCATTAACGAGCAGGTGTACAGTTATAGCTGATACAGTGTACGTCAATGAGAATATACTTGATTCTGATTCACACTTCATCTTTGTCGAAAGCTGTAACCACTCCACTCATTCCCCCCCCCACCCCGTTCTGTCGAAATGCCCCTGACCCAAAGAGATGACTGGCAGTTCAAAATTGCTTCAGAGCAGTAAGATGAAAGATTAAAGCCGTCTACATGGACCAGATAAGTTTGATCCAGAGGTTTTAAGGATCAAAGAGCGAAGACAAGCAGTGGAGTTTAGGGAAGGAACTACAGATCTTGAGGGCACGGTAGCTGAAGACACAGCTGCCAAGGATTACATAGACAGGGAGAGATAAGATCACAGGGGGAGGGTGTTGTAATGTATCCAACAGGGTCTAGTAAGTTTGATGTTAACCACAGGAACTTCAAGCAAGTAAACTTACTCCAACTTATTTATTCTAGCTATTCAAAAGTGCTGCACCTCATGATTTTTTCACCCTTGGCAAAATGCTTGCAAATTCACTTTGAAATCTCCCTGATACAATCACATATTTTTGTGATGCGGCGACCGTGTTTGGATACGAGCGCTGCAGCTGTGGACCCGGTGATGGTTTGTGCGGTTTTAGCGTGATGGTGCTCTTCTTATGTTCAGTCACAACCGCTCGCTTTGTTCGCTCAGCCAAAAGGTACCGTGGATGTTTCCTTAACCCGAGTTACTGCCCGCCCTTTCATATTCTGTGATCGCTACACAGGTTGGACTATTTTGAATCCCCAGGAACAAAGGGACAAAAAGGAGTGGGAGTAATCACAAGCTTCTCAATCCTCTCCTATTCAATACGAACCTGGCTAGTCTATGCTGGTTTCAACTTAACCTCCTGTGTCAGTTCCCCATGACCCTCACTTCCTCAGCCTTCCAAACATTTACCTATCTCCACCTTGAATATATCCAAATGATCTGGCCTCAACCGTTTCTGGGTTGGATAATCGTATCAGATCAGACAGGGCACCGTGGTAATGTAGTGGTTAATGCAACGCTATGGCAGGTCAGGGCTTTCTGGAGCTTAGGGTTGAACTGGTGCTGTTCTGTAAGGATCCTCTGTACATCCCTCCTGTGGAATGTATGGGTTTTCCCGAGGAGTTCCGGTTTCCTCCCACAGTCCAAAGCCGTACCAGGTAGGTAATTGGCCATTGTAAATTGTCTCGTGGTTAGGTTAGGGTTAATTGGGGTTGTGGGGTCGCTGGGGTGGTGTGGCTTGAAGACCGGAAAGGGCAAGTCCACACTGTATCGTTAAATAAAAAAACTAGAAGAATAACAATTCCCTCTCCTTGTTCTAAACTCTAAAGATTATAGAACCAAATTCCCTAGCTTCTTTTAATAGGATGTAAACCCTGGTTAAGACTTTTACTGCTAAGCTGTAGTATTTCATTTTAGCAGTTCCGAAAGAACAGTCCCCTCTGCTTTCACCTTTTGAGCTGAGATAAGGGACTTTGTTGCTCAGCTTAGGAATGTGGTGTCAGCCAATCAGGATGGTGGAACTGGGAGAAGGTTCTGGAGAACACTGGTGTGGGTGGAGGTCTTTGTTGGCAGGAGTTGGGAGAAGACAGGAGGGAAGGTGGCTGAGGAGGCCATCCCTGTTACACAAGGTGCTTTGTGCAGATGAATGGCTTCAAGGAGGAAGGACCAACACGCCCGTGCGAGAGCCTGTTTATTCAAGATGGATTTCGAGTGATATTCGGAGACAGTGTGTGTCTCAAAGACAATGGGTTCTGGAAGAGTGGAGCTCCACTGTGTGCATGTGACTGTTTAAGGATAATGGGCCCTTTTTGGTTTTTTCCTTTCTGTCCTTTAATAACTGGTTGCTTAAGTTAACATTCTTAAATCTACTTCTTTATAATTGTATGCAGTGTAAGATCTGTTATTTCTTGCTGACGGGCGATTGTTGGGGGCAGTAAATCACACGGCATTCACGCAAACCGGGGTTCAGGTGGGTGTGACATCCCAACCTTACAGATTTGGCAGGACCAAAGTCGTATACACCCTAGACGTACAAAGCCTGATAAAGGTGGGTTTCTTGCCGCAGAGTCCAGTGGCTGTTAGCGAGGGCTAATGAGCTGCATTTCCAGAGATGCCCAGTAGAAAGGGGTTTCAAGGATAACCCTCTTCTTCCAGTAATTGAATTTCCTTTGGACTGCCTCCAAATTTACTATATCCTTTTCTTAGTTGGGGAGACCAAAATCATATTCTGTGTTTTAAGTGTGGCCTCACCAGCACCCTCGACAACTGTAGCAAGATCTCCTTTTTCTTAACCTCCAACCAAAACAAAGACCACATTTCATGCTATGTCTTGTCTCTACGCTTCCCCTAACAAAAACATAAAGATGTTGCCTGGGGTGGAACATTTCAGAAGAAGCTGAGGTGCAGGCTCCATTTTCCTGCAATCAGGAATGTACGAAGAAAATCTGACTGAAATATTCAAAATTATGAAGGGCATGGATAAGGGCAATGGTAAGAGATATTTCTCCTTAATAGAAGCGTTTTTAACCAGAGTTAAAAAGTTTAACTTCGGGGACACTAGATTTTAGAGGGGAAATAACAAAGAGTTTTTTTTCCAACCAAGAGAGCAGTTGAAATCTGGAATGTGCCCTTGGCAAGAATGGTGAATGCAGCAAGTCTTGCAACATCAAAGGAGCATTTAGATGAGCCTTTGAATGCTATGGCATTAAAGCTATGGACCAAATTCCAGGCTGTGTCTGGCTTATGTAAGGGTTCTGTTCCTGAGAGATGTCCCTATGCAATTTCTGCATAAGTCAGGAACGTTGATTTTCTGTGGCTACCCATTTTACACCGCTCTACGTGCACTACCTGTAGTTCTTTCATACCATGAAATATTCACCCTAGCAGCGCCAATAATCATTTTGATAGATTATATATTCTGTCTTGTCATTAATGAATATCATGAAACATTTCATTGTTACTTTTATTGTATTTTCAGTTTTTCTCCGCTCAAGCTGGTAAACCCTGAGTTACGGGCAGAGCCAAACACACTCATTTCTCAATTGCTAGGAACTTTCGGACTATTCTAGTGCGGTTTTGTATTGTGGCTTTCTGAAGACTTACACAGATGATACTGTGTAGCTCAAATTATTTAATGCCATTGTATAGTGCCTTTGAGATGACACCTGTACTATCAGCATAATGTATGCCCTGTTCATGTTCCATAGTCTTCCAATTTCCTCTTTTAATTCAGCATATTTCTGGTGTTTTTCACAGTGATTTCTGTAAGTCATGTGCGTTTGGAATATTTGCTATATCTATTAAGTTGTTCTTGCTTGTTTATACTATATAATTATACCTGGATGGTTATACGGATTGTCCTTCTGTTATAACGGGGTTTTTTTCTCAGCACAGGCTGGTTTACACTGTGGTAAGGGCATAGCCAAGCATGCTCGCTGGCAATGACTGGACTACTCTAGTGGTGCTTAGTACTGTGGCTTTCTGAAGATTTACATACAGTAGATATTACTGTGTAGTCCTAATTGTTTAATACTATTTTGTAGTGCCTTTGGGGTGACACCCAGTCACAGATATTACTATTAGGACAATGCATGCCCTGTTCATGTTCCAAAGTCTATTAATTTCCTGTTTTAATTTAGCATATTTCTGGTGTTTTTGTCACGTATTGATTTCTGTAAGTTATCTCTGTTTGGAATGGTTATATCTATTAAGTAAGTTGTTCTTTCTTGTTTATCCTGTATTATATTATCCAGGTGGTTATTATGGATTGTCCTATCTGTAATAGCTGACCGGTCGTAATATAATTTGTGGTATTCTGACTCAAAAACTGGATCAGGCTTGTATTTATAGTAAGGCACGATTTCACTTCTGAGTTTGTATTTTAAAGCAAGATTTTGATGAATGATGTTTGCCGCTCGATTGTGCCTGTGTAAGTAATCAGATTGTGTTAAACTGCTATTATTATTACTATTACTGTTATTACTATCTTGAAAAATTCTTTAAAAATCTATGAGTAAATCTGCATGCAGTTGTCTTTCCATAACCTGGGCAGTCCCTTTATTGGTCAATGACATTAGTGTAGGTATGTATTTGATGGCTGGCATGGACACAGTAGGCCAAATGGCCTTTCTCCATGCTCTGGGACTCTATGCCTTTATGATTTACCTCACACTTCTTTCTTAATGTTACAGAAAAGAAAAAAATGTATTTAATTTCATGCTCCTCGGCATCTAAAGCAACTCTCTTATTCTCTATCCTTGCCTGCTGTGACCTCATGCCTCTATTGGGTAGCCCCACAGGGAAAAATGGTAGAAGCTATCTAAATCCTCAGCAGTCAGGAGATGGGGAAAGGTGTTGATTTTCTCAAGGCAAGAGGTGAATTTATTCAGATCCACAGTTATCTGCATAAACTAAAATTTACACTGTGATACCTCATGTCTTTGAATTGAATTATTAAGTTTGCTATTTGAACCGATATGTTAATTCTTCTGTTAAATACTAGATACATGTGACATGAACACTTTCCATTGCTGAGTCTGCTTTCTGGATTTTAATTCCTTATCTTGCCAAGGTTTGTTGTGAGGACATTGGTCAAAGAACCTTGAATGCATGAGCAAGTAGTCCACAATGGATCCTTTCTAAGACTAGGAACAGCAGCACTTTGAGAATTTAAGCTCCTGCTGCACAATATTACACTGTCTTTGTTATTCCTCTCCATGCCTTCTGACGCATCAGGTGGCAACTTCACGGTTTCCTTCGCATCTTGTCTGTTTTTTACAAGGTCGAGTCGCTAGCTCGACATTCAACCCAGTGTGAATTGAAAGTATTCGAGGAGTCGGCAAAATTTGAACCCAGGACCACTGGCCTCGAAGTCCAGATCTGATTCTACTACACCAATGGCCAGCTTACAATATTACATGCCAGGTGTGTTTTTAAGGCAATTGTGTGTGAATATTAATTTTAATGGGTAGAAAGCTCCTTCGATATCCTTATTCCAGTTTGTAATATGCGATTTGGAAGTCAAGCTGATCGTTGCTTTTGCAGCCCATTCCCAAGTTTTTCCATAAAGAAGCCGGGGCTGCTTTGCAAAATGAAACGACGTCAAGAAAGAGAAGTCTTTTTCACTTGAAGAGAAAACCTGTTGTAATTGCTGGCTGTGATAAAATGTTTGTGAGACTTGGTTTCATCAGGCTTACGGGCAAGGTATCTACAAATTGCAAAGGCTGACGCCCGCTCCTAAGGCATGGAGGTGAATTCTCAAGCAGTTGAGGTGTACAGAGTAGAGCGCATTAAAATATGAAAGGCATACAAAATGATCTGGTCTATGCCTCATTATAAAGTGATCGGAGATGTCCTTCTACATAGCCAGCACAACAGAGACTCGTTGTTGTCATAGCTGATTCTTAAGCTTCAGAAGAATAACTTACAATGCCCTGCTAGTTCGGAAAGAAGGCAACTGAGAGCAGAATGGCAGAAGACATTAAAATAGCTGGAGGCGATAGAGAGGCTGTTAACTTTTTCCAGGTTCATTAAGCTACGAAAGCCCGCAGAAACTGCCTCCTCTGAATTTTTTTGCCTAAGTTTTCTAAATAATTAAAATTGGAATCATTATGCATACTCACTTTGAGGTTGCACCTCCTGCACTGGTGGCTGGTCTGTTAAGAATAACAGGAAAGAAAAACAATTAGTATTAATGTAAAATCCAAAGTGCAAATGCTTTTCATTCTAGTTGTGATTTACAATGCTTTTCTCTGTCATTGCTAGCGTTGGCAGATGGGGCAGGTCAAGTGTGGGCTGCTAAGCCTCCCAGTAGCTCCAAACGTGTGCCAGATCAGTTGGCAGCAGGCACTTCTCCATGGAGTGTGATTGACAGTGTTCATATTTCCCCTGTGGTCTCGCCCAGCAGTCAGTGAATAGGAGCTGGCAGATTCATCAAAGTCAACAGGCCTGCATGTCAGCCATGTTGTGTTTCCAAACTGGAGACTGGGTTACAAGAAAATAATGTTAACCACTCCCCCACAGCTTGTTTGCATGAGTAACTTTGACTGCTTGATCAAGGATAGATTATTCATGTACCCATTGCTAGAAATAACTTTTTAAAGTTCTTTCTTGGGATGTGAGCACCACTGACAAGGCACCATTTACTGCCGGCCTGAAAGTTCCCCTTGAATTTTCTGAGTGACCCTATAAGACAGAGAGGCCATTCAGTTTATCAAGTCTACTCTGCCATTCGCTCATGACTGATTTATTTTTCTCTCTCGATCCCATTCTCCTGCCCACTCCCCATAATCTTTGATACCCAAACTAATCAAGAAGTTATCAGCCTTCACTCTAAATATACCCAATGACTTGGCCTCCATTGCTTTCTGTGGCAATGAATTCTACAGATTCACCACCCTCTGGCTAAAGAAATTCTGCCTCATCTCAATTCTAAAACAGTGTCCTTCTGTTCTGAGATAGTACCCTTTGTTCCTAGACTTGCCCAATTTGGGAAAAATGAGAGACCATAAGAGGTACAAACAGCCTAAACCTTAATAGCTGTCACATTTTTTATCCTAATTATGATCTCTCTTGTATAATTTTGTACACTTTACGTTTAATTTATGTTTTTCTTGTGAATATTTTGTCTCTCAATACTATGTACCTGTAAATAAGTTTTCCACTGTTCCTGTGAATACATTTATTTATTTTGGAGAGACAGTGTGGAATAGGCTTGTCCAGCCTTTCGAGCTGCACTACCAGCAACCCTCCAATTTAACCCTACTCCAATCCCAGGATAATTTCCAGTGACCAACTGACCTACTAACCAGTATGTCTTTGGATTATGGGAGAAAATCAGAGCACCTGGAAAAGGCCCACAGGGAGTAAGTACAGACTCCTTACAGGGGATGCTGGGATTGAACTCAAACTCCAATGCCCTGAGCTGTAATAGCGTTGCACTAACTGCTACACCATCATGTCCTTGTCCATATGACAATAAACTCGATTTAGACCTTGACTTTGATTAGGTTGGTAGACTTCACACATTTACGAAAGCTTTAAAAATCTAGCCAGCATTTATTACAAACACATCATTACATGACTCTGACTGTTGGTTTTTACAAAATCTAATTTAATTAACTGCGTTTAACTTCCCAACCATTGAAGCTGGATTTGAATTCATGTTCCTGAATCCCTCTGGATTTTTAATCCATTAAATGAAGTACAGCATAGTACCCATGAACATACAGTGAGTTTTGCTTACTGCAAGGTAGGTCCAGGCATTTTATGTTCACTTGACCTCACTATTCTGCTGCCTTTTTGGAATCCAGATATGTCCTGTGTCATATGGTCATATGTCAGCTTAGCCAATGGTGGATTAATGACCTAAATTGTTACTAATTGCTTTACTAATTGCTAACTTCTTGCATTTTGCTTTCTTTATGCTTGTTTATATGTTTGTATAATCAGCTATTTGTCTGTAAATGTTCAATAGATCGTCAGTAATTTGTGCTACAGTTAGTTCTGAACTTCTGTCCTTTCTGTTTTACAGGGAGTCCTTAGTTTTACAGAGTCAATAGGCCGAATGGTCTAATTCTACTCAGTAGACAATAGACAATAGGTGCAGAAGCAGGCCATTCAGCCCTTCTAGCCAGCTCCACCATTCACTGTGATCATGGCTGATCATACACAATCAGTATCCCATTCGTGCCTTCTCCCCATATCCCTATCTTTAAGAGCTCTATCTAACTCTTTCTTGAAAGCATCCAGAGAATTGGCCTCCACTGCCTTCTGAGGCAGAGCATTCCACATATCCATATTCTCTGGGTGAAAAAGTTTTTCCTGAACTCCATTCTAAATGGCCTACCTCTTATCCTTAAACTGTGGCCTCTGGTTCTGGACTCCCCCAACACCGGGAACACGTTTTCTGCCTCTAGTGTGTCCAATCCCTTAATAATCTTATATGTTTCAATCAGATCCCCTCTCATCCTTCTAAATTCCAGTGTATACAAGCTCAGTCGCTCCAATCTTCCAACATATAACAGTCCTGCCATCCCGGGAATTAGCCTCGTGAAGCTACTCTGCACTCCCTCAATAGCAAGAATGTCCCTTCTCAAATTTGGAGACCAAAACTGCACACAATACTCCAGGTGTGGTCTCACCAGGGCCCTGTACAACTGCAGAAGGACCTCTTTGCTCCGATACTCAACTCCCCTTGTTATGAAGGCCAACATGCCATTAGCTTTCTTCACTGCCTGCTGTACCTGCATGCTTACTTTCAGTGACTGATGTACAAGAACACCTAGATCTCGTTGTACTTCCCCTTTTCCTAAATTGACACCATTCAGATAGTAATCTGCCTTCCTGTTCTTGCCACCAAAGTGGATAACCTCACATTTATCCACATTAAGCTGCATCTGCCATGCATCAGCCCACTCGCCCAAACTTTCCAAGTCACCCTGCATTCTCATAACATCCTCCTATGTCTTATGGTCTTACCAAAGGTTGATTAGCTCTTGATAACTAAGGGTGTCAAAGTTTATGGGGAGGAAGCAGAAGAGTGGAGTTGAGATGGATAATAAATCAGCCTTGATGGAATGATGGAGAAGGTTTGATGGGCTGAATGGCTTATACTGCTCCTATGTTTTATCATCTTATCCTTATCTATACAGTTTGAACCAGTTTTCAGTATAAAGACCAACCACGAGGCAAATTCTATGTGAAAGCTAGAGTGGGTTGGAGGTAGTTATCTGCTTCTGTCTTTTTTGTTATGAATATCTAAAAGAATGGCTGTAACCACAGGATCAGTGCGTCAGTCCTGACTTCCAAAGAGTTTCTGCAGAATATTATCTCCAGATCCAACACCAGCAAGGTCAGGTAGGGGTCATGCCCATATGATAGAGAATCCTCACGGCTAATGCATGGAAAACGGGCATTTAATTTCAATGGTTTGCTTGCATCTCCCGTGAACCTCTTCTCAATCCAACACATCTATTCCTTTCTCCCTTATCCAGCCTCCCTTAAAAGTATCCTTTCTCAAATTAATTCACTGGATACGAGCATCATTGAACTCCCCCTTAACTGTGGTCTTTGTGGCCCCTTGAGAAAACTCCATCACCTCCACCACAGGTCTCGAGTCACCTGTACGGAAGACATTTTACCGTAGCTGAAGGTTCTGAGTTAGCTAGTTGGGTTGATTGATTCTTATCATGTTATTGATAAAGTTCAAAAAAGTAAATTTATTATCAGAGTGCTTATAGGTCACCGTATACAACCCTGAGATTCATTTCCTTGTGGGCATGCTCAATAAATCTATAGAATTATAACCATAACAGTATCTACGAAAGACTGCCCAACTAGGGTGATCAACCAGTGCGCAAAAGACAACAAACTGTCCAAGTACAAAAGGAAGAAGAGAGCATGTTGTGATAATGGATGCTGCTTTCCTGAATCAACATTTCATGTAAATGTGCTCAATGGTGGGGGAGGCTTTACCTGTGATAGACTGGGCCATATCCAGTACTTCTTGTACAATTTTCCCTTCAAGGGCATTGTTGTTTCTATACCAAGCTGTGATGCAGCCAGTCAATAATCTCTCCACTACACATCTATAGAAGAATATTGAGGGTTTGTAACTGTCCCTGAACCTGGTGTTGTGAGTCCTGAGGCTCCAGTACTGCCTTCCTGACAGCAACAGTGAGAAGAGAGCATGACCTGGGTGGTGGGTGAGGAGGGCCATATCATTCACTCCAATGACACTCTGTGCCAATGATTTTGACTTTCTGGCCATTGTCTTGAAGAGCCAACTAATTACTCCAAGAGGCTTCACTCTATCCCCAAAAAATGTCCAAGCTGCCTGAGAAACTTCCAGACCTGATCAACAAGGTTTTGGGTTGTATCATGGACTCACATGGCTAGAAAAGTGCCACACCCTTAGTGTGATGAGAGGCACGTTGCAGCAGGTAGTGCTGCTGCAAGTGTCCTGGCTTCAATCCCGACTCTCGCTGCTACCTGGGAGAGGTTTTCTTGTTCCGCTTGTGATGTGGGGTTTCCTCCGAATGCTTCCGTTTCCTCCTCCCTTATCCCAAAGATGTGCTTGTTGGTAAATTGACTGGCTGCAATAGATTATTCCAGGTGCGACTCGAGGCGGGAGAGCTTAACGGACTTGGGGGAGGTGAGCCGAGGGGGGGTATGTGAGTTTGGGGTGGGGGAGGTGAATCATAGGAGGGTGATTCATGGGGAGGGAAGTAGGGGGATGGAGGTGTGGGTTGGGGGGAGATAGGTTAGTGGGGAAGGTGTTTCAGATGGGAGGTAAGGGTACTCAGTTGCGAGTCAGGGGTGTTCAGGTATGGGGGAAGAGTTTTCTGGAGGAGGGGGGTGCAGACTTATTCCAGGTGTACATCAGTAGTTGGAGAATCGGGTGGTGTTGATTGGTGCGTGAGAGGAATGCTGGGTTTGCTCTGAGAGCCAGTATAGACCCAATTAGACAAACAGCCATCTGCAATATTGTAATGTGAATATGACAAGAAACGTTAAAACATGAAGTTGCCAGCTACCAGCAGGAAACGGCTGGCAAAACCCAGGCCAATGTTCAATTTCATACTTACTTGACAGAGAAAAAAAAGATGCACATCTTCATCAAAAGAGGCATCGGTGACAGAACAGACAACTCTTTTCAACTGGATAAGGAGGGTAGGAAAGGAGTAATACATAGCTTTTCTGTATATCTGTCCATAATTTAGTAAGGTGTCAGAAGAAATAAAAATAGACAGAGTTATTGCAAAAATAGGTATGTCTCACAAATAACAGCAGGGTCTTGGAGTTCTCGACAGCATCTAAATAATGATAGAGATCGGTGGATGACAGGATATACCTAGGCACCTTATATCTATTTTATAAGATTTTGAAGGAGCTTTGGGGAACGATTATCCCGGCTTCAGTCTGGTATGACAGAAGTAAGGTGAAAAAAAATCTTGCAGAAAATAACTTCTAACGATAAGGCAAATTTAGATTTAGATAAATCGAAAGCGTCACGGGAGATTGAAGCATCGAGACAGCAGGCAGGCAGTGTACAATGATGTCAAAAGACAGCCCCCTGCATATAAGCAATCACACTCTCTCTCTCTGTATCGCTCTGTCTCTCTCCCTGTTTTTATCTTTGTCTGTCTGTCTGTCTCTCTCTCTCTCCTCCTCTCTCTCTTTCTCTGTCTCTCTCTGTATCTTTCCCTGTCTTTCTATCTCTCTCTGTCTCTGTCTCTCCCTGTCTCTCTTTCTCTCTCTGTCTTTCTCTATCTGCCTCTCTCTCTCTCTCTCCCCCTCTCTGTCTCTCTCCCTGTCTCTGTCTCTCTCCCTGTCTTTATCTCTCTGTCTCTCTCCCTGTCTCTTTCTTTCTCTGTTTTTCTCTCTCTCTTTCTGTCCTTGTCTCTCTCTCTGTCTGTCTCTCTCTGTCCCTGTCTGTCTGTCTGTCTCTTTCTCTCATGAATGACAGACTGCTTGTCCTCAGGTCAGGGGAGCTTGGACAAGCGACGCGGCAGATGGTAACATCAAAACGGCAAACTGTTGGTCTCCTCTCTTGCTGTTGCAGGAATGTTATCTCTCTCTCCCTCACTAGTGAGAGAGAGAGAGAGAGGGAGCCTGCCTGAGATGTCAAAGTGTTGGGATGGACAGTAGTTTTTGATAGACTCTAGGTAACGGTCTCTGGGGGCTTTGCTATGCATGCTGGGTGGTGGGGAGTGGTTGATGCTTTTCTGGAGTGTGGGGGGAGGGGGGTTCTTTGATGTTCTAGCATTTTCTGTCAATCAGTCATTTGGGTATTTTTTTCTGTTTCATAGCTGCATGTGAAGAGGAAGGATTTCAAGTTGTATACTATATACATTCTCTGATGTTAAATCAAACCATATAATGCGGCAGAAAGAACATCTGAATCAGAAGCAGAGGAAATTTACAATGGATTTTAGCAAGAATTGGGTTGTCAAAGATTTAGTGAGTTTTAGTAATGCAAAGTGAGGGAAGTGGTCAATTCATTATAACACTGAGTGTGAGAAACGTTGCATGATGCCTCACAGAAACAGCTCTTCGGCCCATCTAGCCTGTGCCAAACCATTTAAACTTCCTACTCCCATCAACCTGTACTGGGACCATAGCCCTCCATATCCCTATCATCGATGTACCTGCTCAAACTTCTCTTAAACATTGAAATCAAGTTCGCATGGACCACTTATGCTGGCAGCTCTTTCGACCCTCTGAGTAAAGAACTTTCCCCTCATGTTCCCCTTAAACTTTTCACCTTTCATCCTTAACCCATGACCTTTAGTTGTAGTCCCGCTCAACCTCAGTGGAAAAAAGCCTGCTTGCACTTACCCTATACCCTTCATAGTTCTGTATACCTCTATCAAATCTCCCCTCAGTCTTTTATGTTCCAAGGAATAACACCCTAACCTATTCAAACTTTCCTTGTAGCTCAAGTCCTCCAGTCCCAGCAATATCCCTGTAAATTTTCTCCGTACTCTTGACGTTATCTCAAAAAGTTCAGGCTTAGAGTAAATTTATTTTCAAAGTATGCAAAGGTTGCCATATACTAGCTTGAGACACACACAAAATGCTGAAGGAACACAGTGCGCCGGGCAGGATATGTGTAGAAGAGTAGAGTCGACGTTTCGGGCCAAGACACCAATCCCGATGAAGGCTGACGGCCCGAAATGTCAACAGTACAGTTTTCCGTAGATCCTGCCTGGCCTGCTGAGTTCCTCCAGCATTGTGTGTGCTGCTTGGATTTCCAGCATCTGCAGATTTTCTCTTGTTGGTGTTATACTACCTTGAAATTCATTTTCTTGCAGGCACTTACAAGGAAAAAGAAGAAATACAATAGAATTTTATGAAAAATTATCCACAGATAAAGTCTGATAAACAGCCAATGTTGAAAGAAGATGAACTGCGCAAATAAAAATAATACTGAGAACGTGAGTTGTAAAGATTCTGTGATTACGTGAGTCTGTAGGTCAGAGAATCAGTTCAGAGTAGTGGTGATTGAAGTTGCCAATGCTGGTTCAGGATGCTGATACGAGGAAATCTGCAGATGCTGGAAATTCAAACAACACACACAAAATGCTGGTGGAACACAGCATTTTGTGTGTGTTGTCAGGAGCCTGAGGGTTGAAGGGTAATAATATTCTTGAACCTGGTAGCGTAGGACCTAAGGCTCCTGTGCCTCCTGCCCAATGCTAGTGGCAAGAAGAGGACATTGCATGGATGGGAAATGGGGGGTGGGGGTGGTATTTGTTGATTGATGCTGCTTTCTGGTGACAGTGCTCCATGTAAATGTACTTAAAAGTGGTGAGGGCTTTGCCTGTGATGTACTGGGCTGTATCCACCATCTTCTGTAACCTGGGCAATTGTCTTGCATGCCAGGCAATGACGCAGACAGTCAGTGTACTCTCCACTATGCGTCTATAGAGGTTTCCCACAGTTTTTGGTGACGTGCCGAATCTACACAAACTTCTAAGAAAGGAGAGGGGCTGAAGTGCCTTCTTTGTACTTATGTTCGGATCCTAGGAGAGATCCTCTGAAACGTTAACACCAAGGAATTTAAAGCTACTGGCCCTCTCCATCTCTTGAACAGGAAGATTGAGGTGAGCTTTATAGTGTTTGGAAAAATGAGCAGTTTTTAAGATGAAATAAAATTCACAGTGAGATCGGCGGGGTAGACGCGGAGAGGTGTCTGATAGCTTGAAGAATCTAAGCCTTAGGGCAAGTGAATTGTCTATTTTTCCCTTTCCACTCCTTGTGGCGCATCAGGCGTTAACCCGGCTGTTTCTTTAGCATTTGTCTGAGTTGCTAGCTTGGTGCTCAACCCAGCACAAATGGGAAGTGTGCAAGGACCCAGCCGGAGCTGAACCGAGGACCATTTGCCTCCAAGTCTGGTAATGATGTCAATACCGGCCGGCATTACATTTTTCCTTTGGGTCGTTGGAAACTTTTGGAATTTGCCCTAATGATCAATGATCTCGTCACTGAGCGAAGCAAAGGCTGAGGTCCCTAGATTTTAAGTGTGAGGGAATCAGTGGGAAGGTGAATAGGGAAAATTATCAGCTATAATCCAGTTAGATGGCAGAGCAGGCTCGAAGATCAGCCTGACTAAACCTGTCTCTATTTCTCATGGCTTCAGTGGAGAGAAATTAACCAGTGATCTATACTGTACAAAAACATAGAGAAGCAGGTTTACCTATTTACATTAGTCCATCATATTCTGCCATTCCATACTATACGTTGTAACTATGTTGTTTTGTGCAGGTCTTGTAGCTTTAGTTTTTGGTCTTGTTTTGTTTGGTGGATTTGGAGCTCCTTTCCGGGAAACACGCTAAGACGGTAGCGCGATATTAATATGCAGCAGCCTCTCTGGACTCTGGATTGGGGATTGCCAAATATTATGTGGATTTTCTGGTGTAGTCTATTTTGTCATGTGCTTTGTTGATATCATTCTGGGGGAACGTTGTCTCATTTTTTAACTACATTGTATTTGTGGTTTCTAAATGACAATAATCTGAATCTGAATAACCCCAAAGGGGATGTGTATGTAAAGAGTTTATAAGCGAGCTTGTACTTGTGCTAGTGAGTGCAGTAAGGCTGAAGCAACCTCCTTGTATTGGATCAAGGCTTCGTCCTGTCCAGCAGGTGGTAACTGGTGCATCTCCCACTCTTCAGAAATAGAAAGGAAGCAGCTCATTTTACCACAAAGGATGGAACTGGTAGGTGAGGTAATCACAGCCTCACACTCAGCTATGAGCAATTAGGGGTAGTGACAGAGCAAATCCACCTTGGATTTGGAAGAACAGAAGGCTCCATTAACCCTTACACGTAGGAGGCCACTTGGCCCATTGCTTCAATGCTGGCTCTCAGGGGAGCAATCCTATTAATCCCATTTCAATCTTATTACTAAGTACTTCTGAATTCTCTCTGAGTTCTCCCTTATGTCCATCAATTTCCCTTTTTTCTCTTACATTAGGGGCAACTTAGAACAGCCATTTAATGTACCAGCACATCTTGGAGACAAGGGAGGAAACTGAAATAATTAGGGGAAGCCTGCATGGTCACAGGAAGAAGATGCAAAATCCAAAACTCCACACTGACAGTGCCGGGAATCAGGATCAAATCCAGGCTGCTGGAGCGCCATCGGCTCTGTCAAACTAGCTGAAGATCATGGGTTATGTGTGTCCTGGCTGCACCTTCTGTGACGAGAGACCTTGACAAGGATGGTTAGGACCCAAATGCTGGAGTACCTGAGGCAAGAATCGAGACGTGGTATAAAGCTGGAATGAGGAACAAGCACAAACAAAATGCTAGATGATATCTCTGGTTGGGCTTACGTTTGAGCACCAAGGCTCCATTCAGGTGCTCTTTAAGTACTCAATTCCTGGTATCAAAACGAGATTGTCAATTAGCGGGATGGTCCTGAACCCTTAAAAGGGCTGCACCAGCTAACTGTACTCTGTCGAGTTGGAGCGTTAGACCCAGAAGCTGGTGAAGTTGGGTGCATCTCGTTCCAGAAAGAGTGGCAGAGGATACCCAAATCGGCACTCAAACAGTGGTATCTCATTTACTGAACGCTGTCAGGTGTTGTGTGCAACCTCTGCCCACATCAAATGGTCGCACCACTCATCAGTTTTCTCTGAGGCCAGGCATCTTAGGGTTCATTCCAAATCTTGATTGATCCGCTCCATCTGGCTGTTGGACTGCGGGTGAAACCCAGAGGAAAATCTTACAGAACGCCCTCCAGAAATGTGATGCGAATTGTGGACCACAATCTGTTGCAATGCCCACTGGGAATCCATGGATCCTGAAGACCTGGTCCACTACAATTTTGGCCATCTCAGCCACAGATGGTACCTCACAGGCAGAGGGTGGAGAAGCCCTTGAGGTTGCACATGTGGTTCTTTGTTCCGGGCGCACTTCTTGCATGCCTGCATTTTTTGCCGAATCTCTTTTATTATTCTAAGCCCCCAATACCTTCTCTTGATGAACTTGAGAGTCGTGGCAGTCCCTGTGTGAGTGGTCATTCTTGATGAATGTCCCCACTGCAGTACCTGGGACCGAACTGAACTTGGGACATCCAGATAAATGGACTCATGCATATCTTGGTCAGAGCTGTCAGTGGAACCGCCACCAAGCTGAGGTTCCTGATGAACTTCCGGTAAAAGTTGGCAAATCCAAGGAATCATTGGACTTGTTTCACAATGGATGGTGGTGGTTAATCTCTGACTGCCTGGATCCTGGTGGGGTCCATCTTGAGATTGCCAGTAGAAATGATAAAACCTGGAAATGAAATGGTGGTCATGTGAATTTTAGACTTCTGCAACTTGATGTAAAGTCCATGGTTTAGAAGCCTCTTTAAAATGTCCTTGACATGAGTGACATGCTTCTCCTTGGATTTTGAAGAGATTAGAATACTATCCAAGTAGACGAAGGTGTAGATATGGAGAGTATCCTGGAGCACGTCATCTATAAAGGCCTGAAAAAATTGCTGAGTGTTTGTAAAACTGAAAGGCATAACCAGTTTCTCATAGTGCCCCGTTGGTTTTCCACTCATCACTCTTGTTTCAGCGGACCAGATTGTATGAACTCTGCAGGGCTAGTTTCATGAGTACTCTTGCCCCTTGGAGAACCTCAAAAGCCATATTCATGAGTGGAATGGGTAACAATTCTTGGCCATTATGCGTTTTAACCCTCTATAATCAATGCATGGTCACAGGGTCCTATCTTTCTTTTATACGGAGAAGAAGCCTGTGCCAGCAGGTGAGGTGGGGGACCAAATTAAACCTACGGCAAAAAACTCCTTCATATATTCTTCCATAGCAACACTCTGGGCCTGAGTGTGTGTATTGTCGATCTCATGGAGAACAAGTACTAGGCAGGTCTATAGCACAGTCGTAAGGTCGGTGTGGTGAAAGAGTTGAGGCCTTTTCCTTGCTGAAGACCTCCTCCTAGTCCTTGTTAACAGAAGGAACTGCGATTGGTCTGGGTGTTGCAAGCTCCTCAGAACATTCTTTCAAGGATGACTCCTGAGGTTTCTGAGGTGGCAGAGGTGATTTAATAGACTTCAAAGTCTCCTCCCCTAAGTCCACTAAACTCCTTTGTTGAACAAGTGGCCAAATCAGTGACCAAATCCTCATCGGTATCCTCAGTCAGTGGCAATGAGGTGCTACAGATGATTCTTGTACCCTAGGGTAAGGGCTCCAAGTTTGTGCGTTTCCTTTCGTTGTGTCCAGGTGGCTGGATCCCTTAGGCTTAGCTACAAGAGTCCCCGACTGCTTGGGCATCTCCTTGGTCTTCACCTGAACTAGAGATTCCCTCTCCCTAACTTCAGCGCAACCCCGACTTGACAGAGTCGGGACTTGCACAGTCCTGTTGGTCGGGACCAGCTTGTCAGTCATTGAGGGTAGGAATGGGTCTCCAGGAAGCTTCAGGGTACCCGGCCCCCTTGTTGGTCATTGAGCCTGGGGTTCGGATTCCCACACTGCAAACATACCCTCTTACAATGACTGAACCAAGCAATGATTCTCCCTTCTTTCTATTTCACAGAGGGTTATGCTGGGACAGCCAGGGGTGCCCAAGGGTCAGGGGTTAGAGAGGCAAGTCATTGATGTAGAAACTAATGTCCTCCATATCTGTTCTCATCTGCAAGACCATTGATCCATTGCTGGATCTTCCCAGAACCTAGTGGACGGCTGTCAAAGACAATTGCGGGCATAGACTGACTCAACTTCCACAGTGGTATGTTGAGCCAACGGGTGGTCCCCAAGACAGGAAATTGCCATTTGCCCCAGAGTCCACAAAAGTCTTCACCTCTCTTTGGTTCTTATCCCAGCAGATCTCCGCCTTCACTGTGACACCTGAATCCATGGGGCCGGGAGTCGTGGCAGCTATCGTCACAGTCCTTCTGGCATTGGATAGTCTTAGCAGATCCCCAGGCAGCTGCACCCTCGGACTTGCGGGTACAAAAGATCTGGCTCCCCGCAGTAATGGCAGCAGCCTTGACCTTGGACCATGACCAGCCCATCTCCTGCTCAAGATCTCATGCAAATCGGCTGGACAAGGCTCTCCGCCGGATGAGAGGTCCTGGCACCAAAGAGAGGTGAAGACTTTTGTGGACTCTGGGGCAAATGGCAATTTCCTGTCTTGAGGACCACCCGTTGGCTCAACAATAACACTGTGAAAGTTGAGTCAGTCTATGCCCGCAATTGTCTTTGACGGCCGTCCACTAGGTTCTGGGAAGATCCAGCAATGGAACAATGGTCTTGCAGATGAGAACCGGTCCAAGGTCGAGGAGTGGAACTGCAGAGCACTGAGTCCAGGCTCGGGCTAGCCCTCTTCGGCCTCTTGATGTCGTCCCACTTTCGCTCTGCCAGACCATTATCAAGATGAATGGACCGGTCAATCAGAACCTCTAAGTCCTCTCAAAGCAAGGGCATTCCGGAAATCGCAGCAGTATAGAGTGGCCAAGGCCTCCCTATTCCAGACACTCTCTTAGGCTGAGGTTCGAAACTTGATAGCCTAGTTGGGTGCTGACCATGTGCCTTGTCGTAGCTTCATCATCCAGTTTGAGGCTTGGCTTTCTCCAGCGGGGTGATGGAACACCTTGCTCATGGTGGCCATGATTCCTCTGAATCTGAGCAATCTTCCAACCTTCATTCCCAGTGCAAGCTGGCCCAGGCCAGGGCACTCCCAGTCAGAAGAGAGATGAGGAAGGCCACCTTTCTGTGCTCCTGAGGGAACCAGGTCAGCTGGAGTTCGAGCAGTGAATCATTGAGTGAGGAAGCCACAGCAAGAACCTGGGTCACCATCGAGTCTCTCCGCAGCTGGAAGACGTACTGACTCCACAGAGCCACTGACTGGCTCTCCCAAGCGATTTTGGCTTCTTCCTTGCAAAATCTGATGAGCAGCTCCCTGGAGGTTGTGAATCTCCAGGCTCTGTTGGGTTCATGTTGGCCCAATCGTAAAGTGACACGAGATGCTTTGGACCCAAATGCTGGAGCATTTGAAGCAACAAATGAGACATTGTATCAAACTAGACAAACGCTAGACAATATCTCTAGTTGGGCGTACCATTGAACACCAAACCTCGGTTCAGGTGCTCTATAAATACTCAATTATTGTCACCAAAGCATGGCTGCCACTTAGCGGGATGGTTCTGAAGCATTAAAGGGACTGTGTCAGCTCTCTATACGCCAGGGAGTCAAACCCTGGGAACTGACTAGGTTGGGGGAGTCTTGTAACACCTTCCTGCTTTTAGTCACTATCCATTTGTCAAATATTTATCAACCTCAGATTTAAAGGTAATGAGTAACTTGGAATTAATTACGATTGGAATTTCTACCGGTCCTTGCGTTTTGAATTGCCTCCTGTACAACCTGACCAGTGCTAACTCCTGCCACTACCAATCGCTATACACCTGACCCCATTCAACACCCCCCCACCCATCCCTCAGCTCTGAGCTCCCTACCCAATGAAAGTGGATTTCCTCACTCCTACTTATTACCCTTAAGATGAGGGTTAGTTATTGAGGGAAAATTCAAGTTTTCAGGACAGTCTGCTATTGACTGAAGTGAGAGAAACTAGGCTGTGTCATCTCCTGCAGTAACCCCGGAGCCTTCTGTTCTCCTAAATCTGAGGTGGCTTTGCTCTGCCACTGCTCATGGCCGAGCTTGTCTCCATACATTCTGCCCGACCTGCCGTGATCCTCCTGCATTTTGTGTGTGTTGCTCAAAATTTCCAGCATCTGCAGAACCTCTTGTGTTAAAGCACCACTCAGTCACATGCCTCTCTCTTTCAGTATTTCCCATGTCTACTCAAACCTCTAACTCTTCCTATTCCCACACCCCATTCCATCCCTACAACATCCTTCCTTCCCCTCTCGTCCTGCTTAGACAGCAGCTGCCCCGCCACCTGATCTCTCCCAGGACCACACAATAGTTCTGAATTACCTAAGGCTGTAGCCCCCTCAGTCCCTGCTGTCTCCCTGCGGTTACGCAGAACCAGTCCCCGTACTGGTAGTAAACTCACTCTCAACCTGAACAGCACATTCCAGCAGAGATGATCTGATCAGCAGTCAGTCCTTTGCAGAAGCATTGTACTCACTCTGAACGCACAGGCCTTCTGTACAGTTCTCCGATTCCTGCCCCAGTCCCTCGCAGAACTTTCCGCCATACCTCGGCTCGGGAGCCACGCATGCACGCACCCGCTGGTGTTCACACTCGGGGGAGCATGCTGACCATCCGTTCCAGGGCTCCCAGCCCCCGTCCACTTTGAAAGAAGAAAGAGAACCATTTCGTTTTAGTTTCCAGCGCGTTTCAGTCCGTAGGAGGCAAGATTCAAATCAGAATCAGGTTTAATATCACCGGCATCTGTCGTGAAATTTGATACATACAGTCAGTGGCCATTTTATGAGGTACACCTGCACGTTAATGTAAATATCTATTCAGCCAATCATGTGGCAGTACCTCAATGCATGAAAGCATGCAGATATGGTCATCATATCTCTGACTGGGTGATGCCAAGGTTATCGCAAGTGATAATGACTTAGAAAGAGAGAGAAAATAAAGAGAATGGTAACGCTATAAAGTGCAAGTCAGAGGTGTCTGGTGCCCAGCAGACGAGACAATGTCAACACAGAGAGGAAACCAGAGTTAATATCTCAGGTCAACGACTAACAGCAGAAATGGCGAGATTTGATTTAAGCAGAGAGCGTGAGTTACCTGAAATTATTGAATCTGACATGCCGTCTGGAATGCTGCAATATGCCAGATGGAAAAGCAGGTGTGTTGATATGGTTCCATCTTTCTTGTCTGCCTATTCATCACCACTAACCAATTGAAACCATTGTTCAAATGTCAAAAGCATTGGAATGAGCGAGAGTAGGGACAGCACCAAACATTATGAGAGGGCACAGCCAAGTCAGGGAGGTGTAAACTTTTCCCCATTGCAGTGGCGCCTATAGTCAGAAGGCATAGGTTGAAAACAAAGAACGAAGATGATACAAAGAAGATTTTTTTTCACTTCGAAGGCAGTTGGAGTTTAGGAAGTGCTGACTGAGGGGCGGTGAAAACAGAATGTAGAACAATACAAGCCCTTTGGCCCACAATGTTGTGCTGTCCTTTTAACCTACTCTAAGATCAATCTACAACATAGAACATAACAGCACCAGCCCTTCAGTCTATGAAGCTGTACTGACCTTTTAAACTACTCTAAGGTGAATCTAAGCTCTCCATTTTCCTTTCATCCATTACTCTATGGATTGATTTAGTATGCCTGCAAGGCAATGAATCCCAGGTTTGTATATGGTGACATATATGTACTTTGATAATAAACTAACTTTGAACTTTGAAATTATGCTCCCTCCTATTAGCCATTTCCACCTTGGGAACAAGAAGTCTTTGTTGTACACTCTATCTATGTCTCTTATCAGCTGGTATACAGGTTTCCCCGGCTATCCGAAGGTAGAGCGTTCCTATGAAACAGTTTGTAAGCTGAAATGTCGTAAAGTGAAGAAGCAATTACCATTAATTTATTTGGGAACATTTTTTGAGCATTCCCAGACCCAAAAAATAACCTAACAAATCATACCAAATAACACATAAAACCTAAAATAACACGAACATATAGTAAAAGCAGGAATGATATGATAAATATACAGCCTATATAAAGTAGAAATGTTTTATGTATGGTGTAGTTTCACTTATCAAAATCGGGAAGACAGCGAGCTGAAATCGATTTGGAGAAAAAAATCGGCACGTACACGCATACGCACACACCTGCCCGCACAAGGCTTCACGGTCATTGTAGTCTTTCTCGGGGTAAACACACGTATAAAGCGGGCGTCTTTTTTTTCGTAAAAGCGAAAATCCTCTTTGGTTAGCAAAATCAGGTACTAATGTAGGTCTTTCGTAACAGCGAGCTGTTGTAAAGCGAACGTTTGAAAAACGGGGGCCACCTGTACCTCCATCAATTCTCATCCTCCTTTGCTCCAAAGAGTAAAAGCCCTAGCTTGCTCAACCTTTCCTCATAAGGCACACTGTCTAATCTTGGAGCATTGTAGTAAATCTCCTCTGCACCTTTTCTAAAGCTCTATATCCTATAATGAGAGGTCCAGGATGGAACACAATACTCCAACTGTGGTCCAACCAGAGTTTTAGGCAGTGGGGGCAGAGACTCTCGTTTCAAGGCCACCTTGATGAATGTTTGAATCAATAAGACACGGAAGGCTACAGATCATGTGCTCTTTACTGGGATTAACATGACTGGCGTGGGACTCAGGGATCTGCTTTTTGTGTCTTACACTCTATGACTACAACTCTATATCCATCTTGAATTTGTGTAATCGGTAAAATGACAGCTCCTCCCAAGGTTCTGGAAGTTAGTTCTGCATTGCAAACTCTCTCTAAGCAGTGAACTCGATCCTTTAAAATGTCCTACTCGGTTGGAGATCAAGTGTAAAGCTATTACAATGCCAGCAATCAAGCTTTAATTCCCTCACTGCCAGTGAGGAGTTTGTACATTCTCCCAGTGACTGTGTGGGTTTCAAAGCCAATGTAAGTTTATCATCAAAGTACCTACATTGCATTTATGTCACCATGTACTCCCTTGAGATTTATTTCCTTGCAGGCATTTCCAGGAAAATAGGGAAATACAATAGAATTTATGAGAACAATGACTGACAAACAACCATTTCCTTCAGTTGCTCTGGGTTCCAAACTTAAAAACCAATGGGTTAGTAGGTTCTCAGCAGGTCAGGCAGCATCCGTGGAAACAAACAGTCAATGTTTTGGGACCCTCCGTCGGTCTTGGCCCAAATCGTTGACCGCTCGTTTCCACGGATGCTGCCCAACCTGCTGAGTTCCTCCAGTGTGTTGTATGTGTTGCTTTGACCCCAGCATCTGCAGAGTACTTTGTGTTTAGGTTAGTTGGTTCATTGGTCACATGGGTGTTAGTGGGTGACACAGGCTCTTTTGGCCAGAAGGACCTGTTACCATGGTGAGTTTCTTATAAAATAAAAAAAGTCAATTCAAAAGGCTTCTTGTACCCAGCACTGATGACTCTAACTCCATTAAAGAATCAAAACGGGCAGCAATTTTTAATTAGCATTTCAAATAAAGAGTGAAATACACATTTGAATTAAGTAGTTGCAATATCATAAACATTAAAAGTAAAATAAATATTTGAAATATTTATGTAAGGAATAAGCAGTTTATATATTCAGGGCTAATTAGTTTGCCGAGCAATAATTATGAATGAGCACACCACTAAAAAGACACCCAGATTTTCTATCAGTAATTGTAAGACCTTTGGGTTATTTTCCTGTAGGATTAGTTTTTACAAAGGCTTAAATTCACATAATTTTAAGAGACTTTAGTTTGTTTGCAAACAGCTTGATAAACTTCACCAGATACAGAGCAGCTATTTGGGATCTGGGAATTGCTATTACATGCACAAGTCATAAGGGAGGAAGAGGAGTAGAGAAGGAGTGAAAGGGTCACCAAATTGGGGCAAAACAACACAAGAAAAAGAAGTGTGGGAGGGGAATATCGAGGGGAGCAGCTATCTGAACTTAGAGAAATCAATGTTGAAGGGTCTCAACAGTTTATATTCCTCCACATGTTCCTCCGGCACTTTATGTGTGTTGCTGAACATTTTCCACAATTGCAGAATTTCTTGTCATTCTCAAGTATCTATCCATCTCCCCTTTAAAGGTTCAGACTTATTATATTTCCGCCACTCCTACAGGCTGCTCTGCATATTAAAAATCTTTGTCCTGTGTCTACCCTGTATATTTAGATCACTGTGTGCCTCACTTAAATCAAAGGGGATTCCCTTGATCCACTTAGTCTTACAGGTCACTTTTCACTCTCTCCTTTCAAACATTTTGCTCAGCCCTGCAGATTAGGAAGAAGTCATCATCATTATGTGCCATGTCGTAAGACGGGGCCAATTGTGGCCTTCCGTCTCGTGATTGTTCTCGGCAAATTTTCCTGCAGAAGTGGGTTGCTATTGCCTTCTACTGGGCAGTGTCTTTACAAGAAGGGTGACCCCAGCCATTTTCAATCATCTTCAGAGACGGTCTGCTTGGCGTCAGTGGTCAACTAACCAGGACTTGTGATGTGCACCAGCTGCTCATTTGACCATCCACCACCTGCTCCCATGGTTTTGCGTGACCCTGTTCGGGGGGCTAAGCAGGTGCTACACATTGCCCAAAGGTGACCTGCAGGCTAACAGAAGGTAGATGCACCTTAAAGCCCAATCTCCACCCAGCCACCCAGAAGATGTACATTTTAGGATAGGTTGGTTAAGTACTGGTACATATGAAAGAAAAGCTTAAAATGATATTTAGTTTGAGTTAAAAGATCTGGGTGATATGGGGTGGATTGTCTCCCTTTGTTGCTTTCATAGATTCATCATGTTTTACAACAGGGAAACAGGCCATTCAGCCCACTCAGCCTGTACCAACCAACTAGCACTCATTTATACTAAAGAGTTCCTCCCTATGCCTTGTGGCACATTGGGCAGCAAACTTGGCACTTCTTTAGCATTTGTCAGTTTTTTATGAGGCAGAGTTGCTAACTCCACGCTCAACCCAGCATGGACAGAAAGCGTGCAAGGAGCCGCCTGGATTCGAACCCAGGACCACTCACTTTGAAGGCTGGAGCGGATGTCACTGCACCTCCAGCTGGCTATACTCATTTATACAAATCCTAGCCTGTTCTCTCCATATCCTCTTGCTCCCCACCCTCACACGTTAGATTCTACAATTCAGTTACACTCTATGAATGCTGCTATTTGCCCCATCTTGGGGCTGAGGGAGGAAGCCAGGGCATCCACAAGAAACTCCACACAGACAGCGCCCGAGGTCAGTACTGGACCTGGCTCTGTTACTCTATCCCGGGGGTTGCCGTGGACCAAAGGGTCCACGGACACTAAGTCTGGGATCCCTGGTCTAATGTTATCCTGATGTGTAAGCGATACAGCACATGCAAAACAAAAAATCACAGGGAAAATAGAAAGAAAATGGACAGGTATGGGTTAGTCATGTTACGTGAGTGTTAGTTTCTGTGTAGGTCGAAAGCTGCTTCTACGGTGCCAGTCATCAATTGGCTCATTTAAAGGATGCAGCTTCTCTTCCCAGTGGTTGCCTTGTGTGCCATAGCACTGGTGTCTCGTTTCAGACAACTCAGGGTAGAAGAATAGCTCGTGCGGGAGACTTGCTCTCTCTCCTGTTATCTCTGGGGGCTCTTCACACTGAGGTTACAACCTGTGCTGAAGAACCACTGGGGAAGTTTGCTCCAGACTCGCACTCTTAGCTAACTGTTTGTATAGACTATTTAGTTTTGTAGTTTGTGTAATTTGGGGGGACTTAGATGTCAGGTTGAATCTTTTACTGTTGGTTAATAAATGATAAATATACTCATTCATCATCGGGGTCTTCTGTCTCACTCAACAAACCCGTGAACCTGCTTCCATGCAAAAAGTTGACAGTGGAGCTGCCGTAGGCCGCCTTTCTTCTAAGCCTGTCAAGTTCTGACTGTACATGTACAACATGATAGAAAGGCTGAATTTGTAATATGCTCCAGCAGAGATTCCTACACTCCTCCGGATAATTTTGACATTGTGCAATAATATAAACTAATTCCTTTTTATTTGTCAGTGCTTTAGTTTTAATGAAACAGAATTATCATATGAAAAGGATTTATTTAAATCATGTTCATGAAACAGACACTTTTTCCCTGTCATGTTCTTAAAGCCCTGCTAAAGGCTGCTGAAACAAGGCTCGTTATTACATGAAGGTGCCTTGAGTGGACGTATCAGGAGATTAATTACATGATGGAAGGGTTACAAGGAGATACCTGGATCTTGAGGTTATAATGACAATTGGGCGCTACGGTAACATAGCAGCCAGCACAATGCTGTTACAGCTCGGGGCGTTCTGGAGTTCAGAGTTCAATTCTGGCGCCATTCTGTAAGGAGTCTCTGTTCGTCCTTCTCGTGGAATGCGTGGGTTTTCTCAGGGTCCTCTGCTTTCCTCCCACAGTCCAAAGGCTAAGGGCAGCACAGTAGCGTAGTTAGCACAACGCTTTACTGTTCCTGCGACGCAGGTTCAATTCCTGCTGCTGGCTGTAAGGGCTTCTCCGTACGTTCTCCCCGTGACCGCATGGGTTTCCTCCGGGTGCAAAGATGTACGGTTGGCAGGTTAATTGGTCATTGTAAATTATCCCGTGATTAGGCAAGCATTAAATTGAGGGATTGCTATGTGGCACAGCTCGAAGGGCCAGTAGGTCCTACTCCGCGCTATTTCGCTAAGTTAAAATAAACACGTAGAATGATAGTGAAACTATCAATATTTGTCATGACTGTGCCTGGAAAATGACCAAAATCTTGGCAGTTCTAAGGTCCCAAAGTTTCTGTCAATGATTCTCTCCAGCTCCACGTTAGAAAATAAGAGCATAAGAAATAGCAGCAGGAGTAGGCCACCTGGACCGTCAAACCTGCTCCGCCATTCAATAAGATCATGGCTGATCTGGCCAGGGACTCATCTCCACCTACCTGCCGTTTTCCCAAAACCCTTAATTTCCCTACTATGCAAAATTCTATCCTACCTGGTCTGAAATATATTTATTGAGGTAACCTCCTCTACCATTTCATTGGGCAGAGAATACCACAGATTCACCACCCCATGGAAAATGCAGTTCCTCCTCATCTCCATCCTAAATCTTCTCTCCCGAATCTTGAGGCTATGTCCCCTAGTTCTAGTGGAAACAACTTTCCTGCCTCTATTTTATGTTGCCTCATAATTTTATATGTTTCTATAAGATCTCTCATTCTTCTGAATTCCAGAGACTACAGTCCCAGGTGACCCAATCTCTCCTCATAGATTAACCCCCTCATCTCTGGAATCAACATGGTGAACCTCCTCCAAAGCCAGTGTATCCTTCCTCCTTAAAAGTTGCACTTTTAAGCCTCCTCCCCCACTACCTTCAGGATTAATTTCATCTTCTTCCATTCACATCTCTTCCAGACGACCTTTACACCTGCTCTCAGCTGACACCACCACCTCTTCCTTCATTCAAACTCTCTAGATCTACATACTACCACTGACCTTATTGTTTATTCTCTCCATGACCTTTTCTCTCCTCTTGACTTACTCTAAGACTTGTTTCTAGTTGGTTTGGTCCAGCTGCTCCTGTTTCTTCCCACATTCCACACATACGGGTTAGGGGGGTAAATTGGTCACATGGGTATAATTAGGCGGTGCAGGCTCTATTGGTTGTTACCGTGCTATATCTCTAATAAAAGCACATCATTGGACGTAGTTCTTAGCAGTTCTGAAGAGAGGTTATCATTCTGAAAGGTTTTTCCCTCTGCACCAGACTCAATTGCTGAGGATATCCACCAAGTTTGATTTTTGTTTCTGGTATCCGACATTTGCAGCACTTTTTATGAGGAGAGAGACTGCGATGGGTTTGTGGGAACCATCTGCCTCATTTATTATTATGCACAGTGGTGTTGGTTTGCAAAGCCAATGATGTTTGGTTGAGATGTTTTTGATTCATGTTTTCTTGGTTGGAGTCACACTCATAATGCACAAAAACAGGCCCCTTGCGCCAATGAGAACATGCAGCCATCAGTCATCCATCTAAACCTCTCCCATGCTTTTCTTCTCATACAGTCCTCTTCAAAAGTCTTAGATTTATATATATACACACACACACACACACACACACACACACACACACACACACACACACACACACACACACACACACACACACACACACACACACACACACACACACACACAGATAGATAGTTAGATAGATAGGTTGCTAGAGCCAGGGTGCCTAAGACTTTTACACACTACTGTACATTGATTACAATAGGAAGGTGTTTGTGAAACTAAAGTAAAAGCGCTTAGTATTAGTTCAGTAAAATTAAGTGTTACTTGGTAACTGGGAAAACATAATATATATAGTACTGTGCAAAAGGCTTGGGCACATATATTTAGTTAGGGTGCCTAAGATTTTGCACAGTTTTGTATTTGTCAATGAGGAGCAGAGAGCAAGTTTGTAAATCTGGCGGGAGCAAAGGTTGTTGGGAATAGAGAGGGTGGAGCGACGTGGAGGGGTGTGGGACAGTTGGCAGCGAAGGAGTGCCAAAGATGGGGATTGGTGAGGGTGCAGACACACCCAGCCTTGAGACACCAGGCAAGGTCATTTGATTCTATACAATTGGTTTATTGATCATTACGGAATGTCTCTCTGGTGCTTCCCACTCTCTCCTCCCCTTTTCCCAACCGTGGTTACCCTCTCCCTGCCCCATTCCCACTCTTAGTCTGCAATAAAGACATATCAGAATCAGGTTTATTATCACTGACAAATGTTATGAAATTTGTTTCTTTTTGCGGCAGCAGTACAGAGTAATACATAAAATCACTACAGTACTGAGCAAAAATCTTAGGCTCCCCAGCTATATGTGCACGTGCCTAAGACTTTTGTGCAGTACTGTACTCCCATGTGCTCATCCATATTTTACCCTTATCTACCCCAGCGTCAGTGGGCAGTGAGCAATTAACCTAGCAATCTGTAGGTCTTTGGGACGTGGGAGGAACCAGAGCACACAGAGAAAGCCCACGTGATCACAAGGAGAACATACCGACAGCACTGGTCAGGATTAAACCACGGGTGCAGGGGCCATGAGGCTTTGCCTCGACCAGCTATGGAACTGCGTCTCTCTATGGTCTGTTGTTTAGAGGTAATGATTTGTCTCTACAAAAGAAAGTGAAAGAATGAAGGTATTGGGGCAAATTTTGCGAGCTATGCTCGGGCATTCCAAAGGGAATAGTCGGCTCTCGGGTCAGTATGTCCTTGATCTATGCCGGTCAGTCCAGTGGGACCTGAGGGACTGCTGGCAGATGCATCACTCCGCTCTGCCACTGCTTCCATTTGGATGCCAGCAACACATGGCTAGGAAGCCGGAACGTGTGCAGAGGACAGGGATGCTGCGTGGGACTCCAGGGAATGAGTTATAGAAAGAGGATGGAACTTTTTCATTGGAATGTAGGAAAATTAGATTGAGGTGTATAAGAATATGAATGATGTACATGAGGTAATCACATAGCCTCTATCTGAGAGATGGGAAATCAAGAACTGCAGGATATACAGTACTGTTCAAAAGAACATATATATAGTTAGGGTGTCTAATACTTTTGCACAGTACTACACATTCACAGTGAATCCGATTCAGAATCAGGTTTATTATCACCGGCATGTGATGTGAAATTTGTTAACTTAGCAGCAGCAGTTCAATGCAATACATAATCCAGCAGAGAGAGAGAGAGAGAGAGAGAGAGAGAGAGAGAGAGAGAGAGAATATTAATAAATAAACAAGTAAATCAATTACATATGTTGAATAGATTTTAAAGAATGTGCAAAAACAGAAACACTGTATATTAAAAAAAGTGAGGTAGTGTCCAAAGCTTCAAGGTCCATTTAGGAATCAGATGGCAGAGGGGAAGAAGCTGTTTCTGAATCGCTGAGTGCGTGCCTTCAGGCTTCTGTACCTCCTACCTGATGGTAACAGTGAGAAAAGGGCATGCCCTGGGTGCTGGAGGTCCTTAATAATGGACGCTGCCTTTCTGAGACACCGCTCCCTGAAGATGTCCTGGGCACTGTAGGCTAGTACCCAAGATGGAGCTGCCTAGATTTACAATCTTTGTCAGCTTCTTGTGCAGTAGACCCTCCATACAGTAATGCAGCCTCACATGGTACATCCATAGAAGTTTTGGGTGTACTTGTAATCTCTTCAAACTCCTAATGAAGTATAGTCACTGTCTTGCCTTCTTTATAACTGCATCAATATGTTGGGACCAGGTTAGATCCTCAGAGATCTTGACACCCAGAAACCTGAAGCTGCTCACTCTCTCCACTTCTGATCCTTCCATGAGGATTGGTATGTGTTCCTTTGTCTTACCCTTCCTGAAGTCCACTATCAGCTCTTTCATCTTACTGACGTTGAGTGCCAGGTTGTTGCTGTGGCACCACTCCACTAGTTGGCATATCTCAATCCTGCATGCCCTCTCATCACCACCAGAGTTTCTACCAACAAAGGTTGTATAGTCAGCAAATTTATAGATGGTCTTTGAGCTACGCCGAGCCACAATATCATGTGTATATAGAGAGTAGAGTAGTGGGCTAAGCATTCACCACTGAGGTGCGCCAGTGTTGAATGTCAGCGAGGAGGTTATGTTATCACCAATCCACACAGACTGTGGTCTTCTGGTTAGGAAGTTGAGGATCCAATTGCAGAGGGAGGTACAGAGGCCCAGGTTCTGCAACTTCTCAATCAGGATTGTGGGAATGATGGTATTAAATACTGAGCTATAGTCGATGAACAGAATCCTGACGTAGGTGTTTGTGTTGTCCAGGTGGTCTAAACTCGTGTGGAGAGCCATTGAAACTGTACCAGTGAGAGGGGGGAGATTTAATAGGAACTTGAAGGGCAACTTTTACACCCTGAGTGTGGTCCATACATGGAATGAACTACCAGAGCAGGTGCATTAACAATGTTTAAAAGGTACTTGGACAGGACCACGGATCAGAAGGGTTTAGGACTGGGGTCCCAACCATTCTTATGCCATAGACTTCTAACATTAACTGAGGGGTCCATGGACCTTGGATTGGGAACTCTTGGTTTAGAGGAATGAGGGCTGAACATGGGCAAATGGGTCTAGCTTGGATGGGCATCTTAGCAACACACACAAAAATGCTGGAGGAACTCAGCAGGCCAGGCAGCATCTAGAAAAAGAGTATAGCTGATATCAACTGTACTCTTTTTCTAGATGCTGCCTGCCTGGCCTGCTGAGATCCTCCAGTGTTTATGAGTGTTGCTCGGATTTCTGGCATCTGCAGATTTTCTCTTGTTTTTGATTGGATGGGAATCTTGGTCGGCAATATTTCAGCCTGTTAGAATTCATATTTCAGCCTGTTAGAATCTCCCATCTTTATGCTTTATAACCTCACTCTATGCTCCATTGTCAACCAGACCAGTAGATCAGAGACATATAGAAACATCTTTAGCCCCTCACAGAATTTGACAGCAGGCTAAGCTCAGTGCCCGAGCCTTGTTCACAGTTACAAAAGTGATTTTGATGTTGGGGATTTACAGACTCAGGGATCAGGAACATTTTTTTTTATTTGTTCATTCACAGGATTTAGATGTTGCTGGCAACTAACTGTCAGCATTTGATGTCCATCAGTTACCCTGCCTGAACTGAGGAGGTAGTCAAGAGTCTTGAGTCTGGAATCACATATAGACAACACTGGGTAGGGACATTTGTAAATCAGATGGATTTTCGCAGCAATCCGGATAACATCACAAGTTTTAATTCTTGGTTCATTACTTGAATGTAAATTCTCCAGTTGCCATGGAGAGGATTAAGCTTACATCTCTGAACCACTACACTGCTGCTATTTTAGTTATTGAACCAAACTGCTCTTGTCCCCCATTTTCAGAGGCCTGTTTCTGACTTTTCTGCCTAGATTGCCCAACAAATAGAAATAATTTCTTCCCTCTTACCCGATATTTCAGTAATTGAACAAAAAATTGCAATGGAGCATCTAAATTTCAAAGGCTTGCTTATGCAGCAATGTTTACAAATTTAACCCTTGGTGCTCAAGATCCAGATATCAATTCTACACTATCTCCAACGCTGATTCATCCTACCTAACTTGTATTGGCCAAAATTGAAGCAGAGCTCAGAGTTTGCCATACACAAGGCAATAGAACACAAATGGGTATCCTTAGGATATTCTTCAGAGTCCAACATTCGTGTGACCTAGTAACCTGTTACAGTAAATGAATAATTGAAAGTAATACAGTATGTTTCCATTTATCATTGAACTAAGACAGAATCATAAGAATCCCTGATAATTAATTGTGAAGTTTCAGTAGGTTTGATTTATGGCTACCATCTGCACACTCAAGTCACCTTGCTCTGTCCAATATGACTGATTGTGCCTATAACGCTCCAAGATATCAGCGATCCTCCAGTTGATATGCACTTTCAAAGCCAGCAGGGAACAGTGGACTAAATAGCCTCCTTTACCATTGCAGTATTCTCAGTGGAAACTCTAAGTGATGAGCTGTGTTGGAAATCACTGTTTTTAAAGTACACTTCATAAGATATTAGATGAATTAATGTAACACTATAGTTGTAGTATAATTACTTGAACATTTACTGAAGTTGTATTTTAATTATAATTTCTACTATTTAAACAAACTCGTGTATTTTTCACAGTATGTGGTGGTTCTTACTGGAGGAGGTACAGTAATTACATCTTTCATTGGCTAAGTATGAGCACATGACACATGATGCAATTGGGCAACCATTGATTGGTTTACTTTTATCTAAGGAATTTCTGTTGGCTGGATCTTCATCTTCACTTTTTATCTTCACCTACTTCACTATTCATTCATCCCTGTTTTGTTTCTCAACACTTTACTTTGTTTGCTTAGTATCTGTATATCTGTTTGTATTTTAAAATAAACAATCACAAAGAATTAAGACTGCTCACTCTTCTTAACTCCTGGAAGAACCCTGAGATCAAAACAATAACAGAGACACAACAGCTGCTTCCCAGGGGCACGTCATAATTGGTTGAAATATTGAAGGAACTGACAAAAACATGTGCTTGGTCAATAATGGTAGATATGAAGAAACAATAGAAGACTATCCACAGAAGATTCTGCAGATGCTGAAAATCAGGAACAACTCAAAACAACATACAGCATCGATGGGGGGAGATCGATGATCGATGAGTCCCTTCATCAGGACTGGAAGGAGTATAGAATAAAAAGAGTTGGGGAGGGGGAGAAGCACAAGCTGGCAGGTAATGAGGAAGGTGGGTGGGTGGGGCAGGGGAATGAAGCAAGAAGCTGGGAGGCGATAGGTGGATGTGGTAAAGGGCTGAAGAAGAAGCAATCTGATAGGAGATGACAGTAGACAATGGAATAAAAGGAAGGAGATGAAGAACCAAAAAGAGATGGTGGGCAAGTCATGAGGGGAGCAGAGGGTGATGAGAAGCAGTGAGGTGGGAGAGGGGTATACAGGGGGAAACAAAGGTGAGTGGTTACCGGAAGTTAAGAGAGGCTTTACTCTCTGGAGAGAAGGAGGATGAGAGGAGACATGATACAGGATATTAAGAGGAATATATAGAGTGGACAGCCAGTGCCTCTGCTCCAGGGCACCACTGCTCAATACAAGAGGAAATGGCTTTAAGGTAAGGGGTGGGAAGTTCAAGGGGGATATTAGAGGAAGGTTTTTTACTCAGAGAGTGGTTGATGCGTGGAATGCACTGCCTGAGTCAGAGGTGGAAGCAGATACACTAGTGAAATTTAAGAGACTACTAGACAGGTATATGGAGGAATTTAAGGTGGGTGTTATATGGGAGGTAGGGTTTCAGGGTTGGCACAACATTGTGGGCCGAAGGGTCTGTACTGTGCTGTACTATTCTATGTCCTATGTTCTAAGTTAGACGAATATAGCACAGTGCAAAAGTCTTATGCACACAAACATATAGCTCGGGTGTCTATGACTTTTTCACAGTACTGTTATTGGTTTAACAAGGAAGGTGGTAGGGAAACAGAAATGAGCACTTAGCTTTGTATTAGATCAGTAGTATTAAGTGGTTAACTGGTAACTGAAAAGACATAATATACAGCACAGTGCCTTAACTATATATATGTGCCTAAAGCTTTTGCACAGTACTGTAGATATTAATACTGCCAGACTGGAGACTACCAAGATGGAATGTATAATGTTGCTTCTCCAACCAGCTCTTGTCCTCATTGTGGCAGCAGAGGAGGCTGTGAACAGATATGTGGGAATGGGAATGGGAAGTGGAATTGAAATGGGTGACCACTAGGAGATCCTGGCTGTTACCATGGACAGAGTGAGGGTGCTCAATGAAACAGGCCCCAATTTGCGTCAGGTCTCATTGATTTAAAGGAGGCTGCACCAAGAGCACCAGGTGCAATAGGTGACCTAAACATACTTGCACGTAAAGCTCCACGTGGATGGACTGCTTGTGGCCCTGAGCGAGGAGGTGTAGGGGCAGGTGTAGCACTTGTCACACTTGCGGGGAGAGTTGCCAGGAGGGAGGGGGGGTCAGCGGGGAGGGATGACCAGACAAGGAGGTTGCAGGGAGAGAAGTCCCAACAAAAGGTAGGGGTGGTGAGGGGAGAAGGTAATGCTTGGTGATGGGATTTTGCTGGAGGTGGCGGAAGCCGCTGAGAATGATGTGTTGCATTGCGGAGGCTCGTGGTGTAGATGAGGACAAGGGAACCCGACCCCTACTATGCTGGGGTGGGATGGGGTGAGCAGGTGAGCAGGAAATGGAAGAGATGGAGGTGAGTGCAGCTTTTATAGTAGTGGTAGAAAAGCTCCATTTTCTGGAAAAGGAAGAGAACATCTGGGATGTCCTGGAATGGAAAACCTCATCCTGAGTGCTGGTGGATGTGGATGCAGAGGAACTGACGGGTGACCATCTGGTCTAGTCTGAGAGATCAGCTGATGGAGTAACCAGTGCACAGTGGCTCTGGGCAAGCGCTGAGGTCTTCCGAGGAAGTGAGAGTCAGTGTTGGGCATAGATTGAGGTGTCTCTGTAGGAGAAGTAGCCCACAGTTTAATTAGAGGGCGTCTACCATCATCCTTTGAAGTGACCAGTTATCCACCCTCTTGTAAAAGATGGGCGATAGGGTGGAGATACGTCACTACCAACCGAGGTGTAAGGTGTTCCTTCCCTCCACTCGCCTGTAGGTTACCCTTAAGAAAGGTGTAGCACCTGGTTAACCCATCCCCCCCCGAATCAAGGTCTGGTGAAGCCATGGGAACAGGTAGTGAGTGGTCGTATGAGCAGCTGGTGCGTATCACAAGTCCTGGTTATGCGACCCGCTGACACCAGGCAGACAATCTCTGAAAGTATTGATAATGCCCGGGGACGCCCATCTTGGTCACGGCTGGAAAATGAGTGCACCTTCGGGGTTCTGAGGCTTTGTGGCCCCGGGGATGAGTTGATCCTACGCCAGTGTTGCGGGAGGAAAATGGAACATTCAGAAGAGTGGATCAGCTGTCAGGGGCTCGGTGAATCGCGCACCCTCTCTCTCTTCCCCTCATTGGTGGTGGGTGGGGGGGAAGAGCTTGTTGCTGATTCTTGAGTCAGAGAAGTTGTGAAAAAGCAACGCAGCACCGTAACTCAGTGAGTTGTTCTGGTCTCCCCTCTTGCTGTGAAAGGGTTTCACCTCTCTGTCCTTTTATTAGCGGGAGAGAGAGAGAGAGAGAGAGAGAGAGAGAGAGAGAGAGAGAGAGATGGATAGCCTGTGATATGTTGAATTGTCCGCTGAACAACTAGTTTTTATTGTAGTGCCAAACATGGTCTTCCTTGAGGGTTTTGCTGTTGCTTGCTTGGTGGGTAGAGGGTGCTGATGCATTTTTTTGCAGAAGTAAGTGGGGGAGGGGGAGTGTCATTGCTTTGCTTGTGTGTAAGAGGTGGAGTGGGGGGAGTTTGGGATTTTAACGTTTTTACTGTCACTCTTCTGCTTTTGTGTATGTCTGTGAAGAACAAGAATTTCAGGTTGTATATTGTGTACATTCTCTGATATTAAATGGAACTATTGAAGTATTGAACATCGCCCAGAGGAAGGCAATGGAAAACTACACCTATAGAAAAACTTGCCAATAACAATCACAGTCACGGAAAAACCATGATTGCCCACGTCACACAACATGGCACATAACAAACGAATAAAGTCGTAAATGAAATTCAAGAAAAACTTCCGGCCACTGGAAATCTGCAATTAAAAAAAAGAAAAAGCGGGAAGCACTCCGTACAGAGACAGAGTTCACATCTCAGGCTGAAAATACTTCATCAGTTGCATGAAGTCTCAAAAGACTTCCAAAGTTTTTGTGGACGTTGTCTGAAGTGAAAGCAAACTTCATGGAAAGAGCACTGCTGACGTAGCATTTAACAGCTTTGGTGATAACTCCTTGTTGTGAATTACTATTTCCACTCTGCTCAGCAACATGTTCTGATTATCAAACCACTTTCGTGGTGGAGGATTGACAGAATGTGTGTAATCAATACGCAGTAAGATTGGTGAGAAAGGTCTTTATCCTATTAATTAGTGGTCAGTGAAGGATTGTAAAATGAATACTTCAGCATTCAAAAGAAATCATAAACACAAGAGATTCCGTAGATGCTGGAAATCTAGAGCTACACGTACAATATGTTGAAGGAGCTCAGCTGGTCAGGCAGCATCTATGGAGAGGTTTAAACAGTCGATATATCAGGCTGAGACCCTTCTTCAGGAGGGGAAAGGGAGGGGGAAGAAACCAGAATGAGAAGGTGGATGAGGAGGGAGGAATACACCTGGCGAATGATAGGTGAAACCAGGTCAGTGGGTGGGGGTAGGGGATGAAGTAAGGAACTGGGAGGTGATAGGTGGAAGAGATAGGCTGAAGAAGATAGGAGAGGTCAGCAGACCATGGAATAAAGGGAAGGAGATGGAGAGCCAAAAGGATGTGATGGGCAGGTCATGAGGGCAGTGGAGGGGTAGAGCAGCAGTGAGGTGGGGCAGAGTAATGAGGGGAAATAAAAGTGAGTGGATACTGGAAATGAGAGAAATAGATATTGATAGGTAGGTGGAAGAGGTAAAGGGCTGAAGAAGAAGGAATCTGATAGGAGAGGAGAATATACCAGGGGAAATGGGGAAGGAGGAGGGCCAGCAGAGGGAAGTTCAAAAGAGAAGTGAAGGATTAAGAGGAGAGCCAGAATGGTGAATAGAAAAAGAGAGAAGGGGCAGAGGGGAGAAATTACCAGACATTAGAAAAATAAATGTTCATGCCTTCAGGTTGGAGGCCACCCAGACAGAATATGAGCTGCTGCCTGCTTGTGACAGTGGAGAAGGCCATCGACTGACATGGAATGGGAATGAAAAACAGAATTAAAAATGCCTGATTGCCAGGAAAACCCAGCTTCTAAAATCATCATCCCGAATGCTGCACACATAATAACATTTCACATGCCGTCAGCTTTGCTTCAGATAACGTTCCAGATTCTGAGCTTCAAGTTTGTGGGCTTAAGTCCAGCTCAGAGTATTGTATAGGCTGTGCTTCCCATGAACTACTGATAGAGTGTTGCCCTGTCAAGAGAGGTACACCAAGGTTCCATTTGCTCTCCCGAGATCACACACATTTATTTGGATTGAAGCCTTGGGATTTCTCTCTGCTCTCCTGGTCAGTCAGCCTTACTAAAAGATCACCTACTCATGATTTGCAGACCGAGGGAGATGGACAGGTACTGTGGATGAGGCAAGCCATTTACAGGAGGAGTAGGGCAGGTTGCATGAATGGCCAATGAAGTGGCAGGTGGAATACAGTTAAGGCAAATGTGCGGTCATGCACCTTGGTAGGAAGAATAAAGGTATAGCCTATTTTCTAAAAGACCCATGTAAGAAGGTTGGGCACTTCTGATGGATAGCACAAACATATTGGGCTGAATGGCCTTCTGTGCTGGAACCATTCTATGATTCTAAGGGAAATATTTCCTTGTTTACAATGTTTTCTGTCCACGTTACAGCATCCCAGGACACAGTATCAAATTCTGTAAGCTAATGCCATAACAAATTAGGAATATTGTGTTCAGTTATAGTCTCCACCTTATAGGAAGTGTGTGGAAGCCTTAGAGAGGGTGCAGAGGAGGTTTACCAGGATACTGCCTGCATTACCTGCCTTACAGAGATAGACCATGTCACATTGTGTGCTGGCAACATTGGAACTCAAGTGTGGAGAAAAGACAGACTCTAATGTAGAGTCAGCAAAGAGAACTTATTCATAATAATTCCAAAAGAACATCAGTGGCTCGGCTGAGCAACACAACAAGATGTGGCATTCTCTGAACTAGGACCCTGCAATTAGTGCTAAACAGGCGTCCGCTTAAATAATACAAGTAACATGGAATGCCTGACCCTTTCAAAATAAACTTAACAAGCTTAGCGAAAAGGCCCCAGGAGACCACATTACAAAGAGCGAGTTGCTCAAGAAAGACACAAGGAACGCTAAACAATTAATAACTGTTATTAAACAACAATTAACCAGTTCAGGTACTAAGAAGCTCAGAGCTCCGTGCTCTCTGGGGTGCCCCACACACACAACCTCATTACAGGCAGTGTGAACTAGGGCTTTTCTCTTTGGAGCAAAGGAGGATGAAACGTGAGTTGATAGAGGTGTACAAGGTGATAAGGGGCATTGTCGGAGTGGACACTCGAGACTTTATCCCAGGGCAGAAATGGCTAATACAAGGAGGTGTAATTTTAAGGTGACTGGAGGAAATTATAGGCGTGATGTCAGAGTTAAGTCATTACACAGAGAGTGGTAGGTGTGTGGAGCACCTGGCCAAGGGTGGTTGTAGGGGCAGATATATTAGAGGGATTAAGAGGCTCTTAGATAGGTGTATGGATGATAGAAAAATAAAGGCCTATGTAGGAGACAAATGAGAAAATCTGCAGATGCTGGAAATCCAAAACAACACACAAAAACTGCTAGAGGAACTCAGCAGGCCAGGCAGCATCTATAGAAAAATGTCTTGGCCCAAAACCTCGACTTATTACTTTTTTCCATAGATGCTGCCTGGCCTGCTGAGTTCCTCCAGCATATTGTGTGCATTCTTTGTCTATGTAGGAGGCAAGGGTTATATTGATCTCAGAGTAGGTTAATATGTCTGTACAACACTCTGAGCCAAAGGGTTTGTACTGTTCTATGTTCTATTTTATGTAACGTCAGTGTCTGGCTATCCTTCTTTTATCATTTTGGGTTTATTTCTCATTCCTTTGTGTCCTATTACCACCCCACAAGGCCTCGACTCAACCTTTCTGCCAAAGAACCTCTCGCTGATCACACCCTTCCATGTTCCCATTATGTCTCAAACATTTCACACTTCTAATGAAGGATCCTGAGGTGTTAACTCTCCTCAGGAGAGCGGCAAGCGTTTCCTGCAATTTCTTGCCTTTATTCTGTCATTCCCACTTCTCCCCTGATGACACGGGATTGGCACAAATTCACTGATAGCAACGATGAAGGAAGGAATTTGCTGAAATTTGTTTTAACCTTGTAAGCTTCAACTGCTTCAATCTTTTGTGACTATTGTTCCATTAAAAATAACTAGCTAATTTGTCACCGCCAAGCAGATGAAATTGCTAAGTTTTTTAGCCTTGTATAGGTTTCAATGATACGACTATCAAACACATGTCCCTGTGCGATGACAATACCAATTGCTTTGATTGGGCTACTATGCTGATTCAGACTTCAGTCTGTCACTGGGTTTTCAGAACTGTGAGGTTGTTTCATGGAATTCTTCTGCTTGCTAAACCATCTTATCACTTACATTTTGTTTTGCCGGTTTTATTGAGAAGTGGAGGCTCTAACCTGGGCAAAGAGAGGAGCAGACAATCTTCTGGACTGAGGTCCCATCACAGAAGGTTCCCCCGTTGAGTGGCGCTGGGTTGGTGCAGGTGCGGGTTCGTTTCTGCCACCCTCGGCCGCAGTGGACGCTACAGGGCGACCATTCTGTCCAAGAGGACCAGGCACCGTTGACTGAAAAATAAACAGCCGGTTATACATGTTAAGGGCTCTGTGAACTGGACCCTGCTGGGGACAGGTCATCCATCTGAAACAACTTCTCTGTTTTTACCACCCTAAACTGCCTGACTTACTGGCCACTTGAAGCAATTTGACCTCCAATTCCGATAAAACTGTACTCACTCAGAGGAGGAGGACATTGCTGGCAAAGCTATCGCTTATAGAAAACACAAGTACGTACACAACACTGGAAGACCTCAGCAGGTCAGGCAGCATCCGTGAGGAAAGAGTAGCCAACGTTTCGGGCTGAGACCCTTCATCAGGAAGGGTCCTGTTTCCTGTTGGAGTTCTTCCAGCGTTGTGGACGTATTCTTTGATCCACAGCAGCTGCAGTTGTATTTTTGTGTTTAGAAAACACAAGTGACTGCTGATGGTGTATTCTGGAGTAAAATAAAAGCTTTTTACTTTTGGTCATAGAAACATACAGAACAGAAACAGACCCTTCTGCCCACATTGTCCATGCCAACCAAAATGGCCACCTAAACTTGTCCTGGCTGCCTCCATTTGGCCCCATATTCCTCTAAGTCATTCCTATCCGTGTACTTGTCCAAATGTCTTTTAAAGATTATTACTTTACCTGCCTCAACCACCTCCTCTGGCAGCATTCCACCTATATGCACCACTTTCTGAGTGAAGAAGTTCTCAGCTCCCAGGAGTACCGGCAAAGTTCTCGTAACTCTGGATGCAAACACATCGACCCTCCATTTGCCCCCACAGATCCTGCTGACCCGCCGGGTTCTTACATCATTTACTGCCATTCCGAATTACATCAGTTTATAAGAATTTAAGAATATAAGAATTACATCAGTTTATAAGAGTTTTGTGAGGCTAGGACCTGCCATGGAACTGAGGAGATGGTTGAGAGTGGATCACATTGGTGGGTAATGGTTACCGTGACCACAACTCACTTAAATTAAGAACATTCTTGCTGCTGATCAGGCTAGGTTTCAGCCATGAATCTGAGCCAGGAGACTTTTTGCATGTTGGTTGTCTGTTTGCCTTGTGTGCATTTTTTTCATAGATTTTATTGTGTTTCTTTCTATCTACCGTGAATGCCCGCAAGAAAATTAACCTCAGGTAAGTACTATCACTTTGATAATAAATCTACTTTGAAGGTCCATACTGGGGCTGCATAGAGGCGTAGTTTGTAATGCTGTGGTCTCACAGCTTAGTGACGCAGTAGCCTAGAGGTGAGCACAACACTTCACAGTACCAGCAATCCCCGAGTTCAATTCCTGCTGCTGTCTGTAAGGAGCTTGTACGTTCTCCCCGTGAACCCCTGGGTTTCCTCCGGGTGCTCCGGTTTCCTCCCACAATCCAAAGATGTACCAGTTGATAGGTTAATTAGTTGTTGTAAATCGTCACGTGATTAGGTTAGGGTTAAATCAGGGATTGTTGGTGGCACAGCTCGAAGGGCCACAAGGGCCTGTCCCGCGCTGCATATATAAATAAATAAATAACCCGAATTCAAAGCTGACCTCAGGTGGACCCTGTGAAAATTTGCATAATCCCCCTCGGGACCATCCAGGTTTTCTCCCACATCTTAAAGACATTCAGGTGGGTTAGTTTGCTGCTGTAAATATCCCCTAGTGTAGGTTAGTGCTTAACTCTGAGGGAATGTGGGCAAAATGCATCAGCAGGCCAAACCAGAGAGATATTTTGCAATGATCAATAAGCCAATTGTTTGGAATCAAATGACTTTGCCTGGTGTCTCAGGGCTGGGTGTGTTTGCACCTACACCACCCCCACTTCTTCTCTCCCACCTGTCCCACACCCCTCCTGTGGTGTTCTAACCTCGCCATCCCCAATATCCTTTGTTCTCACCAGATCTACATTCTTTTTCTTTTCTCCACATTGACAAATACAGTACTGTTCAAAAGTCTTTGGCACACTGGCTATATATGTTACTAGGATTTTTGCACAGTACTGGACGTGGCTGAGAAGGACTTAGAAGCAGAAGAACCAAAAGTGGGCACATAGGACGAGTCTGGATGGGCATCTAGGTTGGCATGGGCCAGTTGGGTGGAAGGGCTTGTTTCCATGTTCTATGAATCTTTAAAATGGGATTTGTGCGAACGAGCATGGACTTGATGGCCTAAAGTGCCTACTTCCATGTTGCAGGCCTCGAGGGCAAGCCTCACCTGGCACTGCAGTGAGGTTCTGAGAGGGTTCACCCACTTAAGTAACACCATCCTTTGCATGGGACTCTGCCTGACTTATCGGGATTGCTGGAAAACATGGGACCTTTCCCAATTCCCTTGAAGCCAACACGTGACCTCTCACTCCATTGCTTTCTGTTGGATCTTGCTTCGTGCACATCTCCTGGGTTACAACAATCGCTGCACTTCAGAAGATGCAGGGACATTCTGCGATTGGGAAAGACACACACTAATCACTGCAATATCCAGACGTGAGGAGTGCAATACTATTTCTTACCAAACACTGTCAGCGTGGCGACAGTACTCCGTCGCCGGGCAACCACATTGGAGGCAATGCAGGTGTAGTTGCCTGAATCGGAGAGGTGCGCTTGCTCGATGACCAGACTGTGCTCTGCGGTTGTGTAAACATTGGGGTCGTGCTGAGGATCAATCGCCTCTTCATTCTTCAACCATTCGACCTGCAAGGAAAGGCAGAGGCATGGACTCCCAGAAAGGATATCACAGATTCATAGAGTCGTACAGCATGGATACAGGCCCTTCAGCCCAACTTCTCCATACTGACCAAGGTGTTCGCTCAGGTTAATCTGCTTTTAAAGATTAAAAAGGTTAGCTTTATTTGTCACACAGACATCAAAACATACAACAAAATGTGTCACTTTGCGTCAACAACGAACATAGTCAGAGGATTGTCCTGGAGCCAGTCCCCAACTGTCACTACGCTTCGGGCGCCGCAATTTAGGAACCCCAACCCGAACTGTACATATTTTGGAATGTGGGTGGGAACTGGAGCAGCCAGAGGAAACCTACATGGTCATGGAGAGAATGTGCAAACTCCTCATAGACGGTGCTGGGAATTGAACCCCGATCAGCGATTGCTTGCGCTGTAAAATGTTGGCTCTAGGCTTTTCCCTTCGAAGGACTTGTCTGGCAACTTGTAACAGTACCATACTGTGTTGTGGCATATTACATTTTGTGCCATGAAAGTCTGATCAATTCCAAGCAATGCCTTTAACTCTTTGTGAACTCATAGCATGTAAAGTGTACAAAATTAAGGGAGAGAAGTTTAGGGGAGACATCAGGGGTAAGTTTTTTACACAGAGGGTTGTGAGTGCCTGGAATGACTTTGCAGGAGGCTAAAATGTTAGGGGTATGTCAGAGCCTCTTGGACAGGCAGATGGATGAAGGAAAAATGGAGGGTTATGGGGTAGTGTGGGTTTAGTACATTTTTTTAAGGATTACATGGAGGGCTGAAGGGCCTGTACTGTGCTGTAGTGTTCTATGGTTCTACATAAAAAGAAAGTGTCTGTACCAGTTGAACACTGTACGTTTGCTGAATGCTTGCTAATAGCTGCTGGATTCTCTTTGGCCTCGGGCACTAGTGGCATGAGACCAAAAGACCAAAGAGTTTATCTATCTCTGCCTCTCTTGCTATGCTTGTGGATTGAACCTCTATTTATTGAACCACCTTTTGGGTGAGTCTTGGTACTTTCCCTAGATCGAGGAACTGTGATCATCAGTGTCCAGGACAGACCCAGAGTGATTTCATGAGTTGGAATTTGAAGTTCCCCCAACAACAGTAACAATCAAGAGGAGACTAAGAATCGTACACCCTGAAACATCTGTGGAAACCTTTGTGACTTACTAGGTAGTATTTTGTATGGTTTATATGTGCTTTCTGTTTTATGATAATAAATTAGGCTTGTTATTTCGCTGTGCGTGTCCAATTATTACCACATTTCTAGGATTATCTAATCGGCTTGGGGCTTCGGGGCTCTGATCAACCCACCCATTGCATGTACATGAAGGGGAGGCACAGAGGTACAACTGGTGTAATCCCTACCCCAGCTCAGGGCTTCCTCTGGGAGCTCCAGTTCCCAAAGATGTGCTTTTTGGTGAAGTAACCGTAAGAGACCGTAAGATACATGAGCAGAATTAGGCCATTTGCCCCAATGAATCTGTTCCTCCATGGCAACATGGCCGATCCAATTCCCTCTCAGCCCCTATTCCTGCCTTCTCCTCGTATACAAGAGACCAGAACCGATTGCCCCTGGGGTGTAGGTGAGTGGCCATATATTGGGGCTGAGTTGATGGGAGGGTGAGAAGAGCAAAATTGGTTAGGGTAGGATTCATCTAAAAGTGGAAGCTTGATGCTTGGCCTGGACAGAGAACTGAAGAGTTTGTTTCTGTTTCCTATTCCCTATCTTTTATAAAAAACAAAGTATTCAGGCATGTCTGGGAGAGATAATTCCAACCATTCATGACTACCTGAGTGAGAAAATTTCTCCTCAAGCCACTTTTGAATGGGTAAATGCTTATCCTGAAGGCTTTTCTTCCGGCTGTCACATTCTCCAAACACTTGTTAACCTCTACTGATAGGAAAACTGAAGAGACGAGATGCGGGAGAAAGTGTGAAGTGATTCAACTTGGAATGTCGAACTTGAAGGCAGAATACAGGGTTAGTGGCAGGATTGAATATCCGTGTGGATAAACAAAGGCAGCCTGGAGCTAACGTCCATAGATTCCCTCAGTGCCGCCGCTTAAATTGATAGGGTGGTTAAGAAGGTTAATGGTGTGTTGGTTTTATTAGTTGGAGGACTGAGTTCAACAGCTGCAAGTTAATGTTGCAAATCCATATAACCTTGGTTAGAACACGCTTAGAATATTGCATTCAGTTCTGGTTATAGGAAGGATGAGGAAGCCTTAGAGAGGGTCCAGAGGAGATTTACCAGGAGGCTTCCTGGATTAGAGAGCTTGAAGATAGGTTGAGTTAGCTAGGGCTTCTCTCTTTGGAGCGAAGGAGGAAGAGAGGTGACTTGATAGAGGTGTACAAGATGATAAGAGAAATTGATTGAGTTGTTGGCCAAAGAGTTTTTCCCAGGGCAGGAATGGCAAAAAAAAAAGGAGGGCATAATTTTAAGGGGATTGGAGGAAAGTAACTGGGGGATGTCAGAGGTAGGTTTAACACATAGAGAGTAGTGGGTATGTGGAATGCCATGCCAGGGGTGTTAGTTGAGGCAGTTGCATAATGGGCATTAAAAAAACTCTTAGATAGGCACACGGATGAAAGAAAAATGGAGGGTTATGTAAGAGGGAAGGGAATGATTGATCTCAGAGTAGGTTAAAAGGTTGGCACACATTTTAGTAAGAAAGGGCCTATACTGAGTTGTAAGGTTTTAGGTTCTACGTTCTAACTCTATTCAAGTCACCTAGCCTTACGATTTGGAAATACATTACTGTTTCCTCATCATCTTCTGTCGTCATCCTTCAGCAGAGATAAAAACAATGACACAAAAGTTCCTGCAGAAGCTGAATCTGGCTTCTGCCCCTTTCCTCTCCAGCCCTGCTGAAGGGTCTTGGCCCGAAATGTTGACTGCTCGTTTCCCTCCATAGATGCTGGCTGACCTGCTGAGTTCCTCCAGCATTTTGTGAGGCATAAACTGATTTTGTTAGGAATGCAAAATCCTGAAGAAAGATTGGACCAACATTTCTGTAGATGCTGCCCGACCTGCCAAGTACTTCCAGTATCTTTTGTCCTATTTCAGATTTCCAGCATCTGCAGATGTTTTTCTGTTTGTTTTCGTCACTCTGGGACTTCACCAGAAGGACCGTAACAGCTGAAGCAGCTGGTTTGCCATCACTGACTCAGTCAGCGATGGGGGAGTGGATTTAGACCTTGTCAGTGATGCTTGACTTCTGGAAACAAATACTAAAAAGTTCTAAACATTCCAGCTGGGGATAACAGCCTCTCAGGATCAGTGAAATGTCTACAGCCAAGAAATTGCAGCAGTGGAGACCGAGTCCACATCTGTCCGAGGCCTGAGCACACAGTAATAGTGGTGGAGCTTCATATCTACCATTATCTCTCCAGTTAACCTACTATTCGTATGTCTTTGGACTGTGGGTGGAAACCAGATCATCTGGAGGAACCCACGCAGTCACAGGGAGAATGAACAGATTTCTTATAGACAGTGGAGGGAATTGAACCTGGGTCACCGGTGCTGTAACAGTGTTATGCTAATCACTACTCTACTGAGGACTCAGCAGGCTAGGCAGCATCTATGGAGGGAGAGGAAGAGTGAATATTTTAGACCAAGACCTTTCATCGGGATGGAATTCGTCCAATATTTTGTCTGCACCTCTGCCGAAAGCAGAACAGCCATTCCCATTCCCGTTCTGACATGTTGGTCCGTGGCCTTCTCCTGTGCCGTGATGAGGCCACCCTCAGGGTGAAGAAGCGACACTGTACGTTCTGCCTGGATAGCCTCCAACCTGATGGCATGAATATCGATTTCTCCTTTCCCTTCCCTCTGCATCTGTTCCCTACTCTGGCCTCTTACCTCTTCTCTACCGCCTATCACCTCCCCCCTGGATCCCCTCCTCTTTCCCTGCATCCTATGGTCCACTCTCCTCTCCTATCAGAGTCTTTCCTCTCCAGCCCTTTACTTTTCCTTCACCCCTGGCCTCACCTATCACTTTCCAGCTATCCTCCCTCCGCTCCTCCCCCCACCTTTTTATTCAGGCATCTTCACCTTTCCTTTCCAGTCCTGATTAAGGGTCTCAGCCCGAAACATCGGCTGTTTATTCATTTCCATAGATGCTGGCTGACCTGCTGAGTTCCTCCATCATTTTGTGTGAGTTCCTTAATGGCAGCAGCAGGAATTGAACTCCAATCTTACAGCAGGCACTGTCACAGCGTTACGCTAAACGCTTTGCTACCGTGCCTACCCACTCCTCCTTACTGCCCTCCTCACTAAGTGCTATGCAGTCTGATTTGAGAGACACACTAATACCTCCCATGGGCTTAACACTGCATCTGGCTACTTACTGAGGTACATGGTAAGAAACTAATATTTTGTGCCCTTAAGTGAGTGATAAATCCCAGCTGTAACACAAATTATGTTTTTCATTTTTCACCAAGCCCGTAATGAAAACTGCGATCCCCTGGGGAACTTCGCCAGCTCAATAAATTACAACAAGGTTAATATTATTCAGCTGCTTAGAATATCAGATGGAGATTCCTGTGTAATTGTGAAACCAACCGAGCTTCAAGCGGCGACGTATAGTCAGCCAGTGGAGCGATACTAGGTATGCGTTGCTCAACGCAGGCACAAACTGAAGCTCCTTGCAATTAAAGGAATATAATTGCCTCAATTGTCTCCATGGTGACAGTCACTGTTCATTTACGTTTGATTATAAGGATAGGTTAGGCTGCTGAATAGTACTGGACTAGACTGTGCTGTTTAATTAGAATCTCTGGTGGAGCGTTTGTGTGCTGCTATGTAAAATCTGGTTGAAAGTGGCCCAACAGTGATATTTACGTGTCTCTGGCTTATGAAGGTACTTGTATTTCAGCTCCTCTGTTGGTTCAAGGGCGAAAAGAAGAGAAAAATAACACCAGATGGAGTCTCTCAACAAACTCTCTCCACATGTGCAGCCTATTTTCTTACGAAGATAAAGAGATCGCTTTCCTACTTACTCATCTCTCAGGGTCTCTGAAAAGCTTGCCAACAGCTCTGTGCAGCCACATAAAAAGAAAGGATATGAATGCTTTAGAGAGGATGCAGAGGCTTAGTTTTCCTCAAAGTGGAGGAACCGAGGAAGAGGTGGACAGAATTATGAGGTGCATGGATAGGGTAGGTAGCAGTGTGGAAAAGAGCCTGGGGCTTACCTACAGAACAAACTTTCTTTTCATTACAAACTGAAGTCAACAGTGAAGTGTCATGTCCTGGAATGAATGCATCCCGATTCAGCAATTTCATTATTTTTATACTATATTTTATCGACATTTAATCCCTTTTACTTCTATCTGCATGCGCTGTGTATACATAGTGTGAGGTAACCATATAACAATTACAGCATGGAAACGGGCCATCTTGGCCCTTCTAGTCTGTGCCGAATGCTTCCTCTCACCTAGTCCCACAGGCCCGCACTCAGCCCATAAGCCTCCATTCCTTTCCTGTCCATTTACCTATCCAATTTTTTTTTAAATTGGTAGGCCTTCTGCAGAGTCAAGCTTACCAGCATACATCATGAAATTTATTGTCTTTGTGGCAGCAGTAGAATGCAATCGATATTAATAGAAAAGACTGTGAATTACAGTAAATATATATATATTAAATGGCTGAAATAAATAAGTAGTGCAAAACAGAAATAAAAAAGTAGTGAGGTGTTGTTCATGGGTTCACTGTCCATTCAGAAATTGGATGGCGGAGGGGAAGAAGCTGTTCCTGAGTCATTGAGTGTGTGCCTTCAGGCACTATGTCCTCTGTCATGGTAATGAGAAGAGGGCATGTTGTGGTTGATGGGAATCCTTAATGATGGATGTTGCCCTTTTGAGGCATTGCTCATTGAAGATGTCCTGGATACTATGGAGACTAGTACCCATGATGAAGCTATCTAATTTTACAACTCTCTACCGTATCGGCCCTTGTCCTTCCCTTGGACAACATCGGTGGCGACATCGGAGGGGGAGACTTGCAGCTTGGGCAACTGCCGGTCTCCCATACAACCCTGCCGAGACCTGCGCAAATCCATAGTCTCTCGAGACTAATCTGTGATTGAGGTTGGTTTGAATCAGTTCAGTCTACCCATGTTTATCTGCTGCAATGACCATCCTGCTGTTCTCTAGTACAGCCCTCCAGCCTTCACTATTCCCCAATACAATAGGAAACTTTTTATTCACAGCAGAGGTGAATAAAATTACAGGACATGGGTTTAGGGGAAGGATTAAGAGGTTTAGATGGGATCGTAGAAGAAAAATTTCTCACAGATGTTGGTTCAAATTTAGAATATACTGTCCTGGCGATAGAGCTAGTGACTCTCAGTGTCAGGACCATGGACGCTGCCGTGGAATCGGTGTGCCCATGCGGGCAGGCTGCGCAACAGGTTCAACAACTAGGCTCGTAAATATGCACTTTCCAGCTAATTACTATGGTGGTATTTAACTCCATTTATTTTGTTCTGGTCTTGTTGGGACTTGACCAAAACCACAGGAACATTTACACTTCCAAATTACCCTCATCCTTGTCTGGGAAAGAAGACTAACGTTTTGACTGATGCTGTAAAGGAGCAGTATTTATTTAGTTACTGCTTCCAGCCAGAGTGTTGGCCTTTAACTTTCAGTTTGAGAATTTTAGTTAACGGTCCTGTGGGCCCGGCATTTATTGTTTTTCTTTTGCTTTAAATTCTGCAAAAGTTCTCATTAAATTCAGTGAACTGTTAACCCATTTCAGTGTGTCTCTGAACGTGCTTGGGCCCTATATCCGAACGTTCTGACACTCAAAGTTCAGGGTTCAAAGTATATTTGTTATCAAAGTAATTATCCACTATACAACCTTGAGATTTGTTTCCTAAGAGGCAGCCTGGAAACAAAAGAAATCAAAAACAATCATTAATAAAAGACTGACAAGCGCCCAATGTGCTGAAAGGAAAAAAAAGAATTCATGCAAACATTAATTGCACGCAAATAGTGTACTGAACTGAAATCTACAAAGACAGTTTGTCTCTAGAAAACTTAGTTCTATGCAGAGTGGAGCAGTGGGCTGAGCAGGTCCATCCCTCACCTCAGGCCCCAACATCAATCTGGCCCAGCACTCACAACATCTAAGAAAAACCTAGATAAGCACTTAGAAGTGCCAAACATGTCCCTACCTTAGAAATTACTAGGCTTATCTATAGCGCTCTATTTTTCTAAGCTCCATGTACCTATCTAAAAGCCTCTTAAAAAACCCTATCATATCCGCCTCCACCACCGTTGCTGGCAGCCCATTCCATGCACTCACCACTACTCTGTACCTACTCCCCAACATCTTAAACCTGTGTCATCTTGTGGCAACTATTTCAGCCTTGGGAAAAAGCCTCTGACTATCCACACAATCAATGCCTCTCATCATCTTGTACACCTCTATTAGGTCACCTCTCATACTCTGTCGCTCCAAGGAGAAAAAGCAGAGTTCACTCAACCAATTCTCATAAGGCATGCTGCCCAAATCCAGGCAACATCCTTGGATCTACTCTCACAATAATTAAGAAGTATTTCGGTGAGCACGTAAAGCAGTTATGTATGGAAAGCACTGGACCAAGCATTGGTAAATGGGATTAACATAGATTGGTCAGCATGAATGTGGTGGGCCGAAAGGCCTGATACTGTGACCTATGACTTTTTCAGCATCTTGTTCCTCCGTTAGTTCAGTGCTCATTCAGCCTATTTTAATCTCATGCAGTAGCCCCCCCCCCACCATCCAATACCAGATGGTGATGCAGCCAGTTAGTACGCTCTCCACAGTACATCCGTAGAAATTTGCGAGTGTTATTGGTGACATACCAAATCTCCTCAAACTCCTAATGAAAATATAGCCGCTGTTGTGCTTTCTTTGTAAACTGCATTGATATGTTGGGGCCAGATAGATCCTCAGAGATATTGACACCCAGGAGTTTGAAATTGCTTACTCTTTCTACTTCTGATCTCTTCACGAGGACTGGTGTGTGCTCCCTCGACTTACCCTTTCTAAAGTCCACAATCAAATCTTCGGCCTTTCTGGTGCTGAATGGAATGTTGTTGCTATGCCACCTCTCAACCAGTGATCTATCTCACCCCTGTATGTCTTCTTGTCACTAATGTCTATATTGCCATTGAAGGAAGCTATTTAGCCTCTTAGGCCCTGTTTCTGGCATTCAATAATCCAAGGCCAAGTATGGTACTGACCTTAGAGCCAACACTGTCTCTGCAAACACATCCAGCTCACTGGAAGGGTAAGCTAACCAATGCCAGGCTAACATCTCTTGCACTGAAGCCCCGTTTCTCACAGGGAATTACATTGGGCAGGACAGATTGCTTGCATCAGATTTCAAAAACAAATGCTCTATTCCAAGCTACTTCATAAATTAGCAGGTGGACTGAGTAAAAGGTTGAAGAACTGTAACATCCTCAGAGATTCCAGAGTATCCTTGGCCCGTGACCATCCAAATGGAGACACATTTAGGATCTATTGAGAACCCAAGTCCAGACATCAGGATGGAAGGAGTGCTACATATGACTAACATCCCTTCCATCAGACACCTTCTGTCCCATTTGTAGAATTTATATTGGTCTCACTAACTACTTCAGAACAGATTGTATGAAGAAGATTGTATGGATCAGATTCATCTGGATGTTGCCTTAAGTCGAGACCTTTATATATGGGAAGAGATTGGATAGAGTGGGCTTGTTTTCCCTGGAGTGAAGGAGGCTGAGGGTTGACATGGTAGAAGCATATAATATGAATGAAGTTATAGGTAGGGGAGATGATCAACGTCATTTTCCCATGTATGAAGTATCAAAAATTAGAGGGCAGAGTTTTAAGAGCAGAGGTAGGAGAATTGCAGGGGAGTCCAATGGCAAATAGTTTTTACATAACAGTTGGTATCTGGAGCTTGCTGCCAGAAGAATTCAAGCACAAGTTTATTGTCAGGGGAAAGTACACGAAGTGCATAAATTCTATGAAAATTAGCTTTCGGCAACAGCAGCAGTGCAATACATGGCAAACATTAATTACATGAACCTAAATTAACCTTAATTATTATTTACAGAAAGTGGAATCAGATACAATTACTATGCTTAAGAGGCTTTTAGACAGATCCTTAAATAGGTAAAGCATAGAAGGGTATCGTCCTAATGTGGGCAACGGGGTAAAGTGTAGATTAACATCATCAGCTTTGACATGATGGACCAAAGGAACTGATTCTGTGGTGTATGAGTCACAGGGTCATAGAGCACAGGAAAAGGCCATTCGGCCCATCATAAAACTGAAACGCAAGCAACCCTGGGTCTGCCTAGGAGGAGAAACATCTTTTCACATCTAGGATATGTTCTATTCCTGCTACCACCATCAGGGAGCCTAAAGACCCACACTGAATACAGGAACAGTTTCTTTCACGCCACCATAAGAATGATCCATGAATCTATAAACACTAACCCATTATTCCTTTTTTTAAAACACTATTTATTTCTGTAAATACTAATATTATGTATTTGTATTTGACTGCTGTCACAAAACATCAAATCTCACAATGAATAAGACAGTGATAATAAACCTGAATATGATTCTGATTTAAAATGTTTCAGCTCTGTGGATCACAAAGGGATTAAATACAGTCTGTCCTCTTTTTTGGATATCCAGAGTAGTACTCACAAAATGTCGGAGGAACTCAACAAATCCTCTCCGTAGATGGAGAGGAATAAACACTTGATATTTTGGGCTGAGACCCTTCATCAGGACTGTTTATTTCTCAGCAGAGTTGCTGCCTGACCTGCTAAGTTCCTCCAGCATTTTATGTATGTTACTCTAGTTTGTGATAAATATCTGGTTACCTCTCCCTTCCACCCACGCACTCCAATGCAAACCGTCTTTGCAAAAATTCCTAGAAAGATTCCAAACAAAAACCTAATTTTGCCAAAGAAAATCATAGAAATTTACCCTCAATGGCCACTTTCATTATGTACATCTGCTTGTTAATGCAAATATGTAACCAGCCAATCATGTGGCAGCAGCTCAATGCCTAAAAGTGTGCAGAGATGGTGAAGAGGTTCAGTTGTTGTTCAGACCAAACATCAGAATGGGGAAAAAGTGATCTAAGTGACTTTAACTGTGGAATGATTGTTGGTGCCAGATGGGGTGGTTTGAGTATCTCAGAAACTGCCGCTCTCCCGAGATTTTTATGCACAAAAGTCTCTAAAGTTTCCAGAGAAAGGTGCGAGAAACAAAAAGCATCAAGTGAGTGGCAGTTCTGTTGGCAGAAATGCCTTAATAATGACAGAGGTCAGAGAGGAATGACCAGATTGCTTCTAGGAAATAGGAAGGCAACAGTAACTTAAATAACCACGTTCGGGCAGGTGGGGCTTATCAGCCTTGGATGGCAGCCGGCCCAGGGGAAGGAAATCTCTGATTTTAAACCTCTGCTGCCTTGCGGCCTTACCCACCCGGAAAGGCTTCGGGAGTAGATCCTAAGGGAGAAATTCGGAGCTGGGGTCCCTAAGGCAGTTTGATGTTGTTTACAACTTCACTCTGGCAACCTCTGCAACAACACTGGTGCCAAGCTGTATCAGCACTTGCCCTTCCCTTGGACAACATCAGTGATGTGGAGAGGGGGAGCCCGCTGCATGGGCAACAGCCGGCTCTTCAAATCTTCCCGCCCAGGCTTGTGCCCTGTAGAGGACACAGTTCAGCAGAGGCGCAAACCCGTGATTCCCTGGGATTGACGGCTGCCGACTATAACAGTGATGTACAGAAGAGCATCTCTGAATGCACAACATGTCAAACCTTGAAGTGGATGGGCTACAGCCACAGAAGAACATGACCATAAACGTACATACAGTGGCTACTTTATCAGCTCCTGGAGGTATCTAGGAATGTGCCTGCTGAGTGTATATTACTTACCAATGATGATGATGATGACATCATCCATCGATCTTGAAGGACAATGGATGCTTTGTCACTGGAGAGACCTCTCCTGGGCAAGAGCCTGGGAAGAAGGCATGGAGATCCTGGGATACTCGGTCATCAAGATCCCACTCCTGGCATCACCGGTGTAGTCCAAAGGAAAGTGAAGAAATATGTTTGGCACCAGCTTGGCTGTAGCTGCTGCCGTTAGGATGTTCAGTGATGTCCAACCACCTCATTTGAAGCTCCACTCTGGATTTCCTGTCTGGGTTTACTCCATAGCCTTTGTCTCTCCCGAGGCGGCCCACAAGGCAGTGGGACCACTTCCCCACTGCTGGGAAACCCATGCCCTCACCCATTACCTATAAATCCCTTAAAAAAATGATTCTCTAGTCTTTTTTTTTTCTCCCTTCACCCTTGTTCCCTAGCTGTGAAAGGTAACCTCATCTTGTCCTGCTGGAAGACAGATATTTTTGCCTGATTTGTTTAAACTGTGAAGGAGACATCTAATATTATCATGCTCTTAGGAAATCAAGTCTATTCATAAAGGGGAGGTCTTAAATAGGCCTGTAAAAAAGAGTGGACTGCTTTGAGACATGAAACATTGTGACTGTAGTCAAAATCTAGAAGCAGTAGATTGAATCACTCCATTTCACGTCCATGCAAAGCCAGTGGATGAGCTAAATTGAAATTCCATTATATACTCAAGCTTCTGGCTAATCACAAAAAGATCTATAGTGGAAATGCAGGGACATATATGGATTAGTTCAATAACCCTGTGTTAAGCATCAAGGGATAAATTTGCCTAATTGGTACATTTGTTCCAATTACTGAAAATAATTGCCACATGCTGACTGACAGGGTATGTTCGAAATGGGCTCTGTTGAGTGAATTGGAATCCTGTCAGGCTTATTGTGGTCACCGCACCTGCTACTCCCACCTGCCTCTCCAAATCCACGTCCCTCCTTTGGCAAGGAGAGCAGTTTCAATCTTTAAGGAATCAATTTACATTGACAGCGTGGCTTTGAACACTGGCGAGTAAAGAGGCTGCTGAAAGTTATGTATACACACAGTGGTCAGCAGAACCCAGCTAAACACCGATTAATCAAAAGCTCACATCGGCAAATTTATCGTGTTCACATCCACCTCCGTGATTACGCTGTGATTTCATCAACACAATTATACACATTAATCTTCATTCCACAGCATTTGTCAACTGCATTCTGGGTATAGAGGCCATTATAGTAGCTACTGCACTATCTAAATTAATCCATTGGGTGTATATCGAATCACTTAATCATGATGCAGTCAAGCGGCCCCTGTGAGTGCATTCCACCTTCATTAGATTTAATATATTTCTCATTATACACTGCAGTCTTTTGGATGAACACTTGGTGATCTGTTTGGTGTTTACTCTTCATCTGCCTGATCCTACTTCAATAAGATGCCAATCAGAAGTTGCACCAAAATTTGGGCTGCTCTGCTATCATTTCATTGGCTTTATCTGTTCACATACTCTCCGTGCCCCTTTATTAGGTACACCTGATCGTGAATGCAAATATTTAATCAGCCAATCCGGTGGCAGCAACTCAATGCAAAAATCAAAGCATGCAGACGTGGCCACAAGGTTCAGTTGTTGTTCAGGCCAAACATCAGAATGGAAGAAGAAACGGGATCCGAGTGACTTTGACAGTGGAATGATTTTTGGTGCCAGATGGGGTGGTTTGAGTACAGGTTTCCCCCGCAATCTGAAGGTAGAGCATTCCTATGAAACCGTTTGTAATCCGAAATGTTGTAAATCGAAGAAGCAATTACCATTAATTTATATGGGAAAAATTTTTGAGTGTTCCCAGACCCCAAAAAAACCTACCAAATTAAAGCAAATAACACATAAAACCTAAAATAACACGAACATATAGTAAAAGCAGGGATGATACGATAAATATACACCGTATCTAAAGTAAAAAATATTGTAGGTATGGTGTAGTTTCACTTATCAAACTCGGGAAGACAGCGAGCCAAAATTGATTTGGCGATAAAAAACCCGCACGTACATGCATATGCACATATATGCATGCGCAAACAACTGCCCACACGAGGCTTCACGGTCACTGTAGTCATTCTCGGGGCAAACACACATATAAAGCGGGCGTCTTTTTTTTCGTAAAAGCAAAAATCCTCTTTGGTCAGCAAAAGCAGGTACTAATGTAGGTCTTTCGTAACAGCGAGTTGTCGTAAAGCGAACGTTCGAAAAGTGGGAGCCACCTGTATCTCAGAAATTGCTGATCTGACATACAATACTATCTGGAGTTTTCAGAGAATGGTGCGAAAAACAAAAAGAAAATCAAGTGAATGACAGTTCTGTGGGTGAAAGCGCCTTGTTAATGAGCGAGGTCACAGGAGGACGGTCAAACTGGTTCAAGCTGACAGGAAGGTGACAGTAACTCAAATAGCCACACGCTACAACAGTGGAGTGCAGAAATAACACAGCACACACAAAATGCTGGAGAAACTCAGCAGGCTGGGCAGCATCTATGGAGAAGAGTACAGTCGATGTCTTGGGCTGAAACCCTGGTCCTGCTGAAGAGTCTTGGCCCAAAATGTTGACTGTACTCTTTTCAATAGATACTGACTGGCCTGCTGAGTTCCTCCAACAATTTATTGCAGACTTTTTCTTGTTTCTGAACACATAACACTTGGAACCTTGAAGTGATGGGTTACAACAACAGAAGACCACGAGCATACACTACAAGAGGTACCTAATAAAATGGCCTCTGTGTTAATTTAACAATGACTGACAACTTCTAATGTGGTCCTCCTCTTCTGAAAATACACAGAGGAGCAGAATTTTTCCATCATGATTTCCTAAATCGATGAACTCCTACTTAATTTTGCGGAGTAGATCAGGCTGGGGCCTGATCGGTGGTTGTGTGATGGGTGGTCTGAATTAAAACACTTTCTCTGGAGGCTAATCAGCCCAGAAAACAATCTGCGAATCTGAAAAGAAATAGCAAAAAGCATTTATCCTTCATTTCTTCCGTTGCATGCACACTTCAATTATTTTGGGTTTATTTGCACAACAAAGTGCGCTGTGATTAGTATGTTTAAGACACAACTGGCAGGATTTCCACGGCAAGGTAGAAGCTGCCAGATGAACACCAAAACCAGAGGGGGGCCAACACACTTAATTAAACATCTAGCAAAATGCCATGAGTTGTGGAGCACAAACACTGAAGAGGCCCAGATGGACTACTGGGTAGAAAATGGTTGGAGGGTTGTGAAGCTAGGGAGAGCTGCTGCCTCATGTTTTCAGTGTCCTAGGTTCAATCCTGACCTCACTGCCTGTGTGGAGTTTGCATGTTCTCACTGCGATCTTGTGGATTTCGTCTGTGTGGTCCAGTTGCCTCCCAAATTCCAGCGATATGCAGGTTGAGATAAAATGCAGAATTGGTCCTTCCAGCCAGTCGCCCAGCAATCCCCTGCATTAATCCTAGCCTAACCATAGGACAATTTACAAAGACCAACTAACTTATCAACTGGTGTATCTTTGGACTGTGGGAGGAAACCAGAGCACCCGGAGGAAACCCACACAGTCACAGGGAGAACGTACAAACTGCATACAGGCAGTGTTGGGAATTGGCTACCGCAACTTTCTCCTGGTGTGCATGTGAGTGGGAGGTGGAATCTGGGTGGAGCCGATGGGAATATGGGGAGAATTAAATGGGATTCCTGTAGGATAAGAGTCAATGAATGGTTGGCACAGACTCAGTGAGCCAAATGGCCTGTTTCTATTCTGTGTGATTGTATGTCTCGATGGTAGGGCAAGCCTAATTCCTACTTTGGAGACACAAGAGACTATGGATGCTGAAAACTGGAGTAACAATCAAGATGATGTAGAAACTTAGTGGGTGGAGCGGCATCTGTGAGCGGAAAGGAATAGTTGACAGTTCAGGACGGACGCAGAGACCCGACCCGAAACATCAACAATTCCTTCCCATCCCCTCCCCACCCCACAGATGCTGCATGAGTCAGACACACACACACACACCCACACACACCCAAGCTCGATCATGAAAAAAAGGGAAAATCCAGGAAACACTCAGCAGTCAGGCAGCATCTACGGAAATCAAAACAGTTTTATACTTCTGGTCTGAGACTGCTCAGAGCTGGAACAAGAATTGTGGGGTCATCTTACATTTTTCCAACCAGCTTGCGGAAACCTCCCTGAGGGGACAAGGCCACCATCCCAGCAACCAATATGTGAGTATACTCCATCTATTAATAATGTATCCTTTTTAGAAAGATCAAAACTGTTTATAATATTCCAAATGTGATCTCACCAGAAACCTACAGCATTGAAGCAAACTGTCTTTATTGATAGACTCAAACCGCCTTACAATAAGGGCCAGCACACTATATTCCCCGACACTGTAGTTTTAATGATTCCTGTACAAGGATGTCCAGGTCAGTATGAATGCAAACTTGTTTTATGTTCTTACCACTTAATAAACACTCTTCTACTCGTTTCTACTAAAGTGAACAACATTATATGTGAACACAAAGTACACTGCAGTTGCTGTGGTCAAATCAACACAAGCTGGAGGAACTCAGCAGGTCGGGCAGCATCCGTGGAAACGAGCAGTCAACATTTCAGGCCGAGACCCATCATTAGGACTGAAGGAGGATGGGGCAGGGGCCCCATAAAGAAGGTGGGAGGAGGGCAGAAGGAGCCAGGTGAAAAACCAATCAGAGGAAAGATCAAGGAGTGGGGGAGGGGAAGCAGGGAAGGTGAAGAAGGAATGTAAGGGGAAAGCACTATGGGTAGTAAAAGAAGGCAGAATTATGAGAGGTGATAGGCAGCTGGAAGAGGAGACAGAGTGAAAGTGGGATGGGGGAAGGGAGAGGGTGGGAATTACTGGAAGTTGGAGAATTCAATGTTCATGCCAAGGGGCTGGAGACTACCCAGACTGTATATGAGATGTTGCTCCTCCAACCTGAGTTTGGCCTCATCATGGCAGTAGAGGAGGCCATCTATGGTATATGTGAACACTATGTGAATATGTGTATTATATGTGAACACTGTAGAAGAAGGAATAGACTGGTCTACACTAGACTGCGGTATAAGAGAGACTGTGTATTGTTTTTCCACCTGACAGAAGAGTGCTAAGGTGACATGACTGGAAGAATTGGATTGGCCCATGGTTGAATGGTGGAGCAGAGTCAATGGGCTGAATGGCCTACTTCTGCTCCTATATCTTATGATCTTACGATCAGCAGCATGGAAGCACAGTCGTTAGCTCAACACCTTACTGTACCAGTGGCCCAGGTTCAATTCCCGCCACTTCCTGTAAGGAGTTTGTACGTTCTCCTTGTGTCCGCAGTCAAGAGATGTACCAGTGTCTATGTTAATTGGCTATTGTAAACTATACTGAGGTTAGGGTAAGATTAATTCGAGGATTTGCTGGGCATCACAGCTTGAAGGGCCTATCCTATACTGTATCTCAATAATAAAAAAAATTAAATCAAAGTTCACAAGTTCAAAGCAAATTAATTATCAAAGTACATAAATATCACCATATGCAAACGTGAACCCTGAAAAGCAAAGAAGTATGAAAGCCAGTATCTGTTTGGCATGGTAGTGGCGTCTAAGACTACAAGCATCAATTGGTGAGAGGGAGGAGGTTTGAAGGGGCTCTGAGGAGTAAATATTTCACACAAAGAGTAGTAGGAATGAGCTGCTAGAGGATGAGGTAGGGTCAGGATCAGTAAAGTTTAAGAGGCATCTGGAGAGTTTTTGCATGAAAATGGCGTTGAGGGGCATGGAATTGATGCAGGCAATTGGAGTTAGTAAAGACAGGAATGTTAGTCAGCATAGATGCAGTCCCCAAAGGGCCTGCCAACTCTATGTTTGGGCTTCCAGTAGAGATGAGGCAGGAGGTGAATGGGCAGGTGAGGTACGTCTGCTTGCACTTATAAATACAAGGAAAGAGATTAGTGGGGAGGGACAAATGGATAACGGAATCACAGAGAACGATTCCTGCAGAAAGTGGAGAGTTGGGTGGGGGATGGGGGAGAGACGAAGACATATTTAGGGGTAGGATCTTTATGAAGATGGTGGAAGTTGCGGATAATGATATCCTGGTTGCAGAGGCTCTTGGAGTTGTAGGTGAGGACAAGAGGAATTATCATCCTGTTAAGGCAGCGGGAAGATAGGGTGAGGGCGGATTACTTTATTAGAGACAGGAGGTAGATAATAAAGTGGCCACTGATTGTAAATTCAGCCGTGTTGCTCCCCTCCACCAGCCACACACTCTCTGCCTCACCTCAGCCACAGGCACCGGCACCGGAGACCCTCACCCAGCCTTTGCACGGAAGCTCCCTGACCTGCCTCAGCGTTTCTGTAGCATCAGCAACATTTTCCTCCTCTTGCGACAAAGCACGCTGTTATTATTTTTGTACCCGGCATGTTGCTCTATTCTAACTGAGAGGATGTTAACAATGCCTGGTGCCTGCCTGGGAAAAGATAACGAGCCTGCTTAAACACACTGATTGAAGCTGAGGCATGCTTGTGGCACAGGGGTCACAGAACAGCGGGGAGCATTTTGGATCTGCTTCTTAGAATTCATATCAGCGCTTCGCTAATGTACAAATTTTCTTATTATCTTTGGATGTAATCTCACAAACCAGACTTCAAACTGTACCGGTTAGAGACAGTGAAATTGCATGCCGTGGAGAAACAGACCATGTTTTTGTGTTTATTTTCAGTATGGAGCTAGCCATGGAATGCCATTGAGATAAAGCACTGACTGACAACGAAGCTGAACGCAGAAAAAGGATGCCTGATTGATTCCCGCCTGAAAGCCGACATAAAACACTGCAATAGGCAGGATTTTAACAGGACAATTTTACAGATGGGGAAGAGCAGCAGGTATGTATTTGGCCAGAACTGATTCTATCGGAATTCGTATCCGATGTATGCTCTTCCCCGATGTATGAATTTGTATGCTCATGTGTATCAGGATTTTCTTGCTTGTCTGTAGAAGGTAGAAGTTGGCCACTTCTGCTAAGTTCTCAAGAAGATAGCTCTCCGTCCGAAGATGGGATGATTCCCTTTCTGTTGTTAATGAAAACATGCACACTTAAAAAATATATATATTATTTTGGCATCTGAGCGTGACTGATCCCTATCATGTAAAGGCCAGATCATTTAAGGCTGGCTTATTTCCTTTCCTGAGTTCTTCCAAACACTCCAGCCCAACATAAAGGAAGTGGGTTACCGCATATATGAAAATCTGGTGTTCATACATTGGACAGGAGACTGCCCAAGTGGAACATGTGGCATTGCTCTTTGAATGTGCATTTGGCTTTACCGCCATGGTGAAGAAGGCTGAGAACAGGCACTTATGTCCGAGGACGGGAAGGGGAGTTGAAATGACATATAGCCAGAATCTCAAATTGGCCAACGTGGAAAGACATCAGCTGCTCCGCACGGTCTATGCTGGATCATGCTGATGTAGAGGAGGCAACATTTTGAGCACTGATTGCAGTAGACGGGGTTGGAGGAAGTGGACATGAATCTCTGCTTCAACTGGGAGGGCTGCTTGGACCCTTGCACAGTGGTGAGGGAGGAGGCGTAAGGACTGGAGTTGCACCTTTGAAAGGGCGGAATGGGTGGTGAGGAAGAGGGAAACAGGGAGTCATGGGTGAAGTGGTCCCTGCCGAGAGCGGAATGGGGGGTGGAGAAAGGGAGATGGGACTGGTGATGGGCTGGTGAAAACGGCAAAGGTTGATATGCTGGATATGAGGGCCAGTGATGTGAAAGGTAAGAACCAAAGGAATTCCAACTCTGTTCTGTTTGGGGAAAAGGGTAGGAGCAGATACCCAGATGTTCTGGGATGGAAGACTCCATCTTGACAAAAGATGCACTGGCTAGTCAGAAACTGGCTATAAATCCTTATAGGAGACAGAGTAAGAGGCAGTGCAGTCAAAGTAGCTGAGGGAGAATTTGGTTTTACAGGCAATACAGGTGGATAGATTGTCTCCTGAGATAGAGACAGAGGTCTAGAAAAGCAGCCATAGTGAATATGAGGGAAGATGTAAGTTGGTAGAAAAGGTGATAATATCGACAAGTTTACTCAAGCAGCGCCAATGCAATTGTCGATGCAGTGGAGAAAGGGTGGGAGAGGGTTAGGTTAGGTTTAAGTTTGGGACAAGGACTGTCCCACATAGCCTACAAAATGACAGGCAAGGCTGCACCATTGATTTTTAGAAAGCAAAGGAATTAAAAGATAAGTTTTTGAGGGCAAGAGTGAGGAGCTGTGCATTCAAAGGAAGTGAGGTTGGAGTTGGAGAGGGAATTGATATTGACCTAACGTCGACGGATGTAAAGTGAAAAGGTCAAGGGAGGGTTAAAGGCCAAGAGGGGCTTCTGGTTGTTAGATGTAAGCAGCTTACAACAAGAACTTGTATTTGCAGAGCACCTTTAATCTGGCAAAGCAAGTACAATGTGCCAAAAGAAATATGCCCAAAGCCACTTAGAGAGATATTAGCATTGAAGGTCAAAGCTTTGTCCAAAGATATATGTCTTATAGAGGGCAGATATAAAGCAACAAAGGGCCAAGGAATCCTAGGACTTAAGGCATAAGTAACTAAGGAAGGCCTGTGGTGCAGTTCAAGATCTGAAACCTTTGATATATAAACCAATAGCAACTTAAAGATACCAGAGCAGTATGCTGACTGATTTTAAAATTAGGTAAGTTTTAGGGGCGAGCAAGGAGATATTATTTTGGAGTACAAAATCTCCTCACTGAGATAAAAGAGAAGTTAAAAATGCCAGGTGTTTACTGAGGGCAGAAACTTGTGCTGCCACATCAGTTAAACATTTAGCATATGATTATCCCTGTGCTACTTTCCATCAGCTGAATTTGTTTTCATTTACTTTAGTCCATCTAAATCCTGGAGGATAATGTATTCATCCTCGTTTATAGTACGGCTGGTACTGGTACATATAATCTGGGCAGACTGCTAACCCAGTGAGAGGCAAGCTCAATACATAAGTCAGAAATGTCCTGCCAGTTGTAACCACTGTGGCCTATTCTGTCTTCTTCAAAGGTTTATGAAAAAGTAATGCCTGCAAAGGATTTGTAGAAATTTGTTACTTCCTCTCCATATCTTTATGATCTTCACAACCAGCTTTATTTGTCACATGTGCATTGAACATCAATGCAAACAGTGAAATGCATTGCAAACATGAGGAAATCTGCAGATGCTGGAAATTCAAGCAACACACACAAAATGCTGGTGGAACGCAGCAGGCCAGGCAGCATCTATAAGAGGAAGTACAGTTGATGTTTCGGGCCGAGACCCTTCGTCAGGACTAACTGAAAGAAAAGATAGTAAGAGATTTGAAAGTAGGAGGGGTAAATCCCAAATGATAGGAGAAGAAAGGAGGGGGAGGGGTGATGCTAGAAGTTGGAAAGGTGATTGGCAAAAGGGATACACAGCTGGAGAAGGGAAAGGATCATGGGATGGGAGGCCTATGGAGAACAGGCAAAGAGTGATTGTGAGAGAGGCAGAGAGAGAGAGAGAAAAAAAAAGGAGAGGGAAGGTAGGTAGGTAAATAAATAAATAGACGGACAGATAGATAGATAAATAAATAAATAGATAAATAAGGAATGGTGTAAGAAGGGGAGGAGGGGCGTTAATGGAAGTTAGAGAAGTCAATGTTCATGCCATCAGGTTGTAGGCTACCCAGACGGTATATGAGGTGTTGTTGCTCCAACCTGAGTGTGGTTTCATCTTGACTGCAGAGGGGACCATGGATAGGCAATATCAGAATGGGAATAGGACGTGGAATTAAAATGTGTGGAAACGCATTGTTTGTGTTAATGACCAACACACAGACCATAAGTGTCACCATGCTTCCGGTGCCAACATAGCATGCCCACAACTTACTGATCCTAACTTGTATGTCTTTGGAATGTGGGAGGAAGCCCTCCTGGCCACTATACACACTCCTTACAGACAGCAATGCAACTGAACCCTGCTGGTGCTGTAATATCATTATGATAGTTGCTATGTTACAGTACAAACCAACTGTACATCTGACATTGATAGACCTTGTTAACCAAATGCTTTTAAAGATATGCATAGTTATATAGAGTTAGAGTACAGATCAACTATGATTTCACTGAATGCTAGAACAGTCTCAAAGGGCTGAGTGGCCTGCTTCTGCACCACATTCATGAGCTCAAATGCTTTTGATTAAAAAAAGACATAGAGCAGTCAGTTGGACGTCAAGTCCAAGAAGCTCTAACAAAATATGCTTATTGATTGCAAATACATTCAGTGTCCATTTTGTTAGGTACCTACTGTACCTAATAAAGTGTCCACTGAATGTACGTTCACAGACTTCTGCTGGCTGCTATAGCCCATCCACTTCAAGGTTCAATGTGTTGTGCATTCAGAGATGCTCTTCTGCACACCACTGTTGTAACACGTGGTTATTTGAGTTACTGTTGCCTTGTCAGCTTGAACCAGTCTAGCCATTCTCCTCTCTGACCTCTCTCATTAACAAGGCATTTTTTGCCCACAGATCTGCTGTTCACTGGATGTTTTTTTTTGTTTTTCACACCATGCTCTGTAACTCTAGAGACTGTTGTGTGTGAAAATCCCAGGGGATCAACAGTTTTTGAGATACACAACCACCCTGCTTGGCACCAACAATCACTCCAAAGTCAACATCGATCACATTTTTTCCCCATTCTGATGCTTGGTCTGAACAACAACCGAACCTCTTGACCGTGTCGGCATGATTTTAGGCATTGAGTTGCTGTCACATGACTGGCTGATTAGATATTTGCATCACTGAGCAAGTACACAGATGTACCTAATAAAGTGGCCACTGAGTGCATTGTCAACAGGTTTTACGGAACTTCATGAGCAACTGTCAATTCAAATGATCCCATCTGTTATTAAAAATCAAACTTGCATTTACTTCGATCTCTCAGACATCTGAATAGTGACAAATGGTATGTGGAAGCAAGGGTTTTCGAGATCAATACATTGAAATCTATTTCCATATAGAATATCTGGGTAATGACAATTTGTGAGGCTTCTCAAATAAACCTTTCTGAATTTATTGCTCACATCAACGGCAATGAGTGAATCGATGTGATTTGAACTTATTGTTTCTGATAATAATCCAAGAGCAGAATTTGACCTCCTGAACTAGAGTGAGGATAACTTCGCTCAACTCAACTCTGAACTGATCACTGAACACAACATATGGACTCACTTTCGAGGACTCTAGAACTCTTCTCAGTATTATTTTAATTACTTATTTATTATTATTATTTATTTCTTCTCAGCTCAGGCTGGTAAAAGCTGAGGTACGGGCAGAGCCAAGTATGCTCATTTGTCACTTGCTAGAAACTTTCCGACTATTCTAGTTGTGGTTAGTGTTGTGGCTTTCTGAAGATTTACACAGATTTTGCTTTGTAGCCCTAATTGTTTAATACTATTGTTTCAGATTCAGATTCAGTTTATTGTCATTTAGAAACCACAAATGCAATGCAGTTAAAAAATGACACAATGTTCTCCCAGGATGATATCACAAAAGCATATGACAAAACAGACTACACCAGAAAATCCACATAACATTTGGCAATCCCCAATCCAGAGTCCAGAGAGGCTGCTGCATATTAATATCACACTACCATCTTAGTTGCGTTCTCCGGAAAGGAGCTCCAAACCCACTAGAAAAATCAAGACCAAAAACTAAAGCTACAAGACCTGCACAAAACCACATAGTTACAACAGTGCAAACAATAGCATAATAGATAAAAAACAATGGGCACAGTAAAAATAGTCCAAAGATGTTAAAGGACTATAAGTTCAAAAGAAATCACCACACAGTTTCCAGAAGTCCCCAGGGTTCTGACAGACTCGCCATCCCACGCCGGTGGCAGAAGGGAATACCCCCGCTATGGACTTCCACGGCACCGCCCGACTCAACCTTGCAGACGCAGCACACACTGAAAGCGACCTGACCGTAGCAGACTCCGAGTCCATCGAACCTCCGAGCTGACGACCATCTCCTCCGGCACAGCTTCTCCGTGCACCATCCTCTGCTGAGCGTATTAAGACGGCCCCGCTAACGGTCATCGGTAATGTGACCCCGAGGACTGGGGACTTGTTCTTCCCAGCAGAGACCCGGACCTCGCAGCAGCAGCAGCAACGAAGAAGGTCTTCCTGGAGATTTCCCGATGTTCCTCCATGCTCCCACGTCCATTTTCAATCGATTATGATTGTGCATGGCACCCCACTTCACAAATAACAGATAATCAGCTCCGGAGTGGCCGCTGCAAGCTGCATCGCGCCGCCATCTTGGAAGTTGAGTAGTGTCATTGGGATGACACCAGTTGTAGATATTACAATTGGGACAATGTATAATTTGTTCATGTTCTAAAGTCTTTCAGTTTCTTCTTTTAATTCAGTATATTTCTGGTGTCTTTCACTTAATTATTTCTGTAAGTTATGTGTGTTTGGAATGGCTATATCTATTAAATAAGTTGTTCTTGCTTGTTTATCCTGTATTATTATATTTGGATGGTTATTATGGATTGTCCTGTCTGTAATAACTGATCGGTCAGAATATAATTTGTGGTTTTAAAATTATAATTTCTGACTTTAAAACTGGCTCAGGCTTGTATTTATAGTAGGGTCTGAGTTCATTTATGAGTTCGTATTTTAAAGCAAGATTTTGATCAACAATGTTTGTAACTTAATTGTGCTTGTGTAAGTGACCAGATTGTGTTAAACTGCTACAGGATCCTGTAATGTGTTGGATTGTTTCTGGTTTTTCTTAATAATAAGACATACTATTATATATTTATTTTGTATTTGCATAATTTGTCTTCTTTGGTTGCTTGTCCTTGCTTGTTTGCATTTATTTTGCCTGTGTAAGTGATCAGATTGTGTTTTTTTTTTACTGATGCATTATGTTTCTTTAGTCTAGGTAAATGCCTGCAAGAAAATAAATCGCAGGGTGTTATATGGTGACATGCATCTACTTTCATAATAAACTTTACTTTGAACACTTGATTGGAAAAGGAATGACTTGCATTTCTGTAGCACCTTGTCCAATCTCAGGCAGTTGCAGACTTCTTCAGAAATTACAGGAATTTTTATCTTCGAAGAGTCGCCATTATGGCCATTTAATGGCCAACTTGCATGCAGCTAACACAAACAGCAATAAGATGATGATTAGATCATTTGTTTTAGTCACATAAACTGAGAAGGAATATTGGCCAGTACACTGGAAATAGATCCCTTTCTTTTCTGTTTCCAGCTCTTTTAGAGGTAATTTTACAGAACAGAAAGTACCTTGGCTTAGCACTTCAAATAAAATATAGCATAATTGACATCAGAGCTTCTCTTGGGAATGTCAGGCTAAATCAGGCAAGAGTTTGGACCTGAAATTTGGAGCCACATTCTCTGAGGGCTACCAGCTCAATCATGGCTGACACTTCAGAGCACAAGTACTATGTGGGAGGTACAGGTTTTGCCTCAGGATATCATTATGCCATCTCTGCAAAAAGATGCTGAGGAGCTCAATTAATTATTTTGGTGTGCAAATCCATGTTTTTTCTGGAAAATGGCACTTACTCTCAGTGACCACTTTATTAGGTATGCCTTTAGACCTGCTAGTTAATGCAAATATCGAATCAGCCAACCATGTGGTGGCAACTCAAAATATAAAAGCATGCAGATACGGTCAAGAGGTTCAGGTGTTGTTCAGACCAAACCTCAGGATGGGGAAGAAATGTAATCTAAGTGACTTTGACTGTGTAATAATTGTAGGTGCCAGGAAGGGTGGTTTGAGGATCCCAAAAATTGCTAACCTCCTGGGATTTTCACGCACAACTGTCTTTTGAGTTTACAGAGAATGGTGTGGAAAATAAGAAGAAAGAACAGGCAGATACGTGGCTAAGACTGGCTTTGAAATGAGAGAGGTCAAAGGCAAATGGCCAGACTGGTTTGAGCTGACACTAAGGTGACAGTAACACTAATGACCACGTATTACAACAGTGGTATGCAGATGAGCATCTCTGAATGTACAACATGTGTCGAACCTTGAAGTCAATGGACTATAACAGCAGAAGCACCCTTTGGGTTCCACCCCTATATCTAATAAAGTGGCCACAAAATGTTGTTCTATGTACAGTTACAATGAAAAAAAGAAATAATAATGGTTTCTCTTGCTCCTTTAATGCAGCACAAAAAGATGACTTGGGTTTGAAAGCTCAGACAGAACACATCCTCCTGAATGACAAACAGAGGGTTTTCTAAATTTTAATACATACAGATTGGATAAATGGTAATAACTGACATCAACACATTTTCAGAACATACTGTTATGAGGCTTCACAGGTATAGAATCAGACAGGAATTGACCCAAAGCCGAGGAGCTTTTGGGTCGGGTCAGAAAAGGTTGGCCACAGTGATATTGTAGGCTCCAAGGGCTTAAAGAAGAGAAAAGCAACAAAATTAATAATGAGCAGCCCAGAGCTTGGGATCCAGGTAGATGGAGGCATAGCCACAGAACACCAGCGCACAAAAGGGTAGGGGTAGGATGGATAATTTTGGACAGCTATAGTTACGGAGGAAGTTAAAAGGCTTCATGTCGATCAGGTGAGAGCCAAGTTCCACCAGCTCCCTTCCTGTGGTGGTCAGGAAGCTGTCAAGCAGAGTGATAATGAGCTGTGCTCATTAAAACCAAGCCAACTGTACCTGCTGTTGCTCCTGTGTTGGCATTGCTGCTTGCTTGCCCAAATGATGCCTCATTTAATTGGAATGTAAAATGTTGTATCTCCCTCGGAAGAGCCAACACAGACCAGGAGGAAAATTAGACAGTGAGGTTCTCACATGCACCAGCCATGTGAAATTTTCTCTGAACTGCCATGACTGTGTTCCCCAAAACAACTGAAAAATCGGATTAACAACCCAAACTCAGATATAATAGTTACATTTGGCAAATGGTGCTTCTGACTGAGACCCACTTGATGTGATCAACTCTTATCAAGCTCCTCAGTACAGGGATATTTAGCAACGGGCAAAAAAGTGCCTGCACTGTCAGAGATATCACATAGGTGGCACAGAAGTTAGCATAAAGCTATTACAGTGCCAGCAACACAGGTTCGATTCTGCTGTTGTCTAAAAGCAGTTTGTATGTTATGGTTTCTTCCAGTTTCCTCCCACATGCCAAAAACATTCAGGTTTGTAGGTTAATTGGCCACATGGGGGTAACTGGGGGAGTGCAGGCTCATATAGTCCAGGGGTGGCAGTGGGGAAATGCTCCCACTACCTATTAAATGTTCCCAGTGGCGTCCGGCCTCAAAGAACCTCTGACCACCAAGTCCAGCTCCAGGCCTTCACGTGTGGCTTAGCTACTAAGACCAGTGGACCTGTTTCCACTGACAGGAGAAGGGGAAAAGGTGGGTTACTGGTGCTTTAAAACTAGTCGCTTCTGCTAGATGGGGCTCATCAGCTGTGATTGGCAGCTCATCTAGGAGAAAGAAAACTCTGATCTCAGACCTCCGCTGCCTTGCGGCCATACCCACTCATGGGGAAGGCTTCGGGAGTAAACCCTGAGGGAAAAATCCCGAGCTGGAGTCCTTGAGGCAGTCCTGCATTGAGTTCAATGGTGACTGGCAACTCCTGTGATGCTTCTGGTACCAAACTGTATCGCTCTCTGCCGTTCCTTTGGGTTCATCAGATGCATGGAGAGACGGAGCTAGCTATATGAGTACCAGCTTGCTCTCCATATCGTACTGCCCAGGCTTGCATATGTAGACAGCCAGGATGCAATATCCGTGGTCAACTCTGACCAACATAGGCCCCTCACCTTAGGCTCGTTGGGCTAGAAGGGTCTATTACTGTGCAGTGTCTCTAAAAAACACAATGGAAACTCCTCCGATGAGTTTCTTGGAAGTGCAACACATATCACATTAGAATATTTATAGAGTTTTAATTGGTTTGATAATTAAAAGTTTATTGATTAGATGATCACCGTCTCATGAGCCTACCTGAGTGTATTTGAGTGATAGGATAAGGATTATATTAATACAAAGTATTATGCAGAGTATTATCAAAGTATTAATGCAGCATTTTGTGTATGTTGCTTTGGATCTCAAGCATCTGCAGACTTCCTCCTGTTTGTTTTTCACATAAATGTTGTGTAGCTGATGTTATGTGCTACTGATGCTTCTGTAAGTTTTTCATTGTGCTGGTGTGTACAGGTACTTGTGTATAGAACAATAAAATTTATGAGTTACTCCCGACCTGATGTACAGGAATGTCAATTAGAGATGATAAGGAAGTGTCGTAAATCAGAATTGGGATCACTTACTTACTTCCCATTATACTTGTTGGCATTTAGGGCAGCAATGAAGGTCCTCCATCTCTCTGTCCATACTGTTGCACTCTGATATAGGATTCTTCATTGCTGCTTCTTCACCAATTTCTTTTTAAGCCAGTCAGGGTTGTTAGCCTTCAGCTGACCCCCTGAACCTGGAAGATCAGTGAAACGCTCTTAGTCTAGCCTCTACCCTTTGACCTGTTTGGCATGGGTGACCCTACCAAGAACAAAGCATAAAGCCCCGACTCCAGCCAACATAACTCTTCAGGTCATTGAGGGACGCAAGCCTCCAAACCCAATGACAAGCTTGTGGTCCTCCTAGAGGAGAATCAGAATCAGGTTTAATCTCACCAGTGTATGCCGTGAAATATGTTCTCTTTCGGGTAGTAGTACAATGCAATTCATAATAGAAAAAAACTGAATTACAGTAAGTATCTAATATACATATTAAATAATTAAATGAAATAACTAGTGCAAAAATAAAAAAAAGCAGTGAGGTAGTGTTCATGGGTTTAATGTCCATTCAGAAATTGGATGGCTGAGGGGAAGGAGCTGTTCCTTAATCTTCAGGCTCCTATCCCTCCTCCCTGACGGTAGCAGTAAGAACAATGCATGTATGAGTGATGGGGTTCTTTAATGATGGATACTGCCTATTTGAGGCATCGCTCCTTGAAGATGTGCTGGATACTACAGAGGCTAGTGCCCATGATGGACCTGAGTAAGTTTACAACTCTTACACTGATCTTTTGCAGCAGCAAACCCCTCCCCCACCACCTGCCCCGCCACCTCCAGACGGTGGTGCAGCCAGTTAGAATATGGGCTGGAGTTGATTTACGAATGTTTAGAGGTCATGAAATACGCTCTACAAAAGCAAGAGAGTTTGCTCAGTGTTGCGCTGCCTCTAACAAGTTCAGTTTGAAAGCAAATCCATGGAGATAAGTACCTCCATATTGCAGTCAGTCAGCATGCTGGGCCCCCACTTTGTACCATCTGGCTGCTAGGCACCGCTAGCCTTTCCGAAAGCCGCACTTCCTCGGCAAACCTCCTGCAGTCTGTGCGCTAGCTCATGTGTCGGCTCGGAGTGCAGCTGGCGGTTGCTGTGTGGTGTTGCTCCAATGTGGCTGATGCTACGCAGGGTTCTCTTTGCTTTTGTGAAGGCAGCAGATGGGACATTATCAGATCATTAGCACACTTGCCTCCATTTACATACCATGCTGGCAGCTCAGGCACTCTTTATGCATCTGTGCACAATAACAACAAGTTTCATTTATGTAATGCTTTCGCAAAACAGATATGTTAAAAGCAACACACACAAAATGCTGGAGGAACTCAGCATCTATGGAAATTAGTAAACAATCGATGTTTTGGGCCGAGGCCTTTCTTCAGGACTCAGGATGTTAAAAGGTGCCTCACAAGAGTGTTCATGGAATAAATTTACACTGAATCACTTCAGATTTATTTTTTGTTGTTATATGTACATCCAAACATAAGATGAAGTGCATAACCAATGTAACCTTCGGATGTGCTGGTGGGAGTCCACAACATGACCACAGTGTTCAGCAGAACAACAGCAAAACAAGTTCCTTTCCTCCCCTCACCCACCCACACACACAGACAGTCTGCCAAGCCCAGGGCAGGCCGGGCCTCCAGCCTCCACTGGACTCACAGACTCACCGATGTCGGTCTCCGACATTCCCAGAGGAATTGTAGGCTCAGGGCACTGGTTATCCCATCTCACCTTCCGGTCCTCCAATTGACTTTTGGGTTTCAATCTTCCAGGACCTGACAATGGCCGGACTTTGATCTCGAGGCCTGCCGACGTGTGCACCTTTGGAGTCAACCTTGGGTGTCTCCTGTCCACGTGGAACTCCAATCCCGCTGATCCAACGGGGGGAACAGCTGACTTGGGGAGTGGGGTGGAGGTGGAAGCCAGCCCCTGTGTGGGCTGGTCTTCATCCACAGTGCCCGCTGGTCCAACACCCAACCACGGATATCCTTTGTCCATGTCATCACTGGCCTTCAAAAGCAGAGCAGAAGCCTGGGCTCTGACTTGACATCTAACACTCCACATCCCTGTCTCTAATGCCTAACCTGACTGCTAACTCCCTTCTCTGTCCTCAAAACCATCCCTACAAATCTAAAGAGAAAATTACGTCTCGATGGAGACTACAGTTCAGTGCCATCTTGACTAGCCTGGAAGGACTTAAGGTGAAGCTTGGTACAGGTAGGTTGTAAGAAGCATGGAGGTAGGGAACAAGAGGAAGGTAGAGACAGCGAGTTTGAGGAAAATGAAACACACACAAAATGCTGGAGGAACTCAACAAGTCAGGCAGCATCTATGGGAGAGGAAATAAACATCCAACATTTTCAGCTGAGACCCTTCGTCAGGACTGGAAAGGAAGGGGGCAGAGGCCAGAATAAGAAGGTGAGGGGATGGGGAGGAATCTCTGGTGTCCCTGTTGAGAAAGGGAATTCAGAGCACCGGATCTCAGCTAATACCAAAGATATATTAGAAGCACAAGAGATTCTGCAGATGCTGGAAATATTGAACAGCTCACACAAAATGCTGTAGGATAAGCCTTTTTAAAGATTAAAGATTAACTTTATTTGTCAGATGTACATCGGAAAATTGAAACATACAGTGAAATGCGTGGTTGCATCAATAACCAGCACAGTCTGACAATGCGCTGGGGGGGCAGCCTGTGAGGGTTGCCATGCCTCTGGCACCAAAATCGCATCCCACAACTTACTACCCGTGTGGCTTCTGGAATGTGGGGGGAAACTGCAGCACCTGGAGGAAACCCATGAGGTCACAGAGAGCAGGTACGAACTCCTTACAGAAACTGGCTCACCTTGGTCAACCAGCACAGCCCTAACCGTACCCCAGCAGCAGAACACTGTGCACCACCCCTTTTGCGAGTTATGCACAAACACCCCCAAGTCCTTCTGCACGGCAGCATGCTGCAATCTTTTGCCATTTAAATATCGATCTGATCTTCCACTTTTCTTTCCAAAGTGGGTGACCTTGCATTGTACCCCATCTGCCAGACCCTTGCCCACTCACTTCACCCATCCATATCTCTCTGCAGACTCTCCATATCCTCTGCACAATTTGCTTTTCCACTCAATTTAGTATCATCAGCAAACTTAGATACACTACACTCGACCCCCTCTTTCAGATCGCTAATGTATACCTGTACATATGGTGATAAACTGAACTGAAAGGATCCTTTAAAAAAAATACACTATTTATTTCCCTCTGTAGATGCTGCCTGACTTGCTGAGTCCCTCCAGAATTTGGTGCGTGTTGCTAAAGATGGTTTGATTAAATTGGGGGTGTGGGGAAGAAAGAGGCCAGATTGTCATCAAATTAGCTGGCTAACATCTTTAGTTCTAACTATCCCAACTGGTTGCAGCATGGCCTGGTATAGCAATGCCAACACACAGGGATGTACGAGGTTGTAGATAGTACGGGCATGCCCCTCATCACCACTGCCTGTGTCTACAGGAGGCGCTGCCCCAAGAAGACAACGCCAATCATCAATGATCCCCACCACCCAGGCTATGTCCTCTTCTTGAGTGCTTCCATTGGGCAGGAGGTAAAGGAACCTGTACCCCCTCCCATCTGGTAGTGTAGTGGCTAGCACAACGCTTCCCGCAGCTGTCTGTAAGGAGTTTGTATGTTCTCCCCGTGACCACGTGGGTTTCCTCCAGGTGCTCCGGTCTCCTCCCACAGTCCCAGAGACGTACCGGTTGGTAGATTAATTGGTCCTTGTAGCTCATCCTGTGATCAGGCTAGGGTTAACTTGGGGATTGCTTCCTTGAAGGGTTAGGAGGGTCTAATCCATGCTGTATCTCAATAAACAAAGAAGTAAATAAATAAAATATCACCAGGTTTAGGAGCTTTCCTACAACCATTAGATTCTTCAACTAACATGCATGACCCTAACCCTACCTCAGCACCAGAACACTGTGGGCCACTTCTGGCATTACAGGGGACCTGTCTCTAATTGTTTTTGTTTTGCACTAAGGTCCTGTCTCTTCTTCGCTAACTTCTATGATTTATGCATAATTTCTGTATAATTTATATTCAGCGTGTTGTCTGAGCCGAGGTGCCTGTGCTGCTGCTGGAAGCAAGGTTTTCATTTCGGCATTACCTCATTGTACTTGTGTATATGGCAATAAACTGGGCTTGAAAGGATGCCGAGATCTTCGAAGCCTGCAGGAGACCAACTTCCCGAGGTGAGGAGGTGCTCAAGTTCATGGAGGGATTAACTAATAAAATTACTGGTGGTGCTCAGATGGCAGGAAGTGTAGGTCACCAAGTTTGGGAGTGATTTGTGAAAGGGACTGGGGGTGTATTAAGCCAACACCTAGTCGATTTGGAATTTAGAAGAATGAGGAGTCATCTTACAGGAAAAAAAATATGATCCTAAAGGGGTTGTTTGGCAGGGAAGATGTTGAGATGTTTCCACTGGTTCATTCGTTATGTGCCATGTCATATGACATGGGCGATTATGGTTTTTGTGTGACCACGCCTGTCCCTGGCAAATTTTTCCACAGAAGTGGCTCACCATTGCCTTCTTCTGCACAGTGTCTTTCCAGCTTGTGATTTCCCTATAAGAAACATACTTTTGGACCATCAAAGCCAACTAGTGATTTTATAATCTTCTGAAGGATTCAGCAATTTGGATCTCAGGAACGTAGGTCCGGCACCTTGAAATGGACATCACCAGAAGAGAGAGCTTCGAGCCGTACTTCAAGCCATATTAAAGCAATGAGGCCTGAGAGCAGAAAATGAAGTGGTGTTCCAACCCACCACTCCATGCCAGCTTGGAGCCCCTTCCATCTGCTGGCTTTTGACCTGTCCCCCTCTCCCTGTCCCCTGTCCCAAGACCAAGGAGATGCTGGTGGACTTTAGGAGACCTCGGCCTCATATGGAGCCGATGATCATTAATGGAGAATGTGTGGAGCAGGTTAAGACATACAAGTATCTGGGAGTGCAGTTAGACGAGAAGCTAGACTGGACTGCCAACACAGATGCCCTGTGCAGGAAAGCACAGAGTCGACTGTACTTCCTCAGAAGGCTGGCGTCCTTCAATGTTTGTAGTGAGATGCTGAAGATGTTCTATCGGTCAGTTGTGGAGAGCGCCCTCTTCTTTGTGGTGGCGTGCTAGGGAGGCAGCATTAAGAAGAGGGACGCCTCACGTCTTAATAAGCTGGTAAGGAAGGGGGGCTCTGTCGTGGGCACAGAACTGGAGAGTATGACATCGGTGGCAGAGCGGAGGGCGCTGAGTAGGCTACGTTCGATCACGGAAAACCCTGAACATCCTCTGCACAGCACCATCCAGAGACAGAGAAAGCAGCTTCAGCGGCAGGTTGCTGTCAATGCAATGCTCCTCAGACAGGATGAAGAGATCATTACTCCCCAACGCCATTCAGCTCTACAATTCAACCATCAGGGGCAAGACATGTTAAAGTGCCGGGGTTAGGACTGAGCTTAAGTTACCACTCAATGCACTTTAGTAACTATTTAAGAACTTTTTAAAAGCTATTTATTAAAGCTTTATGGGAGGGAGATTTTAGATGCATATCATATTTATATTGAGTTAAATACTTATGTAATTAGTTTTGCTACAATAAGTGTATGGGACACTGGAAAAATGTTGAATTTCCCCTTGGGGATGAATAAAGTATCTATCTATCTATCTATCTCTTCTCACTACCACCATGGGGTGGGAGATGCAGGAGTCTTGTTTCCTACACCACCAGGTTCTGGAACAGTTGTTGCCTTACAGCCAGCATGGGCCAGCGTAGAATACTTGACTCACCTCGGTCTACAACCTGTAGACTCACGTTCAGGGAGTCTGCATTTGCTTTGATTGTTTTTCTTTCATGGATTCTATCGTATCGTAGTTCTTTATTTTCTGGTGGGTGCATGCAAGAAAATGAATCTTAAGGTTTTACAGGGTTTACTACTTCGGTGAGCCAGCCAGTGCTGTAGTGGCATCAGCACTGGACTTTGAGCTGGATGCTCCTGAGTTCAAATCCAGCCAGGTCCCAACCTAGGCAGCAGCAGTATCTGCGCCGAAGAAAGGCCTGGCAATCTACTTCTATATCTTGCCACAAAACCCAATGGACAACTGCACAGTGAGCTGAAGACAACTTGACGGAATTCAGCAACAACAACAAACTTTGATGATGGGTTGACTTTGAAATTTTTGAACTTTGAATGTGGCACAGGATCAGTTGCAGCCTTCCTGATTAGTAAAGACTTGAGAACCACGTGGGATTAGCCTGCTTTAGTTTATGCTCTTCTATTCCTCTCCTTTGTTCTTCACAAGGCTGACATGCCATTCATCACTTCTAGTTCCATTTCTTCTTCGGCAGATGCAGCGCATTTCAAAGTTCAAAGTCCAAAGTAAATTTTATTATCTGAGTATGTATATGTCACCACATACAACCCAGAGATTCTTTTTCCCACGGCTATACTCAGTAAATCTATAGAATAGTAACTATAACAGGATCAACGAAAGATCAAGTGGAGCACAGGAGACAACAAAGTGTTGAAATGCAAATATAAATAAATAGCAATAAATAACAAGAGTATGAAATAACAAGATAAAGAATTCTTAAAGTGAGATCATTGCTTGTGGGGCATCTTGATAGATGAGTGTAGCTATCCCCTTTTGTTCAAGAACCTGATGGTTGAAGGGTAGTAACTGTTCTTGAACCTGGTGTTGCGAGTCCTAAGTGACCAGTACCTTCTACCTGATGGCAGCAGTGAAGAAGGAGGTGAGGATCTTGGATGACGGATGCTGCTTTCCTACAACAGCGTTTCACGCAGATGTGCTCAATGATCCAGCATTTGCTGGCTTTTCCCCCTTCCATTCCCATCTACCACTCATTTATACTCTAGTTTATGTTCTGCTTGACTTGCTCCAGTCTCATTCTGTAATGGTGCTGTTATTTCTCATTCTGTAATGGTGCTGTTATTTTCTTTTAGTTACTTCCTAAGCTGACGTGAAGCTGTTTAACAAGCATATCAAGCAATTTCATCAAGGAGAATGTACAATCTAATCCCTGGGGAGCACAGAACTTCCAGCAAATTGACGGCCACAGATTTAAGTTACACACACCAGATACTCCTACACAGAACAGATTGTTGCAACTTTATAAAGCTCTGGTTAGTCCTCATCTGGAGAACTGCATACAGCTCTAGTCACCCAACTACAGAAGGATGTTGAGGATTCAGAAGAGGGTTTACCAGGATGCTGCCTGGTTTTATGGCATGGGTTATCACGTGGGGCTGGAGAAAATGGGTTATTTTCTCTGGAACACCGGAGGCTGAGGGGAGATCTGATAAAGATTTACAAGATTATGAGAGGCATAGATTGAGTGGACAAAGAGTATCTATTTCCCAAGGTTGAAATGTCTAATAACAGAGGGCACGCATTGACAGTGAGAGGGGGTAGATTCAAGGGGGATGTGAGGGGTGTGGTGAACTACATATACCTGTCTGGACACGCCCCTCTGCTGACTGCTCCTGTGGCTCCTCCCACAGACCCCTGTATAAAGGTGATTGGAGGCACTGCTCCTCCCTCAGTCTCCAGGATGCTGTGTGGTGGTCTCTTGCAGTTAATAAAAGCCTATCGTTCGCCTCCCGTCTCCGAGAGTTATCGTTGGTGCATCAAGGGGTGAGTTACTCAGAGAGTCATGGATGTTTGGAATGCACTGCCTGGTATGATGGGGGTAGAGGCAAATACATTGAAGGCTTTTAAGAGATGTTTAGATAGGCACATAATGTGAGGAAGATGGAGGGATATGGACATGCTGTACGCAGGAGGGATAAGTGTTTGGGTGTTTTTCATTTGCGTTTTAGCTAGTTTGGTGCTACATTGTGGGCTGAATGGCCTAGTACTGTGCTGTACTCTTTCGTGTTCTGTGTTTCAAATGTTTATCACCCCTCTCAGTCAATCTGGAGATACTTATAGAGAGCCTTGGGATATCAGTAGCAATAATCTCAATCACCCTTATTCTGTAGTGTAATTCTTTTCAAATATTCAAACAAACTCTGGCTCAAAAATTGCTATTTAAAGCATCCCACTCTACAAACACACGGGACTTAGTTCTAATTTATGTCAGAGAGATTCCAATTCCATTGATTTCCTGGTGGCTCCTTAAAAGGTCCAGCATTTCTTGCAGGACAGGACCCGGATTTTGTTAGCTACTGCCCTTCCACAGCAACTTGTCTCTGCCTGACCTTAGTTAACCTCCTGTGCAGGTAACCTTCCAGTTGCTCACCATTCCGCTTAAGAATGCTGAGGACTTGATCCGAGATATCCCAGACCTTGGCAGCTGGGAAGCCACATACCATCCGGGAATCTTGTTCTTGCCCACGAACCTCCTGTTCATTCCCCGAACCAACGATTCCCCTATCACCACAGTGTGTCTCTTCTTCCATGCCACCACTCCTTCCCTTCCGAGTCACAGTGACAGACTCAGTGCCAGGAATCCAACCACTGTGACTTTCCTTTGTTAGGTCCAAAGTGATGGCTGCCAACATTATCCAAAGTGATATACTTGTTGTGGAGGGGAGGCTACAGGGGTACTCTGCACTGGCTCCTTTCCCTTTCCTTTCCTGACTGTCACCCAGTTTCCTGTGTCTTGCACCTTGGGTGTAACTACCTCTCTGTATGTCCTATCTATCACCCCCTCAGCTTCCCGGATGATCCGGAGCTCATCCATTTCCAGCTCTAACTCCTGAACACAGTTTGTTAGAAGCTGCAGCTGGAAGCACTTCTCCTCTTTGTAGTCATTAGGGACACTGGAGGTCTCCCTGCTTTCCCACGTTCTGCAAGAAGAGCATTTCGCTATCCTGCCTGTCAACCCTACTGTTCTAGTTCAGCAGATATAAAGAAGAGAAGGAAAACACTTGAAATTTTCTTTCCTTTGCTTTCTCTGAGTGAAAGCTTCTTAGACCTAAACCCTTAAGATGACCACTCTATGTCTACTCGATGATAGCCACTGTGATTATGGCCACTGTGCTTGGCCCCTGCCTTCCTTTAATTTGCTCTTACTAATCAATCCCAAATGCCAACTGGTCACTGGTCAAAGTTCTATTACGCTGCCGTGACCTGCCTTTTATCCTCGGGTTGAAGTCCCTTCCTCCCCAAACGTCCGCCATCCGGATTGACTGCTGGTCAAAGCTCTATTACCCCGCCTTGTATCCTCGAGCAGATATGTTGTGTCTGCTTTGGCCAGAAAGGATAGGGTGACCCCAGTTCCATCCTTTAGTCATGCAAATACACAATAATCAGTTGATTTAGTAAGCATTATATCCACAGTATTATAGTGAAGAGCGTCAAAAGCATGGGAGATCGATGTGAATGAAAAATTAATGGTTGTGCTTAATTAATATTTCAATAATATTTCAGTAATCTTTCAAATATATGTTTGATTAAGCATTATTGATTATTTAAATAACTAATTATGGGTTATATGTAAAAATATCTTAATTGGATATGTCATCATGCTTCCCTGCAATACATGTGTGTGCCTCACTTAAAGTAAGCTCAAATTTTTCAAAAATTTACTCATTTCTGGGACGTGGGCATCGCCAGCTAAGCCAGCATTTATTGCCCATTCCTGGTTGCCCTTGAGAAGGTGGTGATGAGCTGCCTTCTTGAACCGCTGCAGCCCCTGAGGTGTAGTCACACCCACAGTACAAAGTTACACCTGTATTTTGGAATGCTCATGTCACTTTTGAATCAGTTTAATGTTTTGAAGTTAAAACAATACTAATAAAAGCAGAGAGACAGAGAGGAATCTAGAGCATAGAAATCTACAGCACATTATAGGTCCTTCAGCCCACAATGTTGTGCCGACCGTGTAACCTACACTAGAAACTGCCTAGAATTCCCCTACCGCATAGCCCTCTATTTTTCTAAGCTCCTTGTACCTATCTAAGAGGATCTTGAAAGACCCTATTATATCCATTTCCACCAGCATTGCCGGCAATGCATTCCACACACCCACCACTCTGTGAAAAACTCACCCCAACATACCTTCTGTACCTACTTCCAAGCACCTTAAAACTATGCCCCCTTGTGTCAGCCATTTCAGCCTTGGGAAAATGTCTCTAGCTATCCACACGATGAATGCCTCTCATCATCTCATACATCTCTATCAGGTCACCTCTTATCCTCCACTGCTCCAAGGAGAAAAGGCCAAGTTCACTCAACCTGTTCTCATAACGTATGCCCTCCAATCCAGCCAACATTATAAATGTCTTCTGCACTCTCTCTATAGTATCCACATCCTTCCTGTAGTGAGGCGACCAGATCTGAACACAGTACTCCAAGTGAGGTCTGACCAAGGTCTTTTATAGCTGTAACATTAACTCACGGCTCTTGAACTCAGTTGATGAATGCTAACATACCGTCAACCTGCGCAGCAGCTTTGAGTGTCCTATGGATATGGACCCCAAAATCTCTCTGATCCTCCACACTGCCAAGAGTTTTACCATTAATACTACTACATTCTGTCATGAAATTTGACCTATGAAAATGAACCACTTCACACTTATCTGGGTTGAATTTCATCTGCCACTTCTCAGCCCAGTTTTGCATTCTATCAATGTCCCATTGATAGAACACTCTGACAACCCTCTAGACTATCCACAACACCCCATCTTTTGTGTCATCAGCAAACTTACTAATCCCACCTTCTACTTTTTCATCCAGGCCATTTAGAAAACTCACAAAGAGGATGGGTCCCAGAACAGTTCCCTGCAGAACACCGCAGGTCACCGACCTCCATGCAGAATACAAACCGCCTACAACCACCCTTTGCCTTCTGTGGACAAGCCAATTTTGGATCCACAAAGCAAGGAGTCCTTGGATCCCATACCTCCTCACTTTCTGAATGAGCCTTGCATGGTCTAGCTCTGCTGTTTGTAGGAAAGAACACATATACATCAATCAGATTTCTGAATCTAATGATATTACTTATGGAAGCTTGTCTGTAAATATGCGTATTTGTGAGTCAGGCGTTCATAAGCTGGGAATGGCCTACTGTATACCCAGGGTTGTTAATGATGCAAGACTAAGTGGGAGTCTGAAACACAAAGAAGACACGGAATACATAAATGGGCTAAGATGGCAGTTGGAACACAATGTGGAGAAGTGTGACGTTATTTTTTGCTAGAAAAATTGAGACATTTTCTCTAAATACGTGAGGAAATATTGTTGTACAGAGGGCTCTGTGTGTGTTGGTTCATGCCCGACATAAAACAAACAGCAAACAATTGAAAGGCAAGAACTTCGGCCATTATGCCAAGGGAAATGGAGAACAAATGTAAGGAACTCTTGGTCAGGTTTTTCAGGTGCTCGATGAGACCACACTTGGAGAACTGCATGTGGTCTTCATCCCAAGGCTAAAGAAACATACTTCGACCAACTGTAGGTGTTTGAACAACACCAATCTATTAAGTTGACTGAAAAAGGAAAAACTTCTCTTGCCTTTCTCTATAGATACCGACTGATCTGCTAGGCGTTTCCTACATTCTCTCTGTTTTTTGTGGCACTTATTTAACTATTTAATATACATCTATAAGCTTACTGTAATTCACATTTTTTCTACATTTATCCTATATTGTATTATACTGCTGCCGCAAAGTTAACAAATCTTCTGACACGTCAATTATGTCAAACCTGATTCTGAATTCAGACCTCAACTCTAATCTATGTCTTCACAACTTTCTGTTTTCCCTCTCTCAAACTGCCCTCAGTAATCCATTAACCAGATTGTTCCACAAATATCATTTAGAATAGGTCACCTTTCCTAAAAGGTATGAGTTAACTGGGTGAATTTTTAATGGCAATTATACAGCAGGCTTTCAACTGCACCAAGCTCATTACCATAAAAATTCATTTTTAAAAAATATAAATCTTATATTTACTGATCCCTTATGTACCCGTCATTGTTTGCCTGGTTATGTATTGAGCATTTTATATCCAGCCAGATATGTATTAACACTTTTTGCTGTGACCTTAATATAATTACCTGGGAAGGGTGCCAGAAAGAGACAGAGTATGTAGCTTGGTGGAATTATGGAAAGCGTGTTTATTGCCTCGCTCACTTTAGACAAACAAGCCATCTCATCATTCCACAATTTTCCCTTGTGTAAGTGGCTAGCTCAGAGGTGCAGGGGCAAAAAATATCCTTGGCGTATTGGATGAGGAATTTCAATGAGTTAGAACACAAAGGTATTTTTGCCGACAATAGCTAAGGCTGAAGAATCAGCTGTTTGATGAAAAAAACCTTGAAATCAGCATTAAGATAAATGGTGTGGAAGTATTTCAATAAAGTTAATAAGAAACTAAGTAGAGTGCCAGCATCAATTTAACTTAACTGGGAACGTTCTCATCTCTAAATCAAATAATTGAAAGTTCCAATCCTGTCCCAGAGCTCAATAACACAAGCTGACTGTGGTATAATACTGAGCGAGCCTGGAATAAGCTTTCTTTCTGAATTGACTTCTATTTTCATAAGTGGGTATCAAAACACATAGATACTGTATGTTATTGCAATGCATATTTTACTGCAAAGACAGACAACCAACGTGCAAAAGACAAATCATGCAAATAATAAATAAATAAATAAACAAATAACCATGTTCTCAGTATTATTTATTCATTTTATTTATTATTTTCATGATCTGTCTTCTTTTGCATGTTGGCTGTCTGTCAGACTTTGCTATTTATAGTTTTTCATAAATTCTATTGCATTTCATTATTTTCCTGGAGTTGCCTGCAAGGAAATGAATCTCAATGTAGTATATGGTGACACACACGCACATTGAAAATAAATTTACTTTGAACTTTATACGTACAGTACAACAGAGTATGATTTTTTTTTAAAATGGCGCCATGCCAGCAAGGCTAAAACAACATAACAAAAATTTAGCACCGCCGTATCCGGTGGAGTAGTGGCATCCACACCGGACTTCGAGGCGAGTGGTCCCGGGTTCGAATCCCACCGGCTCCTTGCACGCTTTCCATCCGTGCTGGGTTGAGCATCGAGTTAGCAACTCGGCCTCGTAAAACACAGACGACTGCTAAAGAAACGGTAAGGTTGTTGTAAGGCGCAGAGAGGGACATCAATATCCGGAGAGTGGTTGGATTGTGAGCTTCAGCATTGAGGTTTAGAATATGTTGAACATGAAGATTGAACTCAAGGGGAAAGAAGGAATACTTTGAGCCTAAAAGAATGGACGTTTCAGTATCAGGATTGGTGCTGAATAGCTTACATGGTGTTGTACTTTACTGACGTTCTACTCTAATAACAACATTAGATGTAATAGTCAAATGAATTTCAAAGGTCCAGGAGATAGCAGACATTCCAAAAAATTGTTTGTACTCCCTAATATTCCTTCCTCCTTACCTCATCACTACTGATGGGAAAAGCTAATAATATTATAGACAATGATTACAGTGCCTTGAAATGAAGCATTTTGAACAGCCTGAGAGATGTGGTCAGGCGCTTTATAACTATAAACATATTTCTCTTTCATCAAATAACATTCTCAGCAGGTGGAACCAAAACCCAGCTTTTATTGATTTTAAAAATGAAATAATCTAGGAAAGATGGTGGCAGCCTCACCCCCTGCTGGTGCCTGACACCTAAAGCTAAATATCAGTGCTGCACTGCTTGCGAATGTTACCAGGCGCTGTTAATTCAGTTAAGTAATCCTGCTGTGCTTGTGAAGATCAAATAAAAATAACCACTCCAATTGGGGGCAGGAGACTGCAGATTGTGTAGCTGTTGCCACCAGCTCCAGTGGCCTGGGTTTAATCCTGACCTCTAGTGCTCTTATACATCGTTAGGAATGGGATATCTTTCAGGAATTATGGGATAGAGGTCGAGGCGAGTTGGCACTGGGAAGCAGCCTTCAGAAAATAAAAGGCAACGCACAAACAAAATGCTGGAGGAACACAGCAGGCCAGGCAGCATCTATGGAAAGGAATAACCAGTCGATGTTTCATGCTGAGAGAAATCTGCTTACAGTCTAAATCAATAGATACACAAATTTCAAGGATCAGGAACCAACATTATGTGCTGAATTATAGGAAAGATGTCAACAAAATAGAGAGGGTACAGAGAAGATTTACTAGAATGTTACCTGGGTTTCAGCACCTAAGTTACAGGGAAAGGTTGAACAAGTTAGGTCTTTATTCTTTGGAGTGTAGAGGGGGGACTTGATGGAGGTATTTAAAATTATGAGGGGGATAGATAGAGTTGACGTGGATAGGCTTTTCCATTGAGATTAGGGGGGATTCAAACAAGAGGACATGAGTTGAGAGTTAGGGGGCAAAAGTTTAAGGGTAACATGAGGGGGAATCTCTTTACTCAGAGACTGGTAGCTGTGTGGAACGAGCTTCCAGTAGAAGTGGTAGAGGCAGGTTTGGTATTGTCATTTAAAGTAAAATCAGATAGATATATGGACAAGAAAGGAATGGAGGGTTATGGGCTGAGTGTGGGCCAGTGGGACTAGGTGAGAGTAAGCGTTCGGCATAGTCTAGAAGGGCCGAGATGGCTTGTTTCTGTGCTGTAATATATATAAATGTATATAACCATATAACATTAGGAATTTGTTGTGGTGCGTTGGTCAGGGTGCAACATGCAACAACAAAACAACAACATTCAACAATTATAAAGAATAAAATATAAAATATAAAGTTATAACTTAAAGTATGTACCGTATATGGAATAAAATTAAAGAATTGAAACTAACCATGGGGTTCAGAACATTCTTATTCCATATCGATGTAACTATACTGCGAAAGATAATACATTAATTTTTATGTTAATTGGCCCTCACTGACACTGCCAAGATGAAATCATGTAAGAATACTTAGTTAACAAACATAGGAAAATCTGCAAATGCTGGAAATCCAGAGTAACACTGACAAAATGCTGGAAGAACTCAGCAGGTCAGGCAGCATCAGTGGAAAAGAGAAAACAGCCGACGCTTCAGGTCGAGACCCTTTAACAGGATGCACGGTTAAAGACGTATACCTGCCACTCAACACATCATTCAAGATATCTGTGCTTTGCCCGTTTATACTCTGGGTGCTTGTATATGCAGAGAGCCATCCCTCAACACAGCAATAAAAGGAATATATTTGTGCTCAGAACTCATCAGAACATCCACCAGTATCAAAACTGCCATGTCAGTTGAGAAGTAAGTGTGTAATTCTACAAAGTTGTCTACACCCAAAATATTGACATGGGTAAATAAGAACTATTGAAATGGTACTTAATCAGTCATTATTATCTTAGTGTTTAAAAAGTGTAGAACCTCACCCTACTGCAGGATTTCTCAAAAGAAACAAGTTCTGCAGAATGCCTGTTGTACTGAATGAAGATACTCTATTTACAGCAGCTTCAGTCTTCCTGTGGCTCATTCCCAGTCAATTTTGTGTGGAGTTCTCATGATCTCCCTGTGTCCACACGGGCGTCCTCCAGTGGTCCAGCTTCCTCTCATCGTCCCAAGGATTTGTGGGTTTGGGAGACGAACGGGCTGCTGTAGTATTTCCCTAGTGTGTAGGTGAGTGGTTGGATTTGTGGGAGTTAATGGGCATGTGGGACAAACGGGGAAAATTATAAACACAAGAGACTCTACGGATGCAGGAAATCCAGACTAACACACACAAAATGCTGGAGCATCTTAGCAGATCAGGCAAATTCTATGAGAGGAATTTAAAGCCAAAGTTTTGGGCCAAGATCTTTGATCAAAGGGAAAATTAGTAGGGGAATGGAATTCCTCTGTGAGTCGGTGTAGGCTCAATGGTTTGCTCTCATTCTGTGTTGTAAGGAGATATGGATTGCAACTTACCTCCTAGTAAAATGCCTTTCAGCAACGGAGAGCACTGAATAATCAAAGTGACCTTCTAAATATATTGCTACAAAGAATGATTATAACCACGCTAAATTTTTGAAATTATAATTGCTTGTGATAAATCAAAGGCTGACTCTTACCTTGGCAGTGGGAACTCCCTCAGGAGGACGACAGTGCAGAATAATCTTCCCTTCCAAAGGTACTTCTTTTGCCTGTGGATCTTGCTCAAAATTCTTCCTCAGATCTGTGGGGGTGGGATGGAGGAGGGGGAGGAAAGCAATCAGATTAATTTATTTCTTTAAACTCAATTGACTTGACTTGCTAGCTGACATTGAGTAGGCCAAAAGGATAGGAGAGGACCATTCAGCTCCTTGAGTCTGTTGCACCATTCAACTGTCAGGACTGTTCAATGCTGAAATGTGATCAGACTCCACAGACCCATCTTCCAGTAGTTAAATTAAGATTCATAAGTATAATTCCTTTAATCCTATGCAGTGTGCTGTCCGTTATTTTGTGGCACCAATTTGTAACAGGGTAGCAAATTACACAGCATCCACACAAACTGGGGATTGCAGCAAGAGAGTGCCTCAGTCTCACTAGTTTGGTGGGGCCAGAGTGATGCACCATCAATAACTCACTCTGAGACGTAAAGGCGAGATATCGGCTTTTATTGACTGGAAGAAGGAACAAGTAGTGAGTGACCACCATACTACATCCTGGAGACTGAGAGGCCGGGCTCAGGCCTTGATCGCCTTTATACAGGGGTCTGTGGGAGGAGCCACAGGAGCAGGGGGCGTGTCCAGACAGGCACACGTAGTTCACCACACAGAGGTTGTCCTCCCTAGACTTACGTGGCCAAGGTGTTACAAGAATATTTTCTTGCTTACATCCCAAAAACTGCAGGTAAAAGTGATGCATCAGCAATTGGTCGATAGTTTTAAATCTTGGAGATTAAGTTGACAGCAATTAATGTGCCGCTGTTACTTTCTCCAACATTTTCCTTCTCCTAACCTTGGGCCAATCCCCCTTCTCATTCAGAAGACCAGCAGCAACAACCTGGCTAGATGTGGCTGGCTCAGCAAGATATCTGTGGTAGTGGCGATTCAACCATCCTCAATCTGACACTTGGAGGCCATCTGGGCAGGACGAGAAGAAAGCTCAGATTGCCCGCTCACCTGAGGCTAAATTGGGAGCTCTGCTACACGCAAGACAGAGTACAGAATGTGGCGTTGGCCGACATGTTGAATAACTCTGCAGTATCGGGGTCACCAATGTAGGTTTTTGTAAATTATACATGTAGGGGCATTTTATGCTTAAGGGAAACCGTAACAACTCCCTTATAGTCAACCAAACGCAGAACATACAGCTTGGTAAAAATACTTCACGTCATTATGTCATCAGGTCAGACCAGCCTTTTAAAGTTAACTCTAACTAAGTGTTGAGTTGTGAATTATGCATACGTCTCCACCAATTACATTACCCTACAGCTGTGAGATATTGTAACTTAGAAATAATAATGTTACGAGAAGGTCCTCCACCAGAAGGACTCAGGTCTTCTCTGGTATTCACTACGACTAAGGCAGACTAGAATTACAGAAACAGAATTATACCACACAGAAACAGGTCCTTTGACCCACCACATTCATGCTGAGTTCTCTGCCTATCTCTACTAATCTTGTTTGTCTTTCCTTGCTATTTATAGCTGTTCATAAATTATATTGTTTTTTTTTATTTTCCTCTAAAGACCCAGCAGAAAATCAGTCTCAAGGTAGTATACAGTAAAATATGCATACTTCGATAATAAATTAATTTTGAACTTTAGCCCGTGCATAATGAAAGGTTTGATAATGAAATTTGTATAATTAAATGCTTGATGAGAGGGAAGCTTGCCACAGATTCTGTATTCACCTGTTGGGTGCAATGACTTGGTCCCTCCAGCAGTCTGTGTCAATGGATTCACCACCATCTAGTTAAAGAAACTCCTCCCCATCTCTGTTCTGAAGGAAAATCATTCTATTTTGAGGTTGTGCCCTCTGGTCCCAGACTCTCCCATTATCCTCTTCATGTCCACTCTATCTAGGCCTTTCAATTTTGGCCATCGTGCACCTAGTTTTGACCACCATTTTTGGCAACTATCGCAACCAGGCACAAAAGCCTGAAAACCAATGTCACAACTTCTATTGTGAGAAAGGTAAACCTCGCCCGACACGTTGATCTTGCGGAAGAGGCTCAGACTGTGGTTTTGCAAGGCCAAGCTTGCAATGTGCTAGGGAATCTACAAGGCATTGCAGTGTCCAGCAATCTCTTGTCCTACAAGGCACAAGGGGGACTGAGGTCCATCCCTGAGATGCAGCAGTGGGTCCAGGGAATCTTAGCCCATCCCAGGAAAACAAAGTTTATCCCCTCACACTGGCATCCAGAACAATTCACCCACAACTGGGTATGCACAGTGTGACCCTAAGACTATAACACACAGGGGCAGAATTAGGCTGTTCGGCCCTTAGAGTCTGCTCTGCTGTTCAATCATGGCTAATTTATTTTCCCTTTTAACCCCATTCTGCTGCCTTCCCCCATAACCTTTTGACACTCTACTAAAGTAGAACCTATCAATCTCCACTTTAGATGTACGCAGTGACTTGCCCCCACCCCAGCTGTCTGTGGCAATGGATTCCACAGATTCACCACTATCTAGCTAAAGAAATTCCTCCTCACCTCTGTTCAAAAGGGGCATTGTTCTATTCTGAGGCTGTGCCCTCTAGTCTTCGACTCTCCCACTATCCTCTTCATATCCATTCTGTCTAGGCCTCTCAAAATTTAGTAGGTTTCAATGAAATTCCGCATCCCCCCCTTCTAAACTCAGGAGAGTACAGGCCCAGAGCCATCAAATGCTCCTCATACGTTAACCCTTTCAATCCCTGGATAATTCTTGTCATCCTCTGGACCGTCCAATGCCAGTGCATCTTTTCTTAGAAATGGGGCCTAAAATTGCTCAAAGTTCTTCGTACGTGGCCTGAAAATACAAAGCTTCAACATTGCATCCTTGCTTTTATATTCTATTTTTATGTTCAATATCCTCTTGAAGTGAATGCTAAAGTTGTATTTGTCTTCCTTACTATACCATATTGGACATGTAGTAATATTCACATGTCAGGCGGGATAATTGGACTGAGTATGTGTGCAGCTACCCAGCTCAAGCTTGTAAAGTCTGATTTTAATGAATTGTTTGAATCTGCTTTCTCCTTCTCAAGCATCATCACTCAGATTACATTCCCTGGAACCCTTCTATCACACAAAGAATACCTCAGGATAATGGAGGAGGCAAGAGGGGTGAATGATCAAACCTTTGACATGATCATCCTAGGAATCAAATTTGCGAACTTTGGTTGCGTTGCTTCCAACAGTCAGTGTGTATTTCCCCAGTTACCGAGATCAACAGCGCGCACAGCCCCAGGTCTTTGCATATTTATAACTGCGTGGGAGGGAGCACAGAGGAGCTTCACCTGAATGGTGCCTGGATTGGAGGAATTCACATATGGGGCAGAGATTGGATAGGGTGGACTTGCTTTCCTGGGATTGAAGGAGGCCAAGGGGTAACCTTATGGAGATGTACACTCAGTGGCCACTTTATTAGGTACACCTGCTCATTAATGCAAATATCTAATCAGCCAATCATGTGGCGGCAACACTGTGCATACATTCTTGCAGAAATGGTCAAGAGCTGTTGTTCAGAGCAAACATCACAATGCAGAAGAAGAAGTGTGGTTTAAGTGACACTGACCACGGAATGATCGCTGGTGCCAGACAGGGTGGTTTGAGTATGCTGATCTCCTGAGATTTTCATACGTAGCAGTCTTTAGAGGTTACAGAGAATGGTGCAACAAACAAAAATAAAATCCAGTGAGTGGCAGTTCAGTGGAAGAAAATGCCTTGTTAAGGAGAGAGATGTCCCGCTGGTTCAAGCTGCGGGGAAGCTGGCAGTAACTCAAATAACCACACATTACAACAGTAGTGTGCAGAAGGGCATCTCCAAATGCACAACACATTAGACCTTGAAGTGGATGGGCTCCAGCAGCAGAAGACCATGAACACACACTCAGTAGCCACTTTATTAGGCAGCACTCAGCATCACTATTAGTCCAGGAGGTACTTAATAAAGTGGCCATTGAGGGTATAAAATTATGAGAGTGTGGATGTTAAAAGATTTTTCTCATATTAAGCATATCAGAAACACAAGGGCATGGGTTTTAAGTGAGAGATATGTGATTTAAAGGGAATCTTACAGGTAAAGTATGTAACATGCTGACAGAGGAGATATAGAACAAATCAGAACAGCCCACATTGCTGTGCTTTCATTTTGACCTACTCTGAATTTAATCTAACCCTTCCGTCCTCCATGGCCCTCCATTTTTAATCCATTTGCATAAAAGTCTCTTAAAAGTCCTGAATGTATCAGCCTCTACCACCATCACTGGTAGCTTGTTCCCTTCACTCACACTCTGTGGAAAAAAAAATTACCTCTGACATCCCGCCTATACTTTCCTCCAATCGACTTAAAATTAGGCTCTCTCTATTAGCCATTTCTGCCCTGGGGAAAAGGCAATACTCCATCTTTACTTCCTATCATCTTATACATCTCTATCAAGACACTTAACATCGTCCTTTGCTCCAAACAGAAAAGCCCTAACTTGCTCAACCTTTCCTCACAAAGCATGCTCTCTAACTGGCAGGATCCTGGTAAATCTCCCTAAAGCTTCCACATCCTTTCCATAATGAGGCAACCAGAACTGAATGTAAAACATCGAGAACGGACTAAACTAGGCATTTAGACAACACTTAAATGGAAGAATAGAGACCAACTGTGGGCTAATGTGATTGGTGTAGGTGGGCCAAAAGGTCAGCATGGTCATGATTGGCCAAAGGGTCAGCATGGTCATGATTGGCCAAAAGGTCAGCATGGTCATGATTGGCCTAAGGGTCACCATGGTCATGATTGGGCAAAGGGCCAGCATGGTCATAATTGGCCAAAAGGTCAGCATGGTCATGATTGGCCAAAAGGTCAGCATGGTCATGATTGGCCAAAGGGTCAGCATGGTCATGATTGGCCAAAAGGTCACCATGGTCGTGTTTGGCCAAAAAGTCAGCATGGTCATGATTGGCCAAAAGGTCAGCATGGTCATGATTGGCCAAAGGGTCAGCATGGTCAGGATTGGCCAAAAGGTCAGCATGGTCAGGATTGGCCAAAGGGTCACTATGGTCATGATTGGGCAAAGGGTCAGCATGGTCATGATTGGCCAAAAGATCAGCATGGTCATGATTGGACAAATGGTCCAGTTCTCTGCTGTGTGGCTCTGTGACAGAAACCTGTAAAGTTACAGCAAGATTTCTTTACCTGTGTTCTTTTACTTCCTCACAGTAAGAGTCAGCACATTATTTGTCTTTGTGGCTGTTTGTAGTAAGCCTGTGCATCCACTCCCTCAGCTTCATTTATCAGAACATCCAGATCCGAACACTGGCCAACATTGCCACGCACAAGTTTACTTTTACTAATCTTCCTATGAAAACAAATCACCTTAATCTTTTCTCTAAATTATGTTCTACCTTGTCCAGTTATTTACTTTGGCTGCTCCAGGCTTCCTGTCTATGGACTCGCTGTCATTCTAAATGCTATTTGTTTACTTCTATTGTTTGCACAATTTGTTTTCTTCCCCTGTCTTGGCGCATTGGGTATTTGACAGTCTTTTTTTTTAATGGCTTCTTTGTATTTCTTTATTTTGTGGCTGCCTGTTGAGAGTAGAATCTCAAGGTTGTGTAAAAGATGCATATTGTACTTTGATAATAAATATACTTTGAACTTTCACCTATCTCAACACTTATATCCTCCCATAAGACATAGGAGCAGAATTAGGCTTTTCTGCCCTATTGAGTCTGCTCTGGATCATTTTCCCTCTCAACCCCATTCTCCTGCCTTCTCCCTGTGACCTTTGACACACTCGCTAATCAACACTCGATCAAGCTCCGCTTCAAGGACTTGGCCCTCACAGCCGTTCTTGTCAATGGATTCCACAAATTCACCATCCTTTGATTGTAGAACTTCCTCCTCACCTCTGTTCTAAAGGGATGTTCTTGTATTCTGAGGCTATGTCCTCTAGTCCTAGACTCCCCCATGATTGGAGACATCCTCTCTGCAGGCACTCAATCTAGCTGTTTCAATCAATAGGTTTCAGTGAGACCCTCATTCTTCTAAACTCCAGAGAGCACAAGTCCAGAGGCATCAAATGCTCCTCATACATTAACCCTTTCATTACAGGGATCATTCTCATGGACCCTCTCCAAAGTCAACACATCCTTTCTCAGATGAGGGGCCCAAAACTGCTGTGCACCACCTCAGCAGCAAGCATCTTCTACAAGACGAGCCTCAAGTGAATTTCTGAAGCTACTGTGTCACCATCTCCCATTTATTCTCCACCAAAATGAACAAAAGCACTTGGTATTACCACCACTTGCAGCTTCTCTTCCAAGTCAAATACCATCCTTCCTGTGAAATGTATTACCCTCTTCACTATTGCTTGGTCTAAATTCTGCAACTCCCTATCCTATAGCAAGGTGCGTGAACCTCCACTAGAAGGACAATGGTTCAAGAAGCCAACTTACCAACACCTTCTTAAGAGTCAAGATTATTTATTACATGTGCATTGAAACCTAGGTGAAATGTGTCAACACGAGGAAATCTGCAGATGCTGGAAATTCAAACAACACACACAAAATGCTGGTGGAAGACAACAGGCCAGGCAGCATCTATAGGGAGAAGCACTGTCGACGTTTCGGGCCGAGACCCTTCGTCAGAAGTGAACTGTGTCGACTGTGTTAAGAACCAACACGACCAATGGGGTGCTGGCGGCAACCTGCAAGTGCCCCCCTCACCCCCACCCCCCGACATTCTGGCAGCAACCTAGTGTGCTCCAAAAATGCTCGGCAGATCAACACAGAACACAAGTAACAGGACAGTAATTCCTCCTTCCACCCACAAAACATAGACAGTTCTTTAACTCTAGGACAGGCCTTGAGCCTCCGACAGGGGATATTTCACATTATCCTTAGTTCTCCATGGACCTCTGCCTGGAGGTAGAAAGTTATCATCATCTGAGTGTACACAGTCCGAAAGAACTGTGCAAATTATATTTTACAAATCCTGATTTGATTTCTACTTGATACACCTTAATGAGACATACATTCACTAGGCATTTTATTAGGGACAGGCCGTGTACAGCCATGGCTTTCTGCTGCTGTAGCCAACCTATCTCCCAGCTCAATGTGTTGTGTGTTCACAGATGCTCTTCTGCACACCAAGTTCGTAACGTGTGGTTGTTCAAGTTACTGTCTCCTTTCTGTCAGCTTTGTCCCCTGACCTCTCTCATTAATGAGGTGTTTTCACCCACAGAACTGCAGCTCACTGGATGTTATTTGTTTTTCGCACCTTCCTCTGTCAACTCTAGAGACTATTGAGTGTGACAAATCCCAGGAGATCAGCACTTTCTGAGATACTCAAACCACCCTGTCTGGCACCAGCAATCACTCCACGGTCAAAGTCACCTGGAGCACATTTCTTCCCCATTCTGATGTTTGCTCTGAACAACAACTCCTGACCATTTCTGTATGAAAGTTTGCAGTGAGTTGCTCCACATGATTGGCTGATTAAATATTTGAATTAACAAGCAGGCATAGAGGCATACCTAATGAAGTGGCCACTCATCCCTTTGCAGGAAGCATCCTACTCTCATTTCCACTGAGATTTGTATCATCAGCAAACCTGGATAAATTATGTTCAATCCTTTTATCTAAGTCATTAATATAAATTGTAAATAGCCGAGGCTCTGGCACTGATCCCTGCATAACCCCATTAGTAACTGACTGCCAACCTGAAAGCGATCCAATTATTCCACGCCTCTGTCTGCAGCCCTGAAAACCAAACCTCGCTTCATTCTAATTTATTACTCCCAAACTCTCAAGTCTTTATTTAGTGAAAGTTCTGATACAATCCGCTGCCTCCCCTCATCTACATTTATTCTCAAAATCTCTGTTGGAGTTGGGGATATTACTTACTTTTCTTTAAAAAAAATGTTTATAACTGCAATTGTTTTCATATTAAAGACCTTGCATATCTCACACATGAAGCAAGTCTGCTGATGCTGGGAATCCAGAGCAACACACACACAAAATGCTGGAGGAACTCACTGGGTCAGGCAGCATCTATGGAAGTGAAGAGATATTTGACGTTTTGGGCCATGACCCTTCTAGAGGACTGAAAAGGAAGGGGGGGGGGGCGAAATACCAGAATAAAAAGGTCGGGGGAGGGGAAGGAGGCTAGCTAGAAGATAATAGGTAAAGCCATGTGGGTGGGAAATGACAAGGCCTGGAGAATAAGAAATCTGACAGAAAATTAGAGTGTACCATAGGAGAAAGAAAAGGAGGAAAGGTCCCAGGGGGTAATAGGCAGGTCAGAAAAGATAAAAGGTTAGATTGGGGAATAAAGCAAAGGGATGGGGGTGAAATTTGTTCACTGGAAAGAGAAATCGATATTCATGCCATCATGATGGAGGCACCCAGTTGGAATATAAAGTGTAGATTTTTGACCCTGTAGGGAAACCTCATCTTGGCGCAAAAGGAGGCTAGGAAACGACATGCCAGAATGGGAATCAGAATTAAAATGTTTGGCCACAGGGAAGTCCCACTTGTGGCAGATAAAGCGGAGGTGCTCGACGAAGTTGACCCCCAATTATATCTCTGATGCTGCTCGAACAAGCTTTTCATTGTACTTGTACCTTGCTACAAACTTGATTTGCCTTAGCAATTCTACTGCTATATCTTATGGTCTTCGGCTGATTAGACCATAAAACATAGGAGCAAAATTAGCCCATTTGGCCCTTTGAGATTGCTCCACCATTCAATCATGGTTGAATAATTTTCTCTCTCAATCCTATCCTCCTGCCTTCTCCCCAAACATTTGACACCCTTACTAATCAAGAACCTATCATTCTCCACTTTAAATAAACCCAATGACTTGAGCAGCACAACCATCTGTGGTAATTCATTCTACAGATTCAGCACTCTTTGGCTAAAGAAATTCCTTCTAGTCTCTGTTCTAAAGAGTCTGTGCCCTCTGGTCCTAGACTTTCCCACTATTGGAAACATCCATTCCACTCTTCAAGGCTTTCAATATTCAGTAAGCTTCATATAGGATATATCAGAACAGCACAGTGTAGGTACTTCGGCCGATGATGTGTTACCTCAAGATCAATTTCATGCTTTGCTCCCACATGGTCCTCCATTTTTCTTTCATCCATGGGCCTACCTAAGAGTCTCCTAAATGTTCCTAATTTGTCTGCCTCTACCATCACCCCTGCATTGTTCTATGCACCTATCAATCTTTGTCATTCCCCCTGCATTTTCATCCAATCATCATCATCATCATCATCATTATGTGCCGTGTTGTAATATTTGGGCAATCATGGTCTTTCCATGACTATTTTTCTACACATGCGGTTTGCCATTCCCTTAGGCTGGACAGTGTCTTTACAAGATGTGTGACCCCTGCCATTATTAATACTCTTCAGAGTTTGCCTGGTGTCAGAGATCGCATAACCAGGACTTGTGTTATGCACCAGCTGCTCGTACGACCATCCACCACCTGCTCCTACGGTTTCATGTGACCCTGATCGAGGGACTAATGAGGTGCTACACCTTGCCCAAGGGTAACCTGCAGGCTAGTGGAGGGAAGGAGCACCTTACATCTCCTTTAGTAGAGATGTTTCTCCACATTGCCACCCAATTCCATCCATAACATTAAAATTATGCCCTCTCATGTTAGTCATTTCGACCCTGAGAAAAAGTTGCTGGCCCTCCACTCTCTCTATATCGCTTATCTATCAAGTCAACTCTCATTCTTCTTTGCTCTAAAGACCAAAGCCCTAGCTTGCTCAATGAGAACTTCCCTCATTCTTCAACACTCCAGTGAGGGTAGGCCCAAAGCCATCAAATAATCCTCATGCATTAGCTCTTTCATTCCCAGGATCATTCTTGTGAACTTCTCAGACCACCTCCAATGCTAGCACATCCTTTTTCAGATCTGCGACCCGATACTGCTCACCATACTCCAAATGTGGACTAACCAATGCCTTATAAAGCTTCAGCATTACATCTTGCTTTCATCTTTCTTGAGTGAACTTGGCCTTTTCTCCCTGGAGCTATGGAAGGTGAAAGGTGTCCTAATAGAGATGTATAAGATGATGAGGGGCATTGTCCGTGTGGATAGCAAGAGGCTTTATCCTAGGGCTGAAATGGCTAACATGAAGGGGCATGGTTTTAAGGTGCTTGGAAATAGTTACAGGGGGGTGTTGGAGGTTAGTTTTTTACATAGAGACTGGTAGAAAGACATAATAGGGTTTTTTAAGAGACTTTTAGGTAAGTACAAGGAGCTTAGATAAATAGAGAGTTATGCGGAAGGGAAGTTCTAGGCAGTTTCAAGAGTGGGTTACATGGTCAGCACAACATTGTGGGCCGAAGGGCCTGTAATGTGCTGTAGATTTCTATGTTCTATGTTTATAGTGTCGACCTCTTGAAATGAATGCTGATATTGCACTTGGCTTTCTCAAACTTGACCACAAAGCCATCAATTCCACCACTCGGATCATTAACTTATAATGTGAAAATTAGTGAACCTAACACTGACTTCTACGGAACACCACTCATTACTTACAGCCAACAAGGAAAGGCCCTCTTTATTCCCACTCTTTCTCTTTTGCCAATCAACCGATCTTCCTTCTGTGCCAGAATATTTCTTCTGATACCATGGAGTCCTATCTTGTTTAACAGCCTCACGTGTGGCACCTTGTCAAAGGCTTTCTGAAAATCCAAGTAAACTACATCCACTGCCTACCCTGCCTGTTACTTCCTCAGAGAAATCTATCAGATTGGTCAGGCAAGATTTTCCTTCAAGGAGTCCATGCTGACGTTGGCCTACTTTATCGTGTGCCTCCAAATAGCCCGAAGCCTCATCTTTGATCATGGACTCTCACTCCTTACCAATCATTGAAGTCAGGGTAACTGGCCTATAATGTTCTGTCTTTTTCCTCCTTCCCTTTTTAAAGATTGGAGTGGCATTTGTGATCTTCTACATCTCCGGAACCATTCCTGGATCTAGTGACTCCTGAAAGATCACAACTGATGCCTCCACAATCTCTTCAGCTAACACTTTCAGAACCCTGGGGCGTAGTCCATATGGTTAATCTTTATTCTCCTTATTGTTTCTTTAGTTGTCATTTGTCGGTTTTTAAAAGCTTCCCAATCTTCTAGATTTCCACTAATTTTTCCCATATTATATGCCAGCTCTTTTGCTTTGATATTGTCTTTGACTCCCCATGTCAGCTATGGTAGCCTCATCCTCCCTTCAGAATATTTCTCCTTCTTTGGGATTAATCTATCTTGAACCTTCCATATTGCTCCCATAAACACCAGCTGTTGCTGCTCTGCTGTCATCTCTGCTCGTGTCCACTTCTAATCAACTTTGGACAGCTCCTCCTTCATGCCTCTGTGCCTCTGTAGTTACTTGTGATACAGATACATCCAATTTTAACTTCTCCCTCTGAGACTGCAGGGTAAGTTTTACCATATCATGATCATTGCCTGTGGGTTAATTCACCTTAAACTCCCTAATGAAATCAGTTTCGCTACACAGATCCAGAATCCAGAAATTCCTTTTCCTCAATCTATGTTCCGTCTCCTTTCTATATCCACTCTCTGGAATATCCCAGTGGATAAAAACTTTTTCACTGAGTATTAGTTTTTCAATCAAATGTATATAAAGAAAATTATTTTTAAAAAATGAATTAGATTAGGTCATTATAGATTAAAAGATATTAAAGATTAGTTTTCAACACACATAAAATGCTGGAAGAACTCAGCAGGGCAGACAGCATCTATGGAAAAGAGCACAGTCAATTTTTCGGGCCATGACCCTTCATCAGGATCTTTCGTTAGTCCTGATGAAGGGTCTTGGTCAGAAACATCGACTGCCTGGCCTGCTGAGTTCCTCCAGCATTGTGTATGCGTTGCTTTGAATTTTCCGCAGCTGCAGATCTTCTTTTGTTTAAGATTAGCTTTGTTTGTCACATGAACATTGAAACGCACAGTGAAATGTGTCATTTTCATCTAATCAAATCAGTGAAGGACGTGTTGGGCAGGCCACAAGCATTGCAAAGCTTCCAGCGCTAATGCAGCATGTCCAAAACTCACCCAAACCGTACATCTTTGGATTGTAGGAGGAAATCAGAGCACTGGAGCGGAGAACATTCAAACTCTTTGCAGGCAGCGGCAAGAATTGAGCGGCGATCAGTGATGGCTAGCACTGTAAAGCAATGTGATAACCACCACGCACTGTGCCTCTGTTTATGGTTCAGAGAATTTTCTGGAGCTGGTTTAGACTCAAGGCAAACTGGAAAATCATGGCTGTGCACCCATTTCACTGGGGCGAGACTATCTGATCCAGGTGGTCTTAGAGCAATAAACCTCTCCAGTACCTAGCGTAAATTATGTATACCTGTCTGGACACACACCTCTGCTGACTGCTCCTGTGGCTCCTCCCACAGACCCCTGTATAAAAGTGATTGGGGCACTGCTCCTCCCTCAGTCTCCGAGATGTCGTACTCCCTTTTGCTGCTAATTAAAAGCCTATCGTTCACTTCCAGTCTCCGAGAGTTATTAATGGTGCATCAGTACCTTTCCTATATCAGTTCTGTAACTCCTTGCTGTTTTCAGAGCACATAAGCTTTGAAGTCCGACACTAAATATATTTACCATCTCAGGTTTCTTTAGTGTGCTCCAGTTCCCTCTCACTTTCCTAAGATGTACACATCAAGGCACACCATGTTGTAAGCTGTGGGCATTGTATGTTGGTGCTGGAAGCATGGAGACATTTGCCAGCCACCCCAAGTACGTTTGGACTGTGATATGGGCGTTGACACAAATGACACATTTCACCGTATGCACACATGCCAAACAAAAGGCAATCTTTACCTTTAATCTCTCCCGTTCTGCCTTCAAAGCACCCACGTTAACTTGTATCCCTTTAGATTCAGTTGAAAGAATTTCTTGCATGCTTTTGTTTTGTATTTTTTCCCTGCTTATTCTCAAATTCTGTTTCATCCTGGTTATCTCTTCTTTTGTCATGCTAAGCCAGTCACCTAGGCTCTTCCAGTCCTCAGGCCTACAACTCTTCTGGGAAATGTTATAAGCATCTACTCGGAATCTAATTCCATCCTTAATCTCTTTACTAACCTGCGGATGGTACTCTTTTCCCACAAAGACTTTGTTTTTCAATGGACTGCTGAGGATGTCTCAATCTTTCTTGAAATTGGTCTGGTACCTCAGCATCCCTGGTTTAGAACTTAGACAATTTTAATTTTAATTTACAAATAAACATCGAATCAGACCTAACCAGGTTTCATCCAGCAACTGTCCTCCACGGATTAATTTTATACCCATGATTTCAAACAGCTATGTAAAGGGAAGGAATCTCTTTATTATGCTAGGCCAGATACTGACAGAAATGTTCCACATTGTTGAGGGTGTTATTTATCTCTTGGAAGTGGTTCACTGTGAAACGCAAGTCATTACAAGATCCAGAAAGTGCAAAAGAAAAAGGTCCATGCATTATTTAGAGGCCAGAGCCAAGAGCTTCAGTATGTTTCTCTTGCAGGTTGTTCCTGCACTGTAATTCACACAGTGATCTGGCTAGGAATTATTCAGGGAAAATCTGTTTGATTGACTACCTACCCTACAGCAGCTGAAACCTGGAAGGAGGACATGACAGGATAGTTAATTCGTGTGTGTGTGTGTGTGTGTGTGTGTGAGATGCTGCACCGAAACTACCGTTGATTAGCAGTTCCTGCCTCCGAAAGTTCAAAGTTTAAAGTAAATTTATTATCAAAGCACACATACGTCACCATACAGTACCCTGAGATTTGTTTTCTTTTATATATGAAGAGACACAACAGAATCGATGATAAACTGCACACAAAGATGGGCAAACGGCCAATGTGCAAAAGACAACAAATTGTGCACGTATAATAAAAAGAAAATAATAAAACATAAATAAATAAATAAATATTGAGAACATGAGCTTTAGAATCCAAAAATGCATTCTGATGTTGTGGAATCTGTTCAATGTTGCTTACATGCTATCCGGACAGTTGCCTTTCTACTTTTTGTTGTCCCTAGCTCGCTCCAGGCCACGCAGAGGCACCAGTAATCTTCCGGGCCATGGAAATCCTCCACTTGCTGGCGTGAAATGTTGATCAGGACCTCCCGAACGTCCAGCCCTTTGAGGGAAGAAAAGAAGCACAGGGTTAATAGAGGTGAACTTGTGTTCCAGTTTCTTGGGAAATGCAATTTAGTTCTCGACGTGTTCAGCAAGGGCCGAGTGGGCAGTAAGAACAGAGGTGCTTTCAGCCCCCCTTTTGACCTGTTTCTATTATTGTTGAAGTGCCACGAGACATCAAAATGTTGCCATACAAAAGGGATCTGGGGGATCAAAAGTGTATGAAGGGGCAAGGGGTCGATGTGCCAGTACAGTAAGTAATGTTAAGAAGGGTAAGTGACTTTCATCACAAGGAGTTAGGCGCAAACACTTTCCAAAATTTTGATACTGATGCAAAACAGTACATTTTGTCAAGCACTTCACTCCATCCACCACAGAAGAAAAAAAACCAGGATTTGTGCCATGATGAGGCCACCTTCAGGTTGGAGCAGGAACACATTATATTCCATCTGGATAGCCCCCAACCCAATGGCATGAATGACTATTTCTCCTTCCAATATAAAACATTCACAACCCTTGCCCTCTTCTTCTATTCCCCACTTTGCCCTCCTACCTTTAATCACCTCCCTGTGTCGCCTCCCCCTTCACTTTCTCCTGTGGTCCACTCTCCTCTCCTCTCAGATTTCCTACTCTCCAGCCATTTACTTTTCCTGCCCACCTGGCTTCACCTATCACCTTCTGGTTATCCTCCTTCCCCCACCACCCACCCCCAGCTTTTTATTCTGGTGCTTTCCCCCTTTCCCTTTCAGCCCTGAAGACATTTCTCAGCCTGAAATGTCGACTGTTTAATTATTTACATAGATGCTAGGTACGGACTAGAAGGGCCGAGATGGCCTATTTCCCTGCTGTAATGGTTATATGCTGCCTGGCCTGCTGTGTTGAATGACAGGGCAAAATCAGTTGGTCAGATGACCTAATTCTGCTCCTGTATCTCCTAGTCTTATGGTCTAGGATGTTTCTCCCCAGTGGTGGTATCTAGAATTTGGGGCAGAGTTTCAGAATGTGGGGTAGCCACTAAAGATGGAAATAAGAGGAAATTCTTTTTTCAAAGATTCATCTTTCTGCGGAATACTCCCCAAAACTCCACAGTTCCTTGCATTCATGGCCATACTAAACCATTATGCATGCGGATAGAATGCTTTCTATGGTGCATTGTTAGTAATTGGTGAGCGTCAAAGGGGAGCACACCAAATTTCTTTATCCTCCTGAGGAAGTAGAGGTGTGTCCCATAGGCGGAGTCATTGAATTGATACCGTGGTAATTGATTTGCGTTTAACTTCCACAGGAAGGTGGAGAGGGAGACCCACTCAACTTGGTATTGTTAAAGGATGCTTGTTCTGGGAGTGAGCATCTTTGCACTGAATTCCCCCTTGTTTTAGCGATGAGAGAGTGCGAAAGCACTTTGGTGAAATTCAGGACATGGAAATTATCGCACATCATTCCGGGTGCACAGAAACACCAGACGGTGAAGCCAAAGATCCAATCCTGACCCTACGTGCTGTCTGTGTGGAACTTACACATGTTCCTCATAATGGCATGGATTTCCTCCCATTGCTCCAGTTTCCACCCAAGTCCCAAAGACATGGAAGTTGGAGCAGATTAGTGTCATTTGTCATTCATACATTGAAAGATGTCATTTGCGTTAACAACCTCTACAGTCCGAGGATATGCTGGAGGATATGCAAGTGTCAACATGCTGCTGGTGGCAACACACTCACGACTTACTAACCCGTAGTAATCCCTACATCTTTGGAGTGTGGGAGGAAACCGCAAGACTCATTTAAAGCCCTTGCGGTCATGGAGGGAACGAGTAGATTTCTTGGCTACAGTGAATTACCCCCCTGCCCCTGTGGTAGAATCTGGGGAGGTTCAAGTTGATGAAAACATGAGGAGATTAAAAAGTTGGAATTTCCCCCCTCATCCTTTGCCTGCAATCATGCCTGCCTTCCCCTCACCACCACCTTCTCATTCTGTGGCTTCTTCTCCCTTCCTTTCCAGTCCTGGTGAAGCTTCTCGGCCCAAAACACCAACTGTTTTGTACATCTCCATAGATGCTGCCCGACCTGCTGAGTTCCTCCAGGATTTAATGTGTGTAGGTTGCTGTGGACGCGATGGCCTGCTTCTCTACTCTATGTCTCTATAACTCTAGGTCACATGTAAGCCTGACAACACAGATAAAAACAGCAGTGTTTGTGGGTTTTGGATCTAGAGAGATAATGAAAACAGACTTTCCCTCAATGCCAGAAGAGCAAAAGAGCTGGCCATTGCTCACTAATCCAAGGTACCTGGAGAACTACATGAAGTACCAGCACATGTTGAAGAAGGGGAGGGTGGTGTACGTATTCCTGCCTATAACAAGGTTGAGGTTGAGAAGGTTGACAGCTTCAATTTCCTAGGAGTGAACAGAACAAATGGTCTATCCTGGTCCAATACGTGGATGCAGCATCTGAGAAAGCTCACCAATGGCTCTAATTCCTCAGGAGGATAAAAATAAATTGGCACGTATGGTATCAAAGAAAGCATTGTATCTGCATCGGTATGGCAGCTGCTCTTCCCATGGGCGTGAGAAACTGCAGAGAGTTGTGGACACAGCTCAGCACATCACAGGAGCAATGTCCCCTCTGTGGACTCCGCTGCCTCAGTAAAACAGCCAGCATAATCAAAGACACTGCCAGCCCTGGACTTTTCTCCCTTCTCTCCTCTCCCATCCAGCAGAAGATTCAAAAGTCTTAAAGCACATACCACCAGGCTCAATAATACCTTCTACTTCACTGCTGTGAGACTATTGAATGGTTCCCTAGTTTGATAAGATGGATCCTTGACCTCACAATCTATCTTGTTATGATTTTGCACCTGCACTGAAGATTTTTTTTTGTAGCTATTGTACATTATTTGCACTCTGTTATTACTTACCTTGTTCTACCTCAAAGTACTGTGTAATGAACCGTATGCGAGACGAGCTTTTCACTGTATCTGAGGACACGTGACAATAATAAACCAATTCTAATTCCATTTCTGATAAACCAGTCAAGTCTAAAGAGGAGTATTGATAGGGTAAATGCAGGCAGGCTTTTTTTTACCCAGGTTGTGCGAGCGAGACCACAACTTGAGTTCATAGGGTAAGGGTGAAAGGTGAAATATTTAGGTGGAAACTGAGGGTGGACTTTTTCACTCAGAGGGTGGTGCAAGTGTGGAATGAGCTGCCAGCAGAAGTGGTGGATGTGACTTTTAACACTTAAGAGAAGTTTGGATAAGTACATGGACGGGGAGGGTATGGAGGGCTATGGTCCAGGTGCAGGTCAATGGGATGAGGAAGAATAATAGTTTGGCACAGACTAGATGGGTCAAAGGGCCTACAGCGTTCTGTGACTATGGTTCTAAATCAATCTCATGAAGATCAAGTCAAGTTACTTTTTATTGTCATTTCGACCATAACTGTTGGTACAATACACAGTAAGAACGAGACAACGTTTTTCAGGAGCTGGTGTTACATGACACAGTACAAAAACTAGACTGAACTACACAAAAAAAAACACAGAAAAAAAAACTACACTAGACTACAGACCTACCCAGGACTGCATAAAGTGCACAAAACAGTGCAGGCATTACAATAAATAATAAACAAGACAGTAGGGCAGTAAGGTACAATTCAGAAAATGTCCTCCGTCACTTTCACTAAACATACACCTAAGATCCCGTTACATATTGCACTCCCTGCACAACCCAACTCAACTCTAGAAGGTGGACCTGGTCTCCTAAGAACTGTTACAATGCACAGGTAGCAGAAGAAACGACAATGAACTTCCACCTGTCACTAAGAAATAGTGTCTGAGGTAGACCCAGCTAACACCAGTTATTAAGTCAAAAGGAAACAGACCATTTCACTGCAGTGTTCTAATTGGCACTCCTGCTTAGTACAACTCATCTTATTGTCCAGTTATTCATAGTAACTGGGATAATTTAACATGAAAGTTAAATAGCGCTTCAGCCTCTTAGCATAAAATTACAATTAGCGTTCCTGTCAATGGCCTCCATATCTTCCTCAGGAGGTAGTTGCAAAGGAACATCTGCTACATAATTACTGCAAAAATACAATTTGTCAAAACATAATCATCAATTATGCAGAGAAGAATTTACACAATGTCATGAGCTCTGAAAAAAATTCCACCTATGTTCACTCCTGCAATAAAACGCAAAGCAGTGGATTATTTTGGGAGGTGGGGGATTAGTGCAAATTGTCCCAAATTATTAACCCGCAGGTGGTTGTCAGCTACACACTGAACAAGGGGATAAGGGAGCCAGTGTCTCTACGTTTATAATCTGTCTCCGGTGCAGGCTATATGTGTTCAAGATGGACTCCTCAACCACATCCAGATCGGCATGCGTTTACAAGAAACTGACGACTGCTGTGGGCGCCGCTGAGCGCATCACAGAAACCAGCCTCCCCTCCGCGGATTCTGTCTTTTCCTTTTGCTGTCTCAGTAAAGCAGCGAAAATAATCAAAGACCCCACCCCCAGCCTTACATTCTCTCTGCTCCCTTCTCCCATCGGGCAGAAAATACAAAAGCATGTCAGGGCATTCCATTACGCTCAGAAAAGCATCTACCCCACTGTCATCGGTTGCTTGGGTGGGCCTCCTCCAATAAGGTAGACTCTTGGCCTCACAACTTACCTGCACAACACTTGCTCTGTGGCTGTTAGAATTTATTCTGCACTGTAATAGTTTTACCTGGTTCTACCTCAATGCACTGCTTAAAAAAGGCAATAAGACTCCTTAAAACATTTGCCCCTTTGAGTCAGCTCCAGCATTCCATCATGACTGATTTATTATCCATCTCAAACTCACTATCCTGCCTTCTCCCCATAACCTTTGACACCCTTACTAATCAGCTTCTACTTCAAATATACCCAATAACTTGGTCTCCACAACCCGCTGTGAATTCCACAGGTTCACTACCTTACCCTCTGACTAAAGAAATTCTCCTCATTTCTGTCCTTAAAGGACATCCTATTCTTTGGCTGTGCCCTCTAGCCCTAGACTCCCTCACTATAGGAAACATTCTTTCCATGTCCACGTTATCCAAGTCTGATTGCAAGGGTTTCCAACCTGGGGTCCGTGGATCCCTCGGTTAACTACGGCATAAAAAGGGTTTGATCTTACGAACAGTATGCAAGACAAGCTTTTCAATAAAAAGACAAGTACAAATTCATGTTCCAGATCTTGTAACACACACAAAATGCTGGTGGAACGCAGCAAAGCTGACACAAGATCTGGAAACACGAGGAAACCTGCAGACGCTGGAAATTCAAGCAACACACACAGAATGCTGGTGGAACACAGCAGGCCAGGCAGCATCTATAGGGAGAAGCGCTGTCGACGTTTCGGGCCGAGGCCCTTCGTCAGGGTCTGAAACATCGACAGTGCTTCTCCCTATAGACGCTGCCTGGCCTGCCGCTTTCCACCAGCATTTTGTGTGTGTTGCTTGAATTTCCAGCGTCTGCAGATTCCCTCGTGTTTCCAGATCTTGTGTCAGCTTTGGGACTGACGAAAGATAACTGCCATGTGAACATGGATATTGTCCTTCCCACAGCTGATGGCCATAGGCAGATACATTCCAGTAGGTGGTCATTGAGAACTTACAGTGAATGGAATTGTGGAGGATCCACTTCCACCACCACCACCACTCCCTTTTCTCTCCGTAACTCTCTAACACTGCGTTTAAGTATCTAAACTTCAGCAGTCTGTTGAAGGAAGCATTAACCTTATATCCCTAACTGTAACATCTTATGTAACAGAAAAAGCACTCCACACCAGCGAAATAGATTAAAAGATTCAAAGTACATTTATTATCCAAGTATGTATGCAATATACAATCTGAGATTCGTCTTCCAGCAGACAGCCACGAAACAAAGTAACACCATGGAACCGGTTCAAAGAAAACATCAAACGACCAACACGCAAACGTCAAAAAATCAGAGACAAGCACACGGAATATTAACCATCAAACCACGGAGTCCTTCAGACAATCTAGGAATGTTCACTTCAGTTCAGTGGAGTTCAATTTAACACTGCGTTGCTTGTTAACTTCAAGCCACAGAGCCACTCTGCCTCAATCAAAATCGTGCAAGAGAGCAATGAGAAGAGGAGTGACCAGAAACCAGAAACACAGATGACATGAACTGCCGAGTCCTCTTAAAGCAAGTCCAATCCACAAACTGCGCCGATCAAACCTTGCCCAAGACCCAAGGCTCCTGCGCCTTCCTCTGGTAGCAGCGAGTGAGAGGGAGAGGGAAACGGGTTAAACGCAGGCAGACGGCGCTGAATATCCACGTGCCTACTCGGTGATTGGACAAGAAATGGAGCCCATCATAGGTTTGGACTCTGCCATTAGACTGCACCCTCCATTCTCAACCACGCTGAATTCCCTCGCAGACAGCAAAAACGCCAGTCAGCCCAAAGACACATTATCAAAGTGAAGTTACAGGTTACAACCACACACAGATTAGTAGATGTATATTTAAAATAAAAAGGAGAAGAAGAAGTAATGTAGTTTTGTAAGACAAAAGAAACATTAAAAAAAAACATTCTCTTTTCTTCTTCCTCTGAATGGACATGTTTCCAGTATTACTGAATCCTCAGTTGGCTTTGGGAGGCTGAGAATGGGCTTATTAACTCAACATCTGTAGTCTTTTTGAGGGAATGTGTTCCAACAAGCTGTAGGCAATCAAATTCCCTCAACGCCACACCTCCAGTAACATTAACTTTATGTCACAACCAAACAGGTACAAAAGAAAGAAAATATTTTTTAGATCAGAATACAATTTATTCATCATAAAACATATTTATAAGAGTAAACTGTGCAAAGGCATTTCATTCTTACATTTGCAGACAATATATTAAGCTGTATTCTATTACATTTCTTAAAACTCATAACACTGTTGGTACTCATGTGGCTGTCTGGAGTGGTACACTACTGTAGCCCCGGTACTCCTCAGGCTCGCTCAGCTCACTTCTGTCTGGGGGAGCAGCCTTCGGCCCCACCAAACTGGGTAGTTAGCTTGTGTGGATGCTGTGTGATGTCCCCTCCCTGCCAAATAACAGACAGTACACCTTATGTGAGTAAATTATTACACTTTATAGATCTTACTAGAACTGAGTCATTGATAACGATATAGTATATATGAAGGAAAAGAAAATAAAGAAAAGCCGCCAAAACTTACCAAAGTCCAAACCACTTCATGCAGAGCCATTGGAACTCAATTAATGGGAGTCTTCTGGCCACCATTCGATCCCCTCAGACCTCCTCGACTCGCAGCTCAGGACCACCCGAAGTGATCAATCAAGCACCCCCCCAGCGCGTCTGTCTTCGTCTCCTCTCCTCGCCGAGCCTCCTGGCTTCGGACTCCCGCTCGGGGTCTGTTCCGTCGGCCAACTTACAGCATCACGTCCTCTCTCTCTCTCACCCCCTCGCGCCGACTCCCCAAAAGCCCGCCAACACTACAGACCCACCAGAAGAATAACCTTTATCCCAATTGGTTAATAAATGAATACAAATCTCGTTATCAGTAATTTTAACCCAAACAGAATGCGAGAGAAAGCACTTATCATAACAAAGGAGCATTCCTACTTTTAACAAAACAAAGAAGCCATTTTGATTAACGTCGCAGTAACAAAAAAAAAGAAGAAACCCCCTTACACTACTATAACAATTAAGGGTCTTCCTCACCCTTGGACCTTCAAGAGGTTCACTGCCTTGTTGTAGGGTTCGGAGGGTGGTGTGCCCCAATGCCAAGGAGAGCTATGTTGGCTAGATTCAGGGCCTTGTGCTTTGGCACATGGTAGGGTCACCCATGCCAAATAGGTCAAAGGGTAGAGTTTAGACTAATAATGGTCCTCTGGTCCTCCAGGTCACCTGATCAAAGAAAATTGCTATAGAAACAGCAACGAAGAATACTTCCAAATTTTTGAGCAACGGTGTGCACAGACAGAGATGGAGGACCTTCATTGCTGTTCTCAATTCCAACGATGTAATGGGTAGTAATTAAGAACTTACCCTCAACTCTTCACTGTCCAGTAGCAGAAGAACCCTAGATGTGACTGCACCAGCCTTCAGTGTGTCCATCAGCACCCACTCCTGCAGCCTGGAATTCGCCAGTTGGTAGCATTCCTCTACAGGCATCATGGTGTTCTGGCAGGCCGACAAGTTTCAGGCCGAACAAAGAGTGTCCTTCACCGAGTTGCTGATCTTCCAGCAGCTTGTGATGTCGTCTTTGTGCGTGTCACCGGGAACCGACCGTAGACCCGAGAGTCCCCTGTCACGCAGCTGCTTAGGATGAACAGTGAGGTAAGCCCTTACGTCTTTCTCCACACCCTCCTCACAAGCCTACAGTCCTCAAGGAGATGAATGACCACCTTGTCCCTGTTACAATCACCCCGTGGGTGAATGGACCTGAGTGGGAGGGCTCCTCTCACCACCAACCAGGCAAGGGGAGAGGGGAGTGAGGGGAGGGGTGAGGGAGAGGGGAGGGGAAAGCGGAGAAGGGAGGGGAGGGGAGGGGAGGGGCAGAGGGGTGAGGGATGGGGGAGAGGGATAAGGGCAGAGGAGGAGGAAGGAAGAGGGGGAGAGGGGAGAGGCAGAAGAGAGAAGGGGAGGGGAGAAGGATAGAGTGCTGAGGTCTCCAACAGCTGTGCCTGTTGTCTCGAAGTTTCAATCTCCCACAACACTTCAGCCGGCGCCATCAGCAAGGAATCAGGTTGTCCACAGGGCTTCACCCCAAAGTCTCATGTCTTCCAAGCCACTGCTGGAGATAGCAAACTTTTCCAGTAAGGACGAGTATTATGACAAAGTCCAGAAAAGCCAGAAAGAAAAGAATAAACCGTTGCAACTTCTGCTCATTCTTTGGTCGGAGTTGTCACCTCTGTGACAACCAGTGCCAGTGCTCTAGAGAACATTGATCTGTTTCCAAGTCAGGGGAAAGGGGCCAGCTGAAACCAAGCACATACTGCTGGTTTCCCAAGTTTCCAAGGATCTGTCAAGGCAAGCTAGATGAGTTGATGCAGTGCATTTTGTAGGTGGAATACTCTGGAGCCAGTATGCACAAATTAATGCTTAAATTTTGTGGTTATGGTGCCAACTGAGCAGGCTGCCTTGTTCTGACTGGCACTGAGCTTCCTGCTCTGTTAGGGCTGCACTCATCCAAGAGATTTAAGAGCATTCTATCATATCACTGATTCATATTTTCCTCATGTGTGAAGGACTTCTGACAACTCTTGTGAAAAGTGCTTTAAAATCAATTTTATACTACACAAAATGTAGCTCTTGTAACAAAGCAGGCTGCTAAGCCACCAATGTGTACATACGAAACTAATGGTTTCAAGCAGGTCAAGCAACAATGACCAGATTCGTTCATTATCTGCCATGTCATATGATGTGGACGATCATGGTCTTTCCATGACCATGATTGTCTTGGCAAATGTCTCTACAGACGTGGTTTGCCATTGCCTTCTTCTGGGCAGTGCCTTTACAAGACAGATGAACCCAGCCATTGACAATACTCTTTAGAGATTGTCCGCCTGGCATCAGTGGTCACATAACCAGGACTTGTGATGTGCACCAGTTGCTCATGTGACCATCCCCCACCTGCTCCCATGGCTTTGTGTGATCCTGATCGAGGGGCTAAGCAGGTGCTACACTTTGCCCAAGGGTGACCTGCAAGTTAGTGGAGGGAAGGACTGTTTTAGACCTCCTTTGGTCGAGATATATCTCCATCTTGCCTCTCAAAGTGGTTAAGAGTGACCAGGTGACCTGTTTATTAATGTCGAGAAAGGGACAAGTATTAGTCTGGATAAGCAATACACACAAGATGCTGGTGGAACGCAGCAGGCCAGGCAGCATCTATAAGGAGAAGCACTGTCGACATTTTGGGCTGAGATCCTTCGTCAGGACAAACTGAAAGGAAAGATAGTAAGAGATTTGAAAGTGGGGGGGAACGGGGAAATACGAAATATTAGGAGAAGACCGGAGGGGATGGGGTGAAGCTGAGAGCCGGAAAGTTGATTGGCAAAAGAAATACAGAGCTGGAGAAGGAAAGGATCATGGGATAGGAGGCCTAGGGAGAAAGAAGGGGGGAGGGGGGAGCACCAGAGGGAGATGAAGAACAGGCAGAGTGTTGGGCAGAAAGAGAGAACAAAAAGGAGGAGGGGGAAAAAAACTATATATATCAGGGATGGGTAAGAAGGGGAGAAGGGGCATTAACAGAAGTCGATGTTCATGCCATCAGGTTGGAGGCTACCCAGCTGGTATATAAGGTGTTGTTCCTCCAACCTGAGTGTGGCTTCATCTTGACAGTAGATAAGGCCAGGGATAGACATATCAGAATGGGAATGGGACGTGGAATTAAAATGTGTGGCCACTGGCCTCCTCTAATGTTTTAAGGTTTTCTGTAACTGCTTCTTTCTGCATTCCACTCCCAGTTTCTGCCATTCATCTTTGGGACAATGTATAATGTCCAATTAAACCACTAACCCACACATCTTTGGAATGTGGGAAGAAAGCAGATCCAGTGATATGAAGGATGGGCAAACTCCAAGTGAGAATCGGAGGTTAGAATTGAACGTGGTGGGTCGCTGCTGCTACGAGGCAGTGGCTCTCTGCTGCCCTGGTTAACGCAAGGAAAGTTGGCAGTCATTTAAAATTTCAGCCATTGCTTCCTGAAGGGATTTTTTTTTTCTCGCAGACGACAGTGCTGCTCTGAATTTCTGCTTCCTTGAGGGCTGTAGAAGTATTTAAAGAGGAAGTAATTAAATTTTTGAAATATCAGCTTATTGATTGTTATGAGGGGCAGAAAATGAAAGTGAGGTTTAAGGCAGATCAGCTGTGGTTATTTTGAATAGCAAGAAAGGCTTGAGGAGCCGAATGGCCTACTCCTGCTCCTATTATCTCATTTTCCTGCAGCCCATCCCTAATTGCCCTTCAGAGAACAGCAGTAGCTATTAATCCTGGATTAATAGTAACATAACCAGCCTTCTGCCGAATATCTTTTCCATTCTGAGTTTGGATTTGAATCGATCAACCCTGCGTATATCTGATTTTGTCTCTCCCTGCATTCATTAAAGTGCTTACGTGCGTATTTAACCTTCTCCAGCCCCATCTAATGGAAACTTTGTAAGTAAGTGTGTGTTCAGTGGGATGGTTCTGTTCTCACCGAGTCTACTGCAGTAGCTGAGGTTGGGTCTTGCTTGGCGATCTTCCTCGAGGACAGAAAAATTTACAACTGCTGAACCTATCATTCCAGGATTGAATCACAAATTAGCTGCTGGCTGTGATAAAACCCTGCTCTGCAGAAATATTGTTTATATAGAAAATGAAATTTTATTTCGTCCTGCCTGTAAACTTTATTAAACTGATTTAAAAAGAACACTCAATTTGGGAAGTAAAAATAACACTGACAGGGCACCCATTATCATCTTCCAACCTCTCAGCCAACATTGCATCTCCTAATAGCTCATAGAAACTGAGCAAAAGAACCCCTTCCATTGTAAGTTATTTAGGATGTTCTGACATGGACAAAAAGACCGATTAACAAAATGTAAAGTGAACTTCATTTTCAAGATCCACTCCACAGGTATGGGCATACAGATAATTTTCACATCCAGGAATTGCAGATTTTTTAAGCTTTTTATATTTTTTTCCCCACAGTTTTGGGGGCCTAGAGCCCTTTGAGTATATGCCGACTCTCAGAACAAGTGTATCATTCTCATCCCAATAACCTATTCTAGCTCGCATGCCCAATATTTGTGATTCTGATCTGCAGAATCTTTTGTGTTTATTAGAATGATGCGCTAACCTTCCCAAAAATTAAATAACAGTAAATAGGAGAAGCTTATGAAGAGTTTTATCATTATTTTGCTTTGGGTTCACTAATTGCAGAGACTAAAAATCACATGGAATCTTGTCAAAAATCTCAAAACAATAGTTGGAAGCTCTTCCTATCCAATTAATTAACCTGAATCTGAATGACATATTGAGCACAGGAAGGTATCACATGCAGAAATTAAATGTTTGTACAATGTACTGTGTATGTTAATCAAAATGGCTTCTTTGTTTTGTTAAGAGTAGGAATGCTTCTTTGTATGATAAGTGCTTTCTCTCACAGTTTGTTTAGCTTTAGACTTGCTGACATCAGGATTGTATTCATTTATTAACCAATGGGGGAATGTTATATTGTCTTGTGGGTCTGGGAGCTGGGTTTCGCGGTCTTTTCGGGGAGTCGGGAAGGAGACGCTGAAGAAGGTGGATGTGTGCTGCACTGCTCGGTCGACCACCAGGGTGGTCCCAGGTGCAAAGGATGTGGAGGTTGGAGGAAAGCGACGAGGGGTCGAATGGTTCGATGGTTGAGCTCCAAACGATGTGCACTAAACTGACTGACCTCTGATAAGTTTGGCGCAGTTTACTTTATTTTCTTTTCCTTCACATATACTGCATTGTTAGTACTAATTTAGTTTTAGTAAAATCTTTAAAGTATATTCCATAACGGTACCTGGTGTGAGTTTGATATTATGTGTGCGACACGGCATAAACTTGATTCCCACAGCATCTACGTGTACGGGAGGTGGGGTTGGTGAGTGGCTGGACTTCTTTCCCCTAGACATATACCAGCCTGTTGGGCAAGTGTTACATGTTCAATTAAGGCACTCCTTCACCACTTTATTAGGTACCTCCTGTACCTACTGAAGTTGCTACTGAGTGCATGTCTGTGGTCTTCTGCTGCTGGGGCCCATCCACTTCAAAGTTTGATGTGTTGTACATTTAGAGATGCTCTTCTACACACCTTTATTGTAACCTGGTTATTTGAGTTACCATCGCCTTCCCGTCAGCTTGAATCAGTCTGGCCATTCTGCTCTGACCTTTCTCAATAATAAGACATTTCCGCCCAGAGGACGCCGCTGACTGGATTTTTAAAATTTTGTTTATCACACCATTCTCTGTAAACCCTGGAGACTGTTGTGTGTGAAAATCCCAGGAGTTTGGGAGTTTTTGAGAAACTCAAACCTCCCTGTCTGGAGCCAAAAATCATTGCATGCTCAAAGAAACCTAGATTACATTTCTTCTCCATTGTGAACAACAACTGAGCCTCTTGACCATGTCTGCATGCTTTTATGCATTGAGCTGCTGCTGTACAATTGGCTGCTTAGATATTTGCATTAACAAGCAGGTGTACAGGTGTACCTAATAAAGTGGCCACCTGGTGTAAATCGGTCAGAAAACTTACCGCATGGAAGGAGTCCACTTGGCCCAATGTGTCAATGGTGGGCGAGGAAGTCTATGTTAAGATAAAGCCTAGTCTGAGCCTAGTTTAGCTTAACTTAATCCTGCTTTCCACCATTCAAACTCTAGGTTATGTTCTTCAAAGAACATCCAAGTTTTCAATGTAACTTTAAGGAGTGATGGTAAATTGGGTATGAGCAGCCTGTTGCCATGGAGAGATACAATACGGAAGCAAGATTCTGGCCCACCAACTACTGAACACTTAGTACTTTAATTTTATATTAATCCCCTTTGCTTTCTTTCTCCCCGTATTCTCAACATCTCTTCAGAAACTTGACTACTTAACTACACACTTGAGACAACTTACAGTGGCCAGTTATCCTAGCGGCCCGCTGGACATGTGAATGAACAATAGCACCTAAAGAAAACCCACATGGTCACAGGGAGAATGGCCGAACTCCACACAGCAGCATCCAAGGTCTGGATTGAACCCGGGTCTTTGGCACTGTGAACTTCCTTGACTGAGATTGGATTCAGCAGCCTGCATGCACCCTCCGGTCACAGCACTCTTCTCCTTCGGGCTGACAGGCTGTTGGGGGGGGGGGGGTAGATTCTGAGTCAGGCTGCACACTGGCCGAAGCTCTGACTAAAGAGAGAAAGATCAAATGTACTGGTGGAAGTGTCATTCTTCAGGTGAAATAAGTTCCATGATCCCAAAAATCACCCATGGCAACAGGGGTTGCAGAACAGCTTTACAGAAGGAAAAGGAAGAAAGCTGATTTCTTCGGGAGAGTCACAGTCAATCATCTAAACACTTAGTGTACTTCTGTATGAGCGGGGCAGGTAAAATTCCACTTACGCTAATCTTCTGATATACTATAATTATAATCTATTTTGATTACCTGACTCAATAAGATTCCCAACTCTGAGTCCAATTCAGCCATTTCCACCAGGGACACAATCCTTCCCACCATTGAGGGGATCAAGAAGGCAGCATCATCACTAAAGATGCTCCCCATCTGGACATGCCCTCTTCTCATTGCTCCCATCAGTGAGGAAGTACAGGAGCCTGAAGACCCACACTTACTGATTCAGGAACAGTGTTTTCCCCGCTGACTTCCGATTTCTGAACGGTCCATGAAACCATGAACACCATCTCGTTATTCCTTTCCTTGTGCAAAATTTAATTTTGTTTGTAACTTATAGAAATGTTATGTCTTTGCACCGTACTGCTGCCGCAAGACAACAAATTTCACGTTGTATATAGTCAGTGATAATACATCTACTTCTGATTCAGAATTGTTCCTTGGGCTTTAAGATGTTCGCACCAAACAGATACTGTGACGCTAGGGATATATAGGTCACCAAGATGCCTGAACCTAGTCATAGAGTTTTATAGCACAAGAGCAGGCTTTTCTGCTCAACTTGTCCATGCAGTAGAACAGCACAGCTGAGGACCAGGCCCTTCGGCCCACAATGTTGTGGTGAACCAATTAAATTTGCAATCAAACTAATCCTTACTGCTTGCACAATATACATACCCTACCTTTTCCCTCACATTTATGTGCCTATCTAAACATGCCTTAAAATCCCAAATGTATCTGCCACTACCAACGCATTTCAGGCACCCTTTCTGTGTAAAAAATTTGCCCCTCACATCTCCTTTGAACTTACTCCCCCTCACCTTAAACACATGCCATCTGGTATTAGACATTTCCGTCCTGGGGAAATAAAGATACTTTATGTTTACCTATGCCTCTCAATCTTATAAACCTCTACCGAATCTCCCCTCCGAGCCTCCGCCGCTCCGGAGAAAACAGCCGAAGTTTGTCCGGCCTCTCGTGATAGCACATGCCCTCTCATCCAGGCAGCATCCTGGTAAACCTCATACCAACCCTGCAGTTGGACTATTCCCTGCCTCTGACCTACAGCAGCCTGTCCTGAAGCCGGCATGCTATGAAACAGCTTCCCTTTTGGTCTGTGTAGCTGACTGGATCCTGGGTTACAGGAGTCTGGGTTTTAATCTCCACTCTGTGTTTTCTGGGAATAGATAAGCTATCAAATTGACTTACTGTGCTTATCAAGAGGCTGTATTCAGGCCACGGAAGTAAGATACATGGCAGTTATTGCAGGCAAATGATTGTATAATATTCAAGTAATGAATAGAAACTGATTATGCAGAAATAGATTAATATAATTAATGAGCTACCTGAGGCAACAGAACATAATATCTAATTTTCTTGTCTTGAGAGAAGAATCTTTTGCATAAACCTTGACAAAAATCTTTCCATCAGTTAATTTTTAATCCTCTGCATTATTGATAGGATAGTGTCCTTGTTAAAATTATTTTTTTTGGACAGCTTTGGTTGCTAACATGAGTTGGACAGGAGGTAATGATTATCCCCTGGGATAAAACTCTGCTCTCCCTATTTTCACCTGAGGACAAAACAGGACCTGTAAGTGGTTTCTTGATTCTGTGATGCTTCCCTATGAGAAATATGAAAATGGGGGTGGGGGGGGGGGGGCAGTGCACATTAACTGTGCAGAGATTCAGAGAATTGAGACCTTCAAGTTATCAGGTGTGAAAATCACCTGTCCTGGTCCAGACACGTTGACGTCACAGCCCAAGGAAGCTCACGAGCGTCTCAGCTTCCTCAGGAGGCTGCAGAGGTTTGGCGTGACTCCTTCGACTCTTACCAATTTTTATCAAAGCTCCTCAGAACGCATTCCGTCTGGATTCATAATGGCTTGGTATGGCAACTGACGGCAAGAAGATTCAGAGAATTATCGATACAGCTCAGCACATCGCGGAAAGTGGCCTTCACTCCGCGGACTCTGCCCCTACTTCTCGCTGCCTCAGAAAGGATCTGGCAAAATCAAAGATCCTATCCACCCTGAACATTCTCTCTTCTCTCCTCTTCCATCGGAGCAGAAAAGCCTGAAAGCATCTACCACCCATTGCTAGGACAGCTTCCATCCCCCTTGTTATTGGACCTCTTGTATGATAAAAAGGATACCTGGCCTTAAAACCTACCTCATTATGATCTTTTACTTTATTGATCAGTGGCTCTGCATTTACTCTGCATTTTTATTCTTTACTCTGCATTGTTATTGCTTCATCTTATTCTGGCTCAATGCACTGTGTAAAGATTTGATCTTTGTGAACAGAATGCAAGGCAAACTCTTCACGGAATCCTTGGTACCTGTGATAACAATAAACCATTAATAACACAATGCAGACATCCCACTATACTGAGAGGGCATTCATCACACAGCTTTTGGTGTGTGCAGTCAGCAGCCAATCCTCTTTCCTTCCCTGAAATGGGGAGCAGGCAAGACTATAATTTCACTCAGTGAAAGAATGAGTAGATCAGTCTTTCAATCGCATGGTTGCCAGTTCAAATCTCACACCAGGGATTTGAAGGCAAGTCTCTGACCCTTGAGGGAATGTAGTAAATAGAGAAATTTATTATCAAAGTACATATATGTCATGACATACTACCTTGAGATTAATTTTCTTACAGGCATGCACAGTAGAAAAGAGAAATACGAGGGGTGATTGATAAGTCTGTGGCCTAAGGTAGAAGGAGTCAATTTTAGAAAAACTAGCGCATTTATTTTTCAACATAGTCCCCTCCTACATTTATGCACTTAGTCCAGCGGTCATGCAGCATACGGATCTTGGACCTCCAGAAAGTGTCCACAGCAGGGGTGATTGATAAGTTTGTGGCCTAAGGTAGAAGGAGATGAGTTATTAACTTCAAACTTTCTCCATAATCACTCAAAGAGTTGAACTGCATGTGCATGTAACAAGAGCTGTATAACTCAGTCCTGACAAAGGGTCTCGGCCCTAAATGTCGACAGTGCTTCTCCTTACAGATGCTGCCTAGCCTGCTGTGTTCCACCAGCATTTTGTGTGTGTTGCTTTATAACTCATCTCCTTCTACTTCAGGCCACAAACTTATCAATCACTGTGGATTCTTTCTGGAGGTCCAAGATCTGTGTGCTCCACGACTGCTGGACTAAGTGTGTACATGTAGGAGGGGACTATGTTGAAAATAAATGTGCTAGGTTTTCTAAAATTGACTCCTTCTACCTTAGGCCACAGACTTACCAATCACCCCTCGCACAGTAAAATCAAGACCAACAAGCAACCATTGTGCAAAACAGGGCAATCTGTGCAAATAAAAAAAAAGTAAATAAATATTATTGAGAACATGAGTTGTGGAATCCACCGGTTGATTTGGAAATGAATCCACAGTCTGTGGCATTCATTCAGCGTTGAGGTGAGTGAAGGGATCCATGTTGGTTCAGGATCTCGCTTGATGCTGCCGGTGTCCATGAGTCTTGGGCAAGGCTCACCAAAGCAGTTTGTGGATTGGACTCTGTAGATCACGTTACGATTCATTTCCGGTTTCTGGATGCTCGATTTTTTTCCTCGCTGTTTTGTGCGATTTCGATCAGGACAGACCAGTGCTGCGGCCTGCAGACAGCGAGAGACACAGTGTTGGACTGAACTGAACTGAATGTGCCTGGGCTCTTTCAATTTGGTGTTTTCGATATTGTTTCTTGCTCAAATTGTTGTTTGCCTGATTTGTTCTTTTTTTTGCGTGAAGGAGGGTTTGATGCTGTTTTTTAAACGGCTTCCACGGTTTTCTTAGTTTCGTGGCTGTCTGTAGAAAGATGAATCTCAGGGTTGTATACTGCATACACACTTTGATAATACACGTACCTTGAACTTGAAGGGTGATAACTGTTTTAGAAAATGGTGGAGTGAGACCTAAGGCTCCAGCACCCGCTTTCCATTGCTTTACATCCTGGCCATTTCAGTGGTGCTGCCTTTTGAACTCCCAGACAATCAGCTACTGCAATCTTGTACTAAACCTTTCCAGCACTGTTTGTATGTCTCTTTCCTTTTCTATCTTTTGGTTTTATTACATCTGGTTAAGGCTATATTCGATGGAGGCAAATATGAAAGAGATACTGATGAGTCTCCTAGATAGGCACATGAATGTGCAGAGAATGGAGGGATATGGACATTGTGGAGGTAGAAGGGATTTGTTTCATTAGGCATTTAATTACTAGTTTAGTTAGTTCAGCCCAACATTGTGAGCCAAAGGACCTGTTGCTGTGCTGGTACTATTCAATGTTCTGTCTTCGTTATTCACACTGCCTCCATGCAGGTTGGGATTAAATTCTAGTCAGTCATGACTTTGTTGAATGGGGTAGCAGGCTTGTGAGACCGAATGATCTCTTCCATTGAGAGAGAGGGAAAATATCACCTCATTTGTGCTTCTGGAAGTTATACTGGATTCACACTGATTCATATTTCTCCAGTAACACCCCCTTTAAGATCTCAACTTGATCCCAAACAGTATCAGTTAACCATACCTCCGCAAAAGCTGTGACACAGTGGTCAGTAGCTTCCGTTCTGAGTTTGTCTCAATCCACTGAAAACTGCTCTGCCTCTCCAGCACAGAAGTAAGGCAGTGCAGCACTGCCAGATGGGCAGCGTCTTAGATGAGGTGCTAAGCCAAAGTCTTCAACATCCATCCATCCGCTTCAATGGATGTCAAAACCCCACCAGACTATTGAGACCATTAGACATAGGAGCAGAATTAGACCATTTGGCCCATTGAGTCCGTTCTATTATTCGATCATAACTGATTTATTTTTTCTCTCAACAATCAGACTCTTGAACAGAAGGGGATAACTACACGCATTCTGTTTCTAGTGTCCCTGCAACAGATGGTCTCACTTTAAGGACTCTCTATCTTGTTACTTCATACTCTTGTTATTTATTGCAATTTATTTATATTTACTTTTGCACAGTTTGTTGTTTATTGATCCTGTTTACAGTTACTGTTCTATAGACTTGCTAAGTATGCCCACAGGAAATAGAATCTCAGGGTTGTATGTGGTGACATGTGTGCACTCTGATAATGAATTTTACCTTGAACTTTGATTCTCCTACCTTCCCTATGACACCCTTACTAGTTAAGAGCTTATCAACTTCTGCTTTAAATATTCCTAATGACTTGGAGTCGACATCTGTCCGTGGCAATGAGTTGAACAGATTTACCACCTTCTAGCTAAAGAAATTCCTCCTTATCTTTGTAATAAAGGGGCATTCTATTGTGAGATTGCGTCCTTGATTGTGACATTGAGGACTTCAGTTCTAAATGCTATTTGCATGCTTTTATTACTTGTACAATTTGTTTTTTACCTCCCTCTGTGAATTGGGTGTTGGATGGTACAGTATTTTTTAAAAATTGAGTTTTTTGGGTTTCCTTGTTCTGTGGCTGCCTGTAAGAAGGCGAATTTCAACATTGTTCAAGGTATACATACTTTGATAATAAATGTATTTTGAACTTTGATCCTAGACTTCCCCATTATTGAAAACATCCTCTCATGTTATCTCTATCACGACGTTTCAATATTCAGATATTCAGTCGGTTTTAAAGCGATTCCCCCCCCCCCCCCCCCCGTTGAATCTATACCCTAAGGGCCTTGACCAATGTTTAGTCCAAAACCAAAATTCGTGAAAATAATTGATCTGGTTATAACTTTGAAAGTGTGCACTATTTGACTGCTGCATTTTCCGCATCACAATTCAGAGATGCTACATGAAACAGCTTTTAGAAATGTGAGTCTGCCTTATCACACAAACTTCCCATTCTGTCATTTTGATCCTCTTGGTTATTCAGAACCTTGCAAGCTGCCAATTCCTTTTAGCTCAGCTTTTATTTTCTGTCGGTTGACTCTTTTTTCTCTCTTACAGCCCAACGCAGTGCCTTTTGAAGCCCAATTCAGTGCCTTTTGAGGCTGTATAATCTTCAATCCTATCAGCAACTGGAAACATTCAATTGACTTTTTCAGCAACGCCATTAGCTCCACCATATCTGCCTACAGATCTGATCAGGGCAATGATTGTGAATGAGAATTGTATTGCTGTCTCCCATGCACCCACCAGCTTTTGTTCCCCTCCCTCTTTACCTTCTCTCCCACAACTTTTGTTTTGTCATGCCCATTTTGACGGCTGCGGAAACGAGAACTAGAGGGCATGTGTTTTTGATGAGAGGGGAGAGATTTAATTGGAACCTGAGGGGAAATATTTTCACCCACAGAGTAGTCAGATTATGGAGTAAGCTGCCAGAGGAAATGGTTGGGGCAGACACAATAGCAACAGTTAAAAGGTGCTAGGAAAGGTACATGGATAAGAAAGGTTTAGAGTGATATGGGCCAAACTCTGGGAAAATGGATGATCCTAGATGGTAATCTTGGTCAGCATGCCCCATTTGATCTGAAGGATCCATTCCCATGTTTTATGCCCATTTGATGGCTTTTCTCTTCAGCCATGCTATTATCCCAGGTACCTCCCTCTCTGAAATAAATTTGCAATCCTCAAATATGGGAACAAACGTTATCCCAACAAACCCTCTCAGCCGGAGCTGTGTGAGTTGTGTTCAGAAGTAAATGACAAGTTTAAAATACCCATGGGAACGCCTTCATAAACTTGCACATCTTCTTGACTATAGTCACAAGTCCTGCAAAACTTGTGCTGTCAAAGACTGATGACGATAATGGCATCCATCTGTCTCGAAAGACAATGGGTGTGCGCTATGGGTCAGTCTGTTGTTGGTTCCGTCACTGTTAACAGCAGCACTGGACTGACCTCTCCAGGGCACAGGCATGGGCAGAAGGTATGGAGATCCTGGGCTGCCCAGTCATCAAGATCCCCTTCTTAGCCTCACTGGTGCAGTCCAAAGGAAAGCGAAACGATACGTTTGGCACCAGCTTGGCTGCAGGAGCCGCCGGAAGGATGTTCAGTGATGTCCAGCTGCTTTAGGGGCTCCGCTCCAGATTTGCTGGCTGGGTTTAGTCTTGTAGCCTACATCAGTGGTCCCCAACCTCCGGGCTACGGACTGATACCGGACTGATGCTCTACGCAATCGGCAATCGCCTCTGATCTGGGCCGACATTTACGTGCCGGGCAGCACCTAATGAATTAGCTTGTTTATTTCAGCTTTTTTCTTAAAGATGTGCCGGGTGCGCGCCGGCTACTGCTGCACCCCTGCACGCATCACGGCCCGGAGGTTGGGGACCACTGGCCTACGTCCCTTCCGAGGCTGTCCACAAGGCAGTGGGGCTATTGACCCATAGCTGGGGATCTTGTGCAGGAGCAGTAGAATAATCAAAGACTAAATCTTGTGAGAAAAGCTACTTGAAAATCCCTCATCAAAGCCTTCAAAGGATATTAATTGCAACAAGAAGGGAGTACTGTATCCAGTTTGAAATCCACACCTCATTGGCTGCCAAACTCAACCTCCCCATTTCCCCGCTAAGACCCCTGTACTCATGATGCATTCTCTCACCATGGATCAAAATAACTTGGCCGTCCCATCCCTTACCAATGAACCACGGTTAAAACTCCAAGCTGTTTCAGTCAAATATATGTTCATTTCAGAGTAAAGCTTTACGTCAACTGTTTATTAGCTGTGCCTGAAAGTTTGCCAATTACTCTCAAGACCAAAAGAACCTTTGGGAATCTTGGTTGTAAAATTAATAGACCTTTTTTTGTGCTAGTTTATTTCAGCTGCAGAAATTGTAGCTACTACAGACAGGGGAATGTGGAGTATATATCCCCTGATCCTTTTTTTCAGGAAAGGAGTCATGAAATGAAAGATGATCATCAGATAATGGCAAATTAAAAATATCACTTCAAATTGGACTCAGTGGCCACTTTATTAGGTACATCTGTACACTGCCTTGTATTGCAAATATCGAAGTAGCCAATGATATAGCAGCAACTGAACGCATAAAAGCATGTAGGCATGGCAAAGAGGTTTAGTTGCTGCTCAGACAAAACATCAGAATGGGGAAGAATTCTGTCTACAAGAAGGGTCAGAGCCGTCTCTATTTCCTGAGGAGACTGAGGTCCTTTAACATCTGCCAGACGATGCTGAGGATGTTCTACAAGGTTGTGGTGGCGAGTGCTATCATGTGTGCTGTTGTGTGCTGGGGCAGCAGACACCAACAGAATCAACAAACTCATTCGTAAGGCCAGTGATGTTGTGGGGGTGGAACTGGACTCTTTGACGGTGGTGTCTGAAAAGAGGATGCTGTCCAAGTTGCATGCCATCTTGGACAATGTCTCCCATCCACTTCATAATGTACTGGTTAGGCACAGGAGTACATTCAGCCAGAGACTCATTCCACCCAGATGCAACACTGAGCGTCATAGGAAATCATTCCTACCTGTGGCCATCAAACTTTACAACTCCTCCCTCGGAGTGTCAGACACCCTGAGCCAATAGGCTGGTCCTGGACTTATTTCCACTTGGCATGATTAACTTATTATTATTTAATTATTTATGGTTTTATATTGCTATATTTCTTCACTATTCTTGGTTGGTGCAGCTGTAACGAAACCCAATTTCCCTCGGTATCAATAAAGTATGTCTGGCTGTCTGTGTAGCCTGTCTGCGGATATTGGAAATCTGGATCAACATACAAAGGAACACAGCAGGTCAGTATTGGCCTGAAATGTTGACTGTTCACTTCCACCAATAGTTGCTGCCTGATCTGCAGAATTCATCCAGAACTGAGACTGCAGATACCGGAAATCTGGATGACCTCGCAAAACAAGTTGGAGGAACTCATCTTAAAAATATGTCCTCTGGTTTTTGGGAGGAAAATGACTACTTACCCTGTCGCTACCTCTCATAAGCTCATATACAATCATGTCACCCCTCAGCTCCATTTACTCCAGGAAGAACAAGCTCAGCCTGTCCAAACTCTTGCACTAACTGAGGTCCTTCACTCCAGACGACATGTTGGATGTATCTCCCCTGCACTTGCTCTTGTGAAGTCACATCCTTCCTAAAGGATAGTGGCCAGAATACCAAGCACATCCTAGCCTGTGTTTCGTAAAGTTGTAACATGTCCCAAACTCTCTTGTGCTATGCCCTGACCCATGCAGACAAACATGCCACATTCATAACTTTCAGCGAACAATGGACTGGTTCCCTACGTCTCATCTATCACCACTCAGCTTTTCACATCATTCCCATTTTGTCCCTCCCTCCACCCTCCTGCCTTCCTCTTACAGCTTCCACCTCATGCACTTCTCCATCCCCCTACCCATTTATTCTAGCTTTAATCCTCTTCCTTTCTAGTCATAATGAAGGATCTTGGCCTGAAACATTGACTGTTCATTTCCATCCATAGACGCTGCCCGATCTGCTGAGTTCCTCCAGCATTTTGTGTGTGAAGATGGAAGACCTGCAGCCTTCTTCCAGATGGATGGTGCTACTGTCCAAAGGTGCTTGCTCAAGCAAAACTATCTTGCAATCTTCTGCAACTAAGTGAGCTACACGATATGGAGAAGCCTATTAATATCCGCACATCCAGATGTGACAAGACAAGTAAAATGATTGATTCTGCAGTGACGAACTGCTGACTACTAGCAAAACAGCAGAAATCCAGCCAACTGTACAGCATCCTAATGCCATGCCTGCAAAAACCAAACACACAGTGGCCTCTTCATTAGGTATCTTCTGTGTTTAATAAAGTGGTCACTGAGTTTATGTCTGTGGTCTTCTGCTGTTGTAGCCCATCACTTCAAGGTTCAACATGTTGTGCTTTCAGGGACGCTCTTCTGCACACCACTGTTGTAACGTGTAGTTATTTGAGTTACTGTCACCTTCTGTCAGTTGAACCAGTCTGGCCATTCTCCTCCGACTTCCCTTATTAACAAGGCGTTCTGGCCCACAGAACTGCCCCTCACTGGGCGTTTTTTGTTTCCTGCACCATTTTCTGTAAACTCCCAAAACCGTTGTGCGTGAAAATCCCAGGAGGTCAGCACAGTTTCTGAGATACGTAACTCACCCTTTCTGGCACGGTCTGGTTAGATATTTGCATAAGTGAGCAGGTGTAATGGATACCTAACAAACTGGCCAATGAGTGTAGATTTCTTCTTTCCTGTACAGAGCTGTAGCTGGCAGAGACATTGCATGGAAGCTCCAGAGATCAGGTTCAATCTTGACCTGTACGGTGGAGAGGATTCTGATGAGCTGCATAAGCATCTGGCTGTAGACTCAGCTAACTCCATCATGGGCACAAGCCTCCCACCTTCAAGGGCATCGTCAAAAGGCAATGCCTCAAGAAGGTGTCATCTATCGTCAAGGACACTCACTGCCTGGGACTTGCCCTCTTCTCATTAATACCATCAGGGCAGAGGTACAGGAGCCTGAAGACCCACACTTGACATTTTCGGAAGAGCTTCATCTTCTCGGCCATCCGATTTCTGGACGGTCCATGAACCATGAACACTACCTCACTATTTCGCTCCCTTTTTGCACCAAGGTGATTGATGAATCTTGTGAAGGGAAGATAGGAAGATGGGGGAGTGGGGTTGAAGCAAGAAGTTGGGAGGTGGTAGGTGGAAAAGGTAAGCGGCTGAAGAGGAAGGAATCTGATAGGAGAGGAGAGTGGACCATGGAATAAAGGGAAGGAGGGGGCACTAATGGAAGGTGATAGGCAGGTAAGGAGAAGGGAAGGGTAAGAGGGGAGCTAAATTAAGGAATGGAAAAAAAGAGAAGAAGGGGAGGTGGCAAGAATTAATGGAAGTAAGAAAAAATTATGTTCATGTCATCAGGTTGGAGGCTACCCACAGCATGTTCATCCTCCAACATGAAAGTGGCCACAATGAGTTCATATGTGTTTCCAAGCTGTACATCTCTATAATATGAATAACAGAAGTGTCAAAGCAAACTGCTTAAACCTTGCCTTTCATGTCCTTGGATTGGACCAACCAACAGCAGTGCGTGAAGGGATGCATGTTGCAAAACTAAACTGAAACTCTGATAGTTCAACAGAAATATTTTCATATTCTACAAAATTTAGAAACATTTCCATAGTACTAGTAGTACACGGGACTAACAGCCAAGGGTCTTGGCCAAAACTGATATCTGTTTATTCCTCTCCATAGATACTGCATAACCTACTGAATACCTGCAGCATTTTGTGTGTGTTACTCTGAGTTTCCAGCACCTGCAGAATCTATTGTGTTTACATACTGTAATTAAGATTGTTCCTTCCTCCAAGAAACATGCAAGCTTAATAATGCTTGTAAATGACCACAATTCATAAAGTCAGCACCACCCCTTCTGCAGTTTTGTCTGTCTTGTCCATAGCTCAACTGGAAACCTCTGTGGCCTGATTTTAGTACTACCTTAGTCTGTGTTGATGGACCAACAGTGGCAAGCATAAATTTGAACATTGTCTCTGACTCTTCAGTTCTGCACACTGTGGAATGTCCCTGGAGTCGGGGCTAAAAGTGCCGTATATGCAATTTCTGGCTAGCCATCACTCTGATTTGGTCAAATACTTAGCACAGCAAAATCCCACAGACAGCCAGGTGATATAGGTCAGACAGTTACTTTCAATGACCTTGAGAGAGAATAACTGTGATCAGCACTTCAAAGAAAAGAGCCCCACTCCTTAAAGTATCCTGTTATTTTTATTTATATATTGGCCAAAATAGTTTAATTTTTCTTCCAAAAGATGGCTGCTCCAGCAATGAAGCACTCACTCAGTCTGGGACTAGATAGTGTGGAGAGGATCTTTCCTACAGTGGGGGGTATCCAGAACTAGAAGGCCCTGCCTCCAAATTGAGGGGCAACCTTTTAGAACAGAGGCTAAGGAGGATTTTTTTTGAGTCAGAGAGTAGTGAATCTGTGGAATGCTCTGCGGAGTGGAGGCCAAGTCTGTGGGTATAGTTAAGGCAGAAGTTGATTATTCCCTGATCGGTCAGGGCATCAAAGGAAATGGCGAGGTCAGGTGTATGGGGTTGAGTGGGATCTGGGATCAGCCATGATGGAATGGCATAGCAGACTTGATGGGCTGAATGGTATAATTCTGCTCCAGTGTCTTGTGGTCATATGAGCCTGATCCCATAGTTTCTGATCAGGGAAGAGAATTCCACAGATACTGAGTCAATAAGCCAGACTGATGAAAACACAGCACAATGCCATTGCTGGTCCTGGGGCTGTTTACTGATCTCATGACTTACTACAACTTTGATATTTAAGATAAGCAAGTAAGAGAATGCTGATACATCATGAATCACGCACTGCTAAAATTAGATTTTTTTTTCAAAAAGAGCGATAATTAAGTGTTCAGGCTGGAAAAATTCTCATTTTTCAAAACATGCCATTCCCAGTCTGTTCTTTATTAAGGTTCCTTTTGGTGAGATTTGAGAACAACCACGTTTGTGCTTAGACATGATGTTGCCTAGCAATCAGGAAAATTAGATACAAAAAACAATAATTCTCAAATTGAAAGCTATGTTAGTGTAACACTGGGCTGGATTCATTCACTCAATTCCAGTTGAAGACATTTTTCTGAACAGTCTCATAGTACGTCTTTGAGTTCTTGCTAAGTTCCTCTAGCAGTTTGAGCGTGGTACTTCTTTGAGATATTGTTTGGTCAGGGTTGTTCTGAAGTGTCTAGAGAAATAGAGTCACAGCTCAGAAACAGCGCCCTTTGGCCCATCTAGTCCCTGCCAGCCCAATTTTCCACCTGGTCATATCTACCTGTACCCGTAAGACCACCGGACATAGGAGCAGAATCATGGCTGAACTCAAAGTATTTATTTACTTACTTTTATTTTGTAGCCTGGGGAGAAGTACACACTCAGGACAACAAATACTATTTCGGTTTTTAATTCCTTTATCTGCTTTAGAAGAGGGTCTTAAAACAAAACGAGCGACTTTACAATCAGTTCCTGCCATGACAATCTCCGTTTAAACTTCGATCCACACACTTGTGTATCGACGGATTGTGTACGCGGTGTAAAAATACATAAAGGAAACCGCACCAAGCTAATACAGTACTAAGACGGTAGTGGCAATTTCTTTTCTCACCAGGCCCCGTATTTCTGGGAGGAACTTAATCCCAAAGCTCCACCAGTTCCCTCTGCAGAAAACAAAATGGTCTTCCTGCTCTCCCGCGCGTGCGTAATGACATCACTGTCTCCACTTAAAGGCACAACTATTCCAGCATTACCCAGATGGATGCTTGAGTACACTTATTAACGTTAATGAATAGGATTCGGTGGTCACCTGGTTACATTTATTTATTTAAGATGTAGCACGGAACAGGCCCTTCTGGCCTTTCGAGACATGCAACCCAGCAACTCCCAATATACTGTAAAATTAAAGTCCAAAAAGTTACAAAGAGACGACACAAGACACTGAAGATGCAGGGGTCTGGAGAAGCACATGAAGTGCTGGAGAAACTCAGTAAATCAGGCAGCATTTCTGGAAGGAATTGGACAGTTGACATTTCTGGTCAAGACTAGACCGAAAGAAAGACGGACAAAAGTCAGTATAAAAAGGTGTGGGGAGGAAAGGGTGGAGCTGCAAGTGATAGGTGGAGCTAACTGTGGGAGGTTGAGCGGGAAATGCCGGGGGGGGGGGGGGGAGGGGGGAGATTGGGAATGACGTCAAAAGCAAGCAGAACATGCAGAAAAACATTCTTGCGGTAAGTTATAAACTCAAGAGATACTGCAGATGCTGGGAGTCCAAAGAAACACTCACAAAATATTACAGGAACTCAGCAAGACAGGCAGCATCTACGGAGGTGAATAAACAGTTAACGTTTTGAGCCTAGACCCTTCATCAGGACTGTGAAGATCCTGATGAAAGGCCTTGGCCCAAACTGTGTACTGTTTATTCCTACCCATAGATGCTGCCTTACCTGCTGAATTCTTCAAGTATTTTGTGTGTGTTACCTAAGGGCAGACTTTCAGATTTAAGACTCACTCCCAGTTAGGGTGACAGAAATGGTGAATCCTTATATTTCAAAGAGAGGATGGTTCCTTGAGGGAGAATAATTTTGAGGGCTGTTAGAGAGCATTGGGATCGGGACTGATGGAAAGAAACTGGCCAAAACATAGTAGGCCAAATGGTCTGCCTTTGCATTGCAATTATTCCATAATTCTATTCTACTAATGGTGGGCAAGGCAGCTTTCAGGGGCAGGTGAGAGTCCTCACTAGTAGTGTGTATCAATAAGGCTGATTAATGTCTCTTGGCACAATGCATTGCATTGTTCGTCCAGCTCTGTGCCTCTCCAGCTCCGTTTTCCAGGCATTAGAACAACAGAGAACTGTGTGAAGAGAACCCAACTGCTCTCATCGATCTAGATGTTTCCAAAGGTAAAGATGGTCCAAAAAAAAAACTGCCTGGGAACTCTTGCCAGTGAAGCGAGCTTGCTGGTAGGCACTCAACTGCAGTACAGAGTTAGGTATTATTTTACCTGAAGACAATTTTGGAGAGAATCCACCATCTTTTGCAGGGCTCCACGCACAGTGGCTGATGATGCAGCTGCTTGGACAGTTTTTCTTTGCAGTGAGGTGGGGCAGCAAACAGGTCGCGCTCTATAACTCGAAAGCAACACATCTGATTCTGAACGGCACTGTGGCCAGGGTAGGAGTCTAGGCAAAGTCAGGCAAGAATTTGATTCCTTGGAGTGTAGGAAACTGAGAGTTGGGTTCACTCACCTCAACAACGAACTGATCACTGAACACAACCCATGGACTCACTTTCAAAGGTTCTACAACTCAATTGTTTGTTGGTTCTTTTAGTATTTGCAGAGTTTGTCTTGTTTTGCACATTAGTTGATTGTCAGCCTTTGTATGTAATTTTTCTTTGATTCCATTGAGCTTCTGTGTTCTATTGTGAACGGCTGCAAGAAAATGAATCTCTGGGTAGCATTTGGTGACATATACATACATACTTTCAACTTTAACATTTTATTGGTTTATTATTGTCACAAGGCCCAAGACAGTGTGAAAAGTTTTCTTGCACACTGTTTATGCAGATCAAATCATTACACAGTGTGTTGAGCTAGAACAAGGCAAAACAATAACAACGTAGAATAAAATGTAAAAGCTCCTGAAAAAGTGCAGTATAGTGAAATGATGAAGTTTAAGATCATAATGAGGTAGATTGGGAGGCTAAGGGCCCACCTATTCATTCAAGAGGTCCATTCAAGGGTCAGATAACAGCAGAATAGAAGCCATCCTTGAGCATGAAGGTACATCCTTTCAGGCTTTTGAACCTTCTGCCCAATGGGAGTTGGGAGAAGATAGAAAGCTAGTATTGATCTTATAGAGGTGTATGAGATTGCGAGGGTCATAGATAGGATGAATTCACTCAATCTTTTTTCCCAGGGTTGGGGAACAAAGCACTAGAGGGCAGAAGCTTATGGTGACAGGAGAGATTTAGTAGGGACTTGAGGGGCATTTTCTTCACCCAGTGTATGGAATGGGCTGCCAGAGGAAGTGGTTGAGGCAGGTACAATAATAACATTTAGAAGGCCTAGGTGGATGTCTTGGAAAGGTTTAGGTTAGGGGCCAAACATGGGCAAATGGAACTAGCATGGACTACCTTGTTTGGCACGGACCAGATATCCTGTTTCTGTGCTGTACCTCTCTATCCACGACTCCGTTATTCCATGCCCAACCCCAACTAAACTGAAGAAGACATTTAATATTTTAAGTTCATTGATCAACTTTCCACTGCCTGTTCTGCCTTCCCAGAGCTCACTCACAATGACACTTTGCTCCAGCAGGTTTTTAAAAAAATGTATAAGTATTTTGTCATTAAAAAGTTGGCAGAAAATCCTGCAGGCTACTTCAAAACTGGGTTCTGCTTGCGAGAGCTACTATATATGTATTCCCACCAGCAGCTTGAATAATTGAAGCTTAAGTAGAGACCTCTATCACCCCGAGGCTGTGCAAATATCATAGATAGTTATGACAGATCTGTTTGGAACAGGGCCATGGATTAGCCAGCATGGGTCCATACACAGACAGGCAAGACCTCTGTGACTTACACCCAAAGACTTGCTCTCCGACATAAGAGAACAACCAATGAGGGGTTTCGGCTCGAAACTCTGGCTCTTTATTCCTCTCCAGAGATGCTGCCTGACCTGCTGAGCTCACCCAGCATTTTGTGCTCTAAGAGAACAACTGTTATTTGTTCAGCGTCTTCAAAATGGCAGTGCATAGGAGTGTTGTCAAAGAAAAATGGACACTGAGCCAGGAAACGGGTAGCCAACAGTTTGACCAAAAGAGCATTCTGTAATGACACAGTTGAAACGTGAATGCTAGGAAACTGGAGGGAGCTTAGAGAGGGAATTCCAGTGTTCAGAACTTAGAACATAGAAATCTACAGCACATTACAGGCCCTTCGGCCCACAATGTCATGCTGACCATGTAACCTACTCCAGAAACTGCCTACAATTTCCCTACTGCATAGCCCTCTATTTTTCTAAGTACCATGTACATATCTAGAGCCTCTTACAAGTCTTTATTGTATCTACTACCGTCGCTGGCAGTGTATTCCACAAATCTACTGCTCTCTGTGTGAAAAACTTGCCTCTGACATCCCTGTTGTATCTACTTCCAAGCACCTTAAATTATGCCCCCTCGTGTTAGCCATTTCAGCCCTGGGAAAAAAAGCCTCTGGCTGTCCACACGATCAGTTTGAAGTGGGAATAGCAGAGAAATTAAATTTAGGAATGGTGGAATGGTTAAGCAGTCAGAGATAGAGGAATGAAAGATCTCAGAAGATTCGGGGACTGCAGCCTGTGGAGAGAAGGCTGTGATTGGAACTGCTGCCCAGTTGACTGACACTCCCAATCCACGCACGGGATTCCCCACAAAAAAACCATTACGCAAACTGAGAGGACACCCCTGGAATTAAATAATTTCAGATCTCCCAACTTCAGAATTTCAACCTGGAACTCGATAAGGTCACCTGTGACAAGTTGGATCACTTTGTCTAACAGAGGCGGGTTGGAGCTGAGCTTGCAGAGGTGGAGAACTCAGAACTAATCCATGCGGACTATATTTCAGTGAGTGAATGGGTAATCAATGGAACAGGCTCCCTCGAGAGATGCTGGCGGTAATTAATATTGAAATAAAAATAAAAATTTAAATGAAAATACAATAGAAGGTAATACTTTGTGATGCAGTGTACGTGTAATTTGAGATCTAGTGCGTGGTAAGTACAATATGTTGGAAAAGAATTGGTGACTTTACCCCTGTTCCCAAAGCCTGACTTCATTGGAGTTTTCCTCACTCAAGGTCCAGGTCTGTTGCAAATTAGTTGATAGCGACTGATTGCTAAGATTAATCAACAACTCAGTTGCTACTAACAGCATGTTCAAAGTAAATTTTATTATCAAAGTACATGTATGTCACCATATACAACCCTGAGATTCATTTTCTTGTGGGCATACTCAATAAATCTATAGAATAATAACCATAACAGAATCGATGAAGAACCAGCTAAATAGCGCATGCAAAAGACAAAAAACTGTGCAAATAATAAAAAGCTAGATTACAATAATACCTAAATAAACAATAATTATCGAGAACATGAGGTGAAGAGTCCTTGAAAGTGAGTTCATTGGTTGTGGGAACATTTCAATGATGGGGCAAATGAATTTGAGTGAAGTTAGCCCTCTTGCTTCAAGAGCCTGATGGTTGAGGGGTAGTAACTGTTCCAGAGCCTGGTGGTGTGAATCCTGAGGCTCCAATACCTTCTTCCTGATGGCAGCAGCGAGAAGAGAGCACGCCCTGGGTGGTGGGTGTCCCTAATGATGGATGTTGCCTGTCTGCGACAGCGTTTCATACTGATGTGCTCGGTGGTTGTAAGGACGTTATCTGTGATGGACTGTGCTGTATCCATTACTTTTTGTAGGATTTTCCATTCAAGGGCATTGGTGTTTCCATACTAGGCTGTGATGCAACTGGTCAATATAGTCTCCACTACACATCTACTGTATAGAAGCATGTTGAGGAACAGGGGTACTGAGATCTTTTTCTGCTTCCAAGCACTGCCTGTTCAAACAGGTGACATGTTAATCTATGCAGATCAGGGTACTGAGTAGTTTAGATGGCTTGACTTCTCAGAGGCAAAGGAACAAGCCCAGGGAAGTGAGTGTTAAGACTGTGTGTGTTAACTATGTGGGTTATGATCAAAGGAAAATTGTCTGGAGTCCCTAGCACTACAGTGCAAGAGAGTTTATTGGGTATGTCAAAATAGTGAAATATTTACAAAAAGTTATCTACCAGAAAACACAATAGTAGTTCCATTCTTTTCCCGTGTGAACTACTAGCAGTCCGATCTCTCTTTCTCCTACTCTGGGCAAAGAGCTCGATTTTATTAGGGCCAGGACATAACAAGTTTAATTGCCCACAGTTAACTTAACACAACACCTGAATTAGAATATGATGCACCCTACAACGTAGTTACAATCATATTACAACTAAACAGAAGTATCTACCTTGAACACAGTATACAAACAATATTGAATGTTGAAAGGACTACATAGGTGGACGTGGAGAGGATGTTTCCTATGGTGGGAATATCCAGAACTAGAGGGCACAGCCTCAAAATTGAGGGACGACTTTTTAGAACAGAGGTAAGGAGGAATTATTTTTAGCCAGAGAGTAGTGAATCTGTGGAACGCTCTGCCATAGACTGCGGTGGAGGACAAATCTGTGGGTATATTTAAGGGGGAAGTCAATATTTTCCTGATCGGTTGGGGCATCCAAGGATATGGTGAGAAGGCAGGTGTACAGGGTGGGTGGGATCCAGGATCAGCATGATGGAATGGCAGAGCAGACTCGATGGGCTGAATGGCCTAATTCTACTCCTATGTTTTATGGTCTTATGGTCTAATATATACACATTTACACATCCCCATTACTAAAAATTTGAATATTCTGCTGTGCATGGCGGGAAGGACACTATAAAGCCAATCTGAGCACATCAGCATGGCTTACAACCCATTATGAGAATATACCAGGGAAGACACGGAAATGCAAAAACAAGACACCGTTTGTGCATGTGCATACATGCACGTGTAAGGAGTGTGTTTACTGTGCGATACCTGTCACACTGTGGTAAGGACAGAAAAAGATCCTTGGTTGACAGAAAAATAACTTAGGGACCAGCGAATTCTGACATCACACAGTGATGAACTAGGGCTAACACTTAGCTCTGGGCTTAACGCATACATGGATCAGTTACTGAAAGATGAGGCTTCATGTGATTACAACGCAAGCATGTCAAAAATAATGCATACAAATCAGAATTAATATAACTGGAAACCATACACCGCAAAGTTGCTTTTTAGCTGGATTGATTATATTTATTGTTTTATTTAATTTTTTTCCAGGTGGTTTGGTTCCTAACCACTCTGTGTCCCTTGCCATAACCCAGACAGGGACCATTCAGGCCATCGGGACCATGCTGGCTCCCAACAGAGGAATCTCATTGGCCCCATTCCCTTCCTATTTATCCTCTCTCTTGCCTACCAGTCAGCTCCCGCTTGGTTCATTTACCGCTTAAATCAGCACATCACTGGGATGTGGGGGGAAAGCCCGATGCGGTCAGAAGGAGAACGGGAAAACCGCACACAGCACCTTAAGCCGGGATTGAACCAGGCTCCGCAGAGGTGTGAGTCAGAAATGCTAATGGCTGAGCCACCGTGCCATTCAGAACTGCCTCCCTGGGCCAGCTGTGACATTTTGGGCTGGATCATCTGACCGGGTTGCTGTTGCCATTGCCAAATACTGACCTGCACTTGGGAGAAGGGCTGGGCGGAAAAACTTCCTGTGTCCTGCCACTTCCATTTTCTATTCTGCAGCCATTGGAGAGAGTCCAGAGGAGGTTCATGAGAATAATGCCAGAAATGAAAGGGTTAATGCACGACTAGCATTTGATGGCTCTGGGATTGTATTCGCTGGAATTTACAAGAAGGAGGGGGAGACCTCATTGAGACCGGTTGAATATTGATAGGCTATACGGAGCGGCATGGAGAGGATCTTTCCTACAGTGAGGGAGTCTGGGACCAGAGGGCACTGCCTCAAAATACCGGAGATGAGGAATAATTTCTTTAGCCAGAGAATGGTGACATTCTTTGGAGGCCAAGACTTTGGGTATATTTAAAGGGGAGCTTAATAGATTCTTGATTAGTAAAGGCATCAAAAGTTAGGGGGAGAAGAGAGAAGAATGGGTTTAGAGGAATAATAAATCAGCCATGATGGAATGGCGGAGCAAGATAGGCTAAATGGGCTAATTCTGTTCCTATGTCTTATGGTCTTAAGGTCTTATGACTCACACCTGTGGTGTCTGTGGAGACCTGCACTGTTTTCATGAGGTGACACATAATAAAACTTCAACTTCCATCTGGGATGTTGTAGACGTTTAGACCCCATGCTTATTTTTACAACTTTGCATTATCTGCTTTCTCCGTGTTAGAAGTTTCTGCTACAAGTCATCCTTGCGTCATCTCTTCTGCCTGATCCGCTGGTTATATCCCTGATGCACCACCAATAACTCTCTGAGACGTGAGGCAAGATATCGGCTTTTATTGACTGGAAGAAAGAACAAGCAGCAATTGACCACCATGCTACATCCTGGAGACTGAGAGGCAGGGCTCAGGCCCCAATCGCCTTTATACAGGGGTCTGTGGGAGGAGCCACAGGAGCAGTCAGTGAGGGGCGTGTCCAGACAGGTATATGTAGTTCACCAAAATCCCGCAGCCCTGTAGTTTGCAATTGCTTTGTTCCTGAGTTGTTTTTATTTTATTTAGCGATACAGAAAGTGAAGCCCTTTCAGCCATGTCGCACCAGCAACTCCTGACAAACCCAATTAACCCTAACCTAATCACGGGACAACTTTCAATGACCAATTAATCTACCCAGTACATCTTTGGACCGTGGGAGTAAACTGGAGGACCCGGAGAAAACCCAAGCATTCCACAGGGAGGACATTCAGAGGCTCCTTACAGATCAGCTCCAGAATTGAACTCCAGACTCCGGAATGCCCCGAGTTGTAACTGCATCGCGCTAACCACAACACTATGGTGGCCCCGTGGAGGAACTCAGTGGAACAGCATCTGAGAGGGGAAGGAATTGTTGATATTTTAGATCAAAACCTTGCATTAGGACTATGCTTCCTGACCTGCAGAGAATTTCTAGTGTTTTTTATAAATTTTTATTTTAGGTTTCACCGGTTCCCCAAGGTAAGTACTGTGCTCAGTTCTGGTCACTTCACTACAGGAAGGATGTGGAAACCATAGAAAGAGTGCAGAGGAGATTTACAAGGCTGTTGCCTGGATTGGGGAGCATTCCTTATGAGAATAGGTTGAGTGAACTCCGCCTTTTCTCCTTGGAGCGATGGAGGATGAGAGGTGACCTAATAGAGGTGTACAAAATGACAAGAGGCATTGACTGTGTGGATAGTCAGAGGTTTTTTCCCCAGGGCTGAGATGGTTGCCACAAGAGGACACAGGTTTAAGGTGCTGGGGAGTAGGTACAGAGGAGATGTCAGGGATAAGTTTTTTACTCAGAGAGTGGTGAGTGCGTGGAATGGGCTGCCGGCATTGGTGGTGGAGGCGGATACGATAGTGTCTTCCAAGAGGCTTTTAGATAGGTACATGGAGCTTAGTAAAATAGAAGGCTATATGTAAGCCTAGTAATTTCTAAGGTAGGGATGTGTTCAGCACAACTTTGTGGGCCGAAGGGCCTGTATTTTTTCTGTGTTCCTATGTAATTTCTCCTGATGCAGAGTTTTGATCTAAAATATCAACAATTCCTTCCCCTCTCAGATGCTGTTCCATTGAGTTCCTCCAGGGGACAATAGAAGGAGAAGTGAGTGAGTATATGAATATCATGAGAGGAGCCAGGCAAGGCTGTGTCTTTTCACCCGACTTATTCAACCTGTATCGTGAAAATATCTTGAGAAGTAGCAAAGACGTCAAAGGATTCACAATTGGAGGCCATAATATAAATAACATCAGATATGCTGATGACATCGTACTATTAGCTGACTCAGAAACAAAACTTCAAGAACTACTCACTATAGTGGCAGCAGAAAGTAATCGCAGAGGCCTCTCAATCAATGCCAAGAAGACAGAAAACATGGTCATCTCCAGAAAGACAAACATCCCACAATGTGTGATCAAGATCGGAAATACAAACATCAAACAAGTCAACAAATTCAGATCTCTTGGCAGCCAAATAACAAGTGATGGCAGGTGCGACACAAATATCAAATACAGAATAGCAATGGTGAAAGAAGCTTTCCAGAAAATGAAGACCATATTAACAGACAGAAAGATGAGCATGTACACTAAAAACAGAACACTGCAGTGCTACGTTTATTCTATCCTGACTTATGGAAGTGAACGCTGGACCATTACCCCAGCAATGGAAAAGAGACTAGAAGCAGCTGAATTATGGTTCTACAGGAGAAAGTTAAAAATATCATGGACCACACACACACATCAAATGAAGAAGTTCTCTGAAGAGCCCAAGCAGTTAGATCACTCATCCCAACAATAAGAGAAAGACAACTCAGATTCCTAGGACACATCATGCGGAAAGATGAACTAGAAAAGCTAACACTCTGGAAAGATCGAAGGGAGCAAACCTAGAGGAAGACCTCGGCTTATGTACATCAAAAGCCTAGCCGCCTGGCTACACATTGAGCAAGGGATAGATCTGTATGGAAAACCATGGTCACCAACGTCCGCATCGGATATGGTACCTAGACAGACAGACAGATTTTAGTTTTCCAGTGTCTGCAGTTACCTGATTTTCAGAGAGATGTATCTATACAATTACAGATCTGGGAGATGTGTAACTAAATGGCAGAGGATACTAAGTGAAGTCAATGCTGGAAGAACCAAAACCAAGGATGAACCAGGAGGTTTGTAGTTTGCTAAAGGCTAGACGTGTGGCATTTAAGTCTGGCGATCGGGTGTGTATAAGAAAACCAGGTATCACTTGCAGAGGGTGACTTCAAGAGCCAAGAAACAATTCTGGGAGAGATTAGAAGTGACATCAGAGGCATGTTAACTCTGGCAGGGTTTGCAGACCATTACTTCTTACAAAGCAAAACCAAACATCATGAATGGCAGCGATGCTTCAGAACCAGACCAGCTCAATGCCTTTTATGCTCACTTTGAAAGGGAGAATAAAACCGCAGCTATGATGATTCCTGCAGCATCCAATGACCCTATGACCTCTGTCTCAGAGGCCAACATCAGGCTGTCTTTCAAAAGGGTGAACCCTCGCAAGGTGGCAAGGCCCGATGGGGTACCTGGTGAGGCTCTGAAAACCTGTGCCAACCAACTTGCAGGGGTATTCAAAGACATTTTCAATCACTCACTGTTACAGTTGGAGGTTCTCACCTGATCTAAAAGGGCAACAACTATACCAGTGCCTGAGAACAGCAGTGTGAGCTGCTTCAATGACAATTGTCCAGTCATGCTCAGATGGACAGTGATGAAAGTTTGAGAGGTTGGTCATTGCTAGAATCAACACCTGTCTCAGGAAGGGCCTGGACCCACTGCAACTTGCCTGCCGCCACGATAGGTCTACAGGAGACGCAATCGCAATGGCTCTCCACACAGCCTTGAATTATTTGGATGAGGCAAATATTTATGGAACTTCCTAACCGGAAGACCACAATCCATGCGGATTAGAAATAACATCTCCATCTCACTGACAAACAGTGGCGCACCACAGGGATGTGTGCTTAGCCCACTGCTGCACTCCCTCTACAATTGACTGTAAGGCTAGATATAGCTCAAATACCATCTATAAATTTGCTGATGATACAACCATTGTTGGCAGAATTTCAGATGGTGACGAAAAGGCATACTGGAGCGAGACATAACCAGCTAGTTGAGTGGTGCTGCAGCAACAACCTTGCACTCAGTGTCAGTAAGACCAAAGAACTGACTGTGGACTTCAGAAAGGGTAAGACGAGGGAACACAACCAATCCTCATAGAGGGATCAGAAGCGGAAAGAGTGTTAAGAATATTATTTTTTGAAAGAAAAAAGAAGGAAAAAAAGAACTCCTACTAACTGAAACCCCCCCCCCAAAAAAAACTCCATTGGGAACACACCCCCGGAGCTATACATCTACAAGCTTCCGTAAAAAAAAAACATCAATCCGCCAACTCAACTTAATTTAAATTTTGCTAATTTAATTCTTCATTGTACATAATGACATATTGACTTAATGTGTCTTTTTTTTGTTGATCTTCAATAATAATTAATAAAAAAGATTTAAAACAGAAGTGGAGAGAGTGAGCAATTTCAAGGTCTTGGGTGTAAGGATCTCTGAGGACCTAATCTAGATGCAACACATTGATGCAGCTATAAATAAGGGAAGACTGCAGCTATATTTCATTAGGAGTTTGAGAAGATTTGGTTTGTCAACTAAAATAGCCGTAAACTTCTACAAATGTTCCATAGAGAGCATTCTGACAAGCTACATCACTGTCTGATATGGGGCGGGGGGGGGGGCAAACTACTGCACAACATAGAAATAAGTCACAGAAACTTGTAAAATTAGCCAGCTCCATCATTTGCACTAGCCTCCATAGTTTCCAAAACATCTTCAAGGAGCTGTGCCTTAGTAAGGCAGCATCCATCATTAAGGACCCCCATTACCCAGGACATGCCCTCTTCACAATGTCACCATCAGGAAGGAGGTACAGAAGCCTGAAGGCACACATTCAATGATTCAGGAACACCTTCTTCCCTTCAGCCATCGGATTTCCAAATGGACATTGAACTCCAGAATACTACCTCATTTCGATTTTGTTTGTTTTTTTGCACACCTATTTTAAATTACCTATTTAATAGACATATACGTACTTAGGGTAACTCAGTTTTTTGTTCTCTATATTTATTTATGATATATTTAATTGTACTGCATTTCATAACCTATGCCAGTGATATTAAACCTGGTTCCCAATCTGATTCTTTCCCCCAGGTTTCTCTACTCCACTTCTCTACCTTGTGCACTGTAATGAAGTCCACCTTACTACCTAATACTTGGCAGTGCAATGTTTAATTGGCATACTGTCTCAGCAGTTAGTACCGCAGCCACACATGGCTGCTGGGACTACTATGAACCTGATGGGCCAAATGGCCTTCTAGCTCAAAGCAATGCCAATTTTGACAATGTCAAATGTGGTTAGTATTGGTCAGAGGGACTTATTTACTTTGCCTCCTTGGCAGGTTAATTGTATACTTAAGTCTTCTATTAAGTTTGCTGAACTAAGTATTGATCTGACACATTCTACAGTTTGAGAGGCTGTTACTTTCTGAAAACTAACATTCACATTTAAATAAAGCAGCAACTCATATTCTGTTCAGGCAGCCTCCAACTGGATGGCATGAACATCGATTTCTCCAACTACCAGTAAATTTTTTCCCTTCCCCTTTCTTCAATCCCTCTTACCTCTTCTCCTTCACCTGCTTATCACCTCCCCCAGTGTTCCCCCTCCATCTCTTTCTTCTGTCATCCACTCTCCTCTCCTGTCAGATTCCTTCTTCTCCAACCCTTTACCTTTATCACCTCTCAGCTTCTTACTTTATCCCCCATCCCACTTTGGCTTCAGAGCTCTTCTGCTCACCTACCTATCACCTCCCCCTGGTGCCCCTTCCTTCCCTTCCTCCCATCATCCCTTCTCAGATTCCTTCTTTTCCAACCCTTTACCTTTTCCACCAATCACCTTTGAACTTCTTACTTCAATTCCCACCCCCACCCATCTGGCTTCACCTATCACCTTCTAGCTTGTCCTCCTTCCCCACCCCCCCACCTTATTATTCTGGTATCTTCCCCTTACTTTCCAGCCCTGAAGAAAAGTCATAGCCTGAAATGTTGACTGTTTATTCACTTCCATACTTGCTGCCTGACAGTATTCTGTGTGTGTTGCTCTGAATTTTCAGCATTTGCAGAATCTCTTGTGTTTATAAAGTTCACACTCCTATTTTGTGATGTGGTAGGATGTAATCATTTAAAATTGGCTCTCAGAGAAGAGCATGACCCTTCTGCCCTACCTATCTAGGTTGACTAAGATTCCCATCAACGCTAGTCTCATTTGCCTGCATTGGCCCATATCCCTCCTAAGGGTTCCCAACCTGGGGTCCAGGGACTCCTTGCTTAATGTTATTGGTACAAGCCATAAAAAAGGTTGGGAACCCCTGCTCTAAGCCTTTTCTATTCATGTACCTGACTAAATTTTTTTTTAAAGTTTCGATGATGTACCTGCCTCAAAAGTTTCTGCTGACAGCTCATTTCATATACATTTCCCTCTGCAGGAAAAGTTGCCCCTCAGGTCCCGTTAATCCAAAATAAACATGGTACATATTTAACAGTACAATGGAGTAAGAGAACGTAGAGCATAGAACAGTACAGTATAGGAATAGGCCAATGTTGTGCCAAACTGGCTAAAAAGCAAAACAAAACAGCCAAAAAACTAATCCCACCCACCTACACAATGCTGATACCCTTCCATCTTCCTTACATCCATGTGCCTAATCAAACATCTCGTAAGAACCCTTGATGTAGTTGCGTCCACCACCGTTCCAGGCATCCACCACTCTCAGTAGAAAACTTACCCCTCACATTCCCCTTGAATTTACCCCTCCCACCTTCAATGCATGCTCTCTGATGTTAGACGTTTCTACCCGGGGAAACAGATACTCCCTGTCTACTCTAATCTTAGAAACCTCTATCAAATCTCCTCTCGGCCTCCATCTGAGAAAACAACACAAGCTTGTCCAGCCTCTCGTGATAGGGCATGCCCTCTAAACCAGGCAGCGTCCTAGTGAACCCCTTCTGCACCCTCTCCAAAGCCTCGACACCCTTCCTATAGTGCACCAAAGCAATAAGAAAAGACAGAACAAAATACAATAGACAGTTAAATATTCAACAGTGCAATGGAGTAATGTAACAAAGCAATACAAGGATTCTTTTCCAATGTACTAGCGCTATGGAATTGGAAACTTGATCCAGAAGTTAGACTCTTCCACCTGACCGACTTCAAATTAGATACTGTTTCTCATCAATGCGTAACAAATTGACAACATATTCAACAGTAATTAAGTTTTAAAGGCTCTTTCACTGCCTGACTTGACTACTATCTGCTGTATATATTTTTTTTGATGTACAACACAATTTTTCTCCCGAACTCTACAAGTAATTTATCAATTATTGTTTTCACCTCCGTGAGCTAAGGAAAGTGAATGCAGTCAGGAAATAACGAGTGGCAGGGTTTGGGTGGAATTGCGTTGTTCATCAAAGAGTCAAGAGAATGGACAGCTGGTCAGCTAGTATGGATGACTTTATGCTTGGATTGAGCCAGGAGAGAAAATGGAAGAGAGTGTGTAAACGAGACTTAATCTCCGCAGTAGTGATTAATTCAGGAGCTTGTAGACCAGCAATAAAACACAGGAGCAGAATTAAGCCATTCGGCCCACTGAGCCTGCTCCGTGGGCAACATATTGTGTTGTACATCAGAAAAAATATATACAGCAGATAGTAGTCGTCAGACATTGAAAGAGCCTTTAAAACTTAATTACTGTTGAATATGTTGATTTATTATCTCTCTCAACCCTATTCCCCTGTCTTCTCCCCACAGTCTTTGACACCCTTATTAATCAAGAACCTATCGTCCTCAGCTTTAAATGTACTCAATGACTTGGCCTCCACAGCAGACTGTGGCAATGTATTCCACAGATTAACCACCTTCTGGGTAAAGGAATTCCTTCTAATCTCTGACCTCTATTTTTAAAGCTGTGCCTTCCAGTCCTAGACTGTCCCACTATAGGAAACATCCTATCTACGTCCACTTCATCCAGGACTTTCATTATTTGATAGGTTCCCATGACAGCCCCCTCCTCCTTCTAAACCCCAGTGAGAACAGGCCTAGAGCCATCAAACGCTCCTCAAACATTAACCTTTTTTCTCCAAGAATCATTCTCGTGACCCTCCTCTGGATCCTTACCAGTGCTAGCATATCTTTTCTTAGATAAGGGGCCCAAATCTGCTCACTATACTCCCTTTGCCGTCAGACCAGTGCCTTATAAAGCCTCAGCTTCAGAAATACGATCAAATGAGGTAAATACCAGAAGCAGAGAAGGAATATTAGGGAAGCGAAGTGTATAGCGGTGCAGCAGCCTGAAAGCTCCTGCAGTCTGGTTTCACCCCCTGACGCCTGTGGAGAGTTTGCATGCTCTCCCTCTGAACTTGTCAGTTTCCTCTGGGTGCTCTGGCTTCCTCCTCTGTCCTGAATTCATACTGGTTGGTAGATTGATTGACCACTGTAAATTGCCCCTAATGTCAGGGTGGAGTTGATGCGTGCGTGAGAGAGAACAGGCTGTGGAGAAAGAAGAGGGGCAATTGAGATTGCCCTGAGAGCTGGCACAGACTCACTGGGCCAGATAATCTCTGCCAATGTCGTGAAGTAATACACTCTGATTCCGATTTATGTATCACATATGCACCAAAGCATACAGTGAAATGTGTCGTTTGTGTTAACAACCAGCACTGGGGGCAGCCTGCAAGTGTTACCACACTTCCCAACACCCTCACAGCACGGCCACAACACAGAACGGCAAAACAGACTACGAACCAAAGCAGCAGCAAAACAAATCCCTCACCTACTCCCACACACGCAGATAATCCTCCAGTAACAAAATTTACTTTGAACTCCAACTCCAATATAGACCTCCAGCATGATAAAATATGTATTATGTAATGTAATACGTAGGAGATCTTTAAAGACTACCTGAATGGAATGTGAATTGGCACAAAGAGGAACTGTCTTAAGCGCAGAAGTAACTGTGCTTGAAATCACTTGCAAGGAAGTCACTGCATGTTTCAGGATGAAGGTTCTCCGTCAAAAACAGGCAAAATCGAAGATGAGTTTATTGTCATGTGCAAAATGCATTGAAAACTTATTTGCAGCTGCATCACAGGCACATAGTATCAGAGGCAAAAAATGCAAGAGAAAACATAAATTAAACATAAGTTACACAAAATTATACAAGAAAGGACAGAATTAGAAAAAAAATCTGTGGTAGTGCTAGGCGGTCATGGTGTTGCTATACCGAACTTGAGATTCGTGTTCTGCAGAGTTGGTTCAAGTGCTGAATGGGTTCTTTATTGCAATAACCTTTACAAAGGTATCCATGATCTCTAACTCTACGTCATCCACAAATTTAATCAATTGCATATGTAATTGGGCATGCGTCTCCGTGGCCTGGATCTTGATAACACTTTCCCAATGAATGCTCCAAAGGTTGTTGAGCTGATGCAAATTGCAGATCTCCTTTCAACTCTAAAGAACTGACCTCAAAGAAAGACTTAGCGATGCCTGAGCAACGCACACAAATTGTTGGGGGAACTCAGCAGGTCAGGCAGCATCTATGGAAAAGAGTAAACAGTTGACATTTCAGGCCGAGACCCTCAATCAGGACTGGAAAGGAAGGGGGAAGAAGTCAGGATGAGAAGGTAGGGGGGAGGGAGGAAGAAGTACAAGGTGGCAGGTGATAGGTGAAACCAGGAGAGGGAGAGGGGATGAAGTAAAGAGCTGGGAAGTTGGTGGGTGGATGAGATAAGGGCTGGAGAAAGGGGAATTTGGTCAAAGAGGATATAAGACCATGGAAGAAAGGGAAGGGGAAGGAGCCCCAGAGGGAGGTGATGGGTAGGTATGGAGACAAGATGTTAGAGGGAAACAGGAATAGGGAATGGTGAAGGAGAGAAGGGGTGTAATTATCAGAAGTTGGAGAAATAGATGCCTGTGCCATCAGGTTTGAAGCCATCCAGTCGGAATATAAGGTGTTGCTCCTCCAGTGCCTGAATGATAGACTTCACCTTGTCTGTTACTCCTTGCCAATATCCATCTCGGAACCAAAACAGACCTCACTTCAAAAAAGACCTTTTCCTATTAACCATGGTGTGTTCTGAGTCCATGAAAGTTGCTATGCTTTGCAATCCAGTCACTGCACTTGTGGAAGCAAGGTCCAAAGCAAACATAGAGTTAGCAGCAGGGAAACACACCATTTGGCCAACTGCCTAATGTTGATATTATGGTTCCACAAAGACCTCCTCATCTCATTCGACTACTTATTTGTTTCTCCCTCTGGTGCTTCAGTCCTGATGAAGGGTCTTGGCCTGAAATACTGACTGTTAATTCCTCTCCGTAGGTGCTGCCTTACCTGCTGAGTTCCTCCATTTTGCGTGTGTATCTCTAGATTTCCAGCATCGTAAAAATCTCTTGCTGTTCCTTGTGCAGCAAGAGATTGCTTCTTAAGAAGATCTGCTTTCTTCTTAAGAGCACCAACAATATCCTTCACATTCTCTCCTCTCACTGGGTAAAGATGTTTCTCCTGAAATTCCTCTCATAAGTAACTTACTTATGCCCCTAGTTCAGGAATTCACACAAGTACATACAAAGATTCATATGATTCAAAGTACTTTTATTCTCAAAGATTGCATGCGATATACAACCCTGAGATTCATCTTCCTGCAGACAGCCACAAAACAAAGAAACACCATGGAACCTGTTCAAAGAAAACTTCAAACACCCAATGGACAAACGGCAAAAAATGAGTGAAAAGCACAGAACATAAAGCATAAAATGGCAAAGTAATTGAAACAGTCCAGGGATGTTCAATTTAGCTGAGTTCAGTTCAATTTAGCACTGGATTGGTCGTTGACTAAACATGATCAAAATCGCACAGAACAGCAAGAGGAAAAGGGGCAACCAGAAATCAGAAACATGTCACAAAACGAACTTCAGTCCAACCCGCAAACCACATCGATGAAACCTTCCCAAAGATACAAGACTCCTGCGGCAGGGAGCAAGAGGGAGAGAGAGAGATGGGTCAAATGTAGATGCCTTCCTCTGGCAGCTGTGAGCGAGAGGCCAAGAGAGAGATCAATCAAATGCAGACAGATGGTGCTGAACACCAGCTCACCTTCCAGTCTCAGCCTTGTTGATTTCAATCTTGCTGGACGCATAAGTCAGCAATCACCAATTGTTCCTTCAACATGTCGGAGGTCACGTCTGTCTCCAGGCTTCTTGGCTTCCAGGCCGCACACTCGGCTTGAAATCTCACCAGACTCCCTCAGAGACAGCAAAGCACCAGATCACTCAATTCACCCAAAAGCATGCCATCAAAATGTATATCACAGGTTTCAATCGTAGCAGAATCAGATTTGAAAGAAGTAGTAAAGAAAGTAGTCTATCTCTCCTATTAAACTCTTCTATAATTTAAAAAAAATTCTGTTGAGCTACCCCTCCCTTCTTTTCCATAAAGGAGTTTGCCAGTCCCAGCCTATTCAGACTCTTTGTTGTAATAAGTCACCAATACGGGTACAATAGTGCACTTAAAAGTATTGCACATGAGTATTGCACAGTAGGCACATGAATGTACAGGGAGTGTGGGAGATGGAGTTCAACCCAGGTAAGTGTGAGGTGGTTCATTTTGGTAGGTCAAATATGATGGCAGAATATAGTATTAATGGCAAAGCTCTTGGCAGTGTGGAGGATCAGAGGGATCTTGGGGTCCAAGTCCATAGGACACTCAAAGCTGCTGCGCAGGTTGACTCTGGTTAAGAAGGCATACGGTGCACTGGCTTTCATCAACCATCGGATTGAGTTTAAGAGCCCAGAGGTAATGTTATAGCTATATAGGACCCTGGTCAGGCCCCACTTGGAGTACTGTGCTCAGTTCTGGTCACCTCACTACAAGAAGGATGTGGAAACTATAGAAAGGGTGCAGAGGAGATTTACAAGGATGTTGCCTGGATTGGGGAGCATGCCTTATGAGAATAGGTTGAGTCAACTCGGCCTTTTCTCCTTGGAGTGGCAGAGGATGAGAGGCATTGATCCTGTGTACTGTTGGGGGCTTTTTCCCAGGACTGAAATGGTTAACAGGAGAGGGCACAGTTCTAAGGTGCTTGGAAGCAGGTACAGAGGAGATGTCAGGGATAATTTTTTACGCAGAGAATGGTGAGTGTGTGGAATGGGCTACCGGCAACGATGGTGGAGTCGGATACGATAGGGACTTATAAGAGACTCTTGGATAGGTACATGGAGCTTAGAAAAATAGAGGGCTATGAGGGTAATTTCTAAGTAAATAGATGTTAGGCACAGCATTGTGGGCCAAAGGGCCTGTATTGTGCTGTAAGTTTTCTATACTTCTATACGGGTTGTGTGCAGGCAGAAGAGATTCAGTTTAATTCAGCATCATGTGGCACAGGCATTGTAGGCCAAAGGCCTGTGCTATGCTGTACTGTTCTACCTGTAACTCTTCAATCAGGTTGCAGTGCTGACTTCTGAAACACTTTCATTTTACTCTTCTGTCTCAAATATTTGCTGATCAGAGAGGTCCTGTTCTCTATCTACTTCCCGCTATAGTTAAAAATATATTGTGAACAGTTCAGAGGGTGGCACTAGGATCAAAACATTTCATCTTCATCCAATTAAAACTGCAACCACTAATTAAGGTCCTTTTTAAAATTTGTTTGGTTGATTCGTGTTCCAATTCTCGACAGCTTTCTCTATTCCAAGGCTTTCCTCTCTGCTGGTGAGGGTGGTTGGTGAGGTACATTAAATTTTACGGAATTTGAACCTCGGTTGTTATTTTGTGCACGTTGGTATTGAATTAGTACTTCTCCTTGTTCGTAGATTGAATTAGTGATTCCTAGAAGGATGAAGATGCTGGGACATCTTACCCGTGAGCTCCTATTCTGTATACTGTGTCATTGAGGAAAATGCTGGTGAATATGAGATGAGAGTGGTGAAGGGACCTAGGAGAGGGATATGGGAGACCAAGATGAAAAAACACGAGGAGAATGTGAAGATCAGGCAGAAATGGATGAATGTGTGGTAAAGGGAAATGAGGAAACATGACAGGAGATGGGAAATTTGAGGGCGATATGGGATCATGGAGAGAATGCAGTGGGAAAATGGAGAGAGATGGAGCACATGAGGAGGAGTTGGGAGATTGGGGGGTGATGGCGGACAGGGAAAGGGCAAGTTCTCTGCAAGACCCAGAGACACATGAACATCACTACTATTTGGAATTGTTTCTTTTCAGTCAATATTCATGATGTTTTATTGTGGAGAATATCCCCAATAATTACCATGAAGAGCTACTTTTTAGTATTTGCTTGGTAAATATTTAAAATTAGGAAAAGAAGCAGCTCAACCCTTGCTGTCTTAAGACCTAAACTCCTCTTCCCATCCTCTAAATCAATTCCATTCTACATCTTGCTAACCATGAATGCCTTTCTCAGGATTACTGAATGTCCTGTACTAGATCCATTTTGTTATTCATTTTCTCCATGACCTTGCTCCTCCACACAATAATCAAAGGCGCAGGCATCCTTTAACTTACGAAAGGTCTCCATGTTCCTTTTAGAATTTTTCTACAGAAGCTCGTAAGTCTCGGGAATCCAAAGCAACTGACCTTTCTTTTTTTCTGGAAATCAGCCAAAGCCTGGAATTAGCAGCTCATGAAGATCCAATTAAATTGCTACCACTATTTAAAATCCTATTACATACACTGTCGCATAATTTTCATCCTGCTCCTTTCATCATCATCATTATGTGCCACAGTATATGATGTGGGGAATCATGGTCTCCCATCTGTCTTTAATACCCCCTTCACACTTTTCTTTATCCATGACCATGATTGTTCTTGGCAAAATTTTCCACAGAAATGGATTGCCATTGCCTTCTTCTGGGCAGTGTCCTTACGAGATGGGTGACCCCAGACATTATCAATACACTTCAGAGATGGTCTGCCTGGTGTCAGTGGTCCCTTATCTTGTGACTTGTGATATTCACCAGCTGCACGCACAACCGTCCACCACCGGCTCCCTTGGCTGATCAGGATGGTAGGAGGTAGTTACGGAACAGGTGCTGCACCTTGCCCAAGGGTAATCTGCAGGCTAGCGGAGGGTAGGAGTGCCTTACACTTCTTTAGGAAGAAATGTATCTTCCCCCCCATCCATTACTCTATTCAAGGGACCTCAAATGTTTCATTTTGTAAATATACCTAAGACAAGATTTTTACATAGTACAGGAATTAAGGGTTATGGGGAAAAGGCAGGTAGGTGGAGATGAGTCCATGGCCAGATCAGCCATGATCTTATTGAATGGTGGAACAGGGTCAGATGGTCTTCTATCCCTGTTCCCATTTCGTATGCTTTAACACTTTAGCTCTATACTCTTGCAACAGTATCAAATAGTGTAATAGTTTTAGTTTTAAAGATCATCCTCATTCACTATATACATTTACATGTATTAGGAAATTGCTGTGGTGTGTTGGCATGGCTTCCAACAAAAACAACAACACTTAAGTATTATAAGAATAAAGAATTATACACCTTGTGGCCTCTTTATTAGATACACCTGCTGGTTAATGCAAATATCTAATCTGCCAACCATGAGGCAGCAACTTAATGCATAAAAGCATGGGGACATGGTCAGGAGGTTCAGTTGTTGTTCAGACCAAACATCAGGATGGGGAAGAAATGTGATTGAAGCAACTTTGACCGTGGAATGACTGTTGGTGGACTGTTGGTTGGCAGACCAATTGAATAACTAGTTTGGTTCTAGAAAAAAAACCAAAAAAAAATTAGAAGATTGAGGGGGGATCTTATTGAAACATATAAAATTCTAAAGGGATTGGACAGGCTAGATGCAGGAAGATTGTTTCCGATGTTGGGGAAGTCCAGAACGAGGGGTCACAGTTTAAGGATAAAGGGGAAGCCTTTTAGGACCGAGATGAGGAAAAACTTCTTCACACAGAGAGTGGTGAATCTGTGGAATTCTCTGCCACAGGAAACAGTTGAGGCCGGTTCATTGGCTATATTTAAGAGGAAGTTAGATATGGCCCTTGTGGCTAAAGGGTTCGGGGGTATGGAGAGAAAGCAGGTACAGGGTTCTGAGTTGGATGATCAGCCATGATCATACTGAAAGGTGGTGCAGGCTCAAAGGGCTGAATGGCCTACTCCTGCACCTATTTTCTATGTTTCTATGGTGTCATTTGAGATGGTTTGAGTACGTCAGAGCCAGCTGATCTGCTGGGAGTTCCATGCACAGCAGTCTCCAGAGTTTAGAGAGAAAAGTGTGAAAAAGTTTAAAAAAAAATACAGTGTGCGGTAGTTCTATGCGTGAGGAGGGCTTCTTAATGAGAGGGTTCAGAGGAGAATGGCCCAAGCTGTATGGAAGGAGGCAGTAATTGAAATGACCATGTACTACAACAGTGCTGTGTAAAAGAGCGTCTCTGAATGCACTTTTTAAACCTTGAAACGAGTGGCTTACAGAGGCAAAAGACCACACTGGATTCCACTCCTGTACCCCACAGGGTGGCCACTGAATGTAGGAAAAAATAGAGGTTCAAGTATGGATATGAAATAAAATATAAATACATATATACCAGCATGCATTTACAATGTATACAACATTATGAAAAGTGGTTTAACATGTTTCCAGTGGAATGCAGGGAATAGGCTTATAGTTGAGAGCGGAGGGTGAATAGGTGAAAATTCTGCCATTTATCTCCTGTTCCACATTAAACTGCAGATGATGAAAGGTTCCCTTCACCAACTGTTCCTTCAACATGCTGTACAGAGTAGTTGGAAAGTTTTACACTGTGATAAAGGTTTTCACAATCGGTTTTGGACATCTCAGACTGTCTTACGCACAGGGAAGGACAACAAAATCAGGGGGGCCGATAAGTTCAGAGGACCTGGTGTGGAGATGTCAGCCGGCTCTTTCAAGGTTGTTTGAGAAAAATGATGCCCAGGACGGGCAGGAAGGTGGCAGAGAGCTAGTGCTGCTGTCTCAAAGTCACCTAGGCTTGACACTGACTGGTGCTGTCTGGGAAATAGGCTTATTAAGGTCTCATGAACTGAGGTACAGTGAAAAGTTTGTTTGGCGTACTATACATACAGACCATCTCACATATCAGTGCTTTGAGGTAGCACAATCACGGTATACAGAATGAAGTGTAAACATTACAGAGAAAATGTGTGGAGTGTGAATGATGTCCCTTCATCTGCATGGGTTTCCCAGGTGTGGGTTCCTCTACATCCTATGGTTATAGGTTAAATGCCTGCTGTAAAAGGTCCTCAAGGGTAAGTGGGTGTCAGGGGACAGACAGAAGATATGTGAAGAAGAATACAATTACAGGAAATAAGGGAGAATGTTCCGAGAGCCATTAGAGATTCGATTAGCTTTATTTATCACATACGTTCCTTAAGGTTGTTATAGCCAGGGGTGGTAATGGGACAAGCTCCCACTGCCTATTAAATGCTCCCATGATCGAATAATAGAACAGATTCGACGGGAAGAATGGCCTAATTCTGATCCTGCATCTCATGGTCCTATGGGCTTATGATTTGTATTTACCACACCAGATTGATCAGGCTGTGTAATCGAGTCCCAGAGCAGCTGTCATTTGTGGCAGGGCTTATATGCCATAACAGTCAGGCGGCATTGCCAACAACAGCACATCCATCCCTGATGTGCTTAATACATTCTATGCACATTTTGAACAGAAGGGTATTCGAGAGCCCCCTGTGCACCTGAACCTACAGTCAACATTGTGGACGTAAGATCAGCCTTCCGGGGAATGAACCCACAGAAAGCATCTGGTCTGGATGGTGTCCCTGGTCATATCCTTAGATACCGTGCAGATCATCTGGGGATTGGGTGGGGGGGGGGGGGAGGAATTTGCAGACATTTTTAAAAAATCTGTCCATCCTTTCATCTGAAGCCTGCTCCTGATTTAACAAGACCACTATCGTCACAGTATCTAAGAAAAACAGGGTCAAGTGCCTTAATGACCACCAAACAGTGGTTCTGACATCCACCATCATGAAGTGCTTCAAGAGACTGGCTATGACACATTAACTCCAGCCTCCCAGACAACCTTGTCCCACAGCAAATCACTTCCCACTGAAACAGGCCAATGGTAGGTGGCATCTCCCTGGCCCCACACTCATCTCTGGAGTTTCGGGACAGCAAAGGCAGCTACTATGGCTTAATAGTTATGGTTCTAATTTCAGTACTATAATTCCACGCAATTTAATCTCCAGGCTCCTTGACCTGGGACTCATCGCCTCCATTTGCAACTTCCTTGACAGAGTGTAGTCAGTAAAGATAATCAGTAATACCTCTGCCACAATTATCCTCAACAATTGAGTCCCATAGGGTTGCATTCTCAGCCCCCTGCTCTACACCCCCACACACTTTTGGCTGTGTGGACAGATTATATACCGACTCCATCGACAACTTTGCAGATGATACCATCATAATGGGCTATTTCTCAAAAGCTGATGAGCCTGAAGGTGATAGAGAGTCTGGTGAAATGGCATTACGACAACAATCTTTCACTCAATGCCAGTAGACACAAGAGTTGTTCATTGAATTCAGGAACAGGTCAGTGTGCATGCTTCTATCTACAGCACATCAACATGGAGGGTGAGAAGGTCAAGAGCTTCAGGTTCCTTGAATGCCCATCACCAATAGCCTGTCCTGGTCCAACCATGGCCAAGAGAGCTCATCAGCACTTCCACCTCCTCAGGGGGCAAAAGAAATGTGGCCCATCCTCTTCTACCCTCACCAACTTTTATCAGAATATCATAGAAAACATCCTGTTGGATGCATCACGGCTCGGTACATCAAGAGACTGCAGAGAGTCGTGGACACAGCTCATCACATCATGGAAGCCTGCCTCCCTCTATGGATTCCGCCCGTAATTCACAAGAGTACAGCCAGTAAAGCGGGCAACAGAAAGCCGCACCCAACCCCAATGTTTTCTCTTCTTCCCCCTCTGTTTGGGCAGAAAGAGCAAAAGCCTGATACAGCACCAGGCTCAAGGACAGCTTCAATCCCACTGTTACAAAAAAATTGAAGAGTTCCCTATTGTAACATGGACTGTTGATCTGAAGATCCATCTCACTGTGATCTTGCACCATTTTGTCCACATACACTGCCCTTTCGGGCAGATGGGGCTCATTAGTTGTGGTTGGCAGCCCATCTAGAAGGAAGACTCTGATCTCAAATGGCCGCTGCCTTACGGCTATGCCCACTTATGGGGAAGGCTTCGGGAGCAAACCCTGAGTTGCTAGAGTCCCTAAGGCTGTCGTACATTGAGATCAACGCTGACCAGCAACTCCTGCAACACTGATGGCGCTAAACTCTATCAGCTGCGCCGTTCCTTTGGATTCATCAGCTTTGTGGAGAGGGGAGCCTGCTGCATAGGCAATTAGGATGCAGCATCCATGGTTGTGGTGAACTACATATACCTGTCTGGACACAACCCCCCCATCCCCCCACCGCCCCGCTGACTGCTCCTGAGGGCACTAGGTCGCGGATGGAGACCGTGTCTTCCCGCCCATCAGGTAAGACCACGTAGGCATACTGGGGGTTCGCATGTAGTAGGTGAACCCTCTCGACCAGCGGGGGGGGGGGGGGGGAGGGACACTACACATACCTGTCTGGACATGCCTCCCCCCCCCCGCTGACTACCCCTGTGGCTCCTCCCACAGACCCCTGTATAAAGGCGATTGGAGGCACTGCTCCTCCCTCAGTCTCCAGCATGTTGTGTGGTGGTCGCTTGCTGCTTGTGCTTTCTTCCAGCCAATAAAAGCCTACCTTAACTCACGTCTCCAAGATGGGGCATCAATGGTCGACCCTGATCAATGGAGGGCCTACGCTGCACTTTTTCCGTAGCTGTCACACTTCATTCTGCATGCTGCTGTTGTTTTATCTTGCTAATGTGTCATTCTGCTCTGTTTTTGTTTTACTTCAATGCACTCTTGTAATGAATTGATCTGTATGAATGGTATGCAAGACAATTTTTTTTATTGCAACTTGGTACATGTGACAATAATAAACTGATGTACTGATATAAACGTAAAAGATGACTTTCCAAGGACAGATGGAGATGTATGACAAATACTGGAAATGCCATAGATATATACAATGGAAGAATGCAATATCATTATCTCATAAACTCTTTAAAGAGGATACAGTTGGTGAGATAAATGGAGGATTACCGTCCTTCCATCCCTTCTTAATAGCAAGCAGTTAAAATCCCTCACCGTGACGTAAGTATCCAAAAAACTTCTGGCTGCTCTAATTTAGGGATATCCGAAATCGTTTGTCGCGTCTGGGTAGCTATTCAGCTGATCGAGCGAAGGGGAATTTGAGAATAGCTGTCCATTAAAAAGGCGGCTGGGATAATAAATCGAATCCTCGGGCTTCTTGATGCTAAGTACTTTGGCTCTGAGAGTGCCACGTAGGAGTGCTTAACTAATTCATCTCCACATTTACTGAGTGAGAGAGTAAATGGGTTAACACCTCCGCAGAAGCAGGCAAGTAGACAAACACATGAAATGAATCTAACGTGACAGAAGTTTAGACCTTTGCGCTCCAAATGGTTACACTTAAAGCTTTTCCTCCTCCAGGCTCAGTATTACTAATTGATTTATTTACTCATTATTACTTTTTTTTTCCCTATTTGCCGTTTATCTTCTTTTACACATTGGTTGTCTGTCAGTCTGTGTTTGTGTGTAGTTTTTCATGGATTCTGTTGCATTCCTTTGTTCTAGTGCAAATGCCTGCAAGAAAATGAACCTCAGGGCAGTATATGGCGATATATACAGAGCGTACTTTGATAGTGAATTTACTTTGAACTTTGCACTCTGAAGCATATTGCTTTCACTTCACAAATTGAGGCTAAAGCTTGGACTTCAATATTAAGCAATTTTTATTAAAAGATACAGTTTTTGCTAAATCCAGTAATTACTTACAACATACATTTTAATGTCCTTGTAACTTAAAAGGAGGACATTTGGCCCACTGCATCTATGATAGCTCTCAGTTTCATTCCTCCACTTATTTATCTCTTACCTTCTGTCTCTCGCAGATGCATCAGCTCTTTTTGTGATTCTACTATCTGCCAACTACCACAGATGTCTCATTTCAGGAAGTGAGAGGAAACCAGAACAGCCAGAGAAACCCACCTGGTGACAAGGAGAAGTTCCATTCACCTGAATCAATGAAGCTGCGTGGCAGCCATCTTCCCTCTCTGTCCTCCAACAAACTGAGAGCTACTTATCCTAATCATTACTACATGATCATGGGAGAGTTTTGCAGTTGTGATAGATAACCATGAACTCACTCCTTTGGAATCTCTTAACTTTTTTGCTGCTAGTCTTTTCTTGATACATACACTCAGCGACCACTTTATTAGGTACACCTGCTCATTAATGCAAATATATAATCAGCTAATCATGCGGAAACAACCCAATGCATAAAAGGATGCCGACGTGGTTAAGAGGTTCAGTTGTTATTTGAACCAAACATCAGAATGGGAAGAGATCTAAGTGATTTTGGAAGGATTGATGGTGACAGAAGGTGTGGTTTGGATATCTCCTGGGATTTTTCATGCACTAGAGTTTACAGGGAATGAGCAGTGAGCAGTTCTGTGGGCATAAACGTCTTGTTAATGGGAGAGGTCAGAGGCAAATGGCCAGACTGGCTCAAGCTGACAGGAAGGCAGCCGTAATGCAACCAGGTGTTAAAACAGAGGTGTGCAGAAGGGCATCTCTGGATGAACAAAATGTTGAAATTTGAAGTGAATGGGCTGAAGCAGCCAAAGACCATGAACATACACGCTGTGGCCATTTTGTTAGGTACAGGAGGTAACTGATGAGGTGGCCTCTGAGTATATCTCAGATTGTCTACTTTTCATTTCCTGAAGCATCAAATGGAAGCCTCTTAGTTCTGAAAGATACTCTGCTACTCAATGAGATACAGTGCTCTTTACATACCTAATTCCATTCAACATGCTTTCTCCCCATATCCCTCGTACCACTGATAAAAATGATCTATCAATTTCACACTCAAAACAATAGCTAACCAAGCATTAATTGCTGTTTGTCAGTTTTCCAAGCTGACTGGGTGTAAAAATTTTCTCAATCTTCAGAATCAGATTCAGATTTAATATCACTGGCATACGCTGTGAAATTTGTTGCCTGGCAGCTACAGTACAATACTCTTCATAATAATAAAAAATCTAGAAATTGCAGTAAAATATATGCATATATCAATTAAATAAGTACTGCAAATAAAAACAAGAGGGAAAAAATACTGAGGAAGCATTCATGGGATCATTGTCCATTCAGAAATCTAATGGTGGAGGGGAAGAAGCTGTTCCTAAAATGTGGAATGTGTGTCATCGGGCTCCTGTACTTCCTCCTTGATGGTAACAATGAGAAGAAGGTATGGGAGTCCTTAACAATGGATTCTGCCTTTTTTTGAGACATCACCTTTTGAGGGTGTCCTCGATATTGCTGAGGCTCGTGCCCATGATGGAGCTGGTTGAGTTTGCAACTTTCTGCATCTTTTTCCATGTTGTGTCATAGCCCCTCCATGCCAGACTTCATTCTTGAAACACCTTGCTTCATTGCTTGTACTCTGCTCCTCTGTGCTTGTCTCCCTATCCAGCTTCTTTTCATCTCATCTATGACTTTCTCTTAGCATTTTGAAAATGTCCATATTCTGGGATAAGCAATCTAATTTGGTTAATTGCTCCTTGCAAGTTAACTGAGTCCTTGTATCATTTTGATATATGCAAACTGTGCTTCTTCTAAGGTCAACATATCCTTCCAAAGCTGACTCCACAACAATTCACATTGCACCAGGTGTGGCCCAACAGCAGTTTGTAAGGTGGATCACATCATCCATCCACTTGTGCCTCAAACCTCCCAATAATGCATGAAGAACATTTGATGGCTCTGGGACAGTACTTGCTGGATTTCAGAAGAATGAGAGGGTGTCTCATTGAAAGTTTTGAATATTGAAAGGCCTAGTTGGAATGGATGTTGAGAGGATGTTTTTCATATTGGGGAAGCCTAGGACAAGAGGGTACGGCCTCAGAATAAAAGGACAGGGTGTTTCCTTAGAACAGAGATGAGGAGGGATTTCTTGAATCAAAGGATGGTGAATTTGTGGAATTCATTGCCACAGGCGGCTGTGGAGGCCATGTCACTGGGTATATTTAAAGTGGAGTTTGATCGATTTTTGATTAGTAAGGGTGTCAAAGGTTACAGGGAGAAGGCAGAGAATGGGTTGAGAGGGAAAATGAGACATGACTGAATGGACCAACAGGTTTAGTGATCCAAAAGGCCTAATTTTGCTCCTATGATCTATGGTCCTACGGTCAATATAAAGGCGCAACTTTTATTACAATTTTGATTCTTTCCTGTTCCAGAATATGACATTTGTCATTAGTGTCAATGGACTCCAAAGTTTCTTAGCACCCACATGAGGCTTGGCTTCTCAGCAGTTGAAGTGGTTGCTACTTCATCTTTCCTGCGCTGAAGTGAATGATCTCATATTTGTTTACACTGACATCCATTCATCTGCCAGTTTCACTATTTTTTCAGTTTTAGCGCACAATCCCTGCTGAAACACTTTATCAAATGCTTTGTAGAAGTCTACATAAATAACGTTCCCAGACAGTCCCCTGTCTACTATTACAGTTACCTCATCAAAAAGTGCAATTGTCTCATTGGAGATTATTCGCCCCTTGTCAATCAGGTTCTGTAGTCACAGAAGTGGCATTGTACAACAAACAGACATGCAGTTCAGCCCAATATGTCAATGCCAACTATTGAAGTTACCTGTCTTGTTCCGTTTATCTATATCTGCTCTGTGGTCTTCTGTGGCTTAGCGGTTCAAGTTCATGTCTAGGTGTTTCTTAAATTTTGATGAAGTGAAACTTTTCATAAGCTCCTGCTCAGTGTATATAACTACCTGTTGTGCTGAAGTCCTGACTAGGGTCTGTAAGGAGTTTGTATATTCTTGCTGTGATTACATGGGTTTCCTCTGGGTGCTCCAGTTTCTTCCCACAGTTCAAAGGTTAGCAGGCTAATTAGTCACATGGGTGTATATGGGCAGTGGAGGATCGTTGAGCTGGAAGGACCTATTACCAAGCTGTATCTCTAAATAAATAAAAAATAAATTTCACCTTACGTTTCGATTGCAAATATCTAATCAGCCAATCACGTAGCAGCAATTCAAGGCATAAAAACATGCAGACATGGTCAAGAGGTTCAGTGTTCAGATGAAATGACAGAATGGGGAAGAGCTGTGATCTAAATGACTTTGACTGGGGCAAAGTCTTTGACTTTGATTGTTGGTGCCAGATGAAGTGGTTTGAGTATTTCAGAAACAGCTGATCTCCTGAGATTTTCACACACAACAGAGTTTACAGAGAATGGTGAGAGAAACGAAAAAAAAAGCACCCAGTGAGCAGTTCTGTGGGCGAAAATGCCTTGTTAATGGGAGAAGTCAGAGGGGAATGGCCAGACTGGTTCAAGCTGACAGGAAGGCAACCATAAATCAAATAACCATGTGTTACAACTGTGGTGTGCAGAAGAGCATCTCTGAACACACAACACATCAAAACTTGAGGTGCACTGCCTAAACAGCAGAAGACCATGAATGTACACTCTGTAACCACTTTATTAAGTACAGGAGATAACTAATAAAGTGACCACTGAATGTATTTGTGACAAATAAAGCTAATCTCTCTCTTTATGTCTCTTTCCTACTCTGTGTTGAAGCATCTTTCCTTGAAGTTGAGAGATTACAGTAACTTTAATGCAACACCAGACGTTGGGGATATGATTCATTTTCTAAACTCTCTCTCCATCCTACGAACTAAATTCATTAATAGCCAGGAACGTCAATCTGCTAATGATCGAGTAGGACAGTATTTCCAGGGAGTGACCCATTCTCTTCCCTGACAGCAGGGCCTGAATCAGCGTTACCTTCCCCACAGCTGTTGCTTAATGGCCAATTCACCGTTGCCAGCTGCACTGACTCTGTTGCTGACTGTATTCTCTAATGTCTGCTGCATTAACTCTGATAATCTAAGTGCCACAGATGCTAGAAATCTTTAGTGACATGTTGCACTTCAAGTTTTTTTGTATGCTTGAACCAGGTTGCCAACCAGCCAAATGTAGTTCGCAGATTTTGGCAGGAAAATTTTCAACACCATTCTTGAATATCTTCCATGTGATCTTCTCAGGTCCCACTGTCAGTTCTTTGATGACCTGTTTGACTTGTGGACCAACAAAGATGCCTTCCTTAATCTAGACAATCTAGACAACAACAGCTTTTAAGGAGCATAGACTTCCAGATGCACAATTTTCTAATCCAATTATAAAGGACTTCTTTTGATTTCAAAATCCTTTAAAGTTTCTTTTCTGGCATTCCTTTCTGCAGCTTCCACATCTGCCTTGTTTTGTTTGAGTACCTTTACAAGTTGCTGGGATCTGCACAACCTTTAGACTTTGATGTGCATTTTGTTTTATGTTGACCCATTTTCCCATTTTTCTTTGGTTGGCCAGAATTCCTTTTTTCCGTAAGTAGAGTTGTAGTTTTGGCATATATAAAGACAGGACGTACTGCAGATGCTGAAAATCTTGACCAGCACACACCCACGCACCCAAAATGCTGGAGGAACGTAGCAAGTCAGCAGTGTCTATGGAAGGGAATAAATTGTTGACACTTCAGGCTGACACTCTTCCTTCCTGCTGCTGTCTGTAAGGAGTTTCTGTGCTCCCCCTGTATCTGCGTGGGTTCCCTCCAGATGCTCCGTTTTCCATCCATAGTCCGAAGATGTACCAGGTTAATTGTTTATTGTAGATTGCTCCGTGATTAGGCTAGGTTTAAACTGGGGGTTGCTGGGTAACGAGGCTCGAAATGCCAGAAGGGCCTAATCCATGCTGTATCTCCAGAGATACAATCAAGAAATAAGAAATCAGGATGCATTAGCAGATAAATTTATTCCGTAATGAATTCCGGTCCTGATGAAGGGTCTTGACCTAAAACACTGACTTCCACTTCCCTCCATAAATGTTCCCGGAACCACTGAGTTCCTCCAGCATTTTGTGCACTGCTGTATATAGAATTCATAAATCATCAAAGGTCCCGACCATCCACGCCATGCCAGCTTCTCATAGTTGCTATCAGGCAGGAGGTATTAAGCCTGAAGTTAACCACAAATGGACTCAAGAACAGCAACTTCTTATCACACCCTAATCATTGCATCAGTATAGCAACACTACGACCACTTGATACTACAATGGACTCTGCATCCTAGCTTGTACAATCTTTTGCACAGTTTATGTTTTTCTTGTCCATCTGCTGTCACGAGACTGTGATGCTGTTGCAAGTAAATTTTTCATTGCACCTGTCATATATCCTCTTGTGCAATGAATTCGACTTTGACTTTGAATTAATTATCTGAATCCTTTCGACTGTTACGTGGTTGTCATACTCAAAAATAATTTTACTTGGTAAGCACTGGATCGTCTCCAAGTCATTATGTAACAGTAAACTTTACTTAATCTAGAATCTTGTGTCACTGCTTTGTGCTAATTCTTTTTAAACTCAAGTAAGATACAAAGCTTCAGTGAGCCATACAAACACTTTACAGTTCAACAGCTGAGCCACTACTGTATCCAATGCTGTTCCTAAAGACTCCTCCCATCTTCTCCTAACATGTAAACACAAAACTTCTGATAGGCTACTCGTCAAAATTCCTAGTCATCTATCATAGACCCATAGAGTTATGCAACATTGAGACAGGTAGTTTGGTCCATTGAGTCCAGCATCAAAGTTCAAGATACAGTGCCTATAAAAACTCTTCACCACCCCCCCACCCCCCCGGAAGTTTTCATGTTTTATTGTTTCACAACATTGTGTCACAGTGGATTTACTTTGGCTTTTTTGACACTGATCAGCAGAAAAAGACTCTTTCGTGTTAAAGTGAAAACAGATTTCTACAAAGTGTTCTACGTTAATTACAAATATAAAACACAAAGTAATTGATTGCATAAGTATCCACCCCCTTTTAATATGACACACCAAATCATCACTGATGCAGCAATTGTCTTTAAAAGCCACATAATTAGTTAAATGGAGATCTGTTTTTGGAGACCTGTGTGAAGTCAACTGTGTTTCAATTGACTTTAGCAAAAATACACCTGTGTCTGGAAGGTCCAACAGCTGGTGATTCTGTACGAAGACAAAAGAACACTTCAAGCAACTTGGCAAAAAGGTTATTGGAAAGCTCAAGTCAGGAGATGGAGCCAAAAAAAATTTCCAAGTTACTGAATATCCCTTAGAGTACAATTAAGTCAATCACCAAGAAATGGAAAGAATATGGCACAGTTGTAAATCTGCTAGGAACAAACCATCCTCAAAAACTGAGTGACCGTGCGAGAAGGGGACAAGTGAGGGAGGCCACCAAGAGACCTACGGCAACTCTGGAGGAGTTACAAGCTTCAGTGGCTGAGATGGCAGAGACTGTGCATACAACAACTGTTGCCGGGTACTTCACCAGTTGCAGCTTTATGGGAGAGTGGCAAAGAGAAAGCTATTGTTGAAAAAAATCTCACATTAAATCTTAGCTAGAAGGCATGTGGGACACTCAGAAGACAGCTGGAGGAAGTTTCTATAATCTGAGAAAAACAAAATTCAGCCTTTTGGTCAAACACCCACATCATCAAAAACATACCATCCCTACCATGAAGCATGGTGGTGGCTGCATCATGCTGTGGGGATGCTTCGATGCAGCAGGCCCTGGAAGGCTTAAGAAGGAAGAGGGTAAAATGAATGCAGCAAAATACAGGGAAATCCTGGAGGATAACTTGATGCAGTCTGCAAGAGAACTGTGACTTGAGAGAAGATTTGTTTTCCAGCAAGACAATGACCACAAGCATAAAGCCAAAGCTACATAGGAATGGCTTGAAAGCAACAATGTCAATGTCCTGGAGTGGCCAAGCCAGAGTCCAGACCTCAATCCAATTGAGGATTTGTGGCTGAACTTGAAAAGGGCTGTTCACTCACAATCCCCGTGTAGTCTGACAGAGCTTGAACAGTTTTGTAAAGAAGAATGGGGAAATATCCTAGTGTCTAGATGTACAAAGTCAAGTCAAATCAGTTACTTTTATTGTCATTTCAACCATAACTGCTGGTACAGTACATAGTAAAAATGAGACATTTTTTCAGAACCATGATGTTTCATAATACAGTACAAAAACTAGACTGAACTACATAAAAAACAACACAGAAGAAAACTACACTAGACTACAGACTTACTCAGGACTGCATAAAGTACACAGACAGTGCAGGCATTACAATAAATAATAAACAAGACAATAGGCACTGTAGAGGGCAGTAAGTTGGTGTCAGTCCAGACTCTGGGTATTGAGGAGTCTGATGGCATGGGGGAGGAAACTGTTACATAGTCTGGTCGTGAGAGCCCGAATGCTTTGGTGGCTTTTCCCAGACGGCAGGAGGGAGAAGAGTTTGTATGAGGGGTGCATGGGGTCCCTCATAATGCTGTTTGCTTTGTGGATGCAGTGTGTAGTGTAAATGTCCATAATGGTGGGAAGGGAGACCCCAATGATCTTCTCAGCTGACCTCACTATCTGCTGCAGGGTCTTGCGATCCAAGATGGCGCAATTTCCGAACCAGGCAGTGATGCAGCTGCTCAGGATGCTCTCAATACAACCCCTGCAGAATGTGATGAGGATTGGGGGTGGGAGATGGCCTTTCCTCAGCCTTTGCAGAAAGTAGAGACGCTGCTGGGCTTTCTTTGCTATGGAGCTGGTGTTGAGGGACCAGGTGAGATTCTCTGCCTGGTGAACACCAAGAAATTTGGTGCTCTTTACGATCTCTACCGAGGAGATGTCAATGTTCAGCGGGGAGTGGTCGCTCCGTGCCCTCCTGATCCACACAGACTCAAGGCAGTAATTGCCGCCAAAAGTGCATCTACTAAATACTGTCTTGAAGGGGGTGAATACTTAAGCAATCAATTATTTTGTATTTTATATTTATGATTCAATTAGACGACCTTCAGAGATCTGCTTTCACTTTGACACGAAAGAGTCTTTTTCTGTTGATCGGTGTCAAAAAAGCCAAATTAAATCCATTCTCATTCAATGTTGTAAAGCAATAAAACATGAAAGCTTCCAAGGGGGATGAATACTTTTTATAGGCACTGTAAATTTGTTATCGAAGTCCCATATACTACCCCGAGATTCATTTTCTTGCAGGCATTATTATTGAACAAGGAATACAATAGAATCAATGAAAAACTACACACAAAGACTGACAAACAACCAATGTGCAAAAGGAGACAATGCACACACCATTCACCAGGTCTCAGCCTGAAATATCGACTGTTTATTCCCATCCATAGATGCTGCCTGACCTGCTGAGCTCCTCCAGCATAGTGTGTGTCCTGCTCTAGACTTTCAGCATCTGTGGTACCTCTTGTATCTAAGAGTTTGTGCAAAAGAGGACAATTGTGCAAATACAAAAATTTTTTAAAAATATTACAGTAATATTAACACATAAGTAAATAAATAATACTGAGAACATAATTTGTAGAGTCCTTCTGCAATTTACACTAATCTTACACTAATCCCATTGCATTCTCCCCACATTCCTGATGCCTCTGGTTCTACACAAGGGGCAATTTACATTGGCCATTAAGCCTACCAACCTGCACATCTTGTGAATCTGGGAGGAAAACAGAGAAGCTGGAGGGAGAGCAGTTAATCAAAGGGAGATGATACATGCAGAGAGCACCGCAGTTGGGGATCAAACCCAGGACATGGAGCTGTGAAGCACTGATTCCTATATGGGTGCCAGTTGGCCCTAATACCTAGTTATTAATTCTTAGTTGTTCCACATGGGATTAGTATAGACCTAAATGTTGGCTAGTATAATGTCATGGGCTGAAGGGCCTGTTTCCATTTTGTACACCTCTATGTCTCACAGAGCCAAAGTAGTCATGCCTCTGTAAACAGACCAGCAACCAATTTCTGATGTTCCTTTTAAACAAACTTGGTTCAAAAAAATCTATGTATAATACTGTGTAATTTCAACAAAGAAAATACTGGGGTATTATTAAGGAACAGTATCCAACAGTCCAGAAAATCTGAGTTCAAATCCAAGGTCCTGAGCACAATGGATTCTTCTGTTTTGTCCAGTGACAATGCGCTCAGTGCATCGTGTAGTCCCACTGGGAACTTCCCTAACTGGGAGCTTCTCTAACAAACTTAACAAAAACTTCAACAATTACAATTTTAACTTCCCACAACCAGCCCAAGTTTCCTGATCATCCTCTTTACAAATAGCACAAGCACCAGCTCATAAACAGAAACTGGTGGAAACACTCAGGTGATCAGACAGTATCTGTGGAAAAACAAACAGATTTAATGTTTGCAGCTGAAAACCCTTGCCAGAAGTGGAAAATCACAAAAAACAAGTTGTACAGAGAGACAGGAAGGAAGGTTTCTGATTAGCTCATGAACACCCCGTTAGCATAGCTCCACAACAACCCTAGTCTCACCATATCAGGGATATTTCCTTTGTTTTATGTACCCTTCCTCTGCCCTCACTGAGCTACTTGAACCAATTTTTTTCTCAGTTTTGCACTAGGTTTTCAATATAAAATGAACTATTCTTCTTTCTCTACGTATGCTGCCCATCATGCTGAGTGTTTATCTAGTTACCTTGCTGCTCCCAGCAGGAAGAAGGTACAGGAGCCTCAGGGCACACATCACCAGGTTTAGGAACAATTCTTCCAGCAGATTGTTGCTCTTCTAGACAAACTGTTTCAGTACATTTACACACTGGCACCTACTTGAAATGAAGTGTCCAGTTCATAAATTTAGCTTTTAAATTTAATTTTAAGGAACAGTTAGGGTTTAGGGCAATGGATGACAGAGCGATTATCTACCATCGCCAGATACTGCTACAATACAGAGATCGCCCAAAAACAAACCTTCATGAAAATCTGCTGGTTAGATCGCGTGACCTCGGCTTGCTGAGGGAACCGGGCCTGCAGTCCTCAGAGTCGCCTGATGCCGGTGGCCGGAGGTGGGGACGTCATGAGCAGTGTGTGAGGAAGCGGAAGCGAGGCGAATGGGCAGGATTCCGTGCCAGGAAAAAAGCAAGCCCTAGCCGGCCGGCTCTCCCGTCCATTCTGCTCACCAATGGACATTAAATTGGACTACATCTGTGGCAACGAAATACTCGGCGGGAGTACGGAGACGGACGGAATCCCGGATGCCACCATTCAGCTGTTTATTTAACAGATTTTCCCCCAAGCCATCGGACTGCCAATCTACTGACCTCTGCTGTGCCTATTGTCTTGTTTATTATTTATTGTAATGCCTGCACTGTCTGTGTACTTTATGTAGTTCTGGGTAGGTCTGTAGTCTAGTGTAGTTTTTGTATTGTTTCATGTAGCACCATGGTCCTGAAAAACATTGTCTCATTTTTACTGTGTACTGTACCAGCAGTTATGGTCGAAATGACAATAAAAAGTGACTTGACTTGACTTGATAAAAGACCATAAGGCATAGGAACAGAATTAGGCCATTTGGCCTATCGTGTCTCCACCATTCTATCATGTCTATTTGCATTGTGTTGGTTTCTTTCCACATCCAAAGGATGTGCAGGTTGCTAGGCTAGTTGGCCTCTGTAAAGTAATTCTACTGCTTGTTGAGTTGTAGATTCTGGTGGTAGTTGATAGAGATGTTGGGGAAGCAGAGCAGGGTTAAGTCATGCTCTTTTCTTGCTGCTACCATCAGGAAGAATGTACATGAGCCTCAAAACTTACACTAACAGGTTCAGGTACAGTTATTACCCCTCAACCAAAGAGGATAACTTCATTTGTCCCATCACTGAAATGTCTCCACATCTATGGACTCACGTTCAAGGACTCTTCATCTTAGGTTCTCAAAATCTACTGTTTATTTATTTATTATTGTTTCTTTCATTTTGTATTTGCACAGTTGGTCATCTTTTGCACACTGGTTGGACACCCAAGTTGGTGCGGTCTTCCATTGATTCTGTTATGGAGCATGCCCGCAAAAAAAAATGAATCTCAGGGGTGTACTTAGTGGCATATATGTGCTTTGATAATAAACTTACTTTGACCTTATTTTCAGTTTTTATTTCAGGTTTTCAGCATTTGCAGTTTTTGTTATTTCATCCAAGGGCGCACTGCTCACTGCGAAGACTCTGCTGTAATCCTCGACACTGCTCTGTACGTTATGGACACTTGGAATATTTATTATTCAGCGTCTAAAGATGGAAACGGTGATGTCAGCAGTAAAAGAGTGCTGACGCTGTTCATAGTACGGTTGCGATATTCAAAAGGAACATGAAAATGATAAAGCTGTTATCTAATAGGGTGGGAAATGCTGCCAAGGAGGACTCAATCAAGACTCCGGAAATACAATTTGCAGACAGCATTTCAGCAATTCAACACTTAATAAGCATCAACCGAGGAAATCCGGTGGAGAGGTACATCGTGCTCTGTGATCTCAGTAATGGACTCATTAATATTCCTTTCCTTTGTTCTTCTTTCTATTAGGAAGTTCTCTGATGTCATAAGAGAGCAGGAAAGAGAAGGCGACGTGGGGCAGGGGAAGGCTGATGAGGAGTAAACACATCACTGTGGGCCGGTGTGACTGTTTGGTTTGAATCTGTGCTGCAAGGACATCTGGTAATTTTCCCCCTCGTCCTTCCCTCTTCTTTCATGCCTCACTCTAGCTCACCTCTTCTCTTCTCCTCCCCTGCCCATCACCTGCCTCTCCCTCATTCTTGTCCTCCCATGTGTCCACTGTTCTCTCCTATCAGATTCCTTCTCCTTCTTCCCTTTTTCCACCTATCACCTCCTGGCTTCTCACTTAATTCCCCCTCCCTCTCCTCAACCACTGGACATTGCCTATCACCTTCTAGCTAGTCTTTCCCTCCCGCCACCTTCTTATTCTGGCATCTCCCTCCTTCCTTTCCAGTCCTGATGAGGGCTCTTGGCCTGAAATGTCAACTGTTTAATCCTTTCCATGGATGCTGCCTGGCATGTTGAGTTTCTCCAGCATTGTGCATGTGAGGTAATGTGATTGGTGGCAACATACAGAACTCACAACTGCCAACATTGAGTTGGTGTTCACTTTAAGAGGCGGATCTGACGTGACGCAATAATTATGTAAGTGTCTTTTTACCATGCTTTGTGTTCAGTTTTTGGTGCTCAATAAATGGTTACGTTTTTTTTCTTAAACATAAAATACCTCTGCTGTTTCATTTGTGAAAACCTGTGCGTGTGTGTGTGTTTGTTAGTTACTCGCGATTTCCAGCATCTGCAGAAAGAACCTCTTGTGCACGAACTTGCAATTATATTAATTTTAAAAACTTGTTAAGCATTGGGGTTAGTGTGTTCATTATTAAAACCAGAATGCTATCTCACCTCCTGTCCTGTTTTGCATACTGCGGAGTTGCTGAAACGTCTAGTTTGGAGCCCTTGAGCAAAATGCTGATGCAAACGCTGATGTATTCTGTGGCATGACTTCGAGTCATTGGCAACTCAAATTACTAGACCAGAAAACCTTCTCAATAATTGAACAAACTATTCACCCGTGGCTACGAAAAGAATTATTCCTTATTTCATGTAAATTTGTAATGAGTGCCTGATGCACAAAGCATTATGAATTCGATAAAGGGCAAAGTGGAGGGAGCAAAGAAAGGCCATGAAAGACAGGGTCTTTGTGATTCGACCGAAAAGAACCAGACTTCAGGCTAAAAAATCATGGCCATTGATTTCTTTTCCTGAATTGCGCTGAAACCAGCAGATTGTATGCGAGTTTCCTCGTAGCTGAATTGCTTCAATTGTTTCTATTCCATTCATTTCATTCTGGACTGAATAATTATCTGCTCTACCACAGCAATCAATTAAATGTAATGGGCTGTTTTGAAAAACTCCAGTAAGTATCTCTGAGCTCATCTGAACATATTGACTGTTGTTTTGGTACTTTGCAAACTCTGAAAGAGGATGGTGACTGATTGACTGAGAATTGATAAAGTATTTCAGCTTACTGCTGGCTCTCATTATTTCATTACTCCTTTTTGATTGCTATTTTGTGCAGTTTTGTTTGGGGTGGACTGGCTCTGCAGCCTGAAGTCACTGAACAACACAACACTACATTGAACAGAACTGAACTGAACTGAACTGACTATTCCTAGACTTTATCAATGACTTTGTGGTTCGATGTTTTATATTCTGCTTTCCATGCTTTCCTTGCCATTTGTGCTATTTGTTCTTTTTTTTGAGCATTTGGTATTTGATATTTTCTTTGAACGGATTCCACGGTGGTTCCTTTGTTTCATGGCTGTCTGTGGGAAGACAAATCTCAAGGCTGTATATACCGCATATGTACTTTGAAAAATAAATGAATTTTGAATCTTTGAAAACTACTCATGACATCCTCCCACTGTATCAGCTCCAACTCACAACAGTGTCATGCAAGCAGTGGCCACTTTATTAGGTACGCTTGTACACCTGCACGTTAATGCAACTATCTAATCAGCCAATCATGTGACAGCAACTCAAAGCATAAAAGCATGCAGACAGGGTCAAAAGCAAAGTTCCTTCTAATTTTTTTACAGCTGCGTGGATCAATCATTGCTCTGAGAATTTTTTACATGGCCTAAAAACTGTAAATGATTTTTTTTTGTAAAATGCAGACTGATGTCTCAGAATGAAAATTGAAAAATCACGTATTTTTGATTGTATTTATTAACTGAAGGGTGAAATGAAATACACTACAACAATACAAAATCTTTCCCATTTTGTAATTTTTTTTCTCACCTCTCTTATTGCAAATCCATCATCTTTAAGCACTGTCCAGATAATTTTTTGCATTCAGATGAAAGATATGTCTTAATCCTCATGAAGTCACACAAATAAGATATAAGACATAAAGAAGTAGAAATAGTCCATTCAGCCCATCAAGTCTGCTCCACCATTTCATAATGGCTGATCCACTTCCCTCTCAGCCCAGTCTCCCGCCTACTCCCCATAAGTCATCATGCCTTGACTAATCAAGAATCAATCAACCTCTTGCTTAAATCACTTGGCCTCCACAGCCGCCTGTGGCAATGAATTCCACAGATTCACCACACTCAGGCTAAAAAAAAAATTCCTTATCTCCGTTCTAAATGGATGTCCCTCTATTCTGAGGTTATGCCCTCTGCTCCTAGACCCCTCCAACACAGGAAACATCCTCTCCAAATCCAATCTGTCGAGGCCTTTCAATATTCAATATGTTTCAATGAGATCCGCCCCACCCCCTTACTCTTCTGAACTTCAGTGAGTACAGGCCCAGAGCCAACAAATGTCCCTTATATGATAACCCTTTCAATCCCAGAATAATATGATGAGCATCTGCAATGTCAGCACAGCCTTTCTTAGAAAATGGCCCAAAACTGCTGACAATACTCCAAATGAGACCTCACCAGTGCCTTATAAAGCTTCAACGTTACATCCTTGCTTTTATATTCTAGTCCTCTGGAAATGAATGCGAACATTCCACTTGCCTTCCTTACCACTGCTCAACCTGCAAAGTGACCTTTAGGGAATCCTGCACAAGGACTCCCAAATCCCCTTGTTCCTCAGATTTTGAGTTTTCTGTCTACCTAGAAAATAGTCTATGCTTTTATTTCTTCCACCAGAGTGCATGACCCTACACCTCCTGAGACTACATTCCATCTGCCAATCCTTCTGCTTCATCAACACCACCTGCCCCTCCACCATTCTCCACATCATCCACAAACTTGGCCATAAAGTCATCAATTCCATCATCCAAATCATTGATATATAACATATAACATATAAAGAAGGGGTCCAAACACAGACCCCTGTAGAACACTACTAGTCACCAGCAGCCAACAAGAAAAGGCTCCCTTTATTCCCACTCTTTGCCTCCTGCCAATCAGCCACTGCTCTACCCATGCTAGAATCTTTCCTGTAATACCACGGGCTGCTAACTTGTTAAGCAGCCTCATGTGTGGCACCTTGTCAAAGACCCCCTGAGAATCCAAGTACACAACATCCACCGATTCCATTTCTTGTCTGCTTCTAGATTTACATTTAAAACAGAATCCACATTCACAGTCAGTGCTGAAGCTTGAAATATTCCAATGATGTCAGCAAGAACTTACAGTTCTTCAAATCTTTGTTTCGAAGCATGCAGTTCAACATATCAGTAAACATCTCAATTGAACCAGTCTTAACTTTCTCAGAAATGACAATTTTGAAATCATGGTATTACTGCCATATTTTTGAGGCAACACTTTCATTGTAGTTTGTAATAGTAGCCAAGTCATTTTTTTTGTCAGTCGTAGAACATTCTTTTTTTCCAAATTCAAAGTTGGTTGTATTTGCAATGGCAATGGGATTAAAAACTTGCCATTCTCTTAACTCATCATCAGGAAATCTTTTATCCAAGTGATTACACACTGTTGAATGAATTAAATAATAGGCACAGTGTGAAATGTCAGAACTTACAGAGGCAAGTAGATCTTTCATTTTGTTACTCCAATAGATAGTATTGGCAAGATACTGTAATGGTAGCTTGATAATTTAAGCTTTTCTAAACTGTAGCATTTCAATTTTACTCAAACAGCTTTTCTGAATGAATTTACAAAGAGATGCCAGATTGTCTAAAACAGCATTAAGGACAGTTAATGCTAATCTATAGTGTGAGTTGGTCAAAATCTTCAGGCAATAGGATAGGATCGTTACATTCATCAACTTGCTTTGTGAAACATTGGATCAAAGCTTTGTAATTCCTCATTAAACCAGTAACAGCAAAATGTCTTAACAGCCATCTTACTTTTTTTAGTGGTCTAAATGGCACAACATTACATTCTGTGATATTAGCTAATTCTCCTAACTTTCTTTTTTTGACCAATGGCCTGCTGAACATAGCAGACACTGTTTCTGTATCCTACATAATTGATACTTGCTTCCATGCATCGTCTCATTCCAGGTCTTCTCTGTGTGCAACTCAATATTGCTCAGATAGATGCGTAATTTTTCAGCGAAGAATTGCTTCCACACCCTTATTCCTTCCAAGTATAACATTTACCCCATCACCATCTTTTGAATATCAAGATAGTTGTTGACATAATCGTTTTTTAACGACTTCAATTATAGTGATATTGTCACATGCAGTTAGCTTCAAAAATACCCACAAACAGTCTCATTCTAAGTTCTATTTTCTGGTTGAAACTTAAAAATATAAAATGAACAATTTATCTGCATGAAATGACTGTAGTTTCCTCAGCAATTAGTGTATGGAATGCAGATTTCCCCAATTCTTCCATTATTTGTTTCTGAAGCACAAAGCTGATGTTCTCAACATATTCACACGCAGCGCCAACTGTCTGTATATTTACATAATTGGCCACATGTGCATGAGTTTATTCAATGGAATACGTAGAAGCATTAGTTTTAATTGCTATGGTAATGTCATCAACTACCACTTTGACCATATCAGAGTTAGACTTATTTTGTGGGTTTTGTTTCACTCTTGCTTCAACCTCTTAGAGAGTTTTAGTAAATACGGACAAAATACCACATTTCTTCTGGTTGTGTAATTTGGTAACTACATCTATATGAGTTCTCTGATTAACACATTGTTTTAACTAATCTAACTTACATTCTTCCCATTTATTCACTACTAAAGTTGCCCAACTTAAACTTTTGCACAAATGGTGCATACAATATAGCTAGTATATTATTATGTTAAAATATTACAGATTTTTTTTGATGTGAATACAGTAGTTTAGTATCTATCAGTTGCAAAACCAGCCTACCTTAAATTCAGTACAAGGCATTTAACTCTTCTTCAGTTTTTTTTAATATCCTCAAGATACTAAATTAATATTAATTATTATTTGAGAGTACTAAAATAATAAGTTATTATTTAAAAAACAAAGTAAAGTCAAAAATTATAATTTTAATGAAATAACCACAGTCATGCAAACAATAGAAACCTTGTTCCAACAATTTTTAATTAAAAACATCTAATTCAATTATAATTGTTTGAAAGATTATTCACCAAAAAGGTCAGAATAACATACACAAACCTCAACTCACAACACATGTAAATTATACCACACAGTCAAAACAACTTACAGGGCCTATTGCAAAAGTAGAATGCATTGACTAGATGGTGCCAGCGTCCAGTGGGCTGATGATTTATTAACAATGAGCTACTGACTTCCATTCTGTGCATATTGGTACAATTTGCAACAGTGTTATAACTGGAAACACCACCAATGTAAATAACATTGAAGCTCTAAAATATTTCAAAGTAAAGGTTGTGGTACATTAATTATTTAGAAAATTTATGGATTATAATCATCAATACATAATTAATTATAGGATAGTTCACAAATATATTGACATTAATCTCAAAATTCGATTAGCGCAATTTCAAAATAATATTAACATTATATAAAAGGACATTATAGCTGTACAGCAACAAAGGCTATGTGAACGGGAGCATTTCAGTTAGTGTGCAGCCACACACATGAGCAACTTAGGGGAACCGGTTGTGTTTTAGACCAAATATCAGAATGGGGAAGAAATATGATGGTAGTGACTTTGACCCCATAAAGAACCCTTAGGGAACAGTGATCACAATATGATCGAGCACGAGAAAATCAGCAGATGCTGGAAATTCAAACAACACATACAAAATGCTGGTGGAACACAGCAGGCCAGGCAGCATCTATAGGAAGAAGCACTGTCGACGTTTCGGGCCGAGACGCTTCATCAGGACTAGACGTCAGGTAGTCCTGACAAAGGGTCTCGGCCTGAATTATCAACAGTACTTCTTCCAATAGATGCTGCCTGGCCTGCTGTGTTCCACCAGCACAATAAGATCGAGTTCACTTTGAAATTTGAGTGGGAATAAAATAAAATCCAATGTGTCGGTATTTCAGTGAAATAAAGGAAATTAGAATGGCATGAAAGGGGAACTGGCTGAAGTTGACTGGAAAGGGACATTTGCAGGAAGGACAGCAGAGCAGTAATGGCTGGAGCTTCGGCGAAAAATGAGGGAAGTGAAAAACAGATATATTCCAAATAAGAAGAAATTTTCAAAGAGAAGTAGGACACTACCGTGGCTGACAAGTGAAGTCTGAGCCAATGTAAAAGCAAAAGAGAGGGCATGCAAGGAAGCCAGAGCTATTGGGAAGTCAGTGGATTGGGAATCTTTTAAAAACTTGCAGAAGGAAACTAAGAAGAACATTAGAAAAGAAAAGATGAATTATGAAAGGAAACTGGTGACTAATATCCAAGAAGATATTAAAAGCTTTTTTAAGTATATAATGGATAAAATAGAGTCGAGGGTACCTGCAGGACAAATACAAAATGACGCTGGAGATATTGTAGTGAAAGATGCAGAGATGGCAGGGGAACTGAATGTGTATTTTGCATCAGTCTCACAGTGGAATACATCTACAGTATACCGGGCATTCAAGAGTGTCAGGGAAGTAAGGTTTGTGCAGTGAAAATTATGACTGAGAAGGTGCTCAGGAAGCTTAATGGTCTGAGGGTGGATAAATCTCCTGGACCTGATGGAATGCACCCTCGGGTTCTGAAGGAAGTAGCTGCAGAGATTGCAGAGGCATTAACGATGATCTTTCAAGAATCTATAGATTCTGGCATTGTACCAGATGACTGGAAAATTGCAAATGTTATTCCGCTATTTAAAAAGGGCGGGAGGCAGCAGAAAGGAAACCACAGACCTGTTAGCCTGACATCAGTGGGTGGAAATGTTGGAATCGATTGTTAGAGATGAGATTATGGAGTATCTACAGTCACATGACAAGATAGGCCAAAGCCAGCATGGTTTCCTGAAAGGAAAATCCTGCCTGACAAAACTACTGCAATTCTTTGAGGGAATTACAAGGCAAAGGAGATGCAGTAGACGTGGTGTACTCGAATTTTCAGAAGGCCTTTGACAAGGTGCTGCACATGAACTGCTTAGCAAGATAAGAGCTCATGGAATTACAGGGAAGTTACTAGCATGGGTGGAGAAATGGCTGATCGTCAAAAAACAGAGAGTGGGAATAAAGGGATCGTATTCTGGCTGGCTGCCGGTTACCAGTAGAGTTCCACAGGGGTCGGTGTTGGGACTGTTGCTTTTTATGATGTATGTCATTGATTTGGACTATGGGATTAATGGATTTGTGGTTAAAAAATTTGCCGATGATACAAAGATAGATGGAGGAGTGGGTAGTGTTGAGGAAACAGAAAGCCTGCAGGGGACTTAGATAGTTTAGGGGAATGGCAAAGAAGTGGCAAATGAAATACAATGTTGGAATTTGTATCGTCATGCACTTGGTGGAAGAAATAAATGGGCAAACTATTATTTAGATGGGGAGAGAATTCAAAAAGCAGAGAAGCAAAGGTACTTGTGAGTCCTTGTGCAAGATACCCTAAAAGCTAACCTCCAGGTTGAGTCAGTTGTGAATAAGGCGAATGCAATGTTGGCATTCATTTCTAGAGGTATAGAATATAAGAGCAGGGATGTGATGTTGAGGCTCCATAAGGCACTTGTGAGACCCCACTTGGAGTATTGTGTGCAGTTTTGGTCTCCTTGTTTTAGAAAGGATAGACTGGCATTGGAGAGGATTCAGAGAAGACTCACAAGAATGACTGCAGAAATGAAAGCGTTACCGTATGAGGAAAGTCTGGCAGCTCCTGGGCTCTATTCCCTCAAGTTCAAGGGGAGATCTCATAGAAACATTCTGAACGTTAAAAGACCTGAACAGATTAGATATGGCAAAATTATTTCCCGGGGCAGGGAATTTTAGAACAAGGGGGCACGACTTCAGGACTGAAGGCCGCCTGTTTAGAACTGAGATGTGGAGAAATTACTTTAGTCAGAGGGTGGTAAATCTGTGGAATTTGTTGCCACAAGCATCTGTGGAGGCCAAGTCATTGGGTGTATTTAAGGCAGAGATAGATAGGTTCCTGATTAGCCAGGGCATCAAAGGGTATGGTGTGAAGGCAGGGATTCCCTATTCTACTGCATCCTTTGGTGCTCTACCGTTCACTGTGTAACATCTACCATGGTTGGTCTTACAGAAGTGCAACACCTCGCCCAGGATTGAATGGCAGAATGGACTCGATGGGCCGAATGGCCTACCTCTGGTCCTAGATTTTACGGTCTTATGGACCGTGGCATGATTGTTGCTGTGGTTTGAGTATCTCAGAAACTGCTGATCTCTTGAGAGTTTCACGCCTAACAGTTGCTAGTACTTACAGGGAATGGTGCAAGAAACAAAAAATACATCCAATGAGTGGCAATTCTGTGGGTGAAAATGCCTTGCTAATGAGAGAGGGCAGAGGAGAATTGCGAGACTGGTTCAAGAAGACAGGAAGGTGATAATAATTCAAATAACCAAATGTTACAACAGTGTTGTGCAGATGAGTATCTCTGAATGCACAACATGTCAAACCTCGAAGTGGATGGACTACAGCAGCAGGAGACCACAAAACATGTACTTAATGGCTTCTTTATTAGGTACTGGAGATACCCAAAACAGTGACCACTGAAGGTAGAACAGTACCGCACAGTTCAGGCCCTTTGGCCCACGATATTATACTAATCTTTTAACCTACTCCAAGATCAATCTAACCCTTCCCTTCTGCATAGCCTTCATTTTTTATCATCCATGTGCCTATTTTAGAGTTTCTTAATTGTCCCTAATGCATCTGCCTCTCCCACTACCTGTGTAGGGTGTTCCAAGGTCCCACCATTCCCTGCATAAAAAAAACTTGCCTCTGGCACATCACCTATGCTTCCCTCCAATAACCTCATAGAGTAATAGAGTTATAGAAAAGTACAGCATGGAAATAGACCCTTCAACTCATCTAGTCCATGCCGAACTATTTAACCTGCCTACTCCCATTGCCATGTGCCAGGACCATAGCCCTCCACACCTGTATCATCCATGTACCTATCCAAACTTCTCTTAAATGTTAAAATCAAGCTTGCATGTACAACTTGTGCTGGCAGTTCATTCCACACACTCACAACCCTCTGAGTGAAGAAGTTTACCCCTGTGTTTCCCTTAAGTTCCCCTTTCACCCTTAACATATGACCTCTGGATGTTTTACCACCCAACATCAGTGGAAAAAGCCTGCTTGCATTTACCCTATCTATAGTCCTCATAATTATCCTCATAACTATCAAATCTCCTCTCAATCTTCTGTTCCAAAGAATAAAGTCCTAACCTATTCAATCTCTCCTTATAACTCAGGTCCTCCAGACCTGGTGACATCCTTGTAAATTTTCTCTGTACTCTTTCAACTTTATTTTCTTTTTTCCTGTAGGTAGGTGACCAAAATTGCATGCAATATTCCAAAATTAGGAGACAACAATTTCTTATACAACTTCAACATAACATCCCACCTCCTGTGCTTAGTATTTTTATTTATGAAAGCCAATGTGCCAATAGTTTTTTTTTTGTGACCCTCTCTACCTGTGACACCACTTTCAATGAATTATGGACCTGTATTCCCAGATCCCTGATCTACTACATTCTTTGGTGCTCTACCGTTCACCGTGTAAGATCTACCGTGGTTGGTCCAACTGAGGCACAACATGTTGAACTTGCCTTCATTAAATTCCATCTGCCACTTTTAGCCCTTTTTCCCAGCTGGTCCAGATCCCACTGCAAGCCTTCCTTGCTGTCCACTGCAGCCCCGATATTGGTCTCAAGCAAATTTGCTGATCCAGTTAACCACATTATTATCTCGGATATCGTTGACAAACAACAACTGACCTGGCACTGATCCCTGTGGCACTCCACTAGTCACAGGCCTCCAGTCAGAAAGACAATCATCTACTACCACACTCGGTCTTCTCCCACAAAGTCAATGTCAAATCCAATTGAAAACCCGGATTCCAGCACCATCAACGCGGGTTCCAACGACCATGGATCGGCCTCAGCCGTCGATCTCGGCTGCCTCAGCAACCCAGAGCATATTAAAAACCCAGACTCCAGCACCATCAACGCGGGTTCCAACGACCATGGATCGGCCTCAGCCGTCGATCTCGGCTGCCCCAGCAACCCAGGGCATATTAAAAACCCAGACTCCAGCACCATCAACGCGAGTTCCAACGACCATGGACAGCTTCAAAGCGATTGCATAACCACCGACTGCGACCCCAGCCTTGAACTCCAGGACGGGTCTTCACACGCTGTTATTGTGACTCCCGTCTCCCCTTCCCCCACCACCACTTTTTTATGACACATTTGGATAGCAGTAGAAGGATCAGTCCAAGTCAGCATGGATTTATGAAGGGAAAATCATGCTTGACTTATCTACTGGAGTTTTTTGAGGATGTGTCTATGAAAATGGACAAGGGAGAGCCAGCGGATGTAGTGTACCTGGACTTCCAGAAAGCTTTTGATAAAGTTCCACATAGGAGATTAGTGGGCAAAATTAGGGCACATGGCATTGGGTGCAGAGTACTGACATGGATTGAAAATTGGCTGGCTGACAGGAAACAAAGAGTAGTGATTAACAGGTCCCTTTCGGAATGGCAGGCTGTGACCAGTGGGGTACCGCAAGGTTCGGTGCTGGGACCGCAGCTGTTTACAATATACATTAATGATTTAGATGAAGGGATTAAAAGTAACATTAGCAAATTTGCTGATGACACAAAGCTGGGTGGCAGTGTGAAATGTCAGGAGGATGTTATGAGAATGCAGGGTGACTTGGACAGGTTGGGTGAGTGGGCAAACGTATGGCAGATGCAGTTTAATGTGGATAAATGTGGTTATCCACTTTGGTGGCAAGAACAGGAAGGCAGATTACTATCTAAATGGAGTTAAATTAGGAAAAGGGGAAGTACTATGAGATCTAGGTGTTCTTGTACATCAGTCAAAGAAAGCAAGCATGCAGGTACGGCAGGCAGTGAAGAAAGCTAATGGCATGCTGGCTTTTATAACAAGAGGAATTGAGTATAGGAGTAAAGAGGTCCTTCTGCATTTGTACAGGGCCCTGGTGAGACCACACCTGGAGTATTGTGTGCAGCTTTGGTCTCCAAATTTGAGGAAGGACATTCTTGCTATTGAGGGAGTGCAGCGTAGGTTCACAAGGTTAATTCCTGGAATGGCGGGACTGTCATATGTTGAAAGACTGGAGCAACTGGACTTGTATACACTGGAATTTAGAAGGATGAGAGGGGATCTGATTGAAACATATAAGATTATTAAGGGATTGGACACGCTGGAGGCAGGAAGCACGTTCCCGCTGATGGGTGAGTCCAAAACTAGAGGCCACAGTTTAAGAATAAGGGGTAGGCCATTTAGAACAGAGATGCGGAAAAACTTTTTCACCCAGAGAGTGGTGGATATGTGGAATGCTCTGCCCCAGAAGGCAGTGGAGGCCAAGTCTCTGGATGCATTCAAGAGAGAGTTAGATAGAGCTCTTATAGATAGCGGGGTCAAGGGAAATGGGGAGAGGGCAGGAACGGGGTACTGATTGTGTATGATCAGCCATGATCACAGTGAATGGCGGGGCTGGCTAGATGGGCCAAATGTCCTACTCCTGCACCTACTGTCTATTGTCAATTGTCACTCTGCAATCCCCTCTCCCTCAGATCCCATCATCAGCTCCTGCGCCCTCAGAGGCTCCATTTTCCTTTCACCCCAACCCTTCCCTCTCCACTGACACTACCAGCCTCCCTCCCACCTCTGATTCCATCTCTCATCTGTGCCGGGTCTTTACCATTCCCTCCGACCTTCAACTCTCTGAGGCAGAACATTCTGTCCTCAGTAAGGGCCTCAGCTTTGTCCCCCTTCTCCCACACCTCAGCGAGTTCTGAGTACGCCATGACACTGAACTCTTCTTCCGCCGGCTCTGTCTCTGAGCTTACTTCTTTGGAAGGGTCTCGGCCCGAAACGTCAACAGCGCATCTCCTTATAGATGCCTATAGATGCTGCCTGGCCTGCTGTGTCCCACCAGCATTTTGTGTGTGTGTTTGAATTTCCAGCATCTGCAGATTTCCTCGTGTTTGGTCTAATCCAATTTACTATCTTATCTTGAATGCTGAGCAACTGAACCTTGTTGACCAATCTCCCCTGCCTTGCTAAAGTCCACATAGACAGATCCACAGCCTTGCCTTCATCCACTTTCCTGGTAACTTCCTCAAAAGACACCTCAAAGTTCTGCCCTCTTGTATTAGCCATTTCTGCCCTGAGAAAAATTCTCTGGTTATCTAATTGAACTGTGCCTCATATTATTTTGTACACCTTTATCAAGTCTCCATTCATCCTGCTGCACTGCAGACAGAAAAGCCCTAGTCCGCTCAAATTTTATGGAACAAAATCTGCCATCCTTATATAGTATTAATCACCAAGCTTCAAACCCTGGGCCTCCTTACCTCCCTTTGCAACCGGATGTCGACATCATTATCAGAAGATCACAGTTGATGCGGATCGGTAATAACATCTTCTCCTCACTGACAGTGAACACAAGTGCACCACAAGGATTCATACTTCATCTCCGAATCTACTCTTTCCAGAAACACCTTCTTCACCTCCACCATCAGATTTAGAAACACTGCATGAATCCATAGTAATTTGTACGCCTGTGCATTACTGCTACCACAAAAGAACAAATTTGATATCATATGTCAGTGATAATAAATCTAATTCTGGTTCCGATGGCCTACTACTTCATTAGAAATTTGAGGAGATTGATATATCAGCAATGACTCCAGCAAATTTCTACAGATATGCCATGGAGAGCATTCTGACTGGTTGCATCCCAGCCTGGTATGGAGCTTCCAATGCAGAGAATCACAAGAGGCTTTAGAAGGTTGTAGACTCTGCCATCTCCATCATGGGCCGAACCCTTCCCCACCAATGAAGACACATTCAACAAGTGAACCCTCAAGAAGGCAGCATCCATCACTATGGTATCTTGCCATCTGGGATACATCCTCATCTCATTATACCGTTGGGGAGGAGGTGTATGAGCCTGAAGACCTTCACTAAAAGATTCAGGAACAGTTTCTTCCCTTCACCATCAAATTTCTGAATGGTCCATGACTCATAAATACTACCTCACCATTCTTTCCTTATTGCATTTATCTTTATAATTTATAGATATTTACATCTTTGCCTGAACTGCTGCCATGAAACAACAGATTTCAATTCATATGCCATGAATAATAAATGATCCTGATTCTATTTGCAATATCAGTACCATCAGTGTGTTGACTGATGCTGGAAACTCTGAGTAACACACACAAAATACTAGAGAAAATGAGCAGGTCGGGCAGCATCTATGGAAGAAAATAAGTAGTTGAAATTTTGAGCTAGGAACCTTCATTATTTTCATCACATGCCTCTGGTCCTCTTCCCCTTTCTTACATGGTTCACTGTCAACTCTTATAAGATCTCTTCTTGTTCAGCCCTTTACCTCTTCCATCTGTCACTTCCCAGCTTCTAGTATATCGCCCTTCCCCATCCATCCACCTTCCCCCTCAACTGGTCTCACCTATCACCTGCTAACTTGTACTCCTTGCCCTCTCCTCAGTTTCTAATTCTTGCCCTCTTCCTGATCAAGAGCCTCGGCACAAAACTTCAACTGTTTATTTCCCTCCATAGATGATGCCTGACCTACTACATTCTTCCAGCATTGCCAGTATAAAGCTAATTAGTGATGGCCACAATTCACTGAACTTGCCACCAAGAATGGACAAGTGAATTAGATGAGGTTTCCATTACTTGAAACTGGGATATTTTTGCCCTTTCTCAGCTCTGCTCACTGACTAATCAGGGGCTGGAGATCCTGTTGTGAGTGGTTCACTTGCCAACTCTTCAATGTCTTTCTATCATCTACATGGGACAGGCAGAAGCTGACAGATTAACTTCCATTTGCTCCAAGCTTCAACTCAACATGACGACAAATCAGTCCATTTGACTGGCATCCCATCGATCACCGTAAACACCAGGGACCCGTGCACCATCTTAAAACATGCACTGCAGTGGCTTCCTAAATCTTGCCTCACATAGTCAGAGAGCCCATGGAATCCTCCTGCATGGAAATAGGCCATTCTGTCCATTGATTCCATGCTGGCCATCAATGACATGAAGCCAGTGTTGAGATTTATTTCAGAAGATAAATCACATGTACATTGGAAATACAGTGAAAATGAGTCGCTTGTGTCAGGGTAGCCTCTCTTCCAACATCAACCTAACACGTCCACTACTTACTTATGCTAAATGTATGTCTTTGGAATGTTGGAGGAAACAGCAGCGCCTGGAGGAAATGCCCTTGCAGTCATGGGGCGAACGTACAATCTCCTTCCAGACAGAGAGTGGTATTTGAACCCGGATCTTATATCTGCACTGTAGTAGTGAGTCATTAGCCACAATACTATTGTGCTTCAGTAATCTCTGTCAGATCTTCTCGCTGGCTGGTGGTCTGGTGGTGAGTGATCTTCCAAACCCATAATGTGTGCCACCAAGAAAGACAGCAGGTACCTGAGCACCTCCTCATATCTCTTACAACATGCCCACTCAGTGACCACTTTATCAAGTACACCAGCATGCATATTTGCTCGTTGACGCAATCACGTGGCAGCCAATCACGTGGCAGCAACTCAACACACAGAAACATGCAGACAAGGTCAAGAACTTCAGTTGTTGTTCAGACCAAGATCAGAGTGGGGAAGAAATATGAACTAAGTAACTTTAACTGTGCAATGATTGTTGGTGTCAGATGGGGTGGTTTGAGTATCTCAGAAGCTGCCGACCTCCTGGGATTTTAATGCACAACAGTCTCTGGAATTTACAGAGAATGATGTGAAAGAAAAATACATCCAGTGAGTAGCAGTCCTGGGGATGAAAATGCTTATTAATGGGAGGGGTCAGAGGAGAATGGCCAGGCTGGTTCAAACTGACAGGAAGGTGACAGTAACTCAAATAAACACGTATTACAAAAGTGGTATGCTGAAGAGCATCTCTGAAAGCATAACACATTAAAACCTGAAGTGGATGAGCTACAGCAGCTGAAGACCTTACCAGGTTCAACTTCTGTATCTACTGCGATAAAGCGAGACAGTAGCTCTACGAGATGTACCACTCTGCCTCCCAGCAGCTGTTTCAGTTCCATTTATGTACAATCCTTGCAAGTGGCCGAAGTGCTACACCTGCCCATTCACCTCCTCCCTTACTTTCATTCAGACTCCCAAATAGTACTTATAGGTGAGGCAACACTTCACCTGTGAACCTAATGGAGGCTGTCTATCCTATCCGGTGCTACAACACGGCCTCCTCTACATTGGTGACACCCGTTGTAAATTGGAGCACTGCTCTGTTGAGAACCTCTGCTCCATCCACCAAAAGTGAAACTTCCCTTTGGCCAACCATTTTAATTCCTATTCCCATTCCCATTCTGACCTGTCAGTTCTTGGCCTCCTCTTGTGCCATGACTGCACTTACAGGGCAGTCCTCTATCTGGAATGTGATGGCATGAACATCAATTTCCACTAAAAAAAAATCCTCTTCTCACCTGCCTATCACCTCTACCCAGTGCTTCTTCCTCCATTTCTCCCATGGCCCACTCTCCTTTCCTATCAGATTCCTTCTTCTCCAACCCTTTACCATTCCCGCCCATTTGGCTTCATCTGTCACCTTCTAGGCTGTCCTCCTCCTCCTCATCCCACCTTTTTATTCTGGCGTCTTCCCCCTTCTTTTTCAGCCCTGAACATCAACTGTTCATTCATTTCCACAGATGCTGCTTGACCTGCTGAGTTCCTCCAGCATTGAGTGTGTGTGTGTTGTTATGTACAATCAATCTTATTGAAGACTCCACCACTGGGAGATTAAATAAACATCGTGCTGTTGCCACAAGGCATTTTCATCTACATTGACAAAAAGATCTAGTTCCAGTGATAGTGGATAGTCTAATGATTAGCGAGAGGAATTTCATTCCTTGAATTGATTTAGCTTGCTGCTTTCTCAGGGGCACAGGAAAGATTTTTGCTTTTGTGAGAGTGGAGGCCTCCAAAAGCACTCAAATCTCCTTGACCAAGGGTGTACTCGTTGGATGCAGGCTAATAGATAACAGTACAGAATAACCTTTATTTCTGTTGCCTCTTTAATACAGCAAGAACATCTCAAAGACCCGCTCTTTTGGAAAAAGCAGTTTTCAAGGTGGGTAGTGCCTGCCATGATTTTCCCTGCCTGCTTTTTTTCATCCTGGCCACATACAGGTCCTGCAGTGATGCTAGACCAATGCCAATGACATTTTCTACTATCCTGCTGGCTCGGTGCAGTTTCTGTCTGTTGTGAGAGGATGCTGCACTGAATCAGAATCAACATTTGGGTTCCCGGGCAATCATTATTTCTCAGGACCTCAAGTGGGGGGGGGGGGGGAGACCATATTTTTATTCAGTAACAAAAAGACTAGGCAGGGGAACATTCTTCATGTGGCAGTCAGTACAATTCCGTCTTCCCCAGAACACATTGATGGAATTCTACCCTGCCTTCACACAGAGCACTCTCACATCAGCCATTGCCGTCTGACTCTCACAATCCACGGAAACTACACCGAACCGCCAGGGCAGCAGAAAATGTCTGGCATCACTGCAGGACTCAGGACTCGTATGTGGCCAGGACCAGGAAGCAGGCAGGAAAAATCATTACCGATGGTACCCACCTAGCAAACTGCCTTTTCCAAAAGCTCCCTTCTGGAAAGCACTATAGGGCTCTAAAACAAAAAGTACACCACCTTAAAAACGTCTTAATCTGATAAATCATTTTAATTAATCCGATCAATCATTCTAGTTAGCCTCCCCACCCCTTCTATTAATTACCCTTGATACTACACTGCATGTAAGCACTTCAAACTACTTTTTATAATGCTGCTTACATTGGAAGCACCTGCTGGTATTTACCTATTTATGCACCTTTTATTCCATATCTGTACTTTAAACTCTAACCTCATTTTTTAGATAATTATTTATTCTTTACAAGTATGGAATGGTCTTTTTTGTTGCATGTCACACCCTAACACACACAGAAAATACCTGATACATGGACCGTATGTGGTGAATAAAATTGACCCTTGGTCCTTGATGACGCATTCCTGACCGAAGGTGGCCAAGGGGCAGTTAAGCCCAAAGGAACTTTGGATAGACCAGAGGCAGCGAGGCCAGCAGAGATGGTCAAATAAGAGCACGCACTTGGCAGCTAGGAGTGCATTTCTCCAGAGAGAAATAAAATGAGACAGAAATTGGCTGTGAGAGGAAGCAACCAGATAATACTATCAGCGGGATACCGCAGGATATGCCAATGGGAAATCCAGCCAAGTGTACGGGTGAGGGTGGAGCTGCAGCTGAATCCATTAATTCACTGATAAAGGCAATTTCATGGAGGAAGGAAAGCCAGGGTCTTCTTAATTAGGAGTGGAAAGTTTTGTACAGATAAGAGCACATGGCATTACAGGGGATGTGTCAAATTAGATAGATAAAGGATTAGAAAGTCGAAAGCAATGAGCAGCTCCTAATGCAAAGCACTTGGAAGGGAATGAGGTGAATAGCTGAGTGCCTTGGGGAAGGGCTCAGCCTCACGTCTTTATTAATGGCCTTCAGTGTTCCATCTGAGCAAGAGCCGATGCGCAAAAGGCAAGTATGATCTTTGACGTAAGCGGGGAACTGGAGCGACCACGTAGTAGCAGGATTAAATGTCTGTACTGAATCGTGCTAGTAACGGTTCATGCTGGGTGATTTACAGCGCAGGAGTGACGACTCAGGCCCCCCCCCCCCCCCAAGACAAAGGAAACATGCGCACTCGAAAGCCGGTGACCAAGAGACAGTGCGTCTCAAGCGTTGGAGGTCCAATCGATTGGCTCTGCGCGCACTCGCCACGTTCCTGCGATCCTACTTGGGAAAAAGTAAAGCCTGGACGGTCTTGAAAATTAAATGAAAAACCTGCGGATGCAATAAGCCTGAAATAAAAATAGAACAGGCTGGAAACACTCAGCGGGTCAGGCTGAATTTGTGGAAGTGAGAGAGTGAGGCCTCTGTCGGTCAGAGTTGTCCATGGGCATTGTGTCCTAGAAGTCTACGTTTGCAAGCCCGGGCAGTACAATATGGAGGGCAAGCTGTTGTCAATGTAGCAAAGTCCCCTTTTCCATGATGAACCTACAGGGGCGGCAGAGACCGATACAGTTTGGTACCAGCAGCATCGCAGGAGATGCCAGTCAGCATTGAGCTCAATGTAGGACCACCTTAGGGACTCCCGCTCCGGATACTTCCCTCGGGGTTTACTCCCAAAGCCTTCCTCCTGAGTGGGTATGGCCGCAAGGCAGCGGAGGTTTGAGATCAGAGTTTTCCTTCTCCTAGATGAGCTGCCGATGAGCCCCATCTGTCCGAAGTGACTGATTTTAAGGTGCCAGTAATCCACCCTTGCCCCTTGTCCTGTCAGTTCCGTCGGGTTTAGTAGCTGAGCCACACGTGAAGGCCAGGAGCTGGACTTCGCTGTCATAGGCTATTTGAGGCGCACACTACTGGGAGCATTTAATAGATTGTGGGAGCTTATCCCCATTACCAACCCGTGGGTATAACAGTGGAAGTAGTAGCAAGACTAATATTACAGGTTAAAAACCCTTCCATCAGGACCTGTGGAAAGAGAAACAGAGTTAACACCATTTAGAGAGCTTCTGTTTTGTTTCCACAGATTCTCTGGCGCGTTCATTGCTTCCTGGGTGCTCTTGATGAAAAAAAATTCCTATCAATGCGGTAACAGGTTGAGAGTGGAGGTAAAAGACTGCAGTTAATGAGATTTCTGGAAGAAGATGGTGCCAGCGAACAACGTGACTATCCAGGCGACAGCGGAAGGCAGGCGAGTGTTTAGCGCTGTCTAGCAGCCGCCTGCTCACTGCTGCCAGAGGAAGGTGTCTGCGTGTGACAGTCTGTGTCTCACTCTCGCTCGCTGCTCCTGGAAGAAGGTCTTGCCCTCCCTCTTGCTTAATGCCACTGGAGGATTGTGCTGGAATCCCGGATCCTGGTTTAATCTACGCAGCTCGTGGATTAGACTCTGTAGAACGCGTTTTGATGTGTATCTGGTTTCTGGTCACTCCTTTTCCCATTGCTATTTTAGACTATTTTGATCAGGGTAACAAGCAACACAGTGCTAGGTTGAACTGAACTGAGCTGAACCGAATATGCCTAGATTCTTCGGTTTTTGTTTTTTGCTAATTTTTTTTCCCTATTTTGTCATCTGTGTGGTGTTTTTTTTTCCCGCATGGAGTGGGGTTAATGTCTTTCTTTGAACAGGTTCCAAGATTTATGTGGCTCCCTGTAGGGAAGAGGAATCTCAGGGTGGTATATTGCATACATACTTTGATAGTAAATGTAACTAGAATCCTTTTGAATCAAAACTCGCACAAAAAGCTGGAGGAACTCATCGATGGAGAGGAATAAACAGTCGACATTTCGAGGAATGTCAACAGTACGTACGTATGTGTTATGATTATCAAACCACTTTTGTGGCACCAGATGAACAAAGCACGTGCAGACAGAAATGATGAGTGAGAAAGGTCTTTACCCTGTCAATTAATGGTCATGAAAGATTGTAAAACAAATACTTCGGCACCCAAAAGAAATCGCAAACACAAAAGATTCTACAAGTGCTGGAAATCCATAGCAACATATGCAAAATGCTGGAAGGACTCTGCAGGTCAGGCAGCACCCAAGGAAAGGAATGAACAATCAATGATTTAGGCCGAGACCCTTCATCAGTATGGGAAAGAAAGGGGGCAGAAGCCAGAATAAGGTGAGGGGAGTAGAAGCTCCGTTCTTCTTTTCCAGCAGTTGAGTTAAGAATGATAGATGCCTTTCTGGGTTATGGAAATTGGAACATTGGGGGCATTTAAAGAGGAATTAGATACAGTTTTGAAAGAGCAGGAAATTTGTTTACTTCCTGTTCCTGAACTTCCTGAAATTCCGGTCAAGATGGCACCTGCGCACAACATTCCCATAGTCGACATCTTCTGAACAGACCATTATTTCACTTCTTTCATGTCTGTTTTTCATCTTGAGTCTTTTCCTGGACCTGTTGGAGACAGTGATTTGCAGTTTGGCGATTGTTTGGGCAATCCAGCACTTTGCTGTCTCCGAGAGGCTTCTGGGAGGTAGCAAGCACGGGCCTCGAGGCAAGGAGGCTGCAGTGGGGATGCAAGCTGATGTTGGACTCTATTTCGCTGATTAAAACGATGAGGGGGATTGAAACATCGAGGCAAATGCAGAATGTGAGTGCCAGCTGCCTGCTCTCTGATCGCTGGTGTGACACTCTGCTGTTGGAAATGGGAACACGTGTGGCCTGCCACTGTGTCTGCAAGACTTTAACATAATTTTTCTATGGTTATGAACAGATAGAGATATGGAATTGGATTATGGCCTTTGGGCTTTGTTTCAATCTTATAGTTTTTTATATTCTGCGTTTTCACCTGTTCTAATTTTTTTGTGCTGAGGAGGGGGATTTGGGGGTTGATATTCTTCTGGCATTTTGTGTGTGGGGGGGGGATCAATGTTCTTGCTGCAATTTGTTCATTCTTTTGTGGAGGGAGAGAGATATTTGGGGACCAAAGTTCTTCTGTTTCCTGCCGAGGAAAGGGGTTTGGTCATTGATGATCCTGCTGCCGTTCTTTTTTTTCATGGTTTCCTGGCTATCAGGAGAAGAAAAATCTCAGAGTTGTATACTTTGATAATAAATGTACTTTTGAATTCTTGAATCTTTGAATTGAGGGTCACAAGGAGCTGGCATAGAAAGGGAGCTGGGGTCTAAGGTGGATCAGGCTTTGAATGGTAGAACAGACTTGAGGGGCCAAGTGGCCTACTCGTGCTACTATCTTCTTGCCTGAATGTGTCACAGGTGCACTCCTATGCAAGCAATATCTCTCTCAGGTGGACATTAAAGACCCCACCTCACTTCAAAGGAGGAAAGTTGGTGAATACAGCTGCAACACAAGCCACAATCCATGACACCGAAATTGATAAACTAGATCAGAATTACTCTGGCGCTGGTTGGACTTCAAAGTTCAGTTCAAATTAAATTTAGTATCGATGTATGTATATGTCACTATATTCTAGCATGAGATTTATTATCTCACAGGTATTTACAGGAGAAAAGGAAATAAAAAGAACTTACAAAAAAAAAATACCGGAACAACCAAAGACTGATAACCAGCCAATGTGCAAAAGAAGACAAACAATGCAAAATAGGAAGTCATATTGGGAACAGGAGCTGTAAAGAGTCCTTGAAAGTAAATGTGTAGGTTGTAGAATCAGTTCAGAGTCATGGTGATTGAAGTTATGCATGGCAGTTCGGGAGCTTGATGGCTGCAGGATAATAACTATTCCTGAACCTGGTGGAGTGGGACCTAAGGCTTCTGTATCTCCTGCCCAATGGTAGTTGTGAGAGGAGGGCACAGCCTGGATGGTGGGACCATATTGGCTCGAGTGAAATGGGTTCCCGTGCTGCGCTCATTGCAATAGAGATGTTAAATTCTTTAATTCACCAACACCCCTTTTTCTGCAAGAGACTAGACCTTGGTTTGACAGTGAACTGTGAGGGAAGCTCTGCTTACCACTGATTTATCAGTTATCATTAGATTGATTATGTTACATGCTGTTTTGCATTCCTTGGCAGAAGGATAATTGTGTATGTTAGTGATGATTCATACGAGGAATCATGCTGTAAATTCTGCAGAATCACTAATGAAGTTATTGAAAATCACAGCCACCTAGATTGAATATAGAGCAATAATCTTATCAAATGAGATCATAACCTGAAATCTGGCACGTTTATTAAAATCATCTCAAAACCAAGTGATAAAAATTCCTCCAGGGCACATAGTAATGCTTATTGTTTGTGGACAAGGTCATGAGGTGCGCTCATTCGATGCCACAGCTTGTGGTTCTTTGGTGTCAGAAGAGAAACGATGACCGTGATTGAGTTGGTGCCTGGCTGGTGGATCTGCAGAGCAACCCAGCTTGCTGCAGTGCCCATGGCAACATCTCCCAGACCTTTGCACCTGGGCACGTCAGTGCAGAAGCGGGGAGCATACTTGGGGGGGGGGGGGGGTTAAGAGGCAGACCCAGCCCTCCCACAGGGTTGTGGGCCGAGTCCAGCAACAATCTTCTACTCTAAACTTGGGAAGACTCAACATAACTGGCTCCCTAACTTTGTACTTCTTTTAACTAGGATACCGAGGTCATTTCTTTTGAATGGGATCACTGTCTGTCACTGAACAAGAGTCTTTTAAAATAATATTAATACTTAAAAATTGAAAGTGCTTATAAATGAACCTATTACTTTACACAATATTTACACAAAAATCAAATATTAATTATAAATTGAGTTTTAAATTAATCTATTTTTACTTTTTAAAACAATGTTTTTAACATTTCAAAATCTATTTATTTATTAATTATTGATATCAATCCTCGATCTGCACCGCCCAGCAATCCCCCAATTTAACCCTAGCCTAATCATGGGACAATTTACAATGACCAATTAACCTACCACTTAGTATGTGTTTGGGCTGTAGAAGGAAACCGGAGCACCTGGAGGAAACCCACGCAGTCAGGGGCAGAATGTACAAACTCCTTACAGACAGTGGCAGGAACTGAATCCAGGTCTCCAGTACTGTAAAGCGTCGTGCTAACCACTACACTAATTATAAATAGAAATTAATTTTTGTGAAGATATTTTTAAGTTACATAACATAATTGTGTGGATCTCCTCGACCCTAAAATGCTATTGTGGAATTGCTGATATTTTCATTCTTTAAACTAGGTGGCTGCCAGTAGTGAGATCCTCAGCTGACTTAACATTAAAGACAAGATGTCACAGAAAATGTTGTATTATCAGAATCAGAATCAGACTTTAATTGCCAAGTACCTGTGCACATACAAGGAATTTACTTCCGGCAGATGTGGTCTCTCTGCTCATAACAATAATAATGATAAATATAAATGAAAATATAGATTATACATACAGGTAGTGCAATCCAAGTAATAGTTAGCCAACAGTTAACTGTTCAGCAAAGTGTCCGCAGTAGGGAAAAAAACTTCTCCAGTGCCTATTAGTCTTAGTCTGGAGGGATCTGAAGTGCCTACCAGACGGAAGCAGTTCAAACAGTCCATGCGCAGGATGGAAGGAGTCCTTTATAGGACTACAGGAACTATCAATAAACTAAGACGTAGTATTCAGAGAAAAAACTGAGACACTACTCAAAGAACAAAAATCTCCTGGGCAATATTCCTCCCTCAAAGAACAATAACAACAACAAGAAATAACTGGCCTTCCATCTTATTGGGTTGTGTATGATTTTTAAAAGAAGGAGATATTTGCTGGGCTTTGATTGGGAAGTGATGGCCCACAATGTCTTGCAAAGCTGGGTCGGCACAGTAATGCAGTGGTTAGCATAAAGCTATTTACAGGGCCGGTGACCTGTGTTCAATCCTGCAACTGTCCATAAGGGGTTTGTGCCTTCGTCCCGTGGCCACATGGGTTTCCTTGGGGGGTTCCGGTTTCCTCCCACATTCCAAGGCTGTACGGGTTAGTTAGTTACAAGCAGGAGAAATCCAGCAGAGGCTGGAAGTCCAAAGCACTGGAGGAGCTCTGCAGGTCAGGCAGCGTATATCTTGGCCTGAAACAATGGCAGTTCATTCACTTCCATGGATGCTGCCTGACCTACGGGATTAGTACATTAATTGATCACATGGGAGTCACTGGACCAGACGGGCTTGCTGGGACAGAACGACCTGTTATCATACAGAATCTCTAAATAGACCACCAGTTAGCACAACATTACCACAGCTCAGGGCACCAGTGCACTGAGTTCAATTCCGATGCCACCCGTAAGGTGTACGTATGTCCTCCCCATGAATGCATGGGTTTCCTTCAGGTGGTCCGGCTTCCTCCCAAATTCCTCATATGGTATGTTAATTGGTCATTGCAAATCAGAATCAGGTTTTTATCACCAGCATATGTCGTGAAATTTGTTAACTTAGCTGCAACAATACAATGCAATAGATGATAATATAGAAAAATAAATATTTGTATATTAAATATTTAAATTTAGATACAGCGCAAAAACAGCAATAATAAAAACTGAGGTAGTGTTCACGGGTTCAATGACCACTTCAGGCAGAGGGGAAGAAGCTGTTCCTGGATTGCTGAGTGTGTGCCTTCAGGCTTCTGTACTTCCTTCCTGACAGTAACAACGTGAAGAGTCCTGGGTGATGGGGGTCCTTAATAATGGACACCACTTTTACGAGGCACCATGCCTGTCATTAGGCTGAGGTTAAATAGGTGTTTTGTTGGGCCTGAAGGGCTTGTTCTACGCCATACCTCTAAATAAAATAAATGGCTCCCTGTGCCATTGCTGAACGAATAGATGTGAAGAAATGTAAATAAAAAGCTCTCCTTCCTAGCTTAAACAAAAGATAAAACCTCCCACGCAAAATGAACACTGTATAGATAATTAAATTCAAGAAAAGTTGGAACAGAATTCATTCCAGGCTATAATCCAATTTTCAGATTTAGAAGATGGCATCAAACTACCAGTTTATGATATAACCTGAGCATTTTGATTAAATTGCAGCCTTGCAATCACTCTCCAGGTATCCGTTCTATGAAAGGTCTAGCAGCAGGTAGAATAAACATTTTGGCAGTGCAGTGCTATGAATTCTGGAGCCCACTAAATTGCCCTCAGCCAGTTCTGTTTTCTTTGGGGAATCTGACATGCATTCGGAACAAATTTGCATGATGTGATATTGGTCTATCAATGTGTGCATCCATATGCTAATATCACACAGCATGACTTTGCAAGCAATTATAATGCAGGCTTTGCAAATCAACAAACCTGCTTTGAAGGTGAAAATGGAAAAGAAAGACTTGTCTGCACCAACAGAAGAAATTCTGCAGATGCTCGAAATTCAGAGCAACATACACAAAATACTGAAGGAACTCAGCCGGTTAGGCAGCATTTAAGGAGGGGATTGAATAGTCAACTTTTTGGGCCAAGACCCTCGACCTAAAATGTCGACCGTTGTTTCCACTGCATAGATGTTGCCTGACTTGTCATAGTGGTTAGTGAAATGCTATTACAGTGCCAACAACTATGTACGTTCTCCCTGTGATAGCAGAGGTTTGTTTTGGGCATTCCGTGTACATCCCATGTTCCAAAGACTTACGAGTTTGTAGGCTAATTGGTCACATGGATGTGCTTGGGCAGCATGGGTTCCTTGAGCCATATAAGTCATCCTACCATCCTGTACCTCTATTGAAAAAACATATAGCACCTTTGATAATTTATCACTACACTCATGGTGTAGATCCAGCACAGATGTCGGACCTTCAGCACTCTGAGCCTATGCTGATCATGAAGCACCCATTCATACTAATTTTAATCTGATCCTATTTATTCTCCCCAATTCCCCACCAACTCCCCTTCAATTATACCTGTAGTATATTCAATACTTCACTAATATTTGAGTAATATTGTAAATATATTGCTTGATTAAATTCTTTGTTTGTTTATACAATTCATTACAGGTTACATGTAAGAAGTATGTGAATGGCATATGTTATTACTTCATCACATCATATAGGAGCACCTCACTAAAGAGAAATTAAGTGGAGAGGCTATCCTGGCTACTGTGTTTCTCTTTCAATTAGTTTCTAGATTTACAAAACAGGAAATTTTAAAATGAACCCAAGATAAGTACTGAACTGTTGAAGCACAGCACATTTTTCTTTGGAATGGGAGAGAAAGATATTTTAGTTAAAAAAAAGTGTAGCGACAGCTTTCTTTGGAAGGTGGAAGATAAGTTTGAGTTTATAAAAAGGCAGAAAATGGACTAAATTAACAAATAACAATTATGACCACAGGTTCATAAATGAATGAGTATTGAGTTATATTAAAAATAAATAACAAAAAAAATGGCTGGCTACATCAGATGCACATGATTGCACAACAGATAACTGGATGGTGTTTACTGAATGAAGTGAGCAATACTTCTAAGCAAATGAATTAGCCAATGAAAAACAAGTGCCAGTGTTGCTGAGAGCAATGCATGGAAAAGCAAGCAGTTTCCTTAGCAGTTTAACTGTTCCAACCAAACCAGCTGAAATGAGCTTTGCTATTATCATGAATATAATGCAGGAAAATTTAGAACTGAAACCATTGTTGATTGCAGAATGCTTTAGGTTTCATATGCAAAATCAAATGGAAGGGGAGTCTAGTTTCGTTTAAGTGGTTGAATTGAAGAAATTATCTGAGCATTGCTAGTTCAGTGATGGCTTAATGTTGAACTGAGAAATTGCTTAAGATTTGTGCAATCTCACAACAAAACATTCAAAAATGGCTCCTAACTGAAGCATAACTCACATTTAAAAGAACACTTGAAATTGCTATATCAATGGAAACAGCAGCCAGAGACACTATTGAGTTGTAGTCAGAAATGAAAAATGTGATAATGACAAGAGTGCCACAGGACTGAGCAGTATTGAGATTTACTATGTGAAAACTAACAATATACAAGCAATATGGCTTACACCAGAAGTCAACAGTAAATTAATTAAAATGGATTTGGACATTAGCTCGACTATTTCAGCCATTCCACAAAATGAGTTTGATCAGCTTTTCAAAGATACTGAACTGAAGCCTGCAGTTATCCAACTAAGAACTTACACTGGAGAAAAGTTAACTCCAGTGGGAATGACCTTCACAATGGTGAAATACAACAACAAATAATGCCACATCCAAGGTTTACAAAGCCTAACCAGTTCCTTTAACCATCCATAATAAAGTACCCAGTGAGCTAGATGGTATGGAGGCTGAACAAACTTTTCCCAAGGCTGAATGGAGCCCATGGGCAATGACAGTGTACCAGTAGCTAAGAAAGATGGGTCTGTCAGGATCTGTGGTGATTTTAAGTTCACCATCAACCCGGTACTAAAAGTAGATCAAAAGCTTCTTCCCATGTTAGAAGATATCTTGGCAAACCTTTCTGGAGGGAAACACTTCAGCAAAGTGGACTTAGCTGAGGTCTATCTACAGATGGAGATGGAAGAACCCAAGGTGTTTCTCACCACAAGCACCATAAAAGAATTTATCACTACAATAAGCTTGTTTTTGGAGTCGTGTCTGCACCTGAAAGCTAAGGACCGGTGCTACAAAGTTGCCCAGGCACTTGGTGTTACTTGAATGACAACCATAGTTAATACTGAGGATGACAAGGAACATCTCCAAACTCTCAAGACAGTGTTAAAAAGATTAGGAGATTGATGGTCTCAGTTCATGGTGCGACAAGTGTAAATTTTTTAAACCAAGCATCACTTACTGTGGTCACACTATTGACGCACAAGATTTACACAATTTTGCTGAGAAAATTCAAGCAGTGAAAGGTCATAGGATGTGTCACAGTAATGGTCCTTTTTAGGAATTGTCAGTTACTAAAGCAAGTTCTTCCCAAACCTGGCTACTGTGCTCCACCCCTTGATGTTATTAATACAGAACTGTAAGAAAGGGGAATGGACAAAGCAGTGTGAGGTGGCTTTTAAAAAGGCAAAGGAAATGGTGACATTAGTCTCTGTACTCATACATTATGATCCACATCGTCCAGTGAAACTTGTCTTGGATGCCTAGCTTTATAGTATAGTGCAGCCATGTCACAGGTTATGAGTGATGGATGTGAATGCCCCACAGCCTTTGCATCATGTTCCCTCACTGTGGCAAAGAAAAGTATGCACAGATTGACTGAATCTCTGGTTCGGGGTGAAAAACGTTTCAACCAGTACTTGTATGACAGAGGGTTTACCCTCATTACTGATCTAGTATCCATTTTCAATCCACAGAAGGGTGTTTTATTAACTGCAGCAGCACAATGCAGGCATGGGCTCTCTTTCTTGGAGGACATAATTACGAGATCGAACTCAAGAGGAAAACTAACAATGGAAATGCTGATGGATTGTCTGGTTTACACTTTGAAAAGGAAATACCAGAATAATTTATTAAAAAGGACAGTCCTCTTGACATATTCTCCTTAATGCAAATCAAAAGTCTCCCTTTTATAGCAGAGATGATCCAAAGGGCAACAGAAAAGACCCCACACTGTCTCAGGTCTACATGGCAACCCAAAATGGCCTGAATGTGCAGCAGAAATTCCAGTTCCCACATTTTTACCAGCACCGGGATGAACTTGCCCTTGAAGGGTTTGCCTTATGTGGGGATGGGTAGTTGTACCATCCAGCTTGAGCTAAAGTGTTGGAGGAGCTACCTGCCAATCTTCTAGGCATGGTCAAAATGAAAGCATTGGCACAAAACATTGTCTGGTGGGCTGGGATAGGTAGCAGGTCAAGCAGCTGGTTACGCAATGTCTGGGATACCAACACGTCCAGAAGAGGCCAGAAATATTCCCAATAGTCTCCACTCTGGCCTTGTACACTGCTAATGCATTGAGAAGCCTCTTCTCAAGGACTGGTGTTCCAGACCATTTAGTCAGTGACAAGGGAGCACAGTTTGTTGTGGAACAGTTTCAGTCATTCCTGAAAATGAATGGAATAAGACATATTACATCTGTACTGTACCATCCTTGATGGAAAGGTTTGTCCAGATCTAACTGCCTGTACTGCTAGTCCAGAGGCAAGAATTTTGCACAAAAGATCAAAGCCCAAAGGTTGATTAGAGGACTGGATCAAAGGCGAAAGTTTGATCAGTGGTCAAGATCAAAGCCCAAAGGTCAATCCGAGGTCCAGATGTGAAGTCCCAATTGCTGGAATCCTGATCAGCGAATCTCTGCGTGTTCGCTAGGGAAGACTGTGAATCCTTGACTCTGCAGGAGACAAGTAGATGGCTTGTCCTGGGGTTAGAGAACTGTGTATGTGAGTGAGTGGGTAGGTGGGAAGGAGCGATGAAGGGGCTTGATTGCTTTATTGCTTTCTGTGTTCTGGTGTGTTCAGTGTTGTTCTGCTGAGCATTACGGGCATGCTATATTGGTGCTAGAATGGGTGCCAATACTTGCGGGCTGCCCCCTGCACATCCTTGACTGTGTTGGTTGTTAATGCAAATAATATATTTCACTGTGTGATCCAAAGTACATGTGATGAATAAATCTGAATCTGAGTGTGAATAAGAAGATGTGCTTGAGCCTCACCGCTTCAGACGTCCAATTTTGACCCTGATACCCAGTACTGTTTGGAGGGAAGGTGGTTAGTCCATGGGGCAAACTCCCCCATCTTTCACCTGAAGGGGTTCCTTAGTTTTCCCAATATAAAGCCTTGAAATTTTCAATACCATCCTAAATTCCTCTCATGAGCAGTAATGGGGCAGAGATTTCCAGGAGACGGTGTGGATGTTACACGTTTACAAGGAGGTTTTGAGCAAATCGTTAAATCCCTTCTCCTGTCCACCAGGTAATCTCTTCTCAAGACAGAGCACGGAATTGAGTGCCTGCTTCAAATTCTGTAGAAGTGCTACACAATTGTTAACAGTCTTGGCACGGGCACTGTGATATCCATCACTACATCCTTTGACCACTCAATGCTCCCATCTCTAGCAGCAATTGTTCAACATCTGATACTAGCTGATTGGCAATTTCCTCTCAGTGAATACCAGGAAAAGTGGAGATGAAGTCCAATTCTTGAGGCGCTACTTTAAGTTAATTTGATTCATATGAAAGTTATCATATACTCATTCTACAGAATGCACCTCCACAGGAGGAATGAAGCTCTTATATCAGAATTATTGTAATGGCAATAAGTTCCACTCCAGTTACCTCTGAAAAGTTTCTCAAAGCAAGATCTTGTCTTAAAGTCTCATACCGCTGTTGGCTTTAAGCCAAAAATTTTTATAAAGAGTAATTTCGGGAAGATAAGTGGGGCCAGGGAAAATATAATAGAAAAGGCAACCATATACAGTACCGTGTGAAAAGTCTTAGGCTAGGGTGCTTAAGACTTTTGCACAGTATTGTATTTGTCAACATGGAGCAAGGAGTGGGTTTGTAAATCTGGCGGGAGCAAAGATGTTGGGAATGGCGAGGGTGGAACGCTGCGGGAGGGATGAGGGACAGGTGTCAGAGTTCATGAGGAGGGGGTGATGCGGGTGCAGATACACCCAGCTCTGAAACACCAGGCAAGGTCATTTGATTCGAAACGATTGGTTTATTGATCATTGCAAAATCTTTCTCTGGTGCTTCCCACTCCCTCCCCTTTTCCCAACCATGATTCCCCTTTCCCTGCCCCCTTCCCACTCTCAGTCCACAGTAGAGACCCATATCTGAATCAGGTTTATCATCACTTACATAGGTCATGAAATTTTTTTGTGGCAGCAGTACAGTGCAATACATAAAATTACTACGAAACCGTGCAAAAGTCTTAGGCACCCTGGTTATATATACAGTATGTGTCTAAGACTTTTGTACAGAACTGTATTTCAGATCAATTGGTGACATTTTGTTTATCAAGTCAGAGCTATGCACTGTGTGGAATGGGATTGAACAGGAGAGGGACTATGGTAAGCAAATTCAAAGAGGTAGTAAATGTGCTCACTCTATGAATGTGGGTGTAAGCTCTGGGAGGGAAAATAACACTAGAGACAAAACAAATGGAAGCAACTCTTTGGGCAGAGGCAATGGTCCAGTCTGTATGTTACACATAGCTCCCAATACTGAGTGATTTGGGATTATTGAGATATAACGTGGGCTTGGGTCTTCTAGCCCTTTGAGCCATGCCGCCCAATAATCCTCTGATTTAATTCAAGCCCAATCATGGGACAATTTACAATGATCAATTAACCTAGCAACCAGTACGTCTTTGGACAGTGGAATTGTCACGGGGAGAAGATATAAACTCAATACAGGCACAGGTGGGAATTGAACCTGGGTCGCTGGTGCTGTAAAGAGTTGTTCTAACCACTATTCTACTGAGCTACCCCTCTTCAGAAACCTGTGCCCTCTAATTAAAAAACATGGAGGGGAAACAGATTCCACATTATTGTGTTTTATGTATCATTTCTATCACACCGCTTCCATCATCTATAGACATTGAAGTGCTATACGGTGCTGAATTTCAACACAGCAGGGTCCCAGAAGCTGCTCTCTGAGAATGGTCAGATCACCTTTTTCAGTTTTGCCTCGACAGTTTATCTTCCTGATGAGGCATGCAGAAACAGAGTACACACATTATAAACACAAGAAATCTGCAGATGCTGGAAATCCAAAGCAACACATACAAAATGCTGGAAGAACTCAGCAGGCCAGGCAGCATCTATGGAGATGAATAAACAGTTGATGCTTTCTTGGCCTGAAACATCGACTGTTCATTCATTTTCATGGATGCAGCCTGACTTGCTGAGTTCTTCCATCATTTTGTTTGTGTTGCATAGTGCACACATTCCTGGATTATGAAGAAATAGGCAAAAGAACGTAAGAACTGGGACTAGGAAAGGGTCTTTTCCATCATTCATTGAGAACATGGTTGATTTACCTCAGTCCCTATATCTGCCCTGATGTCAATAAGGCTATCAGCATTGGTTTTGAATGAATTCATCACTAAGCTTACAGAATACCACCCCCCCCCCCCACACTTTTCCTCTAGCTCTTTTCAATTACCTATCGCTTCCCCTGGGTCTCCTCCTCCTTCCCTTTCTCCTATGGTCCACTCTCCTCTCCTATCAGATTCCTTCTTCTCCTGCCCTTGACCTTTCCCACCCACCTGGCTTGACCTATAACCTTCCAGTTAGCCTCCTTCCTGTCCCCACCATCTTTTCATTCTGGCAATGAAGAAGGGTTTCGGCTCGAAACATCGATTATCTATTAATTTCCATGAGTTCCTTTGTGTGCGTTGCTTTGGAATTCCAGCATCTGCAGACTTTCTTATGCTTACGACTTTGGTAATAAATTTACTTTATTCTTGCAACATTGGGATAACTCATCATGACAATAAATCCATACTGCCACCATTCCCCCTTGAACAACGCCATCCTCACCCCACACCTTGACATCCTCCCTCACAGCGTACAGGAGAAATACCACTTCAAGAAGCACAAAGCAGACTGACATGTACAAGTGCCTTCCCGGGGCTCTCACCGTCCAAATGCAGGGATGCCACGAGGGACGCGTGTTACCTGTCAGCTCATCCATGTCCTCTTCCAGCATGTGTTCGTCCTGATGCACCCAGTCGCCGTTGCACTTGAAGAAGATCTGCATGGCAGGCATGGCTTTGCAACGCAGCTTAATGGGGTCGTTCTTCACAATGTAGGAATCCTCTGGTTCAATCTGGAAGCGAGGCAGCGTCCCTACAGGTGTGTTTGCAGCTTGACCGTCTCCATTGCTTGCCCCTGCTGAAGAAGAACAGCGGCAAGGCATTAGAGTGGATATAAGAACAGAAAGGGCAGCTGGCTACAAAACTGTGCAATTAGCACCTTCACCCCACACCAAGCCCTTGGAGAATTCAGAGAACATAGAATAGTCCAGCACAGTACAGGTCCTTCGGCCCACAATGTTGCATCAAACTTTTAACCTACTTCAAGATCAATATAACCTTTCCCTCCATTTCTCTTTCATCTATGTGTCTGAGATTCTTTTAAAAGTCTCTAATACCTTTACCACCACCCTGGCAGAGCACTCCATGCTCTCATAATACTCTCTGCAAGAAAATCACCTCTGATATATCTCCCATACATTCCTCCAATCACCTTAAAAATATGCCCTCTTGTTTTAGCCATTTCAGCTCTGAAACGAAAGTACCTGCTGTCCACTATTAAGGCCTCTCATTATCCTGTCTATCTCTATCAAGCGACCTCTCATCCTCCTTCACTCCAAAGAGAAAAGCCCTAGTGAGCTCAACTTTTCTCCAAAAGACATGCTCTCTAGTTTAAGCAGCATCCTGGTAAATCTTCTCTGCACCCTCTCTAAATCTTCCACATCCTTCCCATAATGAGCTGACCAGAACTGAACACAATGTACCATGTGGGGTGTAGCCAGAGTTTTATAGAGCTGCTGCATTATCTTGTGGTTCTGGTACCCAGTCCCCTGTCTAATGAAGGTCAACACACCGTACAAAGATTCAAAGCAGATTTACTATCAAAGAATGTATAAATTATACACCTTGAAATTTGTCTGCTTACAGGCAGCAACAAAGAAGCTCGAAGAACCCAAATAAAAATAAGACCAAAAGCCAATGCTCAGAGAAAGAGAGAAAAAAATACATTGTGAAAACAATAGAAGCAAGGCAACAGCATCCCAAACTAGACTGAGTTCTGGGGTTCAGGAGAATGAGGATGGATCTCATAGGAACGTTCCAAATGTTAAAAGACCTGAACAGATTAGATATGGCAAAGTTATTTCCCGTGGTGGGGGATTCTAGGACAAGAGGGAACAACTACAGGATTGAAGGACATCTATTTAGAACTGAGATGTAGAGAGATTACTTCAGAGGGTGGTAAATCTGTGGAATTTTTTGCACCAAGTGGTTGTGGAGGCCAAGTCACTGGATGTACTTAAGGCAGAGATAGATAGATTCTTGATTAGCCAGGACATCAGAGGATGTGGGGTGAAGGCAAGGGAGTGGGGATGACTGGAAGAATTGGATCAGCCCATGATTGGATAGTGGAGGAGACTCGATGGCTGAATGGCCTACTTCTACCCCCCCCCCCCCCCCCGATATCTTCTGGTCTTATAAAGTTCCAGTTCCTCTCCCAGAGCAACCAGGGTAAGCTCAAGCCTAGCCTTGGTCCCCGGCTTTCACACCATCAGGGCAGAAGCGCACAGCAGCCCACTTAGTTCACAGCCTCGGCATTGCACAGAAGGAAATAAACATCCGCAGGACAGCGAGTGAACTCAGCTCGACTTTCGTCACCATACCCGTCTATCTGGGATGATGTCTAAATTGTCCAAAGCCACGTCCAAGGACCCAGAACCAGGCACCCTGATTCACCTGGGCCACCTGCCCAAAGCCGTTCTCAGCCTTGCCAATTCGGCCCGACACTTGGAGCGATCCAACCTTGCACCCGGGTTAGAGTGGACAGGCATCGAAACCCTTCCGCATCGACTCCTCTCCAAATCCCTCACTCCATCATTAGCAGTGATATCAACTCCATCCGCGAACCCGGCTGTTCGACCACGATGCGCCTCACAATGCCCCGAAACGGCTCATCCCCCAAAACAGTCCTGTCTCTGCCTGCCTCATTACTGTCTTTGGCGATAGCAGTAAGCTGTCGTACATCTTCGGTAGTGCTTGCTTAAGCCAAAATACACCACACGCCTTCTTAATCACCCGAGCAGCTTGAGTGGCAACTCTAAGGGATCCTCAGGGAGTTTTGTTGACATGTATAAACATTCAAACAATGATTGGATCAACTGTGGTCATGGGGAGGTGACTACCTCTCGCAAACAGCGGTAGAGCAAAGAATGCTGGGAGAGAGTCAGTTCTCATGTTAAGCCGTAAGACTGGAACTGGGAGGTAGGATGGAGGCAGATGGGCAATTAACAGAGAGGAACGTTTAACATCTCCATCTGCTAAGTCAGCCTAAGTCTTGATTCTGCTCCTCTTCCAGGAGATCAGATTCACTATCAGATTTATTATCAATGACTTAGTTGATGTGAGATTTCTTGTTTCGCAGGTGCAGTTTTGGGCCCCTCATGAAAGAAAGGATGTGCTGGCTTTGGAGAAGGTCCAGAGGATCTTCACAAGAACTACAATACTGAGAAAGTCAGTAGATGCTGGAAATCAAAAGGCAACACACAAAAAATTCTGGAGGAACTCAGCAGGGCAGGTAGCATCTATGGAAACGAATAAATAGTCACCGTTTTGGGCCGAGACGCTTCTTCTGGACTGAGAAGGAAGGGAAAAGTTGCCAGAATAAAAAGAGGTGGGGAGAAGGGAAAGAAGCTACCTGGAAGTTGATAAGGTGATAGGAGAAGGCAGGTAGATGAAAGGTCAAGGACTGGAGAAAAAAAGTGTTTGATAGGATCAGAGAGTGGACCCTAGGAGAAAGGGGAGGAGGAGGGGACCCAGGGCAAGTTGTAGGCAAGTGATAAGAAGTAAAAGGTCATAATGGAGAATAGGGGAAGGGGGGAGGGGTGTTGGAATTTGTTTACTGGAAGGAGGGATCAATATTCATGCCATCAGATTGGAAGGTAGCAGACCCTTTGGTCTTATGGTCTCTCCAGATGGAATATAAGGTGTTGTTCCTCCACCCTGAGGGTGGCCTCTTCTTGACACAAGAAGAGGCCATGCATGGTCATGCCAGAATGGGAATAGGAATTGGAATTAAAATGTTTGGCTACCGGGAAGACCCACTTTTGGCAGATGGTGCAGAGATGCTTGATGAAGCGATCCCCCAATTTATGAAGGGTCTCACCAATGTAGAGGAAGCACCAGGCATGATAGGCGACTGCAGAAGATCCACAGGTGAGGTGTTGCCTCACCTGGAAGGACTATTTGGGACTCAGAAAGGAGGTGAAGGAATAGATGTATAGGCAGGTGTTATCCCAAATTATCCTGGGAATGAAAGTGCTAACAGATGTGGATTGTTTGATGGCTCTAGGCCTGAACTTGCTGGAGTTTAGAAGAATGAGGAAGGCTCTCATTGAAGCCTATCAAATAGCAAATGGTCTGCTGTAGATTGAGTGGACATGGAGAGGGTGCTTTTTATAACGAGGGAAACTAGGACCAGAGGGCAAAGCTTCAGAGTAGAAAGGTGAGCCTTCAGAACAGAGATGAGTCGGAATTTCTTTCATCAGAGGATGGTGAGTCGGTGGAATTCGTTGCCACAGATGGTTGTGGCAGCCAAAGCATTGGGTACATTTAAAGCAAATGTCGATAGGTTCTTGATTAGTCAGGGTGTCAAAGGTTATACGAAGGAGGCAGGAGAATGGGGTGAGAGGGAAAATAACTCAGCCGTAATGGAATGGCAAAGCAGATGAGTGGCCTAATTCTGCTGCTGGGCCTTATCGCAGCAGTATAGTGCAAAAGAATAATGTGCAAAAAACAAGGAATAACAGAATCGTGTTTATGGACCACTCAGAAATCTGTTAGCTGAGGGGAAGAAGCTGTTTCTGAATTTTGTGCATATGGAATGTTCAGTAAAATTATGTGGGGCAGGGTGCATGGATCAGAATATTATTACTTGTGTGCCTCAAAGACAATCACCTAAGAGCGAAAATTCTATCCTGAGGTTAAATATAATCTAAAGAATGCACAAGAATAATTCCAAACAATTAACTGCCAGCAACTGCATAACAATGGAAGAATATTCCTTGTCTTGATGACACATATTGTGCAATGTACACTTAGCGGTAACTTTCTCCTGTACCCAATAAAGTGGCCATTGATTAGAGCTTTGTGGTCTTCTGCTGCTGTAGTTCATCCATTTCAAGATCCGACGCGTTGTGTATTCAGAAATGCTCTTCTGCACACCTCTATTGTAACATGTCGTTATTTAAGTTACTGCTGCCTTCCTGACAGCTTGACCCAGCCTGGCCATTCTCCACTGGCCTCTTTCATTGATAAGGCATTTTGTGCCCACAGAATGCTTTTTGCTTCTTGCACCATTCTCTGTAAACTCTTGAGACTAATGTGTGTGAAAACTGCCAGGAGATCAGCAGTTCCTGAAATACTCAAGCCACCCCATCTGGCACCAACACATGTTCCATGGTCAAAGTCACTTAGTTCACATTTCTTCTCATTGTGAACAACAACTAAGCCTCTTGACCTTGTCTGCATGCTTTTATGCTTTAGTTTGTTGCCACATGATTGGCTGATTAGATATTCACATTAACAATTGGTTGTACAGGTAAAACTAATAAAATTCCAATGCATGTAAAACTGTGGACTCTTTTCCAGCAAAAGCCATCTTATTCAGTTCAATCTTTTACATAATTTGAGTTCATCTATTCACTAGTATTCGATTAGCTAGCTTTCGTAATTTGCGAGCAGTTTATAGATTTGATGTTGGACTTCTTGCAGCTTACACTGGTATAGACACAACCCAAGAGTTATTCCACATCCATTATTCCAGGTGTTGAAAGGTCGCATTGTAGAAGATTTGGCAACATCGTAATTGAAGTGATTTAGGAAATGAAACACTAGGATTTTGGACATATCAGTTCAAATCCCTGCAGGGGAACCAATAAAGAATTTTAAATGAGTAACTATAAAATGGACTGCCATTTGGCTCCCTAATCATGTTTGTGAAGGCAGTGTCTCCTTCTGTGAGACTTTAGACTCCATTAAATTTTGGTTGTGCTAGTTGTACAGGGTAATGCCAAGACCGCCCTTGGAGTACAGAGATTTATTATTGGGCTAATTCCTGTGATGAAAGGTTTGTGCTACCATGGGTGGCAAAAGGAAGTAGATATGCACTCAGTGGCCACTTTATTAGGTACACCTGTAGACCAGCTTGTAAATGCAATATCTAATCTGCCAATTGTGTGGCACCAACTCATTGCATAAAAGCATGTAGACGTTGTCAAGAGGTTCAGTTGTTGTTCAGACCAAACATCAAATTGGGAAAGAAATGTTAACTTTGACCATTAAGATTGTTGGGGCTAGATGGGATGGTTTTGAGTTTCTCCAAAACTGCTGATCTCCTGGGATTTTCATGCACAACTGTCTCTAGGGCAGGGGTTCCCAACCTTTTTTTATGCCATGGACCAATGCCATAAAATGAGGGGTTTATGAACCCCAGGTTGGGAGCCCCTCCTCTAGTGTTGTGTGAAAAACAAAAACATTCTGTGAGCAGCTGTTCAGTGGGTGGAACGCCTTGTTAATGAGAGGGGTCAGAGGAGAGTGGCCAGACTGGTTGAAGCTGACAGGAAGGCGACAGTAACTCAAATAATCACTAGTTACAATCGTGGTGGGCAGAAGAGCATCTCTGAATGTAAAACATGTCGAACCTTGAAGTGGATGGGCTACAGAAGCAGCAGACCATGAATACGCTCATGGCCACTTTATTAGGTACAGGGGGCACCTAATAAAATGGCCACTGAGTGTATAGTGTTAGAGTTACAAAGAAAGTGCAATGTCATTTGAGTGCAAGGGCATGATAAGGTGGATTGGGAGATCAAGAGTTCATCTTTTAGCCTATGACATGTCCATCTAAGAGAATGATAACAGTAGGGTTGAAGCTGTCCCTGATCTTGGTGATATATGCTTCCAGTCTTTTCCATCTTCTGCCCAGTGGGAGAGGTGGTGACAGAATTACTAGGCTAGAAGGGGTCCTTGGTTTTGTTGGCTGCTTTCCTGAGATAACAGTTCATGTAGACAAAGTCAGTGGAGGGGTAGTTAGTATTGCAGGTTCACACCTCTCGGCAAGTCCTGGTGGTTTTGGGCAGAACAATTACCATTCCAAACTATGAGGCATCCAGATAGCCATTTTAAGCTGCCAAGTGGCCTATTCCACCATCTTATAATTAATGAATTTGAAATGGTACAACAATTAACTCTTCTTTAATGGCTCTTGGGGTTGGCAACTAAACACTGCCTCGCTAGTGATGCCTACATCTATAGCTGAAAGAACAAAATGCAAATGATTTCAAGGAGTGAAATCTTCCCTTTGAAGTTTTAGCTTTGGATGAATCTCTGTGCTTTTGCTCAGCGTGCTTTCTGACAGACTGCAGTATTTACAGTTGTTCTATCAGACTGCACCGGCAACTGGGTCACTTGTTGAGCGGTTAACCATGCACCTAATGAGCTCTAACTCGCAAAAAAAGCTGGCTAATTCTCCAAGGCAATCTTGCTGATTGAACGATTGGGTAAGAGACCATTGATCAATCCATGCTGGTTAGTGCAGTCTGTGCTCGAGCAATTATCAGTGGGAGGAGGAGTAAATTGAAGTACTAACCCGATCAGGCAATTAAGTGCTTATAAGAGGGAGCTGAGACAGTGAAATTGGATTTACAAGTGAAGAAGTTTTGGAATACAAAAGTCCATAAGACACAGGAGCGGAATTAGCATATTCAGCCCATCAAGTCTGTCCTGCCACTTGGTTTATTTCTCCTCTCAACCCCATTCTCAGCTTTCTTCCTGCAACTTTTGATCCCCTTACTAATCGAGAACCTATCAACCTCTGCTTTAATCATCCGCAAGCACTTGACCTCCACAGCTGACTGGCAATGAACTCTCCCTGGCTCCACGTGTCATGCTGTTTTTGACAGGAAAGGCAAGGGTTAGCAATCAGGTTAGTGACTTTGTGTCATTTGCTGTTCATAGGCTTACTGCTGACAGAGTACCTGGTCTTTTTTTCTCTCCCCTGCTGTTGACAGTCCATTTTCTCAATTCAACAGATCTTCTACTTAATTGAAAGCACTTTTGAGACATATTCACATGGATGTCACTGGTGACTGCAATATTTGTGAAGTAGCAGCAATACTAGCTAATCCATTTGCTGCCTGATTTCTTCTTGCTGCCCAACCACCCTCATTCTGATCTGTCCGTCTGTGGCCTGCGAAACTGTTACAGTGAGGTCCAACACCTTATCTTCTGTCTGGGCCTGCTGAAGTCTGCAGGACCTCATACTTTCCAATTCTACAACTCAAGGAGAAAAAGGATGTTCATAGAGCAGCAGGGAGAATAGGGGAGGGGATGTCTCCAACAGGTTAACACTGGGTAACCATGGTGATGCGTGGAGAAGAAGTTAACTGGTCAGTGAGTGAGTGGGAGCCGTTGGAGAGTAAGAACATATAGTTGGCATGGCCACAGTTAGTGCAAAGCTTAACAACCCCAGTGATCACTAGTCAGGGTTTGATTCCTTAAGGAGTTCCTACATTCTCCCCTGACTGTTTGTTTCCTTCGGGTGCTCTAATTTCCGCCCACATTCTAAATACGTACAGTCAGGGTTAGTGAGTTGTGGGCATGCTTTGTTGGCAAGTGTCACATGGCGATACTTACAATCTGCACACCAGCACAACCCTTGAACTGCGTCGGTCACCACCACCAAACGGCCCATTTCGTAGCATGTTTCAATGTACACGTGACAAATAAAGCTGATCTTTAATTTATTTATTGAGATGCAGCATGGAATAGGCCCTTTGGCCCTTTGGCCCTTTGAGCCAAGTCGCCCAGCAAACCCCACATTTAATTCTAGTCTAATCATGGGACAATTAACCTACCAACCAATACGTCTGTGGATTGAAGTGCCTGGAGAAAAGGGGAAAAAAATAAACAGAGTTCTCCAATTCTAGTAGATTTAAGGCCATCTGTATCAGAAATGAAACCGAGTGAATTTGCAGATGCTGGAAATAAATAAAAAACACAAAATGCTGGCAGAACTCAGCAGACCAGACAGCATCTGTGGGAGGAGGTAGTGACGACATTTCGGTCTGAAACCCTTCATCAGGAGATGAAGATGGTCGAGGGGGGATAAGAAGTGGGGGTAGGGATAAAGTAGATAGCTGGGAAGTGATAGGCTGTGATGTCCCCACACTTCTTCCCTCACCACCACCCCAGGCCCCAGACAGTCCTTTCAGGTGAGGCACCACTTCACCTGTGAGTCAACTGGGGTGATATACTGTATCCAGTGCTCCCAATGTGACCATTTATACATTGGGGAGACCCGCCGCAGACTGTGAGACCGTTTCGCCGAACACTGGCGCTCGGTCCTCCAGCAGTGGCGGGATCTCCCTGTGGCCACACACTTCAATTCCACAGACCACTCCCACTCCGATATGTCTGTCCATGGCCTCCTGTACCGTCAAGATGAGGCCACACACAGGTCGATGGAGCAATACCTTATCTCCCGCCTAGGTAGCCTCTTTCCTGCCGGCATGAACATCCAACTCACGGACCTCCATTGATACCCCTGCCCCCCACCCTTACCCCCATCCCTATCTACTATTTTAGTCTGGTTCTCTTTCTCTCTCTCTCCCCCCAGCTCTACCTTTTTTTCTCTTTTATTTCCCATAATTCTCCACCTTCCCCCAGCCCATTTCCCTCCAGCCTATCACTTCCCAGCTCTCTACTTTATCCCTCCCCCCACTTCTTATCCCCCCTCGAACATCCCATGTTGTATCAGAAATGGCTCATTTTATTTTTCCTAATCAACCCCATTGTTGTCATTCCTCTCCACACCTTTGTGGTGCATCAGGCAGCAACCTTGCAGTCTTTTTTTTAGCGTTTTTGTCTGTTTTTATGAGGCCACGTTGCTAGCTGGACACTCAACCCAGCACGGATAGAAAGCGTGCAAGGAGTCTGCCAGATTCGAACCTGGGACCATTCGCCTCAAAGTCCAGTGCTGATGCCACTACACCACCGGCCGTCTGAACAACTCTACTAGTTCCACTTCATTTCTTGTACTCTCTTCTCTCTTCCACCTCCTTTCCCCCATCCTCTTGCTATCCACCAACATGCCCTAGTGGGATTCTGTGGGGACAGAGGGAAATGTGAAAACTCCACACTGACAGCACTGGAGCTCTGAATGAAACCCAGGACACTGGAGTTGTACGGCAGCAGAACTTTCTGCTTTGTCACTGCAGCTTTAAAGATGAGAGAACTCAGCTGAACTAACACTTATACCAAGTATCTCAAGCTGGGGACAGAAGAATGCACCAGAGGGCATCCAGTTACTGACGTCTGCAGTTGCGTTGAGTATTGGGTAGTAGGCCTTCCCCCTGCTGCATGTTAGTTGCTCAGCAACAGCAAGAAGAGCAGAACCTGCATCACCTGCATGTCTTATGTCGTACCTCTGCTATCTAGAGGTAATGTGTACTCTACCAAAGATCACACACTGACAGTACAGAAACACCAAAGGGTTCCTCTGCTCAGCACCACCGTGCTATCTGTTAACAGCTAACAGCCAAATTTCAGCAATTACTCTTTATAAACAGCACCTTCCTGAAACGACAGCACACACTGGGACAAGAGGAAATCTGCAGATGCTGGAAATCCAAGCAACACGCACAAAATGCTGGAGGAACTCAGCAGGCCGGGCAGCATCTGTGGAAACGAGTACAGTTGATGTTCTGGGCCGAGTCCCTTCATCAACACACTGGAAACCAGCTCTTGCATGCCCTGCAGCAGTATAAATGAGCACTAACTGTGGAGAAAAGTAGCATCTCCATTTCAGTTTGATGAGGAATTACGTTAGCAGGATTCAGGGACCAGAAGGCATTTGGGAAATCCAATGATCCAAGAGGCTATGGGGAAAACATGTGGCAAGTTGCCCTTTCTATGGAGGAATGGGAAGGGAAATATAAATTTCTGAATGGTATTTGCTTACGTTTATTGGTTGAATGATTTGGTTTTTTTTTCTCTGCTCATTCGGTGTTTGACAGTCTTTTTTATGGGTTTTTTTTAGAGTAATGGCTGCCTGTAAGGAGACAAATCCCAAAGTTGTATAATGTATACAATACTTTGCACTTTGAACTTTGTAATTGTTGGAAACTGAAGAGAGAAAAAGTTTGTGAATCCCCCCCATGCACAGATGAAATTTTGTACACTCCCCAGCCCAGAGAGAGGGATGATGCTGGTGATCTTGAGAAACATTCATCTGAATAGTTGGTGCCTGGAAGCATATTATTCCAGTCACCAGGATCCTCTGGAAATTCAGGCACACTTGAATATACTGATGCATCCAGCAAATGCTTTGGAAATGCCGATGCTTTCACCAAGATTCTCTTATAATAATGTAATTCAGCGGACCACTGTGAATGCTATTATACAGGGTGATGGGGTAATCTACTCCGCTGTTCCCTAGAAACTAGGTTACAGAGTAATTTATATCTCAGCTCCTCTCTGCATTAGGAGACGAACTACTCTGCATGTCCTCTCAGCACAGGACAAATGACTAACAACAGTCGTTCTGTTCTGCCGTATTTTAGGCAATGGACAAATTTACCCTTCTGTTCCTCTCTATTCTAGGTGAGGGGCTAGTTACCCCTTTGTCCCTCTCTGCTCTGGGTGAGGGAATAATTTACCTCTCTATTCTTCTGAACTCTGGGCCAGAAACTGGTTTACCCTTTTTATATTCTGTACACTGGCTGAAGGACTAATTTACCCCTCTGATCTTCTGTACACTGGGTGAGGGACTAATTTACCCCTCTGATCCTCTGTATGCTGGGTGAGGGACTAATTTACCCCTCTGATCATCTGGACACTAGATGAGAGGCTTCTTTTTCCACTACTTCCCGTTCACTGCGAGCTAGTCCATCTCTTTGCATCTTTCCAAATAAAATTGGAACAGCTCAGTCAGCCCCTCAGACCTCCTGTGCCTTTCAGTAAAACATAGCTGACCTGACCCTGAGGTCACCACCACATTCCACCTCTCTCCTCATACCTCTTCAAAGCCCCTCAAACTTTAAATATCTGTAAATAACCATTTTGACTTCTTCGCTAACTCCACTTGCACAGCTCTCTGGGGGCCAACATTTCTAAGATTCTTGATTTCCCAAGGCAAGGGAGAGGAGAGGAGGAGCTTTGTGGTTCTAATGTTTTTCGGTCATTCTTTAGGGCTTTCCTTCTGTTTTGTGGATATCTGTGAAGAGTAAGAATTTCAGGTTGTGTACTGAATACATTCTCTGACATTAAATGGAACCATCGAAGAAATTTCTCCTGACTTCTCAGCAGCAACCCTTCATTCTGAAACTATGCATCCTGGATCTCAATTGGACATGGTTGTCAGATGTTGGTGTGAAGTAATTTATCTAGATCATTCAGGAAAACAGACTCTACACTCTTAGAGTAATCTATAAAACACTGACTCTGCCCCCTCTGCCTTTTCATAGCATACAGTTTTTAACCCTAAAGATTTAATTGCCATATATACATTGAAGCAGACTGTGAAATGTGACGTTTTCGTCAATGACCAATACAGTCTGAGGACGTGCTGGGAACAGGGCTAAGTGTCACTGTGATTCTGGTGCCAACCGAGCTTGCCCTACACTTACTAGCCTGAACCTGTACGTATGTCTTTGGAATGTGTGAAGAGAACACCAAGAAGAAACCCACTCAATCATGGCGAGAATGTACTAACTCTTTACAGACAGCCAAGGAATTGTGTGCGTCACTGGGGATGTAATATTGTTAAATTTATCACCGTACCACCATGTTGCCAATACTGTTGGATTGTAATGAAGTTCATGTAATATGGTCAAAGTGTGCACTGGGTACCACACAACAACGGTGCTGTTTCCTCACCGCTCCTGTAAACCTCCCCCCACCAACCCCTTTCGATGCTGACCTCGGGTGCTGTCCGTGTGGAGTTTGCAAGATCTCCGTGTGACTGCATGGATTTTCACTGGTGGTTCTGGTTTCCTCCCACATCCCAGAGGTCCCAGGGTATGGTTGTGCACATTAGGGTTAGGGGTAGGTTTGGAGATGGAGGTGAGGGCCCATAAGGGGGAAAGGGTCCTGACAGGAAGAGGGGCCAGAGTTTGTGGGGATGTGATGGTTAGGGTATGTAGGTTGGGAGCTGGATGAGAGGGCATTGTGGACAGTAGCATTAGGGGTAGGGTTGGAGGATGGAGGCGAGGACCTTGAGTGGAGAGGGATCCTGACATGGAGGGGGCGAGCTTGCAGGGCCAGAGTTTGCAGGGGTTTGGTAGTTAAGGTTAGATATAGGTGGGTATGTAGGTAGAGGAGAGAGGATTGTGAACATTAGGGTTAGGGATAGAGTTGAGGGATGAAAGGAGAGGGCCTGGGGTAGGGGGAAGATCCTGGTGGGGAGAGAGGGGTGAATTACCCCCAGTGTTAGGGTGTGTTTGATGTCAATATGAGAGAAAAGAGACACAATAGAATTGAGGGGATTGCTCTGAGAGCTGGCATAGATTCAGTGGGCTAAAATGTCTCTGAAGTCACAGATTCCAAAGAAGTGGTTTATTGATCATTATAGGGAGTGGGCAGCACCAGAGAGATATTTTGTAATGATCAATAAATCAATTGTTTGGAATCAAATTACTTCTCCTGGAGTGTCAGGGCTGGGCTCATCAGCAGCTGCGCACCACCACCTCCACTGCCCTCCCACCCATCCCAGCACTCCTGGGCCACATGTCCCAGACCACCTCCACTGCCCTCCCACCCACCCCAGCACTCCTCTGCCACATGTCCCAGACCACCTCCACTGCCCTCCCACCCATCCCAGCACTCCTGGGCCACATGTCCCAGACCACCTCCACTGCCCTCCCACCCACCCCAGCACTCCTCTGCCACATGTCCCAGACCACCTCCACTGCCCTCCCACCCACCCCAGCACTCCTCTGCCACATGTCCCAGACCATTGCCACTGCACTCCACCATCACCATCCTCAAAATCCTTTGCTCCCATTAGATTTACAAACTTGCTCTCTGCTCCACATCGACAAATGCAGTACTGTGCAAAAGTCTTAGGCACTCCAGCTGTACACATGTGCCCTGGACTTTAGCACAGTGCTGTATGCCAGTGCTATTAGACCTGACTGTGACACTCAGTACCTCCAGCAGCCAAAGCAAACAAAGACCAGCTGGATACCTCATCAAGCTGATGCCCAGTGCGGTCCTGTTCTCACTGTCCTCTCTCCTGCACACAATCCCCCATGCTCTTCCACCTCCAGCCTCCTCCCCAGTCGCAGCCTCAAGCACTGCCTCTAGCCGAAACAGATTGTTTCTTTGTACTTTTTATTCTGAGTCAAAATCAGTTTCTTATCACTGACGTTATATTTTGGTTGCAGAAAAAGGACAGTGCAATACACAAAATATACCATGAATCATAAGAAATACACATCAAAATAGTAAATAATCAGTGCAAAAAAAGAACAAAGAAATAGTGAGGTAGTGTTCATGGATTTATTGTCCATTCAGAAATCTGATGGCTGAGGGGAAGAAGCTGTTCCAGTCTTAAGTCTCCTATACTGCCTCTCTGATTGAGGTAATGTCAAGAGGGCATTCCTGGGAGATAGTATGCAATATCTGTCATTAAGGACACCCTGTGAGGGTACCTAATGATGCCTTTTTTGAGGCATCACCTTTTGATGATGTCCTCAATGGTAAAGAGGCTAGTTCTGTTGCTATGACTTATCCTCTTCCACAATGAGACCAAACTGTTTGAGTTTTGAAGGATCTGCCTTCATTCAAAAGTCACGATCTTCCTCCCATTTTAATTCTGCATCCCACTTTGACTTTTCTGACCTCAGCTTCCAACACCAATGCAATGAAGTGAACTGTAAACTCAAGGAACAGCTTTTCACCTTTCAGCCAGTTTTTCTGGCTCAATGAAGTTTGATAACTTCTCATAATAAACCAACCATTGCAGCAAATCAGTTACCTTGTTTGTTTCAGTAATGCCCTCAATCAACCTTTGCCAACATCTTGTTTTATCATCCAATTTCTCCAGCTTTCCACCCTGACATTGGTACTACTATCTGCTTTGTCCTTTGACTGGCTCCTCTTTCTGTCCTTCTATTTGCTTAGATCATGTATAACATAAAAGTATATTTATGACTAATGTACATATATTTTACCATTTACAACCCTGATTCATTTTCTTGTGAGCATAATCAATAAATCTATAGAATATTAACCATAACAGGATCAATGAAAGACCATCAAACTTGGGCATTCAGAATGCAGAAGACAACAAACTGTGCAAATGCAAAAATGAGAAGAATAGATAGACAGACAGACAGACAAACAAGCAAGCAATAAGAATTGAGAAGAAGAGTCCTTGAAAGTGAGTCCATTGGTTGTGGGAACATTTCATTGATGGGGCAAGTGAAGTTGAGTGAAATTTTCCTCTTTGGTTCAAGAGCCTGATGGTGAGGGGTAGCTGTTCTTGAAACTGGTGGTGTGATTCTTGAAGTTCCTGTACCTTCTTCCTGATGGCAGCAGTGAGAAGGGAACACTTCCTGGGTGGAGAGGGTTCCCGAGGACGGATGCTGCTTTCCTGCATCGGCATTTCATGTAGACGTGCTCCGTGGCTTTACCTGAGATGGACCTCTTGTAGGATGTTCCATTCAAAGGAATTGGTGTTTCCATACCAGGCTGTGATGCAGTCAGTCAATATACTCTCCACAACACATCTATAGATGTTTGTCAAAATCTTAGCTATCATGCTGAATCTGCACACATTCCTAAGGAAATAGAGGCAAACCTGAAAGATTCAGAGGACCATCTTCAATTATCCCCCAAGCTCTACAAATCATTCCCTTAAATCCCCACTCTTTTGATTGGATCAGGTTCAACTAAACATATTCACAATGAATTCAACAGCCTAATACTCCCCAAGTAAAGAAGAGCTTTTCATCATTTCCTCTTGCAACAAATTGCTACAGCCTCCTGCCAATTAGAACCAGCTGCCAATGGGAAACATTTCCTTCTTTTAACCCTGTATAATTCTTTCATCATTTTAAGCTCCTTTATCAAATCTCTCAAATTTCTCTGCTCCTGGGAGACAACTTCGTTTTCTCCAATCTGATCTTGTATCCAAAATCCCTCTGGAGAGTCATTGGGTAACCATTAGTTATCCAGTGATTCCTACATTTCATTGTGCGAAGCACACAGAGGTGCCCGGTGTGATATGAAAGAGCTTACATTAAAGCATTTATCAAAATTTAATGTGAAAGTGTTCTCCCCTTTGTTATCAGGCTCTACCATAATCTGCCAAACTTATAGCTGTTTGAGGGTTACTAACATTTCTGTGTTTGTACTGTCTTGTGTTTTACAAGTCTTTAATTAAACACTTCTCCTCTGCTGAATATTAAACAGTTGTTTTCCAGAAACCTGAACAGCTGCTGGAAAGGAACATGAGTAGTCAGAACTTTGTAACTGAAGGGTAACACTAGCATCTGAGCGCACATCAATTCCCTGAGAGCTCACACCTCCCTGTGGTACTGATCAACAGAATTAATCAAATTCTGCACTTCTCTAAATTCACAACTTTCTTCAGGATCAGAATTAAAATAAGACCACAAGATGTAGGAGCAAGAAATAGGTTAATTGGCCCATAGAGTCAGTTCCCCCATCCAAACATGGCAAATCTGTCCTTCTCAATGCCATTCTTCGGCCTTCTCTCCATAACCGTTGACACCCTTAATAATCAAGAACAGTGGTAAAAACAATTCCTCTTCATCTCTGTTCTAAAGGGACATCCTTGTGTTCTGAGGCTGCAAGGCTGTACCCCTCTCCCCCACTGTAAGAAACATCCTCACTACATCCACTCTTATCTAGGTCTTTCAATATTCGATAGGTTTCAGCAAGATCCCCTCCCATTCTTCTAAACTCCAGTGAGTGCAGGCCCAAAGCCATCGAACGCCTCGCATACATTAACCCTTTCATTCCCAGGATAATTCTCGCGAACCTCCAAACCAGACTGCGATGCAAGCAGTCAGAATGACCTGCGCAACGCGTCTGTAGAAAACTGGTGACACGTAACAAATCTCCTCAAACTCCCAAGTATGCCTACTGAATCCGAACACGGGACACAAATTCCAAATAAGCCATCAGCATCAGTTTGGCTGAGATTTATTACCTTATAATGCCAGCACATCCTTTCTTTAATATGTGGCTCAAAACTACTTTCAATACTCCTAGTGCGGTCAGACCAATGCCTTATAAAGTCACAACATTACATCCTTGCTTTAATATTCTAGTTCTCTCGAAACAAGTACCAATAATGCATCTGATTCAACTGGCAAGTTAACCTTTAGGAAATTGTTCACATGGACTCTTTAAGTCTCTTAGCACCTCTGGTTATTATCAGCGATACATGTCAGGAAATTTGTTGTTTTGCAGCAGCAGTGCAAGATAAAAATAAAATTAATTAATAGTGCGAAAGTCAGATCGTGGGATAGTGTTCATGCGTTCATAGACCTTTCAGAGATCTGATGGCGCAGGGGAAGAAGCTGTTTCTGAATCATTGTGTGAAGGTACATCCTTTCCAATGGTAGTACTACATGTCCTGGATGTTTAATAATGGATTTCACTTTCTTGAGGAACTACCTCTCGGAGATGTCATCAGTGATGGAGAGGGCTGCACCCATGATGGAACTGGCTGGGTCTACAATCTTCTGCAAACTTGTGCATTCGAGGCTTCAAACCAGACTACGATGCAATCAGGCAGAATGACTGATGGAGCATATCTGTAGAAATCTGCTAGTCTTTGGTGACACATACCAAATTTCCTCAAACTCCTAAAGTAGACCTGCTGAACTCTAACACAGGACACAATTTCAAAATAAGCTGTCAGTATCAATTTGGATGAGATTTATTGCCTTATAATCTCCTCGTCCCTGTGACAACTCCACTCCCTGTTCCATATGGCCCCATCTGCCCATCAACATTATTTCACCTGGAAGAGCTACCACATTTCAGGTCCTCCCTCACCTCACCCCTCATCTCCTTATATCATCTATCACCCTCTCTCCCCCTTTTGCACGATCAGTATCTCAAACTGAAACACTGACCTTCACCAATGGTGCCAGAGTTCTCCAACAAGCAGCAGGTCCTCACTTGGTCGAGAGTGAGAAAAGCCTTCCGAGTTGGATCATTCGAAATATTATCTGCAATGTAAGCTGCTCTTGGGACATTGTAGTATGGAAGAGTCTGTGGCCCACCACAATAAATATGGTTGATTGTGCAGAAGGATGCAAGCATTCATAAGTATAATCACAAGAAGCACAGCAGAGCCACTACTACCTTCTTAGAGAGTTTGCATAGTTTCAGCAGGCCACCACAATCTCTAACAGATTTCTATATGTCCTCATTGGAGGATATCTTAACTGGTTGCATCATGGCCTGGTCTGGAAACACAGAAGTCCAGGAATTAAAAAGACTACAGAAAGTGGTGGACATAGCCCAGACCAACACGGGTTGACCCTTCGCCACCACTGAGGACACTTACAAAGAGCACTGCCACAAGAGAGCAACATTGGTCTTCAAAGACCCCCACCTTCAAAGCTATACCTTGTCCTTGCTACTACCATTGTGCAGGAGGTACAAGTGTTAGGTTCCACACCACCATGTTCAGGAACAGTTGTTACCCTACAGCCATCAGGATCTTGAACCAGAGTGGATAACTGCATTCACCACAGTTCTGAACTGATTCTATGATCTACAGACTCACTTTCTAGGACCATCTATGACTCATGTTCTCAGTATTATTTTCATTTGCACAGCTTGTGCACTTTGGTTGTTTGTCAGCCTTTGTTTGTTTATATAGATTTTTGTATTACTCTATTGTAATTCCTTTTCCCTGTCAATGCCTGCAAGAAAATGGATCTCACAGTAGCATATTAGAATACATACAGGACTGTGCAAATGTCTCAGGCACAAATATATAGCTAGAGTGCCTAATATAGTTCAGTGCTGTATTTATCAATGTGGAGCAGGAAGTGAGTTTGTAAATCTGGCAGGAGCAAAGGATGTTGGGAATGGTGAGGGTGGAGGACAGCGGGAGGGCTGTGGGATGGGTGGCAGAGAAGGGGTGCAGGGGCTGGGGAGGACATAGGTGCAGACACACTCAGCCCTGAGACACCAGGCAAGGTAATCTGATTCCAAACAATTGGTTTATTGATCATTACAGGATATCTTGTGCTTTCTGCTCTCTCCCCTCTCCCTTTTCCTTTTCCCAACCATGATTCCCCTCTTCCTGCCCCCTTCCCACTCTCAGTCCACAATAGAGATACATATCAGAATCAGGTTTATTATCACTCACATATATCATGAAATTTGTTTTTGGTTGTGGCAGCAGTATAGTGCAATACATAAAATTACTACAGTACTGTGCAAAGGTCTTGGGCACCCTTATATACTGCAAGACCTTTGCACAGTACTAATAATAAATTTACTTTCATCTTTGAACTTTGAATTTTCAGATTAATTTATTTAGCACACATCGAAAGATACATGAAATACGTCACTTGCATTAAAACCAACATAATCTGAGGATGTTCTGGGGACAGCCTCCAAATGTTGCCACATATTCTGGTGCCAACACAACATGTCCACAATACTCGGCAGAACAACAGAGAAAATAACAAGCAACAAAACAACAACAAACCAAGCCATTCCTCCGTCTCACCCACCAGACTCACATGGATGGTCTTCCCACCCTAGAATAGGCCTTCAACATCTTGTTACCAGGCTTCAGTTTTTGGTCTTGCATATAGAAGATAAACTCAATTTTGACTCTTGCAGTCTGGCCATAACATGTATGATTTTGTGTGTTGCACATTTAGATCAAGCTGCCTCTTGATGATTCAAGAACACTATGATACAGATGGCTGGCATTGGCATTAAGAAACAAATGAGGGTTCTTTGGTATCAAATGGATCAAAGTTATGCTCTATCCACTGAAAGAGTCGCGCAGTAAGAAGCCCCGCTGTTTATTTAAAAGATAAGCTCCTATGCATAGCCCCTACAATACAGGTGTTTTGCTTCATTGGAGAAGTTAAATAAATTTATTTTGGTAACTCAGTCATGAACGATAGACCTGACTACTAACAAGAAGAGCCAATCAGCTGTAGTTTTTTTTTTATATAAAGATGCCCAAAATAATCACTGCTGCCCTCATCGATTTTATCTGCTCAAGCAATAGATTCAACAGAATCTCAACATACAATTTCTGTCGCGTCCAAGCCAGAGTACTTAATTGGGCATTACAGACAGAGCTTCAGAATACATGTCAAGAACTCTGTACCTGACCTGAGAGCAGATAAGACTTTCTTAGACAAGAGAATCAGCCCATTAGGAGCAATAATGGCAGACTGATGGAATTAAACAACAGATCATGATTTCATTCCTTCTTTTTCACAAGCATTTCCTTGGGATCAAGAATTTCTTGCTCTTACATGGTTCTGAGGTAGCTGGTGAGGCCACAGGTGGGAAGAGGATGGGGATGCAGAAGAATATGGTTTCAATGATGAGATTCCATATTGTTGGTACCATCCCAGAATATTCCTTCCCATTTTGATTGCTCCTGGGCCACATGGTTTCAATAAGTCAATTTTTTCCCCTCTAGGAGGCTTTGAAAGCATCTTTCAAGCTTTTTCTCTGTCCTCTTGGTAACCACTGAAGTTTGAAATTGAGTATAGTGTCAGTTATATCAACAACATGGCTTGTCCAGTCGGAACCACCACAGTGAAGGAAAGCCTCAGTGCTGGAGAGGTCATCTTGGGGAGAGGATTTCAATAGTCCACTTCTCCCTCTAATGAATTTGGAGGATTTTGCAGGGATAGTTTTGGTGATAATGTTGTTTCATATGACACTTCTGTTTTTTTGTCAAGCCACTCCTCCAGCTCATGGCCGGTCAAGATGAAATGTGGCCCAGGAGGGGCAGACACGAGTCTGTCAGGTTGGGAGCTGTGGTGATAATCAGGCCATTTAACCTTTTGAGTTTGCACCACAATTCCAACATGGCCGACTTATTGTCCCTGCCAACTGCACTTTCCCTTGATGCTCTTACTAATCAAGAACATTGTCGACCTTTGCTTTAAATATACCCAATGACTTGGTCTCCTCAGCTGTCTGTGACAATGAATTCTACAGATTCACCACCCTATGGCTAAAGAAATTACACCTCATCTCTGGTCTAAAGAGACTCCTTGATACCCCGAGGCCATGCTCTCCAGTCTTAGATTCTCCCACTATAGGAAACACCTCTCCATGTCCACTGAATCCAGGTATTTCAATATTCGATAGGTTTCAATGAGATTCTGCACCCCCCCTCCATTCTTTTAAATTTCCGCAAGTACAGGCCCAGAACCATCAAACCGCTCTCATATGTTAACCCTTTCATTCCTGGGATCCTTCTCGTAAGCCTCCTTTGGACCCTCTCCATTAACAGCACACCCTTTCTAAGATATGGTGCCCAAAACTGCTTACAATACTCGAAAGCCTGAGGAGTACCGCAGACCAATAGACCGTGAGCATAGTGCCTCGGTTAAGATCTCAATCTTTGAAGACTCCTTTCCTCAGGCTGTGCTGGTGCACTGGAGGCAGTAACACATGCATCGTTAAATCTGCCTTCAGTGCTCCCCCCAAGATGTGGAAATGGACAACCGTATCCAGCATTGGGTTCTGAAACACTATTGTCAGTGGCAATGCTATATAGGTTTATAAAGAGAGAGAGTGTGGATTCAGGCCCTTCAGTCCATCAAGTGCACTGACCATCAACCACCCATTCTCTAATCCACCATTAATGCTATTTTACTTTAATTATCCTGTATACTAACACCCACACACTTGGGGGCAGTTAACAGTGACAATTAGCCAGCAAACCTACATGTTTTTAGGATGTGGGACAAAACCAGAGTACCCAGAAAAAATCATGCAGAGATAGGAATAACTTGCAAACCCCACAGAAGCTGTAGCCGAGGTCAGCATTTCATCAGCCAGATGGGGGCAAAGCTGTGGAATTTGGCCTGGGCGGGCTAAGTCACTAGGTGGACGTAAGGCAGATATTGATAGGTTATTGATTGGTAAGGGGATTAAGGGTTATGGGGAGAAGGAGGGAGTATGAGGTTGAAACAAATATCAGACTTGATTGAATGGCAGATCAGAATCACTGGGCTAAATGGCTTACTTCTGCACTTGTATCTTATAGTAACACATACAGTATACAAAGGTCGAAGGTACATGTAAAAAAATTCTGTAAAGCAAAGATGCTTTCAAAGATAATGGAATGAAAAGTTTCTAAATATACAAAAATGATAAAGGACAGTGAACAGTAAAAAATTGAATCGAATCAATATTTGGTGTGACCACCCTTTACCTTTAAAACTGAATCAATACTCTTAAGTAAACTGCCGTGCAGTTTTATAAGAAAATCAACTGGTAGGCTGTTCCAAGCATCTTGGAGAATTTGCCACAGTTCTTCTGCAAATTATGGCTGTTATACTTGCTCTGTCTCTCCAGGTAATCCCAGACATCTTCAATGATCTTGAGATCAGGGCTTAATGAAGGCCATATCATCTATTGTAGAAATCCTAGTTCTTCTTTTCACTGAAGATATTTCTTTATGACCTTGGCCATGTGCTTGGAGTCATTGTCCTGCTGCAGAATGAAGTTGGGACAGATCAGATGCCTCCCTGATGGTGTTGCATGATGGACGAGTATCTGCTTGTACTTCTCAGCATTCATTCTGACAAGATCACCAATTCCATTTGTAGAAATGCAACTCCAAACCTCTGCCGTCCTTCACTGTTGGCTGCGACATTCATCCATGTAGCGTTCTCCAGCTCTTCTGCAGACAAACTGCCTCCTCCTTGACCCAACCATATTTAATTTTGCCGAATCACTCCAGAGCACTTTCTGCCATTGTTCAGCACCCCAGGGTCCTTGTATTTCTGTACATAGGCAAGTCTCCTGGCTTTGTTCCCACTTTGGGGGAATGGCTTTTTGGCAACAGCTCTTCCATGAAGACCACTTCTGACAAGACTTCTCTGGAACATACAGGGTTGTACTTGGGTTCCAGATTTCTGTGAGTTCAGAGCCAAGAGCAGTGCTGGACTTCTTCCAACTTAGAAGGCACATCAGTTTGATGTGTCTCTCATCTGTTGCACTCAGTTTCCATGACATTTCTGGTCTTCACTCTTGCCCATTTCTTTGTGCTTCTTCAGAAGAACTTGGACAGCACATTTTGAAACTCCTTTCTGCTCTGAAACTTCTGCTTGGGACAGATCTTATTGATACAGGATGACCACCTTGTGTCTTGTTGCTATGCTCACTCTTGCCATGATGATTTGAAGGTTCAATTGTCACATCTGCCACACCCACATCTTTTAGTTTGGTTGTCCTTCACCCTGTTTGATTCCTTCTACACCATTTCTGTTTCAGCTAATCAGTTTAATTCAATCAACTCATTATGTCATTGATCATTAACACCTGTTTGTTATCTTTGTTTAATCATGCACTGAGCTATATACTTATAAAGTAATGAAGTTTTCATTTGAAAAATGGTCTATTACTTGATATCACAAACAAGGGAGAATCTGCAGGTGTTGGTGATCAAAGCAGCTCACACACAATGCTGGAGGAACTTAGCAGACCAGGCAGCATCTATGGAAAAGAGTAAATAGTTGATGTTTCGGGTCTTGGGCCTGAAATGTTGACAGTTTACTTTTTTTCCATAGATACTGCCTGGCTTGCTGAGTTCCTCCAGCATTGTGTATGTGTTACTATTATTTGATATGTTACTTTCTTTAATGAAATACAAAAAAAAGTGACATTGAATTTTTTGGAAAAGGAATGTTTGGAAAACTAAAATTTGCTCTTATTCTGCTGACATACTAATGTAGGAGACAAAAAAAATCTGGAACAGAATTTATATGAAAAATCTAGGGTGCTGAAGAATTTTGCACAGTACTGTATAGGAAGCAAATTTCTGAGGACAGTCACAGCTGAGAAGGATTCTTTGCAGTACTTTGCAGGTGATGGAGTTGAGGGGTTTTGTAATTTGAAGGTCATATCGACACCGATGCTGTATTTGTCTAACACTGTGAAGTGAAGATCGTGTCCACTGTGGCTTCAGATATGCACACAGCAATTCCAGAAGCAGCTCTTCACTTTGCTTTTGCGAGATGTACAAAGTGCCTTTGGGAGACATACACGGTACCCACTTACGGAAATGGCAAAAAGCAGGGGTCATAAATAGAAGAGAGAGACTAATGGTGCTGACAGAGATCAAATAGTTTCTCATTAGAGAACAAAGGCAACTTCACTCACAACAACTCCGACTGATTCTATGACCTACAAACTCACTTACAAAGAAACTTTACAACTCGTGTTCTCAGTAATATTTTTTATTTGTACAATCTGGTCTTCTTCTGCACATTGGTTGTTTGTCAAACTTAATTTACAGACATTTTTTAAAAAATATTCTGTATTTCTTTATTTTCCTGTAAATACCTGCAAGAAAATGAATCTCAAGGTAGTACATGCTTACACATATGCAATTTGATAATAAAATTTTACTTTGAACTTTGACCCATACCCCTTGATAACTCCAACCACTTGCAATTTTGAGCATCCTCTAAACTACTTAAAACAGTTGCAGCTGAGTGAGAGAGATTATAACAGACTGAGTCCTCAAATAACATGAGGGAAGCTCATTCTGAATCTGACTCGTGTTATTGCGCTGCCCAGTCTGTATCTTTCCCTCAAATGTAAGTGGTGTCATTGGATGTCTAGAATAGAAAGGGCTCCTCGCTCCAGCAACAAAAGCTGGAGAAGATTCACTTGAGAGAAACAATGCTTTGTTGCAACTCATTACTTGCTGCTTCTATACTTTGCACATCAAAACACTGATATTAAAATATTGCAATTAAGTCCCCAGAGCTGTCAAGGTTTTCCCGAAACCTGCAGTTAGCACAGCAGTACGTGATAAGTGCTGCACAACCTGCATGAAATTGATTACCCTAACACACAGTCTTTTGTTTCCTATCTTCACACTCAGGGGACTGGAGGTCTCAGGGGGGACAGAATAATTGGAAGAGGAATGGAACAATGTGTAGTTATGTGGTTGTTAAGCTTAAATCTGAGGGAAGACCTGGTCTAATTCATGATTCACATAAAAGGACAAGGGTGATGGCAAATCAATGGACGATTTACAGATTAGGATTGGGTTTAGTTGGGAGACATACACAGTGCCCACTTGTGGAAATGGCCTTCACTATGTCCACTTCCAAGTCCTTTTTTGCAGAAAGAGTTAATTCAGGAAATGATAGCCCTCACTTCTTCCACTACCAGGCAAGAACTAAGACATTAATTTGGTCTACTTGTCTTCTCTTCTTCATTTTGTTCTAGATATCCCATTGAGCACATCTAGGAAAAAGCTCTGTCGCAGGAAAGCAGTATCAATCATCAGGGACCCCACCACCCAGGGCATGCTCTCTTCTCACTGCTGCCACCAGGAAGAAGGCACAGGAGCCTCAGGATTCACACCACCAGGCTCTGGAACAGTTACTACCCCTCAACCATCAGGCTTTTGAATAACTCACTTGCCCCATCACTGAAACCTATGAATACACTTTCAAGGACTCTTCATCTCTTGTTCTTGATATTTATTGCTCACTTATTTATTATTATTATTGTTTTTAATTTTTGTTTCTCAGCTCAAGCTGTTAAAACCTGAGGTACGGGCATAGTGAAGCACACTCATTTGTCAATTGCTAGGAACTTTCAGACTATGCTAGTGGGCTTCAGTATTGTGGCTTTCTGAAGATTTACATAGATATTACTGTTTGCTCTAATTGTATAATTTGTGTAGTGACTTTGAGATGATACTAATTGTAGATATTACTATCAGGACAATGTATACATATCCTCACATACAGCACGCTGGAGGAACTCAGCAGATCGGGCAAAATCCATGGAAATGAGCAGTCAACATCTCCACGGATGCTGCCCGACCAGCTGAGTTCCTCCAGCGTGTTGTAAGTGTTGATTTGACCACAATATCTACAGTGTACTTGGTGTTTACTATACATACCCTGTTCATGTTCCACAGTCTTTCAATTTCCTTTTTTAATTCAGCATATTTCTTGTGTTTTTCACATTGATTTCTATATGCTATGTGTATTTGGAATGGCTATATCTGTTAAGTAAGTTGATCTTGCTTGCATATCCTGTAATATTATATCTGGATGGTTATTCTGGATTGCCCTATCTGTAATAATGAATTTCCATAATATAGTTTGTAGCATTCCAACTCTAAAATTCTATGAGGCTTGTATTTATTGTAAGGTATAGTGTCTTTTATGAGTTTGTATTTGAAAGCAAAACTTTGGTGAATGTTATTATTATTTCTTTTGTTGCCTTTTGCACACCGATTGCCCGCCCTGTTGGTGTGTTCTTTCATTGATTCTATAATGTTTATTGTATTTATTGAGTATGGCCACAAGAACATGAATCTCGGGGTTGTATATGGTGACATATATGTACTTTGATAATATATTTACTTTGAACTTTTGCTCCATCTATTTTTAATTTATTTAGTCCAACAATGTAATTTAGCTATAAAGTTCTCAAAAACAATTTAAGAAGATCTATCCCCATGTCAACTTCAGGCTAGGATGCGGTCAGCTAACTTTCCGCATTCAGAGCTGATGACAGAACAGGAAAATTTTTGCCGGGTGCACACTTAAGGTGAATTCATTGACCAAGAAGCTGCAGACACTCTGTTTTGAAGGGTGGATTTGATGGATGACAAGCTGTCTAATCCTCCAAACACTTAAACTAGCACCTATACAATAATTCAAATATTTTAAGCAGAACACACAAAATTCTGCTGGAACTCAGCGAGCCAGGGAGCATCTATGGAGGGGAATAAGTAGTCGACGATTTGGGCTGAGATTCTGCATTAGTACTGAAAAGGAAAGGGCAGAAGCCAGAATAATAAGTCGGCAGAGAATTATGGGTTATCCTCTCTTCATTTCCAGTGTTGGCAAAAGGCCTTGGCTGGAATCATCAACTATTTATCCCCTTCATAGATGCTGCCTGGCCTGCTGAGTTCCTCCAGCATTTCGTATGCGTGTGTGTTACTCAAGATTTCCAGCATCTGCAAAATCTCGTCTGTTTATAATACATAAATGTTGCTTTTCTTCTGCAAGGACTGTGAAATGAAGCAATGCCAATTTTCTGCTGATCTTTCCAATGTCAAAATCACCACTGAGGGAGATCACAAGACCACAAGACAAAGAAGTGGAAGCAGGCCATTTGAGATCTGGGCAGGAGCGCTCTCTGTGGTAACAGGCAAATAGATCCTTCCCGGGATTTGGAAGCTCACCAAAGGAATGGATATTTCAGGAAAGTAGGATGAAACACTTTGTATTTGGAGCTGCTATATTGACTGTGAGATGTTAAGCTGTTTGCCCCAAAAGTGAACTGAGTCCGCAACCCACAGACTCGCTTTCAAGGAATCTTCATCTCATGCTCTCGATACTTACTGCTTATTCATTCATTATTATTATTCCTATTTTTCCTCTTTTTTTTTGTACTTGCGCAGTTGGTTGCTTATTTTTGCACATTGATTGTTGTCTGGCCTGTTGGGTGCCGTCTTTCACTGATTCTTGTACTTACCGTGATTGTCCGCAAGAAAATGAATCTCAGGGTTGAACTTTGACCATAAAGTTTAGTTTGTACCTTGAACTTGGCTGCCTTCCACCTGGTCTTTGTGCACATCAAAAAAAAAATATCATGGTGCTATCTGAAGAAAGAAAAGGGAGCTCCCTTAAGATGGCCAGTGTGGATGCCGTGACCCAACAGGCATGATACTGTACGACTACACATCTCCAAAAATTCCTCTTTCAGCCATCATTTGACAGAGTGCTCATTTGGTTCAGTCCAGACACTAGACCCATTTCATATCTATCAGGTTGGCTTCTGTAAACGCAGGCAAAAGGATAAACACACTGGCCTGAATATTAATCCGTACAGGAAAGGTGGGAAGAAGTTGAGGGCAGAAAAAGGATTAATCTGGAAAAACTGGCACCGAATGCATGTGGACCTCCACCATTTCTGGCTGTCAGCACCTTTACCGCTTGTGTGATACTGGAGAAGTGGGGCACCTTGCTGGCAAATTGAAACAGTACAATTGCTATGGTAATGTGACATTATTACAGCTCATGGTGCTCCGGGATTCAGAGTTCAACTTGGAGTTCGTACGTTCTCCCTGGGGATGTGGGGTTTTCCTCTGAGTGCTCAGATTTTTTTCCTTCATCCCAAAGGTGTAGTAGGTTTATTGTTCATTGTAAATTGTCCTGTGATTAGGTTAGCATTAAACGGGCAGGTTGCTGGGAGGTGGGGCTTGTTAAGCCAGAAGGACCTGTATGTTTAAATAAATAAATTAGGAATCTGCTATAAATGCTTAAGAATGCAGGAACAGGTCGTTGGACTGACAATGTCAGTACCAACCAGGATATCAATTTACAACATTGTTTACAACAACAACAATTTACAACATTTACCTGCGCGTGGGCCTACACCCCTCCATTCTCTCTCTGTTCATGTGCCTGTCCAAATGCCTCTTAAAAATTGCTGTTGTATCTGTTCGCATCACTTCCTCCAGCAGCATGTTCAGCCATCAGCAAAGAAACTGCTTTTAAATCTTTTTTTAAACTTTCTCCCTCTCACCTTAAAGCTAGGCCATCTATCTTTTTGCTGTTCTCCAATTTTCCATTGATGGTGAGAGGGAGACAAGAACGTTGGTGAGTACTTTGTACACTACTCCCTGTAGTGTAAGGAGTAGTATACCCTTCACCACCTTGTCTACCCCCAGTCCCTTAAGGAGCCTCAGAATTTTGAGTCACAAAGACACACAGCACCATTAGTCAGAGCTACACTGATCCCGTTTTGATTCATTAAGTTTTAGAGCTACATGCCACAGGAACGGGCTGTTCAGCCCATTTAGTATCATCCAGACTGGTTTTCTGTCTCGTCCCATCTAACTGCATCTAGATCACAGCCCTCCACAACTCTCTCACCTCTGTACCTGTACTCATCATTATTATGTCGCCCATGTCATACGACATGACATGGGCGATCATGCTCTATCCTTGACCATCATTGTCCTTAGCACATTTTTCTGCCAAGGTGGTTTTCCATTGCCCTCTTCTGGGCAGTGTCTTTACCAAGCCAAGTGATCCTAGCCATTATCAAAACTCTTCAGGAACTGTCCGCCTGGCATCAGCAGTTGCATATCCAGGACTTATGCACCAGCTTCTCACATGACCACCTCATCAGCAGAGGGAGGGGGTGGGTGGGCTTAAGTAGGTGCTACACCTTGCCCAACAGTGACCTGCAGGCTGGCAGAGAGAAGGATCGCTTTACACCTACTTTGGTAGAGATGTATCTCCACCCCATCACCCAGGTACCTCTTGTAACTTCTCTTAACTGGGTGGCATGAGTGGAAGAGGGCAAGGCTTTAGGTCAGGATGGGGAAGATGGGGAAGCAGGTGGAGATTCGTCTGTAACCCTCTGTGGCTTGGTATTCCAAGTGGTCACCAAGATGTTGTGAGAATCTCTGCCTCAGAGGAGGGTCCTATGATTGCCACCTGTTGTACTGGATGACAATCATCCTCCCCCATCCTGACCTAAAGCCTGGCCCTCTACCACCCAAACTAACCAGTCCACCTTCCCACTCTGGAGTCACCATTTCACCCATTTTCTGACATCTTTCAACACGAGCAATCTTAGGCCCCATATCTACAGAAGGAGGTGCTGGCATTGGAGAGGGTCCAGAGAGGTTTATTAGAATGATCCTAGCAATGGAAGCATTAATTTATGAGGCTTGTTTGGAGGCCCGTACACACAGGAGCTTAGAAGAATGAGGGGGAATCTCAATGAAACCTACTGTTACGTCCGTAGCCCCCTCCTTTGTGAGAATCGCCAGATCACTGTTGGGTTGAGTCAAAAGGGGGGGGCCAAGACATGAGGCGGAGACGTGCAGGATGTCACGTTTCTCCCCCCCATAGCGATGTAAAGCTACGGGACATGGCCATTGTCTCTTGGAGACAGATTTGTGGATTGAGATGCTCTGCTACGTGAATGCCCTCGGGCAAAGTGGGCTGGTTGAGGGAGAGATTGCATCACCCCCAACCTGATTGACATCTACGACCCTGCGAGTCAGAATAAAAGAGGGACTGTAGGAACAACCCCTCAGACGCACCAGAAGAAACGTTAAGCGACCACGTAACAGCAGACGGTCATCGGAAACCAAGCCACATGCATTCAATTCCGTGGCTGGAATTGGTGGCTGAAACCACAGAAAACGGCTTTTTAGCTAACAACGGGGAAACCCGCTCCCCTGACTCAACGGATTGGCATCATAAAAGACTTAGGCAAGTTTAAACGCCTCCCTCTCTTAAACCCAAAACGCTGCAGCCTGAACGAGCTAATGACTTTTATATTTTCATCGGACAATACATTATCCCCTAGACAACGATAGAGTTATGTTTTATTGGTTATGATCATACCTGCGCTTTAGATTTAGTATTGACGACCTATATTATCTGCATGTTTGCATTAATCTTATTTGTGTGCCCCTTTATCAATAAATACTTTTAAAAATAGTACCATCAGACTTCAATGGACCTCTCTATCTTTGCTGGTAAGCGATCCAGTTACGGGATTACGTAACACTACCGAATATTGAAAGGCCTAGACAGAGTGGATGTAGAGAGGATGTTTCCAAAAGTGAGAGAGCCTAGGAGCAGAGGACAAAGCTTCAGAATAGAAGAATTTTCCGGACAGATATATTATGAGGAGACACTTCTTAAACCAGAAGGTGGTGAATCAGTGGAATTAATGCAGAGGCCAAATCATTGAGTATATTTGAAGTGGAAGAGGAATAAGTTCATGATTAGTAAGGGTGTCAAGGTTACAGGGAGAAGACAGGAAAATGAGGTTGAGAGGGAAAATAAATCAGCCATGATCGAATGACAGAGCAGACTTGATGAGCCTAATGGCCTAATTCTACTCCTGTGTCTTAAGGCCTTATGATCAAGTGGGAAATATACTTCAAAATATTTACCAAGAACCTAGGCTTAAATAGGTCCATCAATTATCAGGTGCACAGATTGTGATACCACATATGCTTGCCTTCAACACGCAGAGAAGGCAAGCATAAAATCAAGCGGCCTTAATGACAGCTGAAAAAATGGAAATGTTCCAGGAATTAGTCCTGCCAGATATCACAACAGCTAATTTGCTGCATCCATCAGCCGGCAAAAGAAGATGTCTTACTTCAATGACGTCTGTCACCAAGGAGGGGAAGAAAAGTGGGGTGGTGGCTCTCGTCTGAGGAGAATTTTATTGCTATCAGAAACAATAAAATGACCAGCAGACTGGCTCAGTGTTGTACTCGTAACTTAATTTCCAAAATGTTCCTAGTCCTTCTACAGTGTGCTGAAGAAGATGAATGATGGAGAGGTGATCTTATTGAAATACGTAGGATGTTTAGGAGGTTTCCAGAGTAGATGGCAAGGTGCTTCCACTAAAGTCAATGGTGGAGCAGACTCGATGGGCTGATGGGTCTAATTCTCCTCCTATTTATTAAGGTCATAAGTACGCACAGGTGCAATGAGTTGCAGCAGCAACATAGGCATATTGCATCACATAAAGCAGACATAAATTGAACACAATTTTTACAAGAAAAAGGACACAAAACAAGGAAAGACAAAATTCATAAACATAAGGGATTCTGCAGATGCTGGAAACAGTCAGTAACACACACACACAGAATGCTGGAGAAACTCAGCAGGTCAGGAAGCATCTATGGTGGTGAGTAAACAGTCAACATTTTGGGCCAAGACCCTGCAGAAGGAGAGAGTCCATTTTGGTACATCCTGTGCAAAGTGATCAATGTGGTCATAGTTTTGCTAAACTGTATTGATTATGATTTTGCTGTATGGTTCAATAACAGAATTATTGAAGGGAAGGAGCTGTCCTTGAACCTAAGAAATTTGAGACTTGCTTCTAAGTTGAGGGGGTGGGGGTTATCTATATAAAACTGAGGCATGTAACAACTTCTCACAGTGAGTAGTGAATCACAAGGATTCTCCATCTGAGGGAAGCGGAGGTTGCATCATTGTAGGACTTCCAGAGGAAGTAGATAAATATTTGGAACATCAATGAATTGAGGACCACAGGGAGGTTGGCACTGCAGAGGAAATGAGACTCGGGGCAGATCAGCCATTACATTGAATTGTGGTTCAGGTGTGAGAAGCTACTCCTGCTCCCATTGTCTTGTAAGAATATGTTTGGGAATTCTGTGTATGTTACATAGAACATAGACACAGCAATATAGCACAGTACAGGCCCTTTCACAGATGAATTCGTGCTGACCTTTTAGCCTTCTCCACGATCAAACCCTGCCCTCCCACATTTCCCTCATTTTTTTTTGTCATCCACGTACCTATGCAAGATGCTTTTAAATGTTCCTAATGTAATTGCCTTAACAACCACGCCTGGCAGGATGTTCCAAGCACACATCACTCTCTGCATTAAAAACATGTAGGAGATATATGGGCAAAATCTTGGTCAATATGGCAGATTTAATGGTCCATTTCAAAAGAAGAAGGGAAGGAAGTGGGATATCCTTCAGGGGCTGATATAGAAAGAACCTAGACGTGTGTGATTAAATGTCCAGGTCAGTGAATAATTGGGAAGGTCCCTTCACACAAGAAGAATTTAACCCATCAAAGCAAAGAAGTGTCTTTTGGAGGATCTCACCAATTCTGTCATCCTCTTAATTCCCAAATTTAAATCTACAGCGATATTGATGGATGGTCCCACCAAAGGGTCTTGGCCTGAAACGTTGACTGTACTTTTCACCATAGATGCTGCCTAGCCTGCTGAGTTCCTCTAGCATTTTGTGTAGTGTTGTTTGTCCTCCTAGACCAGGGATTCCAAACCATGGCCAATTTGGTTAATGGTAGGGGTCCATTGCATTCAAACAAGTTTGGGAACAGCTGTTCTAGATGGTACGTCCCTTTGGTTTGTAAAGAATTTTTCTTGCAGAGTAGTTACTGAACTGCAGTTATTCGTAAACTCCTGAACTAATTAAATTAATCTAGTTCAATAGGCTTCTTGAAGAATGAAATATTCACGAGTTTTCAGAGACTGATTTACAACACACCAAAGCAAGACCCAGGAGTTCTGATAAAAAGTCATCCGCCTGAAATGTTAAATCTGCTTGTCTTTCTCTGCAGATGACAACCGACCTGCTGAGTGTTTCCAGCATTTTCACTTTTTAATCTAGAGCATTAAAGCAAAGGTGCTCAGCACAATTTTATCAAATTCTTTCAAACACTATTTCCAGCAGATTCACACAAAAGGGTGATTTTCTCCCCCCGTTCATATCAGCCAGCACAAAATCTGAAATGAACAAGTCAATGGATTGAATGCTACAATTTCCAGTCCCCCTGAAGCAGAGGTGAAAGTAAGCCAACATAGACAGAAAAAGGATATCAGTGTGTAATCTGTTAATGCAATCAGCTTACCATCATTGTCGTTATGTGTTGTGTCATATGACCTGGGCAATCGTGGTCTATGACCACGATTGCTTTCAGCAAATTTTTCTACTGGAATGGGACTTGTACCACAGTCTTCTGACTCAGATGTCATGGTCTTTGGAAAGAACAACAATCAGAGCCAACCCCTACAAAGGGAGAGGAAGCTCCTTTCAAGGATTTCTAACTGAAAGCTGTGACCTCCATTAGCAAAACACAGCTAGTTTGGGATCACTTTCAAGAATATTTCCAGCTCTTTTTTTCATGCAGCATAGAACAGTACTGCACAGTACAAGCCCTTTGGTCCATGATGCTGTGCCAATCCTTTAATCTACTCCAGGGTCAATGTCACCCTTCCCGCTCATGCAGCCCTCAAAATGTTCTGTTACCCATGTGCCTAAGAGTCACTTAATTGTCTCTAATGTATTTATCTCTAACACCACCCCAGACAACTTATTCCATACACCTGTCACTCTCTGTACTAAAAAAAAATTATCTCTGACATCCCCTCTATACTTTCCTCCAATCACATCAAAATTATGCCCCCTCATGTTAGCCACTTTCACACTGGGGAAAAACTCTCGCCAAGATCAACTCAATCTATGCCTGATATCATCTTATACATCTGTATCAAGTCACCTCTCATCCCCATTGAAAAGCTCCAGCTCGCTCAGCCTATCCTCATAAATCACGTTCTCCAATTCAGTCAACATCCCAGTAAATCTCCCTGGAAATGCTGATAATTGGGCTAGGCCACAGTTGGACAGAGTCCGGGCGATGAGGAAAGACTGACAGAATGTGTTCACAGAATGACCTTCATCCCTTATAACAAGTGCAGTAAGCCAGACAGTGGAAGCTACTCAGCATGAAAATTACAATACAGACTGGAAGTATTTTAGAGACGTGCACATTTCATCTATTACATGAATGGTCTGCATTGAGAAACTACATCTGTAGTCACTGGATGCAGTGTTGTACAGAGCCTGCACTTACCAATTATTACTTGTACTTCCCTGTAATTACCAATATTTGATGAGACTTATGAACACTCAGTGGCCACTTTGTTGGATACATCTGTACAGTTGCTTATTATTGCAATTATATAATCAACCAATCTTGTGGCAGCAATTCAATATATACAAGCATGCAAACACAGTCAAGAGATTCAGTTGTTGTTCAGACCAAACACCAGAATAGGGAAGAAATGCAATCTAAATGACATTGACCGTGGAATGACTGTTGGTGCCAGATGGGGTGGTTGGATTATCTCAGAAACTGCAGATCTCTTGGGATTTTCACACACAACAGCCTCTGGAGTTTATAGAGAAATGGTGTGAGGCATCCAGTGAATGGCAATTCTGTGGGCATAAAGATCTTGTAAGAGACAGAGGTCAGAGAAGAATGGGCAGACAGGTCCAAGATGACAGGAAGGTGACAGTAAACCACATAAGGAGGTTCACATAAACAATTTCAGGATTGAATGGTTTGTCAGATAATAGCTTTTGATGGCTCTGGGCGTCATTTCACTGGAATTCAGAAGCATGAATGGTGATCTCATTGAAACCTATTGAATGGTGAATGGCCTTGATAGAGTGGATGTGGAAAGGGTGTTTCCTATGGTTGGAGAGTCTAAGGCCATAGGATACAGCCTCAGAATAGAGGGGTGTCCTTTTAGAATGGGGATGAGTAGGACTTTCTTTAGCCAAAGAGTGTTGAACCCATGGAATTCTTTGCCACAGGTAGCTGTGGAGGCCAAGTCTTTACGGTATATTTAAGGAAGAGGTTGATAGTGTCATAAGGGGACAGGAGGCTGGACCCAAGTGCAGGATGCAGGCACTGAAGTACTAGGGGCAGGACGGAAACAACTAAACGATAGACAAGATGTGGTGACCGTGGTGTGTGTGAGGGACGTGACGTTCAAAATGGTTCTGGGGTTCCGGGAGAGTGTTAGAGCTCAGGCAGGGTCTAGGAGATCACTGGGCAGGCCGCATAAACTCCTGGGCAGGGCCCAGACCTCCCAGGCAGGAATACAGGGGCCTGGCCAGGTCACAGGGCACCTGGGTAGGTTGCAGGGCACAACCCATCAGTAGCAAGGGATAGGCAGGGGCAGAGTCCCCCACCAGGCAACAGCAGTCCAGCTAGGCTTGCCCAACAGAGGCAAGGAATAGGAAGGGAACTAGGTCCAGGGTGACTGCCAGACTTACTCAAAGAACTCATCTTTAACATGGGGACCTCCAAGCCAGGGCAACCAGGGGAATGGGATAAGCAGGACAACCCCCAACTCCACTCAGTCCCAGAGCCCCCTATATACACCGCCAGCCGATGGGCATCAGGTGCACCTCCTTGAGTCCAAACAAGCCACGATGATCCACAGGTGTGACTACTTGGGCTCAAGGGTGAAAGGAGGGACGGCTACAAGACCCGGAGTCCAGAGTCTGCAGACCGGATCAAGAACCGGAATGCGGGCTCTGGACTGGATCATAACAGATAGATTCTTGATGGGTCAGGACATGAAGAGATATGGGGAGAAGGCAGGAGATTGAAGCTAAGAGGAACATTAGATCAGCCATTTTAAAATGGCAAAGCAGACTCGATGGACCAAGTAGCATAATTCTGCTCCAATATCTTATGGCCTTATAACCACACACTACAACAGAGTATGCAGAAGAGTTTCTCTGAATGGACCATATGTCAAACCTTGAATTGTATGGGCCACAGCAAGAGTGGACCATGAATTTACACTCAGTGGCCACTTTATTAGGTAAAGTTGGCACTGAATGTAGCTTGAGGTTTTGGTCTCCATACCGAAGAAAACAGGTACAGTACGTGCCTTGGCTGAGGCAGGGATGTTGAAACATGAGAGGTGACTGAGTAGATTTTTCTTATATTCCTGGAGTTTAGAGGAATGAGAATAAGATTTTGAGGGAGATTTTCATGGTTGACATTGAGAACCTGCTTCCTGCGGATGGGGAGTATAGAGCCAGGAAACACAATCTCAGGGTATGGAGTCAGATATCGATGACTAAAGCCAGGTGTAATATCACTCTAGAATATGTGAAAGAATTCTATTGTGGAAGAGGAACAAAATAGAAAAAAAACTGTCTTTTCGCAACACACAGCACAAAAAGGAAGACTTCTCCCAACCATTTCTGTTTTGACCTCCAGAATCTCAACCTTGTTGTCAACAGACTGAATGAAAGATAATATCCAATGTACTTTTTTAAAAAATGAAACCAATGCTCAAGTCTCTGCTGTGATAAAACACAGAAGCGCTTTTGTAGACACTGCAGGGCAAGGAATCATTGTGGGAGTTTGTCTTCACAGAGTCGTTGATCTCTTTTGAGATAAGTGCTGCATTTCAAAATGCAATGGACTGCACAAAGTTAAAATGCCACCCATCATCTGAAAGGCTGGCAAAAGATTACAATTAATGCTATTGTTTTAATTAGGAATATAAAATGTTCCGTGCATTAGATTCTGCAGTTCACATTATGATGTGCTTCTGGCTTCTGGGGTGCCCCTTTCCTGTTGCTATTTTGTGCAGGGCAGACTGGCCTTGCGGCCTGAAGTTAGCCAATGCCACAGAGCTAGATTGAACTGAACTGAATGTTCCTAGACTGGTTGTATGATTTGTAGCGTGGCGTTATATATTCTGTGGTTTTTGCTCATTTTTTTGCTGTTTGCACAATTTGTTCTCTTTTTTGTGGGTTGGGAGTTAGATGTTTTCTTTGAACAGGTCCCATGCTTTTTCTTTCTTTGTTTCATGGCTGTCTGTGGGAAGACGAATCTCAGGGTTGTATACTGCCTACATATTTTGATAATAAATTTTAACATCCTTTGAAGATAGGAGGAGCCAATTTAGCTCCCTGAGTATGTTCTATTATTCAATTAGACTACTACTAATTTATAGTAGTAGTGCGATCACTGGAGTTGAATATGATGTTTTCCAAAGGTGTTTTCTGCTGGTGTGTCTTTAGGTGATTGTAGAGACCAATCCAGCATCCACATATAAATCCGAGATTTATGAAGGACCTGTGTGCGGTTCAGGTAACTGCACTATAGGAAGGCCATGTGTGCAGTTCTGGTTATGACATGAGAGGAAAGACTTGAATAAGTAAGAGAGGGAGCAGTAAAGATTGACAAGGTTGTTCTCTGGATTTGGAGAGTTTGAGCTATCAGGAGAGATTGAATTGGCCAGGACTGGTTCCTGGAGCAAGGGAAACTGGGCGATGACATGGTAGAACTGTGCAAAATTATAAGAGGCATAATCCCTTCATTTGTTGGAAACATTCTTATTTCCTATCCGCTATCTCCTTCATTAAAGCCACTGAGTCATCTAGTGCAGACTAATCTGTACTAATCCCCTTCTTCCCACCACACCCCATCATACGATTTCTGAACGGTCCATGAATCCTTGCATGCCATCTTGTTATTCTTCCTTTTGCAGTTTTTTTTTTGTGATTTCTTTGCACTGTGTGGTTGTTGCAAAACAACAAACTTCATGTCATTTTAGGCAGAGATAATAAACCTGATTCTGAAACAGGTGCCAACTTACAGAAAGTAGACTGATAGATTGCTTGATTCAGATGTAGCACGGAACAGTTCAGTTTAGTTCAGTTTATTGTCATTTAGAAACCACAAGTGCAATGCAGTTAAAAAATGAGACAATGTTCTCCAGAATGATATCATAAAAACACATGACAAAACAGACTACACCAGAAAATCCACATAACATTTGGTAATCCCCAAATTCAGAGTCCGGAGAGGCTGCTGCATATTAATATCGTGCTACCATCTTAGCGTGTTCCCGGAAAGGAACTCCAAACCCAACAGACAAAACAAGACCACCCAGACACACCAAGTCAGAAGATTAACTCTACCAACCAACAAAACAAAAACTAAAGCTACAAGACCTACACAAAACCACATAGTTACATATAGTTATCATTAACATATAGTTACAACAGTGCAAACAATAACATAATTGATAAAAAAACAGACCATGAGCACAGTAAAAATAGTTCAAAGATGTTAAAAGACTATAAGTTCGAAAGAAATCACCACACAGTTTCCACAAGTCCTCAGGGTCCTAATAAACAAGCCTTTATGGGCCTTAAGCCACCCTGCTCATCCCTAGCCTACTCACAGTGACCAATCAGCCTACTACCTCAGATATCTTTGGATTGTGGGGTGATACCAGAGCACCCAGAGAAATCCATGCAATCATGGGGAGAACATATGAACTCAGTACAGGCAGCGGTGGGAATCGAACCTGGGTCTCCTGTATTGAACAAGTGTTCAATTAGCTAATTCAAATAGCTAACCATTATGCTACTGAGTCGGCCCAATCTTCTCCGCATATTACATGTATTTCTCCCTTCTCTTTCCACTCATCTCCATATTTGGGATAATTTTTAGTGTCCATTTAATCTAACAACCCTCATGATTTTGGAATTACTGTATGGCAAGTATAGTACAATACAGTTAATATTTCCAATCCCACAGTGGTAGAAAGTTGTTTCAGTTTATCTCTGGGATCTACTCCTTGAGCTTCTCTGTAGCTTTAACTCCAAGCAGAATTTTAATCATTCATCATGATCTAAAGTCTGAGGGCTTTCCCTCAACAATCTAAATGCACTTTGTATGTGACGTAACGGCCAACCAGAAGAGCAACAACTGCTTCAGATTCCGTTTCATTTACATCACATCGAAACATTCAGTGAAATGCATCATTTGCATCAACATTTTATGGGCATTTTAACATTTTAACAGCCCACATTTCCACACATTCTGATGCCAACATAATGTGCCCACCATGCTTGGTAGAACAATGTGGAACACAACAAAACAGGACAAACCAAGCGACAAAGCAACAGCAGTAGAACAGGCACCTTTCCTCCCTCCCAAACACACGTACAGATTCCTCTGACCCTAGCACAGGTCTTCTAGGCCTCCAATGGCCTTGTGGATTCACAGAAACTGGGCTTTCAGCTTCTTTAGTAGTCTCATGGATTCAAATATACAGGACCATCAGCTTCTCCAATGGACTGAGGGATTCACAGACACTGGGCCTTCCACTTCACCGGTGGCGCAGATTTGCAGTCTTGGGGCTCTAGTGATCGAGCCTCAAGACTTCCAATCGACCTTTGGGCTTCAATCGTTGGCACCGACCCAGGATTCACTGACGATAATGAATGAGGATCTGAAGGGGAGGCCTTGAACTCCGGTCTCGCTGATTCACCCTCCGAGGGGGTCACCATCGCTCGTGCCTCCTGCCCGCGTGAAACTCTGATCCTGGGACACGCCGTCAGCTCATGCCTGCCGGTCCAACATTCGACCAGGTCCACATCGCTGGCCTACAAACGCGGAGTGGAGGCTTACAGTTCAGCCTGTCCCCTAATTCCCCCACATCCTTGTCCCAAAACACTAACCTGACTCTTAACTCCCCTCCTTCTTCCCAAAACCACCCCTAGAAAAACACAACTATGTCTGAGCTGCAAACTCAACATAGACTGCAGCTGAGTGCCCCTTTGACTGCACTTACACTCTGTGGCTAGTTTATTAGGTACAGCTATACAAAATATAATTAAATTAAATTATTATAATTATAAATAATATAATTAAACCACTAATTTAAAAATATATTTATTTTTAATGCAAATTTCTATTTGCATAAAATTTGCATAAAAGCATGCAGACATGGTCAAGAGGTTCAGTTGTTGATCAGCCCGAAATCAGAATGGGGAAAGAAGTGCGATCGAAGTGGTTTTGGCCATGGAATGATTGTTGGTGCCAGATGGGGGCTGTCTGAAAAACTGCTGATCTCTTGAGATTTTCACACACAATAGTCTCTAGAGTTTACAGAGAATGGTGCGAGAAGCAAAAAAAAAAATCCAGTGAGCAGCAGTTCTGTGGGGTGGAAATACCTTGTTTATGAGAGAGGTCAGAGGTCGGACTGGTTCAAGCTGACAGGAAGGCGAAAGTACCTCAAATAACCGCACACTACAACAGTGGTGCGCAGAAGATATTCTCTAGACACACAACATGTTAAACCTTGACGTGGATTGGCTATCGCAGTAGGCGGCCATGAATTTACGCTCAGTAGCCACTTTATTAGGTACTTGTGGTACTCAGTGTATATAGTGCCTTTAACACAGCGAAGAATCCCACAGCGACTCAACAGTAACTCAAGCAAACGCAAGATGACACTGAGCCACCACAGTAACGTGGCAATTGAATAAAATCTGAGCGCAGTCACAGGAGCTTCTGAGAGCTCTGAGCAGTGGCTGCTGGCTTCAGCTACTCATCAGGCATCTGAATGCCATGTTCCCCATGCATGTCAGCAAGCTCGCTATTGCTCTGGCTCTGTTCTGAATGGAACACAAAGGAGTTTCATATGGGAAAGACATTATCCTGACAGACAGTTGAGCTGTCCTACCTGGGATGAAAACAGTCTCAGCTGCAGAGGTGATAAAATTAGACCTAGATGCGCTGCTTCAGCTGCCTTGTGTATTGTTTGTGTAACTCGACCATATTTCACGTCTTACTTGCAGTGAGATTATAGCTTATTACTCACAATGCAATCATGAAAATTCCAATTATAATGTTTATCATTAATTACTATGAATAAAACACTGATTAGATCAGCTGAGACTATATCAGTGCTGAGTTACAGCACAGGGTAGAGCCTTAACAACTGATCCTTTGTGCCTCTTGGTTTATCAGACCTTAACAGCACCAGTGACCCAGGTTCAAATCTCGCTGCTGCCTGAAGGGAGTTTGTATGCTCTCCCCGTGACCACATTAATTTCTTCCGGGGGTTCTGGCTTCCGCCCACACCCCAGAGATTTACAGGTTAATAAGTTAGTCGGTCACATGGGTGTAATTCAGCAGAGCAGGCCCTTTGGGTTGGAAGGGCCTGTTACCATGCTGCATCTCTAAATAAAACATAGTTACACGGTTCAAGAATGGTAAGTTAACAGCATTCCTGAAGTGTGAGAAAACAAAGATTAGTGCCAGTCCACATGCAGAGCTCCTGGCCAGCACCATACTTTGCAAAAGTCTTAGGCATGGTTCAAATGGTTCCATTTAAAATCAGAGATTGTATACAGTATACAACCTGAAATTCTTATTCTTCACAGAGATCCACAAAAAAAAAGAATCCCAAAGCCCCCTCCTCCTCCCCGCACAAGTATATATATATTGCAAATAAAAGCTCCTACACTGCAGGAAACTTCTGCCCATCAGGAACATTTACGATAGCGTACAAAAGTCTTAGGCGTCTATATATAGCTAGGATACCTAAGAATTTTGATTGTCTGGTAGTAATTGCACTGCACTGCTGCAGAAAAAAACAAGTTTCATGACAGATGTGAGTAATGATAAACCTGATTCTGATATGGGTCTATATTGTGGACTGAGTGAGAGCGGGAAGGGGGCAGGGAGAGGGGAGTCATGTTTGGGAAAAGGGTAAGTTTGTAAGATGTGAACTTAATGTTCACGAACCATGTAACTATATTTTATTTAGAGATAAAGCATGGTAACAGGCCCTTCCAACCCTGTAAGTTTGATGTCAGTGTTGGGTAAATTAATGGAAAGTATTCTTAGAGATGGTATATATAATTATCTGGATAGACAGGGTCTGATTAGGAACAGTCAACATGGATTTGTGCGTGGAAGGTCATGTTTGACAAATCTTATTGAATTTTTTGAAGAGGTTAGTAGGAAAGTTGATGAGGGTAAAGCAGTGGATGTTCTCTACATGGACTTCAGTAAGACCTTTGACAAGGTTCCGCATGGAAGGTTAGTTAGGAAGGTTCAATCGTTAGGTATTAATATTGAAGTAGTGAAATGGATTCAACAGTGGCTGGATGGGAGATGCCAGAGAGTAGCGGTGGATAACTGTTTGTCAGGTTGGAGGCCGGTGACTAGTGGTGTGCCTCAGGGATCTGTACTGGGTCCAATGTTGTTTGTCATATACATTAATGATCTGGATGATGGGGTGGTAAATCGGATTAGTAAGTATGCAGATGATACTAAGTTAGGTGGCGTTGTGGATAATGAAGTAGGTTTTCAAAACTTGCAGAGAGATTTAGGCCAGTTAGAAGAGTGGGCTGAAAGATGGCAGATGGAGATTAATGCTGATAAGTGTGAGGTGCTACATTTTGGTAGGACTAATAAAAATAGGACATACATGGTAAATGGTAGGTCATTGAGGAATGCAGTAGAACAGAGTGATTTAGGAATAATAGTGCATAGTTCCCTGAAGGTGGAATCTCATGTGGATAGGATGGTGAAGAAAGCTTTTGGTATGCTGGCCTTTATAAATCAGAGCATTGAGTATAGGAGTTGGGATGTAATGTTAAAATTGTACAAGGCTTTGGTGAGGTCAAACTTGGAGTATTGTGTACAGTTCTGGTCACCGAATTATAGGAAAGATGTCAACAAAATAGAGAGAGTACAGAGGAGATTTACTAGAATGTTGCCTGGGTTTCAGCACCTAAATTACAGAGAAAGGTTGAACAAGTTAGGTCTTTATTCTTTGTAGGGTAGAAGGTCAAGGGGAGACTTGATAGAAGTACTTAAAATTATGAGGGGGATAGATAGAGTTGACGTGGATAGGCTTTTTTCATTGACAGTAGGGGAGATTCAAACAAGAGGACATGAGTTGAGAGCTAAGGGGCAAAAGTTTAGGGGTAACAAGAGGGGGAACTTCTTTACTCAGAGAGTGGTAGCTGTGTGGAATGAGCTTCCAGTAGAAGTGGTAGAGGCAGGTTCGGTATTGTCATTTAATGTAAAGTTGGATAGGTATATGGACAGGAAAGGAATGGAGTGTTATGGGCTGAGTGTAGGTCGGTAAGTGTTTGGCACGGACTAGAAGGGCCGAGATGGCCTGTTTCTGTGCTGTAATTGTTATATGGTTATATGGAAAGGGAGAGGGGAGGGAGTGGGTATTACCAGGGAGACAATCTGTAAAATCAATAAACCAGTTGTATGGAATCAAATGCTATTGCTTGGTATCTCAGGTGTGGGTATGTCTGCACCCATGCCACCACCCCTCCTGCCCCTGGCACTCCTTCTCTGCTACCTGTCCCACATCCCTCTTGCAGCACTCCATGCTCACCATCTCAACATCCTTTGCTCCCACCAGATTTACAAACTCACTCTGCACTCCATGTTGACAAATACAGTATTGTGAAAATAGTCTGAAGCTCCCTCAGTATATATATGTGCCTCAGACTTTGGTACCATGCTGTACCTGTGCAGGAATCTGTACTTACTTATACACATAGTCCTATGCCTGTGTACATGGAGACCTCTTTGCCTACATCAGATGGTGTGGATGATTCCAATCATGGGGAAGTCTAGGACCAGAGGGCACAGCCTCCAAATGGAAGACTGTCCCTTCAGAATAGAGATGAGGAGGAGTTTTTTTTTAGTCAAAGTATGGTGAATCTGTGGAATTCAAACCCTCAGACAGCTGTGGAGGCCAAATCATTGGATATATTGAAAGCTGAGGTTGATAGTTTCTTTATTGATAAGGGTGTCAAACGTTTTGGGGAGAAAGCAGGTAAATGGGGTTGAGAGTTATAATAGATCAGCCATGAAGGAATGGCAGAGCAGATTCGATGAGTGGAAAAACCTAATTCTATTCCTGTCTTATCAAGCTCTATGCCCAGCAAGTATACATATAATTCTGCATGTGTACATGCAAAATGCCCTGAATGTGTTTATGCATAACTGGTGCTTGTACCCATGAATTCTTGCGCACGCACAGAAATCTGCAACGGTGTATAAGCAAAGCTCTCCGCCTTTGCATATGCTGCCTCTGTGCAGGCATCTGTGCCACTGCACAAAACACAGAGCTGTGGCGCTCTTAGAGGACATATCTGTGCACCTTGCTCTGCAAAGCTCTTACTACAATCAGCACCTACGTATACGGTCTGTGGTGTACCTGGGTGCCACCTCACTCTTCTTGTGCAGTGAATGTACATTAATTGCAAGGAAAATGGTTTCAGAACTTACTGAGCAGAGTAACAAAAATGTGTTACACATATAGGACTCTTCTGAATTTTTTTTTACTTTGATCTTGATCTTCTTGAGCCAAGAGAGTAAAAAACAGCCTCCAGCCATATAAGGCTGCTCAAGAGTAGTGGTGGGGACCAGAGCTCGTACGTGCCAGAGCTTGACCATGTGATTGGAGCTTGGCATAATCTTCTAAACATAAAGAAGTAACTTCTTGTTTAGTCTTAGGGCACTAGACGTAGAACATAGCACAGTACAGCATCTGACCAGGACCTTCGGCTCACAACGTTGTGCCCAACCAAATGAATTGGATAATCAAACGGACAACTAAATTAGTTCCTTATGCCTATCCTCTCATTTCATCACCTATCTAAACTTGTTTTAGAAGTCCCTATCACCACTCAAGGCACCCACCACTCTTTGTGTAAAAATCTTGCCGTCTCATTCTTACTTTGAAATTACCCCCTCTCACCTTAAAAGCATGCCCTCTGGTATGAAACATTTCAGCCCTCGGAAAAAGATACTTCCTGGTCCACTCTACCCATGCCCCTCATAGTCTTATAAACTATTAGATCTCCCCTCCGCCTCTGCCACTCCAGTGAAAAAAAATACAAATTTGTCCTATCTCTCATTATAGCCCATGCCCTCTAATCCTGATAAACCTCTTCTGCACCCTCTCCAAAGCCACAACATTCTTCCTATAGCGGGGTTATATGCAAATCTCCAGATGTGGCCTAACTAGAGTTTTGCAAAGCTGCAGCATAACCTCCTGACTTTTGAACTCAATGCCCCAACTAATAAAGGCAAACGTGCCATATGCCTTTCAACCTGTGTATCCACTTTCAGGGAACTATGAACATGGACCTCAAGTTCCCTCTGCTCCTCAACACTATTAAGGGTCTTGCCTTTAACAGTGTACTGTCTATTTACAGTTCACCTGCCAAGATGCAACACTTCACACTTGGCCAGATTAAACTGTATCTGCCACTTTTCCGCCCATATCTGCAACTGATCTATATCCCACTGTGTTATTTGCCAGTCACCTGCGCTATCCAGAACACCACCAATCGCTATCATCTGCAAACTTACTAACTCACTCATCTACATTTTCATCCAGATCATTTATAAACACCACAAACAGCAGAGGTTCCAATATAGATCCCTGTGGAACACTACTAATCACAAACCTTCAGCTAGAAACTTAAGGGGGAATAGGCCATTCAACACCCCGTGCTTGCTAAGCTCTTCAATGGCATCATGACTGATATTGAATCTTAATGCCACTTTCCTACAGTATCTTTTAATATCTAGCATGGAACACACAAGCTTCCCTCCTTTCATCTGTGTTCCAGTTTAAGAGGTTCTTAAATGCCCCTTATGTATCTGCTTCTACCACCACACCTGACCGAGCATTCCATGCAAACAGAACTTAACCTTAGACCCCACCCCCTACAATTTCCTCCGATCACCTTAAAATTATTCCCCCTTTGAATTAACCATTTCTGCCCTCGGGAAAAGTCTTTCTCCCATGGTCCATTCTCCCCTCCTATCAGATTCCTTCTTCTTCAGGCGTTTACCTTCTCCACTTATCATTTCCCAGCTTCTCACTTCACACCCTCTTTCCCATTCATGTCTTCACCTATCACTTACTAGCTTGTACTCCTTCCCCTCCCCAACTTTCTTATCTGGCTTCTTCCCCCTTTCTTTCCAGTTCTGATGAAGGGTCTCAACCCATAACATCAACTCTTTATTCCTCTCCATAGAAGCTGCCTGACCTGCCGAGTTCCTTCAGCAATTTGTGTATGTTACTCTCTGTCTATGCATTTTATCATTTTGAACAACTCTATCTCATTCTCCTTCGCTCCATAGTGAAAAGCATTAGCATCACTTCCAAGAAATCTATTGGTCTCTGCCTTGACAGATGACTGACTGTTTAAAGTTCAAAGTCAGCATATACAACCCTGAGATTCATTTTCCTCTGGGTGTACTCAGTAAAACTATAGAAAAGTAACTCTAACGGAATCAATGAAAGATCAACTAGAGCACAGAAGACAACAAACTGCCCCACTGCAAAGATAAGTAAATAACAATAAATAGTAAGAGCATGAGATAATGAGATAAGGAGTCCTGAAGTGAGATGAGTGGTTACACTGTAGATCGAACAGGCTGAGGTCAGATAGTGTTGCTTAAATAATTTTTTTACACATCTGTTGTTGCTGCGTGCTGATTGGTGCCAAAATGCAAACATCAGAAGGGTGTTGATCAATGCAAGCACTTTGGAGGCAGCACAGGGAGGTTCTAACCGCAAGTCCTCAGAGGGAAATGCCGCAGACTGTCATCACGGAAAGCAATTTAAAGTAGCCCGGCTTGACCACAATCAGTTTGACAACCACGTAATGTGCTGTTGCAGGAACCAACTCTCATCAATCAAGTTGCTAAGTGATCTCTGTTAAAGTTTCGGTCAAATAATCTCAGTGAAGCAGAAGGAGTTCTTTGGGAAACAGAATGGCATCTCTAGCACAGTTGGTTCCAGTAAGCTGGCTGGATTAGAACAACCCATCTCAAGCAGTTCAGCTACCTGGCAATTGCCTCCATCTATCTGGCTGAATTGAGGGGCTGGATGCAAATTAAATCAACCAGCAGAAAATTGTCCCTCTCTCTGCTGATTCCTTTGTGCCAACTTTTTTCAACTTTAACCTGTACTTGAGAAGGATATTGAGGGGAGAATAAAGTTTTGTCAAGTCTGGCTTGGAATCAAAGACAGAGTCGAATTTATTCTCATATGCACAAATATATTTGATATAGTTAACTATTTCTTATTATGACTTGTAGCACATTTTACATCTTGCACTGTACTGCAGCCACAAAACAACAAGGATAATAAACCACTTTCTGATTCTGCATGTACGCACAGGTGCAGTGAAATACCCACCCACCTATCTTTGGGAAGTGAGAGAAAACCAGGTCACATCGAGGAAATGAACCTATTCACAGGGCGGACTGGCAAATTCCACACCCGATGTCGGGATCGAACCCGGATCTCTGGTGCCGTTTGCCAGCAGCCCTCCCACCAAGTGAAGGTCTCTTGAGTCTGTAATTTTTAAAGATGCATCGATAGGGGAGGCCGCACACACACTATCCAGTTCCAGGATAAAGGACTGAGCTTGTTAACTCTTCAGCCAGGCAGACAGCTAGACGGAGGTATACTGTGCACGAGGTGTCTGTCTGACGTGTTGGCACATTGAAGTTGATCTGAGTAATGTTGCTGAAGATAAGCTTTAAATTGCAAACCATTAAAGGGTGCCGGTACACTCCTTTTGTTCTGTGCAATGAGCTGGTCAGTAGTGAAAGACTTTCTACAGCTGGTTTTCATTTTATATCCCCGGTCAAGTGAAGCATCGGTAGAACCTCTGACTCCCCAATCTGCGTTCTCTACAAAGCAGCGTTAAACCTGCACTATTTCTGCACAATCTCAAAGTCAAGATGTTCCAAATATGTTTTGCAAGGGTGAAACTTTCATCCTGCCAAAACCAGGAGGAGCTTACTTAGGACAGGGTTCTTTCGATTGCAGCATGGAAAGAAAAGACTGTTAAAGCTCAAAATGAGCATCCTCTCCCATTGTTACATCTAAGGTTAAAGAAACTAACTTTACTTGTCACATGTGCATCTAACCATTGTGTGAAATGCGATGTTTTGCATTAAATCAAATCAGTGAGGATTGTGCTGGGCAGCCCACAAATGTCGCCATGCTCCCGGTGCCAACGTAACGCACACACAGCTCACTAACCCCTAAGCGGAAGTCTTTGGACTGTGGCAGGAAACAGGAGCATCCAGAGGAAACCTGCTACGACACGTACCCATCTTCCAAGGTCCAGACGCTCCAACTACCTGGAGTAAAGGGGCTGGTGCGGCCCCTTTAAAGATTCAGGACAATCCCACTAATTGGCAATCATGTGCTGAGTGCCGAGGACTGAGAACTTAAGGAGCACCTGCACTGAGGCTAGGTGCTCAGTCGCAAGCCTACCTACTCGTGATTGTGTTTAGTGTTTGTTTTGCGCTCCGATTCCCAATCCAGTTTGAAACCATGTCTCAACCCTAGCCTCAGATACTCCAGCATTTGGGTCCAAGCCATCTTTGCCAAGGACCCTCATCACAGGAACCCACATGATCACGGGGAGAATGCACCGAAAGCAGCAGGAATTGAACCCCAGTCATACAGCTGACTTTATAATAACATTATGCTAACACTACACTACACTGTTGCTCCATTACACTTGCAAGCTGCCCCAATACATCAATCTTATCAATGCATAGAACATACACAGTACTGCAGAGAACAGGTTCCTTGATCTAACATGTCTCTGCTGACCATGATGCCAATTTCAATGATTCCCATTTGCTTACACGTGATCTCCATCCCTCTATTCCCTGCCTGTTCATGCTCCTGTCTAATACCACTTAAGCACTGCTCCCCCCCCTTGCACCTACCACCCCTGCATAAAAATCTCACCTGATAAGTCTCTTTTAAACTTTCCTCTTCTCACCTTAAAACTATGCCATCCAGCATTTGATGATTCCGCTTTGAGAAAAAGACATTACCTTTGCTTATGTATCACTAGTTACCCTAGGGGTGTATGGGGTGTCTAGGGAGGGATAGGACCTCCAGTGAAGGGGCTTGTCATGTTCATTCTGGGGCAACTCACTCACCTTTGGTCCCCACCGGACACTCAGCTCCCACTTGTGGCTCCAAGTAGCCACCCCCCCGGTACACCGCTTCCACAGGCGGGCCAAACCAGGGGAGGGAAGCCGGTGGCCTCATAACCCGGTGAGACAGGGACGTGCCTGAGCCAGCATGCAAAGTCAGCTCTGGCGGACTGGGTGGATGAGAGATGCTGTGAGATCCAGCGGCTAGGAACACACTCGGTGGAGAACGAAGGGCATGGCAAGACACAGAAGACATCATGGCCATCCACCGCAACCAAGGAAGACCCCAGTTTGTGACTCTTCTTCGTAGCAGTGGACCCGAATTTCTAATGTCGAAAGGGTGGAACTGCCCCAGTGTAACTCAATGCATAAAAACTCAGGGTTTTTAAACCTGATTGTGTTTCGCATAGGTTTCCTGTCATCCCACAATGGACAACCACCAGCTTAGCTATACTTCTCATAATTTTATACATTTTTAGCAAGTAATTTCTTAGCCTCTAATACTACAGTATAAATCTGTCCAAGCTCTCCCTTTACCAATATTCTTCATTCAATCCAGGTAACATCCTGATGATGCTGTCCTGCACTCTCTCCAAGGCCTCCCCATTCTTCCTGCAATGTAGTGACCATTACAGGAACGTCATATCATATTCCAAACGTTGCCTAATTAAAGCTTCCTACTGCCGCAACTCGACTTCCTGATTTCCATACTCAGTGCACCAATTAATTTAAACTCAGATTCGGATTTATTTTATGAAAGCAGACAACCAAGGAATCCATAGAAGCGCTGGGGGCAGCCCACAACCGTCTCCAAACATTCCCGCGCCATTGCATGACCAGAGTGCTCGGCGGAGTAACACAGAGCATACCATGCGACAAAGCAAGAACAGTGAGTCAAACCCCATTCCACACATTAACTGCAGCCCAACCATGCTGCTTCAAATCCTTGCATCTCCTGTGGGTGGCAGGGGTTGGGGGAAGGGAGGAAGGTTGAATCCTAATTTGCAGAGTTGCCTGTGCAGATTTATGTTGATTGAGGGCAAAATATTTGGGGATAACTCTGAGGAAAATAGCAATGTGATCTTTTCCATTGGCTGGAGAACGCAAGTTGGCACACGGAAAGCGCATCACAGTTTGGCACAGCACTTCAGTGTTGGACAAGTCTCTACTTCTCCATGCTGTAAGTGGAAGTTGAAACCAGAATTTTTTCACTTCAGTGACGAGAGTGCGTTCAGAAGGGCTCTGTTGCCCACCCACTGTTGTAATGTGGTAATTTGAATTAATGCCACCCCCCCCCTGTCATCTTGAACCAGCCTGACAATTCTCACCTGACTTTTCTCATTAAAAAGGCATTTTCGCTCACCGACATGGCACTCACTGGATGCTTTTTTCTGTTTTTCATAACGTTCTCTTGAACCTATAGAGACCTTCATGCATGAAAATCCCAGGATATCAGCAGTTTCTGAGATACTCAAACCACCCCATCTGGCACCAACAATCATTCCACGGTCACTTAGATCACATTTCTTCCCCATTCTGATATTTGGTCTGAGCAAAACTGAAATTCCTTAACATGTCTGCAGGTTTTATGCATTGGGTTACTGCCATGTGATTGGTTAATTAGACATTTGCATTAACAAGCAGGTATACAGATGTACCTAATATGCGCCAGACAAGATGGTGCCAGTAAACAAAGATTCCTCGGATGGCATCTTTCAGATGGCCAATCTTTTCAACTGTATTACTTTTCCAATGTCTTCTGCATGCTCTTTCCGTCATGATTGTGTTTGAGAAACTGCTGGAGCCTCTGACAAGCAGTCTGACCTTCGATCGAATGATCTAGCGGCTCTGCTGTCCCTGGAGGGGACCGAGAGCACGAGCTGCCTCGTGGAGAAGACCAGAGATGGGGCTGGGAGCCATGATCAACTCCATTTCGAAGCATCAAGTAGGATTGAAGCATTGAGGTGAAGGTGGTGGCTCTCCATGGGGTTGATGGCAGGTGATAGCTGGGTTGATGGTGTTTGGTCACTCTTCATGGAAGGTCTGAGCTCCTGTGGCCAATCTCCTCAATACTGATGGGAGGATGTTTTTGACCTTCTGGTGCTAAAGTGATTATTGGACTGTAGCTTACATTGGTCTTCAGTTTACTGCGTTTTCTTTCTTGTTGCTGAATGGCGGGAGGACGCGATATGTTACTTCTTGTGCGAGGGAGGGTTAGACATCTGGGGTCTGATGTCCTTGTTGATGTTTTTCCTGTGTGGGTGATGTGTTGGTTGGTGTGTGTGAGAGAGGGGTTTGTGAGTTTGATTCCATCCCCTGAGGCCTGCAGCCCCATCTCTTAACAAAAGCCAGAACCCCTTTTAGTTCATGGCCGATCAATTGTCTGCTACTTTACTTCTTGATTCACCCCTCCCATTCACTGTAAGTCTGAAGTATGATCCCCATGGTTAGCAACCTTTGCAACGATGTCTATATACCATGCACTAATTCTATACTCCTATTGTAACGTACACTATTATAAATGGACTGTTAACTACAGATATTGGTTTATTACTGTCATAAGTACCAAAATGCAGTGAAAAGTTTCTCTCTCATACTTCTCATACAGTTCAAATCATTACACAGTACATTGAGCAAGAATAAGGTAAAACAATGTAGAAGAAAATGTAATTGCTACTGAATCAGTGCGTTGCAGGTAAACAATAAAGTATAAGTTCCTATTGTACAACGGGACTGTTCAGGACTCTGATAAGGGTATAATAAAAGCTGTTCTTGAGACTGGTGGTTAGTACTTTCGTGCTTTTGTATCTTCTGCCCGATGGGAGAGGGGCGAAGAGAGAATGTCTGGGGCGCACAAGGTCTTTGGTTGTGCTGGCTACTTTACTGAGGCGCCATGAAGAGTCCATGGAGGGGGGACTGGTTTCTGTGATTCGCTGGGCTGCGTCCACAACTCTCTACGTTCCAGGTCACCTCAGTTTACAGCTGGCTTCCATTACCAAGAGCTGTTCGCAGCCCGAACAGTTTGCAAGTAGGTGATGTGGCTGCCCTCCTCGACATGAAACGCTGTCATAGGAAAGCAGCATCCATCATCGGAGATCCCCACCATCCAGGCCGTGCTCTTAGATAGAAGTTACTGCTGACATTAGGTAGAAGGTACAGGAGCCTCAGACACACCAGATTCAAGATCGGTTACTACCCCTCAACCATCAGGCTCTTGACGAAAAGTGGATAACTACACTAGCCCATCCATTGAGATGTTCCCACAAACAATGATCTCACTTTAAGGACTCTTTATCTTGTTATTTCATGTTCTTGCTATTTATTGGCATTTAATTATACTTGCGTTTGCACAGTTTGTTGTCTTCTGCACTCGGGCTGATCTTCTATTGATTCTGTTATAGTTACTATTCCGTAGATTGGATGAGTATGCCTGTAGGCAAATGAATCTCAGAGTTACATGTGGTGGCATATATGTACTTTGATAACAGAATTTACTTTGAACTTTTCCCAGCAATATATTTATTCAAGGGTCAAGCAAGAGCAGTGTATAGTTAAAGTAGGCGTTTAACTCAGTCTTTCAGATTTTGCAGCAAGATGCGATGCTATGGAGTTATCACAATTCCCACACGGCAGAACGTGCCTGCAGTCTTGCAGCAGCCAGTGAATCCAGCCCGCTGATCTGCCAAACATCCATTGATGTGTACTGGATATGTATAAGTTAGACGCTTGTAAGCTGGGGAGGATCTGAGGTACTTCTCCCTGATTTATAATCAAACCTACTGTACATCAATCATTGCAACATTTAAAAAAAAACCCACTAGGCTGCATAGTAAAACAGGTAATGTTGCAACGAGACAGAAGTCTGCCAGGAATATGATGAAAATTTGTAAGTTTATTCTGATTATCTCTCCTGAAATTAAATCCGTTGAATTTCTAGCCTGGCAGCCAAATAAAAACCCATCAGGTGTTAACTGCAGCATGGAAACTGTGCGGATGACCTTGACCACTGCGAGTCTGCCTGATACCTCACACAGTATACCCTTACATTAGAGTCCATTTGCCCCATTTACTCTTTACTAGATCTCACTAACAATCCCAAAAATGCTTCTCCCAACATTCCACTTAATTCCCTGTAGTCTTTTCCCCATCATCAAGGACATCTTCAAGAGGCAGCGCCTCAAGGAAGTGACATCCGTCATTAAATACCCTCACCATCCTTTTTGGAATATGTCCTCTTTGCCTTACTACCATCAGGGTGGAAGAAGAGGAGCCTAAAGGCCCACGCTTAATATCTGAAGAGCTGCTTTTTCCCCCTTCCCCATTAGATTTCTGAATGGTCCATGAACTCTTGCACCCTGCATTGTCCTTTGCCTTCTGCACTACTTTTGATATCTTACAGTAATTTTTATCTGTTCCACTATACTACTGCTACAAAACAAGAAATTTCACAATGCATGTCAGTGATAATTAATCTGATTCTGATAGTCCCATCAACTTGTCCCCCACACTTCTCACCAATCACATCATTTACGATTAGGAGACACAGATACTGGGATCGGGACCAACACACACACACACACACACACACAAGATGCTGGTGGAACGGACCAGGCCAGGCAGCTCGATCGTGATCTCTGGTGCTTTCTGTGTGGTGTATGCACACGCTCTCTGTGCCCGTGCGGGTTTCCCCTGGGTGTTCCGGCTCCCACCCACATCCTGAGAGTGTTCAGCTTGGTAGGTTAATTGACTGCTAGAAATTATCGCATCTTTAGTCAGTGTGGTGAGTCTGTAGAATGGGTGGCACAGTAGCATAATGGCTAGCATGGGTTCAATTCCCAGCACTGCCTGTAAGAAATTTGTACGTGACTGTGTGGGTTCTGTCTGTGATGCATCATCAATAACTCACTCTGAGACGTAAGGCGAGATATCGGCTTTTGTTGACTGGAAGAAGGAACAAGCAGTGAGTGACCACCATACTACATCCTGGAGACTGAGAGACTGGGCCCAGGCTCCGATCGCCTTTATACAGGGGTCTGTGGGAGGAGCCACAGGAGCAGTCAGCAGGGGGCATGTCCAGACAGGTATATGTAGTTCACCACAGTCTGGGTGCTCCAGTTTCCTCCCACAGTCCAAAGACATACCGGTTGGTGGGTTAATTGGGCATTGTAAACTGCCCCTTGATTAGGCTTGGATTAAATCGGGGTTTGTTGTGCACTGAAGGGCTCTTTTCCGGACTGTACCTCAATCAATAAAAAATTACTAAAGACAGTTGTAGAGTTTTTGGAGAGGTTGATAGGTTTATGATAGGTAAGGGCATCAAAGTATATGGGGAAAAGGCAGGAGATTGAGGTTGAGAGGAATAATAAATCAGCCATGATCGAATGACAGAGCAGACTTGATGAGCCAAATGGCCTAATTCTGCTCCTGTGTCTTATGGAATTACTCTGGGGGGGAGGCAGTCAATGGGCCTGGGAGGGTGGGGAAGGATAAAATGGGATTAATGTAAGATTAGTATAAGAGGTACAAGTGACTGTAGAAGCTGGAACCTACTTAAGAAACTCAGGAGGTTGAACAGCATCTGTGGCAGCAGAGACATTGTCCAAAACTCGGTCAGTATTTCCTCATCAAGATGTGAGAGGAAGTCCGACGGGTCAAAGGGCCGGTTCTGCCCCACACGACTTTGTAACACCCAGAGGAAACTGGCAAGGGGGAAGGTGCAAACCCCTGAGGTGAGAATCCAACAGACATCGTTGGAGGGCTGAGGCTGCTGCTTAGGTTAAATTGTGGACTTGCAGGATCATTTCCCTCGTCCCTGCATAAATAGGCCTTGTTATATATACAAACAGTGAAGAGACCAAAAAAAAACAGAAAAAATAATTAGTAAACCATACCTCTTGAATAATTTAAAGAGCAGCAATTTATAGATTGCTGTGTTTTTGTATTCAAGTTGAAGGCAAGATGCTTGCCGTGATTAAGGTTAAGTAGTTTGATGAACCCCACTGTTTGGGTCAGACCGCGGGAAGGAGGCCCGCAGCATCGCGTAAGTTCCTTCTGAATATCAAAAGGACTTTGAAAGCAGGCTTACATTGAATGCCACTGTTGCCTTAATGAATAAAAGCAGCATGACAGCTGTAATTGCAAGGGAAAAAAAGGCCTGAAAACCTCAAAAGCCTTCTCCCAATGTATGATCTATCTCAGCAAGGCCTCTTATTAACTTTGTGCCTGCAGTTTTCAGGGAATGCATGCCGCAATTTTAGAGAAAATAATGTTACCACTCACTATAATTCTGCTTCATCATTCGTATTAAAAAGTTTTTAACGAAAGAGCGAACCAGCTGAAAACTATTAAACATGAACTCCCAATTTTGCATTTTATTGAACGTATCCAGTGAACGTGCTGCTTTTCTAAGTGTACCTAACCAGTTTAGTTCTTTCATGATCTGCTTTTCTGCCCTGGGGTTTTAATCTCATCTCATCCCCCGGAGGTGAGTGGCCCCTTTGCTAAACCAGCCCTCCTCTCCTGCCGTCCATTGCTCCTACAGCTGTTTGGGGGTGAAGGAGGCATTTGACTAAACCGAACTTGTTCTCATCCAAGACTACAGGCAGCAGAGCACTAGAGATGGAGTGGATGGAAAGAAGGAGAAAGAGACGAGGAGAGGAGGAGGATGAGAGAGAAAAAGGGGTAGAAGAGAAAAGAGAGAGAAGAAGGGTGAAGGTGAGAGGAAGAGGAGGTGGAATGGATGGAGAGGGATAAGGCAGAGGAGGAAGAGAGGAAGGGGAGAGAGGGAAGTGAGAGGAGAGATAGAGAGAGGTGGGATAAAGGGGAAAAGAGTAGGGAAGGACACGAGAGAGAAAAGGAGAGAGAAGGAGATACAGAGTGGAGTTCAGTGAAGATGTCTGATTTGATACCTGAGATTTAGTTTGATTCTTTGTGGCAGGGAAGTGCTACCACCAATTTTTTTTTCTTCTTCCCTCTCTGACTCTCTCCCCCCTCTCTCTCTCCTTCCTCCCTCTCTCTCTCACCCTTTTCTCCAAACTTCCTCCTTAAACCCTTCTCCCAGCATGCCAACATTCCCTCTAATTTGGGCACAAAAATTTTGAGCTGTGCAAATTTTTGCCTAGTGACAACACATGCACACTGAATAATTTCTTCAGCAAAAATAAGCCAGATCTCAAATCTGCAGGCAAGTTATTGCAAACTCCACATTGACAACTCTGACAACATCAGAAACAGGAAAAGAAAATGTGATTGTGTACAATCATGAACTATACTTAACATGACAACGAGGTCGACAGTGACAACCCTTTGTGCGCAGTTTAAATTCCTTTGTACACTAGTAAACATAGAAACACAGAAAATAGGTGCAGGAGTAGGCCCTTCGGCCCTTCGAGCCTGCACCGCTATTCAGTATGATCATGGCTGATCATCCAACTCAGAACCCTGTACCTGCCTTCTCTCCATACCCCCTGATCCCTTTAGCCACAAGGGCCATATCTAACTTCCTCTTAAATATAGCCAATGAACTGGCCTCAGCTGTTTCCTGTGGCAGAGAATTCCACAGATTCACCACTCTCTGTGTGAAGAAGTTTTTCCTCATCTCGGTCTTAAAAGGCTTCCCCTTTATCCTTAAACTGTGACCCCTCATTCTGGACTTCCCCAATATAGGAAACAATCTTCCTGCATCTAGCCTGTCCAATCCCTTTAGAATTTTATACGTTTCAATAAGATCCCCCCTCAATCTTCTAAATTTCAGCGAGTATAAGCCCAGTCGATCCAGTCTTTCTTCATATGAAAGTCCTGCCATCCCAGGAATCAATCTGATGAACCTTCTCTGTACTCCCTCTATGGCAAGAATGTCAATCCTCAGATTAGGGGACCAAAACTGCACACAATATTCTAGGTGCGGTCTCACCAAGGCCTTGTACAACTGCAGTAGAACCTCGCTGCTCCTGTATTCAAATCCTTTTGCTATGAATGTCAACATACCATTTGCCTTTTCCACCGCCTGCTGTACCTGCATGCCCACCTTCAATGACTGGTGTACAATGACACCCAGGTCTCGTTGCACCTCCCCTTTTCCTAATCAACCACCATTCAGATAATAATCTGTTTTCCTGTTCTTGCCACTAAAGTGGATAACCTCACATTTATCCACATTAAATTGCCATGAATTTGCCCACTCACCTAACCTATCCAAGTCACCCTGCATCCTCTTAGCATCCTCCTCACAGCTAACACTGCTGCCCAGCTTCGTGTCATCCGCAAACTTGGAGATGCTGCATTTAATTCCCTCGTCTAAATCATTAATATATTTTGTATATTGTAAACAACTGGGGTCCCAGCACTGAGCCTTGCGGTACCCCACTAGTCACTGCCTGCCATTCTGAAAAGGTCCCGTTTATTCCCACTCTTTGCTTCATGTCTGCCAACCAATTCTCTATCCACATCAATACCATACCCCCAATACCGTGTGCTTTAAGTTTGCACACTAATCTCCTGTGTGGGACCTTGTCAAAAGCCTTTTGAAAATCCAAATATACCACATCCACTGGTTCTCCCCAAAAACTCTAATAGTTACATCTTCAAAAAATTGTATAAGATTTGTCAGATATGATTTTCCTTTCACAAATCCATGCTGACTTTGTCTGATGATTTCACTGCTTTCCAAATGTGCTGTTATCACATCTTTGATAACTGACTCTAGCATTTTCCCCACCACCGATGTCAGGCTAACTGGTCTATAATTCCCCGGTTTCTCTCTCCCTCCTTTTTTAAAAAGTAGGGTTACATTAGCCACCCTCCAATCCTCAGGACCAAATCCAGAATCTAAAGATTTCTGAAAAATGATCACTAATGCATCCACTATTTCTTGGGCTACTTCTTTAAGCACTCTGGGATGCAGACTACCTGGTCCTGGGGATTTATTTGCCTTTAATCCCTTCAATTTACCTAACACCACTTCCCTACTAACATGTATTTCCCTCAGTTCCTCACTAGACACTTGGTCCCCTAGAAGATTATTTATGTCCTCCTTAGTGAAGACAGAACCAAAGTAGTGATTCAATTGGTCTGCCATCTCCTTGTTCCCCATGATCAATTCACCTGCTTCTGACTGTAAGGGATCTACATTTGTCTTAACCAATCTTTTTCTTTCACATATCTATAAAAGTTTTTACAGTCAGTTTTTATGTTCCCTGCCAGTTTTCTCTCATAATCTTTTTCCCTTTCCTAATTAAGCCCTTTGTCCTCCTCTGCTGGACTCTGAATTTCTCCCAGTCCTCAGGTGTGCCGCTTTTTCTGGCTAATTTGTATGTTTCTTCTTTGGACTTGATACTATCCCTAATTTCCCTTATCAGCCACGGGTGCTTCCCTAGTTTATTCTTTTGCCAAACTGGGATGAACAATTGTTGTAGTTCATCCATGCGATCTTTAAATGCTTGCCATTGCATATCCACCGTCAACCCTTTAAGTATCATTTGCCAGTCTATCTTAGCTAATTCACGTCTCATACCTTCAAAGTTACCCTTCTTTAAGTTCAGAACCTTTGTTTCTGAATTAACTACATCACTCTACATCTTAATGAAGAATTCCACCATATTATGGTCACTCTTACCTAAGGGGTCTCGCACGGCAAGATTGCTAACTAACCCTTCCTCATTGCTCAATACCCAATCTAGAATGGCCTGCTCTCTATTTGGTTCCTCGACATGTTAGTTCAGAAACATGTTAGTAGCAACAGATGTGTGCGTGGTACATTAGAGGGAAAATTGCAGCACACCCTAACAATAGGTCCCACTCCCCCCAGTGGAAGGTAACTCCAACATAAATACAGTTTATCTAAGTGGTTTCCATGGGCACTATACAGCACGGTGCCCACACAGCACCATTAAAAATAACAATTCTTCCTACTCAATATTTTGATCTATTTTTAAAACATAGCAGTTTAATTGGTGGCAGGACAAATGTTTCAATTTCCACTTTTCATTTGACAACTTCACGAAATAAATTGGATCAAAGGCATTGTAAATTAGAAACAGTAACTGGGAAATAGAAGTTAGGGACTAAAGAGAGCAGGAATGCAAACTGCAACATCATCGCATTGTTTGTGTTTGATTTTGTTTCAGATTCTCCGTGGTGTTTATTGATTCCAATTGCTCAGCATGAGCCCTCCACCTGGTATTTGGCTTTTCCTACGTCTGACTGTAGTCCTCTCAATATAACTCCTTCCCGCAGATGGGCCTATTTTCAATTAGTCTTGATACAAATTGCAACCATGGATTACAAGGGAAATGAATAATCAAAACAATATTTTTACTTAACAATTAAAAAGGTGAGGGGGCATCATTGGACAGTCTAACATTTATTCCCCATCTTTGAATTCCCTCCAAACCGCCCGGTTTGCTGCTATTTCAGAAAATAGTTAAAAGATAATTGCTTTGCCGCGGGCCTCAGGTTAAGTTTAAAGTTCAAAGTAAATTTATTATCGAAGTACATACAGTACTATGCAGAATTCTTAGACACATGCACAGACATATATAAAAGACTTTTGCACTGTACTGTAGTAATTTTATGTATTACTCTGTACTGCTACCACAAAAAAAAACAATTTTCATGACATATGTGAGTGATGATAAACCTAACTCTGATACGGATTGCTATTGTGGGCTGAGAGTGGGACAGGGGCAAGGAAAGAGGAATTGTGGTTGGGAAAATGGAAAGGGAGAGGGGAGGGAGTGGGAAGCACCAGAGAGACATTCTGTAATGATCAATAAACCAATTGTTTGGAATCAAATGACCTTGCCTGGTGTCTCAAGGCTGGGTGTGTCTGCACCCATGCCAACCCCTGCCCCTGGCACTCCGTTTCTACTGTCTGTCCCATACCCAATTCCAACTGTACCATTCACAACATCCATCGCAACCGCCATATTTACAAACTCACTCACCACTCCATGTTGACAAACACAGCACTGTGCAACAGTCTTAGGCACTCCAGCTATATATATATACATACACACACACACACACACACACACACACACACACACACACGTGATTTTGGCACAGCTCTGTACCTGTCACCATAAACTACATTGAGATTCATTTTGTTGTGGGTATTCTCAGTAAATACCAAGAAACTCAATAGAATCAGACAGAGAAAGATGGACAACTGATGTGCAAATACACAAAGAAAACCAAAATAATAAGCATAGATAAATAAGTAATAAATAATATTGAAAATGGGAGTTGCAGAGTCCTTGATAATTGGTCCACAGGTTGTGGGATCAGTTGAGACCAACAATGTTGGGGTTAGTTCAGGAACCTGGTGATTGAAGGTTAACAACTGTTTCCTGAACCTAGTTGTGTGGGACCTAATACTACTGTACCTCCCTCCCAATGGCAACAGTGAGAAGAGAGCGTGGCCTGGGTAGTTAAGCTTGTGAGGACGGAATATTAGAGCAGCGCGCACTAATTTTGTGTGTGTTGCTCGGATTTCCAGCATCTGCAGATTTTCTCTTGTTTGAGGACAGAGTATTTCCCATCACTGAAGCAGGTACATTTGTATCACAATCTTTGGCTTTTAAAGTCACCAATATTGTTCCTTGCATCTCAAACATAAAGAACTAAATAAATTCCATTCCTCAGCTTCTTTGAGGAATATGTGGAATCATGTCTCCAGTTCACAGTTCAGGCCGCTGCAAACTAGTCTATTAATTTAACCAGTATATTCTACACAAGTGCATTATTCATTATGAGTTAGGATGTTCATGGAGTTACAATCTTACAGCACAGAAAATGGCCACTCTGCACACCATGTTTTTCCCTAAAACCAAATATATCGATCCTCTTTCTCAGCACTTGGTCAGAATCTTCAGCAACTTCACAATTCACCCTGTTCAAATTTCTACAGGTGCACAGTGGGGAGCTTTCTGATCGGCCGCATCACCGTCTGGTATGGGGCCTCCGCTGCAGGGGATTGTGGACTCATCCCGACCCATCACTGCCATAAGCCTCCACACTACTGGGGGCATCTTCAAGAGGTGGTGCCTCGAGAAGGTGGCATCCGTCACTGAGGACCCTCACTATCCCAAACATGTCCCCTTCTCTTTATCACCACCAGGGAAGAGGTACAGGAGCCCAGAAACGCACACTCAACATTTTAAGAACAGTGCCTTCCCCCCTGTCATCGGATTTCTGAATGGTCCATGAAAACTACTTTTGTACTATATATTCATTTTGTAACTATTAGTAATTTTTGAAGCCTTGCATTGTATTGCTACTACAACACATTTCACAACGTATGTCACTGATTCTGATTGCCAAGATGCAGTATGTCTTAAAGTGAGAGTACCTGTCTTCACCACACATTCAGACAATGTGTTACAAACACCCTCTGGATGAAAAATTTCTTCCTCAGATCTCCTCTGAACATCTTACCTCAATTCCCACCAGCTTTAGTTACCTCTGGCATAAGCAAGATTTTCCTACCTACCCTATGCACACTTCTCACAATCTAATGCTCTCCAGCTCCAGGGTAAACAAACCTACTCAAATTCATTCTCCCTTAATAATTGAAGCTCTCCATCCAGGCAAGATCAAGGAGAATATATCTTCTTTGCAGCCTCTCTGGTGTGATCACACCCTTCCTACGGTACAAAGATCGTAGCTGTGCACAATCCGCTAAATCGGCCAAAACAATGTTTTTTTAAGGTCTGTAAGTCATACCTTTATAGGTTCTGTTACCAAGTGCTTCATTAAATCAGGACGTCATTCTTCCTCACATTCTGAGATGTGCAATTTTCTTGGCAGATGGAGAAGAATCCTTTCCCTCTGAAAGAATCACCTGACCTACTCTCTAAGGGCAACGGGTGCATACTTGAGGATGTGGAAGGTGTGTGCAGATACCCACACAACCTTTAACATGCTCCCCATCTCTTGGGGGGGGGGGAAGAAAAAGGAACTCACTTATTCATTGCAATAAACACTAGCTTACACTGTAAGGGTTAAAACAGTTACATTTGAGGCAAGCATTTCATTGGGAGTGAAATTAGTTTCATTAATTAATGAAACTAATTTCATTAGTTGCCTCTTTGGACAATGGAATGTGCATCAGTCTAACTCTGGAGATATTGGGAGTAAGATATCGGGGCGATGCCTCAAGAAGACTGTATCCATCATTTCCGACCCTCGACATCTTGAATATGCCCTCCTCTGATTGGGGAGGCCTGAAGAGGCACACTCAACATTTTTAGGAACACCTTCCCTTTCACCATCAGAGTTTGAATGGTTTGTGAACAGTACCTAGCTATTCAGGATCAGGTTTACTATCACCGGGATATGTTGCTAAATTTCTTGATTTTGTGGCAGCAGTACAACGCAATACATGAAAATAGCAGGAAAAAGAAAACTGTAAGTTACAGTACACATAGTTAAATAAGTAGTGCAAAACAAGTAGTGAGGTAGTGTTCAAGGGTTCAATGCCCATTCAGAAATCAATGGCAGAGGGGAACAAACTGTTCCTGAATCATTGAGTGTGGTGCCTTCAGGCTCCTGTACCTCCTTCTTGATGGTAACAATGAGAAGAGAGCAAGTTCTGGGTGGTGTAAATCCTTAATAAGGGAGGCCCCCTTTCTGAGTCACCGCTCTTTGAAGATGACCTGGATACTACGGAGGCTAGTGCCCATGATGGAGCAGGCTAATTTTACAAGTCTTTTGCATTAATTATTTATCAGTTCTTACTTGTAACTTCTAATAAAATTGATGTCTTGCACTGTACTGCTGCCACAAAACAATAAATTTCATGACATGCAATATATCAAAGATAATACACCTGGATCTTATTCTGCTTCTGATTCTGACTCTGACTTGGGAATGTGATCCTTGGAAGATCTTGGGTGCAGTGTCCAGCCTATGTAGCAGAAGATGTTAAAGAGTACTCACTCCAAAACCAGGACTTCTTGTCGAGTCACAAGCAACATCACTTACAGTCTGGAAGTTTTGTGAACTCCATTGCCACTTCTGAGACATAAGCAGCTAATGGAGCAGGTTTCCCTTTCCATTGCGATAGGCTGCCCCAATTAGAGCTGTGCTTGTTGTTACCCTGGGGATGGCCTGTTGTAATCCAAGAGCAGATGGCTACGACTGCAAGGGAAGGGCGGTTACCACCGGGAAGAAAGGTGCCGCGGTGCTGAAAGTGGTTGCTTGAGTTGCTAAGGGCTTGAAGGCATGGTAGATGACTTGGGTCACAGCGGACATGTTTTAAGCCCAGTCCTGGAAGCATTCCATTTACAGTGTGCTTCTTGAAAGTGTTCTAAGGATACCAATAATTCTCTTCTCACTTTTGTTTCTCAGGCCATTACTTTTACATGAATCTCACCACATGGTACCCTCAAAGATCCCACTGTCACCAGCTAGCTTCTCATGACGTTTTTCTGCAAATTACCCCAAGTGAGAGAGAACAGTGTGAGGAACATCACCGACAGGAACTCCTGATATTGGATGGGTTCTCTCTTCACTTGTGTCTCCACTTGAAACATTTACCTCATATCCAGCTTTGTGAAGCTAGTAACTGCGCTGAATTTTGGTGCTGGAAAGATCAGAAGGCAGGAAGATCTCAGGGTGAAAGCAGCTTGACTGAATGACAGAACAATCCAGGAAGATCTTTCTAATCCACCCGGAAGGTCCACATCCCAACAGCATGAAAATTTAACTCTTCAACGTCAGGATATCTGCTCCTCCATTTGTCCCATTTCCCTCTCCTCCTCACTTACCTAGTTCCTCCTACACCCACCACAATCCTCTGATCACCCTGTTTCTTTCTGATCCTATGCCCATTCCAACTGCTCGACACCCCCACACTCCTCCCACTGGGTCCCTCCTTCCACTGTTCCCATCAGCTCTCCCCATCTCCCTGTTTGATTCCATGCTCCACTTTCCTCCTCCTCAGGTTCCATCACACGCAGTCCTTTGTTAACTCCTCCTATCACCTCCAAGCCTCTGTTATTTCCACCCAATCCCTCCTCCATTGACTTCAGCGTTTATTGGGATACAGCACGGAACTGGCCCTTCTACTTAGCAACTCCCGATATAGCCCTAGCCTAATAATGCAACAATTTACAATGACCAATTACCCTACCGACCGATACATCTTTGGACCGTGGGAGGAAATCAGAGCACCCGGAGGAAACCTACACGGTCATGGGGAGAGTGTACAAACTCCTTGCGGGCAGAAGCGGGAATTGAACCTGGGTCACCTGTACTGTAAAGCACTGTGCTAGCCACTGCACCTGGGCCGCTTATTTATTTATCACTCTTCTCATCTGGAAGATTAAATATGAACTTGCTTTGCCATACCGACTTAGAAACATCAAATCATTCAGTGAAATGCATCATTTGCATCAAATCAGATCAGTGAAGATTGTTCCAGGGCAACCATGCTTCTGGCACCAACATAGCATGCCCAAACCTACTAACCTGAACCATACATCTTTGGAATGTGGGAAAAAATTGCAGCACCTGGAGCAAACCTATATGATCACGAGGAGAACTTTAAAGCTCCTTACAGACTGGCCGGAATCAAACCCTGTTTGCTAATTGTGGTAAAGCGATTGTGCCCACCACTATGCTATCATAAAGCCACTCACCCTCATCTTTTTATAAATTGCCTTTACCTTTCAGTCTAGATGAAGGGTCTCAACCTGAACCATTGACTGTCCATTTCCTTCCACAGATGCTGCCTGACTCACTGAGTTCCTCCAACAATATCTTTGTTTATTTCAGATTTCTTTGACAAACTTCCATAAATGCACAGTGGAGAGTATCTGGACTGGTTACATCATGGCCTGGTCCAAAAATTCCAACACCTAAGAATGGAAAAGCCTACAAAAAGTAGTGAATATGGCCCAGTTCATCAAAGTAAAAGCCCTCCCCACCAGTGAGCACATCTACAAGGAACGCTGCCCCAAGGAATGAGCATCCATCATCAAAGACTCCACCATCCAGGCCTTGCTCTCTTCTCACTGCTGGCATTGGGAAGGAGCTACAGGAGTCTTAGGTGCCACAGCACAAGGTTCACGTACAGTTATTACACTTCAACCATCAGGCTCTTGAACCAGCATTCATAATTTCACTAACCTCAGCACCGAATTATTCCAGTGTGGACTCACTTTCAAGGCCTCTGCAACTCATGTTCCCAATACTATTTCTTTGTTTGGCAAGTCAAGTCACTTTTTATTATCATTTTGACCATAAACTGCTGGTAAAAATGAAACAACATTCCTCCAGAACCCTGGTGCTAAAAGAAACAACACAAAACTACGCTAGATTACAGACCTACATAGGACTACATAAAGTGCACAAAACAGTGCAGGGCAGTACAATAACTAATAAACAAGACAATAGGCACAATAAAGGACAAATTTCAATATAATAATAAATGATGTAGATGTCAGTTTAGACTCTGGGTATTGAGGAGTTTGATGGCTTGGGGGAAGAAACTGTTGCACAGTCTGGTTGTGAGAGAACAAATGCTTTGGTTTGGTTGTTCTTTCTGGTAATTGAACAGTTTGCCTTATGCACATTGGCCTCTTGTCCAACTTTTTTTTGTGTGAGGCTTTTCATTGATTCTGTTATGTTTCTTCATATCTACCATGAATGCCCACAAGAAAATGAATCTCGGGGTAGCATACGGTGACATAAAGTACTTTGATAATAAATTTTCTTTGACTTTGAAGAAGGTGGCACTGGACAGCATCCAAAGGCCAATGAGCGATCTTGCGGCACCTTCCAGGCCAACACTTTCTGAAGAAAATCCCTTAAATAGCTGCAGTGAATGAGTGCCACAAAGTGGTTGTCTGTGACTGTCTAATGACTTCACTAAAAGTAGAAACGTAAGAGTGAATTTCAACTGTCCAAGGGAGCATTGTGTGATGATGAATACCCCTCAGTCTGTGTCCTGAGCACTGGTCCGACGTACACAGTGGTTCAGGGTGATCTAGGTGGAGGCTGAGTTCACTAAACCAGCGCAATTACCATTCTACAATTTGTTTGCACAAATGCAATTCCGTCTCTTAATGCAAGTGCACTCTCTTTGGACGGCACGATAGCTTACAGTTAAAATAACGCCATTACAGTGCCAGTGACCCAGGGTTCAATTCCTGCCGCTTTCTGTAAGGAGTCAGTACATTCTCACTGTGACTGTGTGAGTTTTCTCTGGGTATTCTGGCTTCCTCCCATATTCTAAAGATGTATGAAACCAGTTGGTTAATTAGTCACATGTGAGTGTTGGGCAGCATGAGCTTATTCAGCTAGAAAGGCCTGTTACCATGTTGCATCACCAAATAAGTAAAAAATGAAACAAAACACAGTGCTGAGCAATCTCATTTCTGGCAAGCTTATTTTAAACTAATGTTACCTCGTCTGCTTCCTACTGAGTCAAAGATTGACAATGTAAAGCACGCAAGTCCTCATTAAGCACTTGTCCCCGCTCTTATTTCCAATAACATAAATACAAATAAAACTGAGGAATGGAGTGGAGTGGGATGTAATTTCTACACTTCCACAGCACACAGCAGGATACCATTTGGGCAATTGAGATTATACTGTCCCTCAATGCAATCCCATTAATTTTCCATATAGTCTCTTGCCCGCATCATGAGCAAATCTCTACCCATTCTGGCACTAACCTGCACACAAGGGGTAAATTAGAGTGGCCAGTTAACCTAGCAGCTTGCATGTTTTTGGGATGTGGGAGGAAACTGGAGTACTTGGGGGAAACCTACATGGTCATGAGGTGAGGGAAAGGGCATCTTGCTCCTCCTCTAGTAGAGGTACGTCTTCACCTCACCACTCGATATGGCTTAAACAATGGTTAATAACACTGATGGCATGGAAAAGAGTTGCTTTCTAGCACCCAGATTGCTGAATTTGTGAACTGCCAGACCCAGACCTGGTGCAGTTTGAGTTAAGCGGCTGCAAAAATACAAAGATAGCAGGTTCAAGTACTGCTCTACGTGGTAAGCACAGTCCAGGATCGAACCTCCAATACAGCAGTGAGAGTATTTTGTGTTGTTTCTCATTAAACTGTCAGTTTTGGTGGTGCAGCTGGATATTAAATATTTAAATTCTTCAACCACTTATATATTTTAGGATAATTTGGGTAACTGTGGAGTTGGGGACAGAAATAGGTGAAGTGCTCAATTAGTCTGCTTAATGGGCTGTAGGTCAGTTTCAAGTGGATTGACCTGAATCCAGGCCAGCTTGTTATAAAAAGTACTATTACCTTTCCACTTAAAATATGTCAGTATTATGGATTAAATATGCATTGGTAATGTGCATTCTTTAATAAATTATTTACAAAGTACTTACAATTGGGTTGCAAATGGAACTCATTCGAGAAACTAGGTCCATTTATTGGTGGATAATAGCTCCCAGAATTAAACACTAAAAGTTTGAGGATTGGCACATTGGTGTCAGAAACAAAAGCTTGTCTTTTAATTCCCAGCAGGTGGGAAACAGTCAGACCATCACTGCATGAAAGGCCCTGATAGAGTGGACGTAGAGAGGATGCTTCCTATAGTGGGGGAGTCTAGGACCAGAGGGCACAGAATGGAGGACATTCCTTTAGAATGGAGGAATTTCTCTTGCCAGAGGGTTTAGAATCTGTGGAATTCATTGCCAAACATGACTATGAATGCCAAGTCATTGGGTATATTAAAAGCAAAAGTTCAGATGTACCTTGGAGAGCTGGTATGCAGGGGTCAATGTACAGAATCAGAAAAGAAAACTGCAGAACGTTGCAAATTCAGCCAGCTCCATCAAGGGCACTAGCCTGCCCAGCATCGAGGACATCGTCCAATGGCGATGCCTCAAAAAGATGGCATCCATCAGTAAAGACACCAATCACCTACAACATGACCTCTTTTCATTGCTACTCTCAGGGAGGAGGTACAGGAACCTGAAGACCAACAATATATACTGTGGGCTTTAAAGAGGCCACCGGGTGTATTTTTGTGGTCTTCTGCTGCTATAACCCATCCACTTCAAGGTTCGAAGTGTTGTGCTTTGAGATGCTCTTCTGCACACCACTATTGTAACAAGTGGTTATTTGAATTACTGTTTCCTTCCTGTTGGCTTGAATCAGTTTGGCCATTCTCCTCTGACCTCTTCTATTAACAAGGCATGTTCACCCACAGAGCTGCCGTTCACTGGACATTTTCGTTTTCTCGTACCATTTTCTATAAACTCTCAACACTTTTGTGTATGTGAATCTCAGGAGATTAGCATACTCAAGCTACTCCATCTGGCACCAAAATCCACAGTCAAAATCATTGAGATCACATTTCTTCCCCATCCTGCTGTTTGGTCTGAACAACAACAGAACCTGTAAGCTCTTATGTATTGTTCCTGCCACATAATTGGATGATTAGATATTTGCATTAATGAGCAGCGGTAGAGGTGTAGCTAATGAAGTGGCTAATATATATATATATATACACACACACACACACACACACATATCTTACTAATCCAGACCCCCTTAGTTAATTGTAAGGGTTCATGGCATAAAACAAGTCAGGTGGAGGGTTTGAGACTGGGAGTCCGGAGGTGACTGGTGAGGCCAATCCGGGCCAATCGCCCACATGTGGGACACATGAGGGTAGGTGCTGCAGTGGAAGTGGAGGTAGCTCGAGCCTTACGCATGGCGTGTTTCCTCTGAGCCTCTGCGGTGCGTCTGATTTCTGCTGTATACGCTCCTTTAGTGGTCCTGCTCCACCAGGTTGTGTGGTCCAGAGCAAGCGATTCCCAGCTACTGGAATTGAAGCTGAGGTCTTTGAGGGACATTTTGAGCATTGTACTGTGGCCTCAAAACAACAAATTTCAAGGCACACAAAATGAAGGAGGAGCTCAGCAGGTCAGGTAGCATCTAGGAAAAGAGTACTGTTGACATTTCGGGTCAAAACCTTGTGGAAGGACTGGAGAAAAAAGTTAAGGAGTAGACTGAAAAGGTGAGGGGAGGGGAGAGAGAAACACAAGACGATAGGTGAAACCTGGACGGGGACGGATGCAGGTGGTCAAAGAGTCAGAGAGCAGCAGGGATCACAGTGGAGGAGAACTGAGAGAGGGTTTCACTGAACTCCTGTCAAAGGGAAGATTTAAACTTCTTCCGGGTAGGTGTCCTTAGAAGAGACTTTGCAGTGTCGTGATCCGATCACGAAGAAGGGAAAACACACACACACACACACACACACACACACACACACACACACACACACACACACACACACACACACACACACACACACACACACACACACACACACACACACACACACACACCTGATTCTGATATTACTGCCTCATTCACTTCTTCAGCCTCCCATTGACACTCTTCAAATCTAACATTATAACTCAAAACTCACATTGTCAAAAGAAGACTTGAATCTCTGCACACCCTGGACACAACTGAGAAGGGCAGACTCAACATCACTGGCAGGGCTGAGCTGCAAATAAATTAGCTAATGGAAATAGATGTCTCCTATTACCTCTATCTGAACTCTTAATAATCTTATCCATTTTGATTAAGATTCCTCTTGGTCTTCCCTGCACCAAATAAAACAACACTATCTTATCTGATCCATCCTCATGCCTAAATCTTTCATCTGGTCAACATAAATCTCAGAACCCTCCCTAATTCAATCCCAGCATTCCTGTGATGTGGAAACCACAAATGTACACAGTTCTCAAAGCTGATGCCTAAAAAATGTGTAGATTTTGAGCTCAGCTTCCTTGCTTGTACAGTAAAACAAAGGAAAACTCCCTATGTGCCTTTTTAAACAGAATCAGAATTGGGTTTAACTATCACTGATATATGCCATGAAATTTGTTATTTTGTGGCAGAAGTAGAGTGAAACACATAAAATATTACTATATGGTACAATAAGAAACATAAAAAACTAAGAAAATTGGGCAAAAGGCAAGCAAAATAGAGAGGTAGTGTACATGGGTTCATGGACCATTTAGAAATCTGATGGCATCCAAGAGTTACCTTGATCGAGAACATACATACCAAGAACCCTTTTCCACACTTAATACCCTTCCTGCTTTGTACATATAAGGCTTTCTCCAGCGGGTACAAGGGACGGTGACGTTTTGTGGGGAAACTGCATACCTTTGTTGCAAGACAATGTGAAGTCTTTCCTCAGCAGCATATAGAGACATCTTGCTAGTGTATCACAGCTTCAAAACCTCTACATGTCCTAATATTATTCATCATCAATGAAATCGCTATCTTGTGAACTTAAGAATATTTGGCAGACTGGCGTCTAGATGTGCTTTTGAAATTACACCGCACAATACTAAAACATTCAATGCAATTATTTAAAATACTTATATCTATTAAATGGCATGGTTATACTTTTTGCTCTATGAAGGAAGAAAGAATTTCACAATTTTGCATTATTTGTCAGGAACAACATAATTTCAGTGCCCAATGGGAATAATGGGGTCTGTAACACAAATCAAGTTTTCTCCCTGTTCATAAGGGTTGATGTTGATAATGGTACCTCACCCCACTGCACAATTTACCTGCAGATTAATTTGGCTGGGAGAGAAACAATGCATTTTAAACACCATCAACTTCATTTGGACAGTTAAAGATCTAATCTTCTGAATAATTTCTTCAGAATCCATTGACTGCTGAGTTTCTGCTTTCAAAACAAAATTTAATATCACCAAATCCTGGAAAATATATACTTTCAATTAACTTCGGCACTTATGGAGCTTTGCTTTCCTTTGGCAAATTATTTCTGGCATTTTGTATAAGCGATAAAGGGTTGAAAAACAAATTTGTCTATTTCCTCAACTATACTCATTGTCTAGTTCTTACACATATTTTAAATTCACTTGGGTACGATAGATTAAACAACTCTGTATTTGTCTTGAATTATTGACATGATTGGTCTGTTTGAATTGGAATTATAACAGCAGACAGCTTCTGAGGTTCATTATTGCAGAGATGACAGGAATTATTGGAAAAAGTGGAGCCAAGGGAGCAACTTCTCTTCTGGGGCATTTTGATAACTAGAGTCTTAACTGCTTTAGCCACATTTTCACCAGTTTGCTTGCTCCCTTTAAAACCTTTGTACATTAAATTGAATAATCACTGCTGCTGCTGCTCACATCAGCTTGACTATTGTACGCTCATGTTTGTTACTGGCAGCACAGGATGTTGGACCAGATGCAGATGTGATTTACCAACACGTTCGAAAGGAGGGGGAGGTAGCTATCCATAATCCTGGCCAATTTAAATCTCTCAACCATCAGCACACTGATTTAAGACTTCTGTCGTAGAGTTCATACTTGCAACATGATAGACTATTTTAGAAAACCAATTGTACTTTGTGGCTGGGTTAAGGTATTAGATTAGCCTTACGAGTCTTTCAAGCCAATGGCAAAATAATGAGTGGCAGGCTCTTACATGAAGCATTCACTGGCACCAGGCCATAAAGAACATCTATTCCACTGGCAGGTCATTATCACACTGCTGTTTCTGAAGGCTTGCCGTTGTTACATTGTCTGCAATACGCCACACTTTAGAGCAATGACTATATTAGGGCACAGCAATGTTTGAGTACAGCCTTTTGGCCCACAGTGTCTATGCCAAAATAAACTTTTCATTACAAGTTTCAAACCAATTTAAATGCAGATTTCCAACTTCTGCAGAATTTTTTTGAGTCTACGGTGTGCCAAATGTTGCGAGCAGGGGTAATTTTTAAGGTTGTTTTTTGTTAATTAGTATGTCACCTCATGGGCATGCGTTGCCCTTTGATTGTTTACCTTTTATGTCTAATTGTTTGTCTTTGAACCAGCTCTGGCTTTTCGCTTTGCTTTGCAGGTGTTTCATTTGGGATCATAGGGATTGTTAAAATCTCTTTGCATTTATCACTTTTATTCAATTTGGGGTAATTTAATTAGCACGGAATTCCTACGCGCTCCAGGGTGTATTTCGGGGGCACATCATCCTGGGTCATTGTGGTTCCTTGTCGGGTGAAACTCAGACCAAGTTCTTCTGTGTATCGTCAGTGATTTCTGTTCCTCAAGATTCTGTACAGTTTGCCTGAGCTCATATTAGTTTTTCTAGTTAATTTCGGTAATAAATCTTCAGTTTTGTTTGAATTGCTGAAGTCTCCGTGATTCCTGCACATGAGTTTACTAGTGATCCTCACCCCAAATTAAACTAAATTTCTTTTTCTAGTACAGCACTGTGTAATTGTCTTAGGTGTATATACAGTATATAGCCAGAGTGCCTAGACTTTTGCACAGTACTGCAGTAATTTCATGTGTTGCACTGTGTTGCTGCCACAAAAAAAAATCATTATATATGTGAATGATGATTCTGATATGGGTTTCTGTTGTGGACTGAGAGTGGGAAGGGGGCAGGGAGAGAGGAGAGAGCAGGAAGCCCCAGAGCGACCTTCTGTAGAGATCAATAAACCAATTGTTCAGAATCGAATGGCGTTGCCTGGGGTCTCAGAGTTGAGTGTGTCTGCACCCATGACATCTGCCTCTGCCCCTGGCACTCCTTCTTCGCCACCTGCCCCACACCCATCCCGCGGCGCTCCACCCCTGCTGATCCCAACATTCTTTTCTCCCGCCAGGTTTACAAACTCACTCCTCACTCCATGTTGACAAATACAGCACTGTGCAAAAGTCTTAGTCCCCCTAGTTACTGTTTGTGCCTACAGTACTACATCAATCTGACTGCACGGCCTCCAGTCCTTTCCTTTTGCATCGAGTTTCATCAGTTTAATTTTGCATCTCTTATTTTCCCAGAAGTAAAACCTGAAATACATTATTACAGCCTGTTATGTTTTAATTTATTACATAATGAATAGTCTATTTATAATTAAATTATGTTTCAAACACCTTTGGTATTCAGAATTTGAGGAAGCTATTTCTGTTATATCAAACCATTTTTTTTCCCCTGGATGGTCACACTTTTCTTGTTCTATGTTCCTGCTTCATTTTGTTCTTGATTCAAATCCCGTGGATTCACAACTGTTTCTGCGCGAGGCAGTGTAACCATGTGAGACAGCTTCTCCCAACAAACGTTCTGTTGCAATACGTCTAATGCCGTTTCTTGCACTGAAGCCTGACAAGTCGGTGTGGGTCAGAATCAGATTCAGGTTTATTATCACCAACATATGCTGTGAAATTTGTGGTTTTGTGGCAGCTCTGCAGTGCAATGCAAAGTACGTAAGAAATACCGCATATAAAAATTATAAATAAATATTGCAAACAGAGAGCAAAACAGTGAAGTACTGTTAACGGGTTCATGGGACAAACAGAAATCTGATGGCAAAGGGAAAGTAGCTGTTCCTAAGCTGCTGAGTGTGTGTCTTCAGGCTCCTGCACCTCCTTTTTGAGGGTAGTAATGAGAAGAGAGCATGTCCCGGATTTTCAGGGTCCCCAGTGCTGTGATGCCACCCTTCTGAAGAGATTGTCGATGGTGGGGATGTGAGTACCCATGACAGAGCTGGCTGAGTGCACAAATCTCGGCAGCTTTTTTTTTGGTCCTGTGCTTTGGAGATCTCATACCAAATGATGGTACACCTACTTAGAGCGCTCCCCATATCTATTGAAATTTGCTAGAGCCTTTACTGACACACCAAATGTAGTGGAGAGTATACTGTCCGGCTGCATCACCAAAGGGGATAATTTTACTCGACTTCACATGCCTCATCACTCCTTCATCTCATGTTCTCAATATTTACTGCTTATTTATTCATCATTACCATTTCTTGTTTTGCATTCGCTCAGTTTGTTGTCTTCTGCACTCTGGTTGAACACCCTAGTTGGACAGTTTTTCATTGAATCTGTTATAGTCATTATTCCATAAATTTGTTGAGCCATGCCCACACAGAAAATAAATAAATCTCAGATTTCTATATGGTGACGTATATATACTTAGATAATAAATTTAATTTGAACATTGAATTTTGAGATCACCTTAAACTCTAACCTGATCTACCTGGATGCATTCTGAATGATTTTGTACATTCAGCCACGAGGCACTTAATTCAATTAAATATTTATTCGGCATATAAAAAGCAGTAGTTACCTACTGTATTCTTCACTAGGATCCAACTATTGCTTGCCAGCTCTCTTTCTACCTTTTCACCTGTGTACTGGCTATCCCTCTATCTCTCAGTGCAGGTGAAAGATCTCGATCAAAACATGTTGCTCTCTTCTTTCCAGATGCTACCTGACTGCTAGCTCCCTCCAACATCTTGACTTTTCTCCCTCCAGTCTGCTGTGCCTACCTGACTTAAAAAGTGAACTTTTGGCTGGCAATTATTGTTTACCTATTTCTGGGATCTAACCACTGCCTGCAAAGCCAAATTTCATAACCAGTCCTTCAATGCCCTGGAGAAAGTGGTAGTGAGCTCTATCGTTGAACCACTGCAGTCCTTTAGGTAAAGGTGCTCCTACGATCGTTCTAGGGCGGGTGTTGTGGAGTTTCAGAATTTACACCCACCTTCAAATCAGAACGGAGTATAATATGGAAGGGAACCTGGGTGGTGGTTCCGTAAACCCCTTTTGCCCTTGTCCTTTCAGTGGGGCAGCAAGGTAGCATTGCTGTTAGCAATACACTATCACTACACAAACAACCCAGGTTCGCTTCTACCACTGTCTACAAGGAGTTTGTACATTTTTCTTCATCGGGATTAGGATTCCTCGTAATCTTCCAGGTGATCCAGTTTCCTCCCACGTTCAAAAGATGTATAATTTTGCAGGTTAATTGGTCACATGGGTACACATGGGTAGCACAGATTCACTGGACCATAAGGGCCTATTACTGCACTGTATCTCGAAATAAGACTTTATTTATTCAGACAGCATGGAGTAGGCCCCTCCGGCCCTTTGAGCTGTGCAGCTCGGAGCAATCCCCCAATTTATTCCTAGCCTAATCAAGGAAGAATTTACAATGAACAATTAACCTATTAATTACTCTGTGGGAGGAATCCAGAGGACCCAGTGGAAATCTACAGGGTCACCAGGAGAACGTACAAACTCCTTATAGGCAGCGGCAGGAATTGCACCCAGGTCGCTGGTACTGTAAAGCGTTGTGCCAACCACTATGCTACTGTGTCACCAAACAAGATACAAAACCTTTCTAAAAAATTCTGGGCTGTGTCTCCTGACGACTCTCGGATTTACTGAGATAGCGCCTTTCAAATAGTATGAATTTTTGCGGCCTTCACTTCAGTGACATCAAACAAAAATGGACAAAGGTTGCAAGGATGTTAGAACTGATCTCAAAATCTTTGACTTGAGGGTTTAACAAAATTTTAACAGTAAGTTCTTTAATGAACCTGATATTTCATTTCAGTGCACCCTTATGATTAACAGGAATATGAATCCAGAAATAATATTGCTGATGTCACTATGGTGAGAGATGATTTTATTTACTAGTGGACATAATGTAAATATTGTTAACAATCTAGGAATTTACTGCTTTTTCCCTACTTATGTCTAAACTGAGGGAAATAGTTTAGAAACAGCCACTTTGGTGCATCTGGAGTAATGACCAGTTAAGGGCAGGTTACCCTTTCTGAAGGACATTACTGACTCAGGATGTTGGGGTGGAGATACGTCTCTGTGAAAGGAGGGGTAAGGCACTCCTTCCCTGCAGATCACCCTTGGGTAAGGTGCAGCACCTGCTTAGCCCCAGATTAGGATCACATGAAGCTATTGGAGCAGGCAGTGGATGGTCCTACCACAAGTCCTAGTTGTTCGACCACTGATGCCAGGCAGACAAACTCTGAGGAGTATTGATGACAGCTGCAGCCACCTGCCTTGTAAAGACACTGCCCAGAAGAAGGCATTGGCAAACTACTGTAGAATAATTTGCCAGGAACAATCATGGTCATGGATAGAAAACTAGAACATCTCAGATTAAAGACAGATGGAAGACCATAATTGCCCACGTCATACGACACAGCACATAATAATGATGATGATGATGATGAGGGACCCAAGTTGTGTTACTGGTAGCTTCACTATGACTGTTAGTGAGTTCAGCTATTAAAAAAAAGGATTTATCTAAATCCTTGTATTTAAATTTCCCAGCTGCTATGGTGGGATCTGAACTCCTGTCTCTGTTCCCAGAACTCAGATTGGTAATCAGCTAATTTACCCACTCTGTATTTCTGCCTATTCATTGATATTTATCAAGAGTGATGCCTATACATGGCCCATGGCATGGTCAAGGAACCCTCCCATCTGTGCCACATTCTCATTGACCCCCCTATCATTAGGCAGAAGGTACCCCAGTATTAGGGCAAGGTCTGTTAGGATGGGAAACAGCTTCTTCCCTTAGGGCATGAGACTACTTAACTCCTTGCCACCACCTAGGTCTCATCACTTACGAAGCGCCAGTCGCATTATACTGGTTACCTCTTAACGTGTCGTAAATGTACCTTATGCTAAATGTCAACCTTCTGGAATATATTTTATTATTTGTTAACCTATTTGTCATAGTATCACTTTATGTGTTGTGTGTGAGTTATATGTACTGTGTGGTCCCCTTTGGTCTGGAGGGAAATCGTTTCATTTGACGGTGTACAGGTTGAATGATAGTAAGCTTGAACTTAACAGTAATTCCTGACAAGTAAATTTCTTGTAGAAAATATAGCTTCAATATTTTATGAAATAGATAGTTCTACTTTCAGTTTTTAAACATGATTTTGGACATTTTTTAGTTACATGTAGAGTCCTTTACCTCAACACGTGACATGCCTCTGAGGAGGGTGTGCCTCTCCACTCCTGGAAACAATCCTCAAATGAAAGCAGGTGACCATTCTGGGAAACATAATCCATTAGGCTCATCTGTAGTTCTAGGCTTTGGCAGCCTAGTCAGCTCCTTATGAACAGAACACCACCTTGCCTATTTTCCCTGCTCTTTGAGGTGCCACTGGGAATAATTGACTGACCCTGATCTGTCCAGCAATTCTTTTTCTGAACTGATAACCCACAAAGTTCCTCGAAGCTCTGATGATCTGCTATCTGGAAATCCTGGTGGTGCAGCATGTGGCTCACCAGGTCATGTTTACTGCAATCGTTCCTCACCCACTGGGGTCCAGTTCCCACACTCCCTTCCCACCCACTGGGGCCCAGGTTTCCACACTCCCTTCCCACTGGGGCCTAGTTCCCACACTCCCTTCCCACCCGCTGGGGCCCAGGTTTCCACAATCCCTTCCCACTGGGGCCCAGTTCCCACACTCTCTTCCCACTGGGGCCCAGTTCCCACACTCTCTTCCCACCGGGGCCCAGTTTCCACACTCCCTTCCCACCCGCTGCGGCCCAGGTTTCCACACTCCCTTCCCACTGGGGTCTAGTTCCCACACTCCCTTCCCACCCGCTGCGGCCCAGGTTTCCACACTCCCTTCCCACTGGGGCCCAATTTCCACACTCTCTTCCCACTGGGCCCCAGTTCCCACACTCCCTTCCCACCTGCTGGGGCCCAGGTTTCCACACTCCCTTCCCACTGGGGCCTAGTTCCCACCCTTCCCTATTCACAACTATAATTAGGAAACCTTCAGAATGGCTCTGGGAGGTTTAGAGAAGCAGCAAGATCATGGGCAATCTGAAAAGGATCGGAGTGGGAGCCAGTCAGATCAGGGACCATGGGAGTGAAGGGCGATGGAGACTTGGTCTATGGAAGATCACAGACAGCAGTGTTTCCATTGAGTAGGACAAGAAGGACTAATCAGAACGCACTGGAGTTGTCAAGTTTAGAGGTGACCGATCAAATAGCAGGTGTTATAAGACTATTGAATGGTCCCTGGTACAATAAGACAGAATTTGCCCTCACAATCCACCTCGTTGTTGCTTTGAACCTTACTACCTACTGTATCTTCTCTGCATTTTCTCAGTAACTTTAACACTTTATTCTGCATTCTATTTCTGACTTACCTCGCAAGTGCCTCAATCCTATCATACGACAGAGATCTAAATGGATGCTATCAATGCCTGTTTTCCACTGTGCCTCACTACCTGTGACAATATTTACCAATTTACTCCCACACACCTTTCTTACTTCCCTGGGAGCAGGATTCGGCTGAATTTAGCTGAGTGAATTTGCCTCAGATGCTTCCAGGAGATTGGCGCCAAACTCTAATAATATACTGATGCAGTTAAAAAGAAACAATCAAATGGCGGTATTTTTCAGAAATTAGAATGAGAGAATTAACCGTGTGAAGAATCCAGAGCAGTGACAACAGACAGTTGGACAAAGCCTATTTTCAAGATGGTTCTAAACTCCATGGAGATGTTCTGGAGACGAGGAAGCACAGATTTCCTGTATATCACACTATAACATCCTCTAACAGAGTGCAATGTGGCATGAAATCTAGCTCCCAGCAGTGCATCGGTTTTGGCATTCTTACATTTATAAGAATATTAGAAAAGTCAAGGATGGAAATAAGCTCTTTGACTTACTGGAAGTGTTCCCTGTCATTGGGTAATTCCTCCCTGTCCAGAGCCAAACAAAATCCTGAATTTTAAAGTTCAAGGTGCATTCATTATCAAATTACACCACCTTGAGATTCACCTGCTTACAGGCAGCCACAAGGCCAGAAACACAGAAGAGCCCAATTTAAAAAAAAGACTGACACTCAATGAGTTGAGAGAGAGAGAAAATCAAACAGAAATCATCCAAACAATGAAAGCAAGCAACCAGGTTCAGAATCAAACTGAGCCCATGGACCCAGAGACTGGATTAGCCGGAGTAGGCCCAAAGCCTAAGTCTCAGTTTATCACACAGCGGAGTAACTCACTGTGAAGCTCAGACACGAAGCCAGTGCAGTCTCACAGCCTCAGTGCTGCAAAGAGAGGAGGAAGGCCCTATGATGGGAAAAAATTCATCAGCCATCTTTGGTGCAAAGACTATCCACATATCAGGACTTGACACATCAGTGGCTCATTTCCCTAGATGCTGCCTAACCTGCTGAGTTCCTCCAGCATTTTGTGCATGTGTTGCTCAAGATTTTCAGCATTTGCAGAATCTCTTGTGTTTGTGACTGTAGTTGTAGCGTTGAAGTATAGAAACTCCATGACGATTTTGACCAATCTGTGTGACTTGATCAGAGCGGATTGGCGCTGTGACCAGCAGATTTCGAGGAACTCGGCACTAGATTGAACTGAATATGCCTGGACTCTTTTGATGCCTATGTGATTTAGTGTTTTGTATTCTGTGTCATTTCCATGATTTGTTCTTTTTCTGTGCACTGATATTTTTCTTTGAACGGGTTCCATGGCTGTCCGTGGGAAGACCAATCTCAGGGTTGTATACAGCATACATTCTTTGACAATAAATGTACTTTGAATCTACAAAGCATTTTGTTGCTTTAATTGTGTTCTTTCTTGTTATTAATTTGTTTTTCTTGCAAATGTTATGGCTCTCCTAGATGCCACTGAAAATTCCTAATACATGTAAATTTATATACATTGAACAAGGTTGATCCTTAATCTGACTAAAGTTTCTCATTGCACCTGTGCGTACCTGTATTTGTGCACATTATGATATAAAGTTTGTAACTTCACATCAAGACCTGAAGCAAATAGCAGTCAATAGGTACAAAAAATAAAACAAAGTACTGCATTCACTCCTTATACGTGAACGCAGAGTTGCACCAAACGGTGCAGTCCAACACACACAAAATGCTGGAGGAACTCAGGCAAGCCAAGCAGCATCTACGGGTAAGGCAGCATGCTGCCTGATGCTGAATTCCTCCGGCATTTTGTGTGCATTGCTCCAATGTAGAGTGTTGGTCCAAACTTTCCATCATCCGTTAAAGTTGCACAGTCCCCAAGCTATGGGACTTTCACATTAGAGTGATGTCACACTCTGCATTGTTGGCTCTTATCAAAATCAATCAAGTTAATGATGTAGGGCTTCAACCCAAATCACTGACAATTGCTTTACCCCTCACAGATCAAAGGTCAAAGTAGGTTCATTATCCAAGTACATATATGTCACCATATACAACCCTGAGATTCATTTTCTTGCGGGCATACTCAATAAATCTATAATAGAATAATAACCATAACAGCACCAATGAAAGACCTCATTTTCTGAAAGACCCCTATCTATTATTTCAGTCTGGTTCTCTTTCCCTCTCTTTTCCCCCCACTATAATCTCCCCCCAGCCCTAACTTTCTTTCTCTTTTATTTCCCATAATTCTCCACCTTCCCCCTAGCCCATTTCCCTCCAACCTATCACTTCCTAGCTCTCTACTTTATCCCTCCCCCCACTTCTTATCCCCCCCCTTGACCATCCCATGTTACTTCACTCCTGATGAAGGGTTTCGGCCTGAAACGTCGTCACTACCTCCTCCCATAGATGCTGTCTGGCCTGCTGAGTTCTGCCAGCATTTTGTGTTTTTATTTATTTCCAGCATCTGCAGATTCACTCGTGTTACCTCATTAACTTGGGCGTTTAACCAGCGTGCAAAAGACAACAAATTTGTGCAAATAAAAGAAGAAAGAAATAATAATTATAAATAAATAAGCAATAAATATCAAGTATGTGAGATGAAGAGTCCTTGAAATTGAGTATATAAGCCGTGCGAACATTTCAATGATGGGGCAAGTAAGGTTGAGTGAAGTTATCCCATTTGGTTCAAGAGCCTGATGGTTGAGGGGCAGTAACTGTTCCTGAACCTGGTGGTGTGAGTCCTGAGGCTCCTGTATCTGCTTCCTGATGGCAGGAGTGAGAAGAGAGCATGGCCTGGGTAGCGGGATAGGGGTCCCTGATGATGGATGCAGCTTTCCTGCAGCAGCACTTTGTATAGAGGTCCTCGAGGCACCAGATTGTCGCTTGCTCCTGATTACAGGATCTGCAGTTGCTTTTGTCTCCATCAAGTCTAACTTTGCTTTTGCCCTCATCAGGCTGCATTCTTTCTGTCAAGTACTGTCCAATTGTGACTTGAGTGTTACTGATGAATATGTAATTCAAATCATAATAACTCACAGAGGGGAAAAATACTGTCCCCATGTTACCATTTCCTTTTACTGCCCGATTAAAGCAGTGTCCTTTAATAATTGGCTACAGTGTGAGTGGGAATAATTTATTACATACAGGACTGTGTGCAAAATTCTTAGGCACATATATATAGCTAGGATGCCTAAGACTTTTTGCACAGTACTGCAGTAGTGCATTATATTTTGCACTATAATGCGGCACAAAATCATATTTCACTACCTATGTGAGTGATAATAAACCTGGTACTGATATGGGTCTCTATTGTGGACTGAGAGTGGGAAGGGAACAGGGAGAAGTGAATCACGTCTGAGAAAACAAGATAGAGGGGAAGGAGAGACATTCTGTCATGATCAATGAAGCAATTGTTTGGAATTTGCCTGGTGTCTCAGGGCTGTGTGTCTGCACCCTTGCCAACCTTCGCCCTGGCACTCCTTCTCTGCCACCTGTCCCACACATCTCCCGCGGCGCTCCACTCTCACCATTCCCAACTTTCTTTGCTCCCACGAGATTAACAAACTCATTCTCCACTCCAAGATGACAAATACAGTACCGTGCAACGGCCTTGGACTTCGTAGCTATACATATATGTGTGTGCTGAAGACTTCTGCACAGTGCTGTATTTTATCTAAAAGCTTGATTATTTTGAACTCATCTAACAAATGCCCTCTTAATTGTCTCTTTGATGAAGAGCAGAATCCTTTCAAGTTTGAAGATTGCTTAAGCACGAGAAAATCTGAGGATGCTGGAAATCCAAACAACACACACACTACGTGCTGGAGGAACTCAGCAGGTCAGGCAGCATCTGTGGAAAAGACCGAACAGTTGACGTTTTGGGCCAAGAACCTGAGCGCCTTGACTGTGCATGTCAATGTCGACTGTTTTCTCTCCTCCATAAATGCAGCCTGGTCTGCTGAGTTCCTCCAGCATCTGGTGTGTGTTGTCAAGGTTGTTCAATGTCATTTCCTGTACTCCAGTGTAAAGGAGAATGAGGTGATTGTTACTCCGGACCCGATGCTAAATAAAATAGAGCACAAAAAGATTTAAAAAAAAAACACAATGACAGTTAAAAAACACAACAAATACAAATACATAAATTAGCTTACATACATAGATTGACTTTATGTCCATAAAGTGAAGTTAGCCTGCACATAAGGTGACTGATGTGACATAACAAAGTAGTGGTGGAGTTAGTGGGTAGAGGTGTTGATCAGCCTTACTGCCTGGGGAAAGTAACATAGAACATGGAATAGTACAGCACAGTACAGGCCCTTCAGCCTACAATGTTGTGCTGACCTTTAAACCCTGTCTCCCATATATCCCCCCACCTTAAATTCCTCCATATCCCTGTCTAGTAGTCTCTTAAATTTCACTAATGTGTCTGCCTCCACCACTGACTCAGGCAGTGCATTCCACACACCAACCAAGAGTAAAAAACCTTCCTCTAATATCCCCCTTGAACTTCCCACCCCTTACCTTAAAGCCATGTCCTCTTGTACTGAGCAGTGGTGCCCTGGGGAAGAGGAGCTGGCTGTCCACTCTGTCTATTCCTCTTAATATGTGACTGTTCATGAGTTTGTTGATCTGATGCTACGTAGCCTCTTCACTGATGTCAGTGGGACAAGCAGTCCATGAGCAAAATGTGTGAGATCCATTATGATGTTCCTGGTCCTTTTCTGGTACCTTTCTACATACATGTCCTTGCTGACGGGTAGGCTGGTGCCAGTGATGTTTTGTGAAGTTTTGACTATCTGTCGTAGAGCCTTCCTGTCTGCTGCAATGCAGTTTCCGTATCATGTGGTGAAGCAACATGTTAAATGCTCTCTACTGTGCATCTGAATACCCAAGCAAGTGAGTGTAGATGTGCAAGGACCAGCTCTCCTCAGCCTCTTCAGAAAGTGAAAGTGCTGGTGAGCTTTCTTGACTATATAGGATGTGTTCTGGGAGCGTGGGAGGTTGTGTGTGATGTGCACTGCCTGGAGCTTGAAATTGCTTGTATTTTCCACCGCTGTACCACTGAGTAAAGAGGGGTGTGAGTTCTCCTGAATTCAATAGCAATCTCCTTTGTCTTGGTGACATTAAGGAAGAGGTTAGCTAACCTTGTGCTCTTCCACCTCCTCTCTGTAGGCTGTCTCAATGTTCTTGATGATGAACCCCACCGTCGTCGTGTCATTGGCGAACTTAACGATGTGATTGCTCGGGTTTTTGGTCATGGGAGTCGTGCGTGCAGAGTGTACAGCAATCGTCTCAGTGCACAGCCCTGGGGGGAGCACCCATGTTGAGGACGACAGGGAGGGAAGAGCAGTTGTGCATCCTGACTCTCCAAGCTCTGTTCTTTCGGAAGTTTAACACGCAGCTGCATTGTGGTGTACTTAGAATGAGGAGAAGGAGCTTGTTCACCAAGGTCTGTAGGACAATAAAGTTGAACACCGAACTGAAATCCAGAAACAGCATTCTGACATCAGTGTCCTTGTTTTCTAGGTGTGTCAGGGGCAGGCACATCACAGACGTATGGCATCTGTTGTTGAGCAGTCCTATTTGCAGACCATCTGAATCTAATCCCCCCAGGATAGGAAGCTTCCTCATCCCCAGCACCATTTTAAATTGTGACTTGATTAGCAAATCTTCAAACATCATTTCAGAGAGAAAGGCTCTTACTGGCAGACTGTTTCAAATACTGAAGCATTTATAACAAAAGAACGTTTGAAGCGTAACCACAATTTTAATGAACATAGCACAGCACAGGACCTTCAGACCATGACGTTGTGTCAACCTTGTAACCTATTCCTAGATCAATCTAACCTCTCCCTTCTACATAACCCTTCACTTCTCTTTCATCCATGTGCTTATCTAAGAGTCTCTTAAATGCCCCAAATGTGTCTCCCTCTACCACCATCCTTAGCAGTGCATTCTATGAACCTTCTTCTGACATATCCCCTATACTTTCCTGCAATCACCTTAAAATGATGCCCTTGCACATTAGTCATTGCCAGCCTGGGAAAAGCCACTAGAAGTCCACTTTAGGTCTCTTATCGTCTTAAATGCGCCTCTTTCAAATTACCTCTCATCCTCTTTTGCTCCAAAGAAACAAGCCCTAGTTTGCTCAAAATAACCTCATAAGACATGCCCTCTAATCCAGTCAGCACCTTTGGAAGTTTGGAAGCTAATTTATGCATAGTAAGCTCCCATGAGCTGTACTGTTATGACCAGATTATAGACTTGTGTAGTATTGATTAAAGAACAAATATTGACCATATGTAAGGCCCTTACTCTTGATCAAAGGAGTTTCAAGTGACCCTTTACATCACAGCCTGGTATGGAAAATCCTACAAAATGTAGTGAACATGGCCCAGTCCAACATGGGCAAAGCCTTCTCCACCAGTGAGCAAATCTACATGACTCGCTGTCACATGCTCCTTTCTCATTGCTACGATCAGGAAGAAGGTACAGGAGTTTCAGGATTCACATCACTAGGTTCCGGAACAGGTACTACCCCCTCAACGAGCAGGTTCTTGAACCAATGAGGATAACTTCACTCAACTTCACTTGCCCCATCATCATTGGAATGTTCCCTCAACCTACAAACTCACTTTCAAGGACTCTTCATCTCATGTTCTTGAGATTTATTGCTTATTTATTTATTATTATTGTTATTTCTTTCTTTTTGTATTTGTACACTATCTGAACACCCAAGTTGATGCGGTCTTTCATTGATTCTGCTATGGTTAATATTCTATAGATTTATTGAGTGTGCCTGCAAGAAAATTAATACATCCATGCTTAATATCTTATGTGTGCCAGCACTGCACCTCATTAATAACTTGGATGTATTTGTTTGAACCTTTGGAGTGGGATCTGAGCCCACAATCTGCTGGCTCTGAGGCAGAATCACTACCAAAACTGACACTTTATAAATGCATTACACAACTGAATTGGAATGATTAGTAAGCATCAAAGTCCATTCAGATCAAATCTCAAGCGGACATCTTATAGTTGAGACTTCAGACTCAGATTTACTGATCACATCTACATTGAAACATACAGTGAAATGCGTTGTTTGTTTTACTAACTCAACCTAAGGTTGTGCAGGGCCAGTCTACAGTGTTGCTACGCATTCCGATGCCAACAAAGCACACCCACCTAGGTCAGCAGAAGAACACAAGCCACAACAGCACAACAGTAGAAGATGGAGAGGAGATTTAATAAGTGTACACAAAATTATGAGGGGTATAGATAGGGTAAATGCAAGCAGGCTTTTTCCACTGAGGTTGGGTGGGACTACAACTATAGGTCATGGATTTAGGATGAAAGGTGAAAAGTTTAAGGGGAACATGAAGGGAAATTTATTCACTCAAAGGATCATGAGAGTGTGGATTAAGCTGCCAGTGGAAGAGGAGCGTGAAAGCTTGATTCCAATGTTTCGGAGAAGTTTGTATAGGTAGAGGTATGGAGGGCTATGTTTTTATTTTAAACCAGTCCCATTCCTATTTTGCAAACACTATTCTTTATACCACATGTAGCATTCAGCAGACCAATGAGTATCTTCTGGGTTCACACAGTGAACTGGACAAACCTACCGCTTGGCGACCTGCCCCCCCTCCCCCCACCCATTCAATCAAGTGTCTGCAAGTGTCTGTCTGCTTCCCTTCTTCCAAGGCACAACTCACATTATATCAATTTACAGTCTCTCTCTCTCTCTCTCTCTCTCTCTCTCTCTCTCTCTCTCTCTCTCTCTCTTACTCTCTCTGTCTCTCTCTCTCTCCCCCCCCACCCCTCCCTCTCTCTCACCCTCACCAATTAGAGATTGGTTGGTCCCAAGGGGGATAACTTCTCAAAGGAACTATGTGCCACTAACTTGTGCATTCATCCTTAACAAGGTTCATTATAAATTTAATTCAACTGAGGCAAGGTGAAGGATTTCTGCATCACAAGGGATCTCGGCACTGGTTTATCTCTAGTTTTCTGAGTTCTGAAAAGAGGTTATCGACCTGAAACATTAATCCTGATTCCTGTTCTGCATTTTTCCAGAACTTTCTGCTTTTGTTCATTTCAGGGACAGAAGTCTCACTGATATGGACAATTAAGATAATAGTATTGTGCATCCTGCATTTAATTAGCTACCAGCTACTTTGCTGCCCTTCACTTAAAAAAAAATCCATCCAGCTGTCCATTGACTTCACCATCTTGAGCAGACAGTTTGATTCCCTACTCACTGAGCTTGAGTCACCCGACCCTGATTTTGCAGAACAGACAAACCATCCCTTCTGAATCCAAAACACTTCAACAATGTCTCTCCCGAGTCACGTTTCCTCCAGTGCTAAATTCTGGTGCAAACTCTAGTCCAATCTGGCACGGGGAACTGGGAGACAGATGCTCCCTCACAGCGTGTATGTGGCACTGTCAGTTGTGCTGTTACCTGAGTCCTCTTAAACAGCATCTGTTCCTGTTTTATTTGGAAAAAAAAATGGCTGGTTTCCAGTTACTGAGAATGGGGTGTGCATTAAGCAGGTTATTATGGACGTCTTCAAAGGCTTCAACTTTCCCATTTAGTTTTCTTATTGCAAGCAGCATTCCACCATCTGTACAGACTAATGAGATTCTTGCCGAACACCGACATAAATGTAGGCCCTTGGAGCTTCCAACCATCCTTTCTGTAAACGTTGCCACATGGCAGTAAGCTTCACCTATGATGAAAGAATTATGAGCCTATGTTGCCAAGTTCATTAAAGATGCAGTTAGAGAAAATACTTCTCACTGTTTATCCCTAACAGTCAAAGTCAATAGATGCTGGCTTGGTTCTGGAGGAATGGAAAATTGAAAGTGTCACTCCACTCTTCAAGAAGGGAGGGAAGTAGAAGAATGGATATTATAGACCATTTAGCCTGACCTCAGTGGTTGGGAAGATGTTGAAGTCGATTGTTAAGGATGTGACTTCGGGGTACTTTGAGGCTCCAGATAAAATAGACCATAGTCAGAATGGCTTTCTCAATGGAATTTCTTAACTGACAAATCTGTTGGAGTACTTTGAAGAAATAACAAGCAGGATTGACAAAAGGGAATTGATGCATGTTGTGTGCTTGGATTTTCAGAAGCTCTTTAACAAGGTGCCACACATGAAGCTCACAAACAAGATAAAGGCGTTACGGGAAAGGCACGAGCATGGACTGAGCATTGGCTGATTTGTAAGAGGCCAAGGGTGGGAATAAAGGGATCCCTTTTGGATTGGCTGTCAGTAAGTAGTGGTGTTCCACAGGAGTCTGCGTTGGGACTGCTTCCTAAATGTTGTGTGGCAATGATCTGGATGATGAAATTGATAGCTTTGTGGCCAAGTCTGTAGGCAGAGAGGCAGATAGTGTTGCAGAAGGACTTAGACAGATTAGAAGAATCAGCATAGAGGTGACAGATGGAATATGGTGTCAGGAAGTGTATGGTCATACACATCCGTGGGAAGGAATAGAAGCATGGACTATTTTCTAAATGGAGAGAAAATTCAAAAATCTGAGGTGCAAAGAGATTTTAAAGTTATTGTGTAGGATTACCTAAAGGTTAATTTGCAGGTTGATCCAGTGCTGAAGAAATCGAATGCGATGTTATCAATTTCAAGAGATTGAGAATATAAAAGAAAGGATGTAATGCTAAAGCTTTATAAGGCACTGGTGAGGCCCCACTTGGAGTATTGTGAGCAGATCTGGGCCCTTTATTTAAAAAAGAATGCGCTGACAATGGAGAGGTTTGCAAGAATGATTCCGGGAATGAAATGGTGGGATATCACATGAACAGTGATTGTAGGCTCTGGGCCTGTACTGGCTGGAATTTAGAAAAAATGAGGGGGAATCTCATTGAAACCTGCTGAATGTTGAAAGGCCTAGACAGAGCGGATGTGAAGAGGATGATTCCTTTGGCGGGGGAGCCAAGGGCCAGAGGGTAGAGCCTCAAAGTCGAGAGCATCCATTTAGAACAGAGATGAGGAGGAATTTCTTTAGCCAGAGGGAGCTAAATCTGTGGAATGTATTGCTACAGACGGCTGTGGAGGCAGCAAAGTGCTGGATCACACAAACAATCTCCAAGCTGCAAATCCCGGGCTCCAACAGTTCCAGAAACACATTCAAGATGAAATACAGATGTAAAAGACATAAAATAAGTGAAATAAATAGTTCCATGAAATAAATATCCAGAAGATGTTACCGATGGGAGTATTATATGCAGTAGCTATCTTGACTGGAACAGTCTCTGTTGAGTGGTCACTATTCCCATGTGTGAACAGGGACGTAACATTTTTAACATGGCAGTACTAAAGACATTATGTATGTACTCTATCCTCCTGGAAACTTCTTGCTTGCTTCCTGGTTATAGTGTTGCTGCAGCATACCCAGCCCCTGACCTGCTCTAGTTGCCTCACTGTGTATATGGCTAGCCCTGTTCAGTTTCTTGCTATTGGTATCTGGTCAGGATATTGATAATGGGGGTTGCAGTGATGGTAATAATAATCAGATGAAACAGAAGAGTTCCTTCTGGCAATATGGAACCAGGTGGTTAGCACAAAAAATTATCAGAAATACATAATAAAGGAACAAGAAATTCAAGATGATCAATGCAGAAAATGCCAGGAGAAACCAAAAACAATCCAACACATTACAGGATCCTGTCGCAGTTTAACTCAATCTGATGACTTACATAGTCAAGATCAAGTGGCAAACGTCATTCACCAAAATCTTGATTTAAAATTCAAACTCATTAAAGAAATCACACCTTACTGTAAATATAAGCCTGATCCAGTTTTAGAGTCAGAATCCCGCAGAATATACCGATCCATTATTACAGATAGGTCAATCTATAATAACTATCCGGATATAATAATGCAGGATCAACAATGGAGAACAACTTACTTAATAGATAAAGCTATTCCAAACACAGAAATCAATAAGCACAAAACACCAGAAATATGCTGAATTGAAAGAGGAAATTGAAAGACTTCAGAACGTGAACAAGGTAGACATCAATCCCATAGCAAAATCTACAACAAGTTTCATCTCAAGGTCACTACACAACAGCATTAAACAATCTGAGCTACAGAGCGATATCTATGTAAATCTTCAGAAAACCACAATACTGAACACCACTAGAATAGTCTTTAAGTTCATAGCAATTGAGAAATGAGCGCGCTTGGCTATACCCATGTCAGTTTGGGCTGAGATAAAATAAATATTAATAATAAAAATTTACACAACAACCAGATAAATCTTCAAGGATATATTTTCATCAACTTAAACAGGATTCAGCTCTTCACACAAGCACGTGTAATTCTGATAAGTACAGACCACTAAACTTAAATGAGAGCACACCGCAGAAAAATGAAGACATTATCAATATTAAAGGAAATGTTAAACAATGGAAGAACGTAACTCTCCATGAACAGACTAGATGTCAAGAAGGGAGCCTCAAATGCCTGGCTCAGAGTTGGAGACCTCTGCCCGGCAACAGAAGGGTTCATTGTGGCAATATAGGACCAGGTGGCTAACACAAAAAAAAAATCCGAAATTGATAATAAAAGACCAACAAGTCCAAGACAATAAAAGCAGAAGATGCCACGAGAAACCAGAAACAATCCAACACGTTACAGGATCCTGCAGCAATTTATCGCAACCTGATTACTTACACAGGCAATTGGCGAGCATTATTCAGCAAAATCTTGCTTTAACGTACAAACTCAGAAAAGGAAATATACTTTACTAGGATTACAAGCCTGATCCTGTTTTAGAGTCAGAATCCACAAACTATATTACAGATAGTTTATGTTATGGATAGTCTATCCATAACAACAGGCAGGATATAATATTGCAAGACAAACTTACTTAATAGATAGAGCCATTATGAACACACATAACTTATAGAAACCAATAAGTGAAAGACACCAGAAATATGCTAAATTAAAAAAGGAAACTGAAAGAGTATGAAACATGAACATTGTCCCAATAGTAATATCTACATTTGTACAACTGGTATCATCCCAAAGTCACTACACTATAGCATTATATAGCTAAGCCTACATTGCAATATTTATGTAAATCTTCAGAAAGCCACATTAAGCAGCACTAGATAGTCCGAGAGTTCCTAGCAATTAAGAAACGAGTATGCTTGGCTATATTCTTACCTCAGGTTTCACCAGGTTGAGCTGAGAAATAAATAATAACAATAAAAAATTTACTTAAGTAGCACCTTTCACACATTAAGATGCAGGCTCAAAGTCCTTTACATAGATTGTAAAGGCGTATCAATATAGTTAGAAAATATGAGACAAAATTAAAGCTCATAAGTAAAGACAAACATTATATAAAATAAAATGCAATTAAATATATCAAAATATAGCATCAGGTATTAAGTAATCCTAAAAGTAGGCCAAATGTAAAAAGTAGGTTTTACTGTCATTGAATGTTAGATGTTGGTAGCTGGACATCCTCTTGTTGATATTGTCATTGCCTGGCACGTGTGTGGTACATATGTCACTATTTACCAGCGGCCCTGCCCGTATATTGTCCATTTCTTGCTGAACTTGATTGTGGACTGCCTCAATACTCTAGGAGTCGCAAATACTGCTGAACATTGTGTAAATCAGTGAACACTCCTAGTTCTCACCTTACAACTGAAGGGAGCTCATTGATAAAGTGTGTGAAGACGGTTGGACCGGAACACCACCCTGAGGAAATCCCGCAGAGATGACAGTAGCTGTGACGCAACCAGTCCAGAAACTATCTACTGACAAACTTCTATAGATACACAGCAGTTGCATTATGGTCAGGTATGAAAGCACCAATGCCCAGGAACTGAAAGGTCTACAAAAACAAAAACAGTGGATACAGCCCACTGCATCACAGGCAAAACCCTCCCCATCACTGAGCACATTTACAAGGAGCACTCCCACAAGAAAGCAACAACCACGATCAAGGGCACCTATCACCCTGGTCATGCTCTCCTCTCATTACTACCATTGGGCAGGAGGTACAGGAGGTTCCATAACACAAGGTTCAAGAACAATTATTACCCTACAACTATCTCTTTCAATGACGCTACAATTCAGTATTACTTATTTACTTTTTTATTATTTGCATGATTTGTCTTCACTTGCACATTCAGTCTTTGTTATTTATAGTTTTTTGTAGATTCTATTTTTCTAAATACCTACGAGAAAAGAAATCTCAAGGCAGTAGATGATAACATAAATATAAGCACTGTGATAATAAATTTACTTTGAAATTTGACCTCCAACCTCCACAACCATCTTCCTATGTTCTAGATATGATGCCAATCAGTGGTGAGATTTCGCCTTGGTTCCCATTCATTCCAGGGTAGCCAGGTCTCCTCGATGCCTTTATGTCAAAGGCAGTTATCTCTGGAGCTCAGCTTCTTTGCTCAAGTATGGACCAAAGCTAAAATGAATTCAGAGCTGAATGACTCTGATAGAACCCAAGCTGAGCTTCTGTGAGAAGGGTGTTGTTGCTAAGCAAGTGCCACTTGATAGCACCATCAATTAGCCCTTCCCTCAACTTGCCAATGATCAGGAGTAGATTAATGGAGTGGTAACCAGCTGGGTTAAATTCATTCCCGTTCAAGTTTATTGTCTTGGGCATCCATATCCAGAGTATAAATGTCATGAAAATTAGTTTTGAGCAGCAACACCTTACAAACACAAATTACATCAATTTAAATTAATAAAAATTACACATAATATGTGACACTATACACAAAAATAGCAATGGCATTATTGCATGTTGAGAGAATTATAGGGCTAGGTAGAATTAAGTTTGAATTCATGTTTTAAAAACCTGATGAAACTGGGGAAGAAGCTGTTGTTGAACCTTAAGATGGAGGTCTTCAGGCTCTGGCACCTCCTGCCTGATGGCAGCATGAGAGGAGAGCTTAGCTCAACTAACAGGGGTTCCTTGATAATGGATGTACCCTCCTGAGACGTCGCCTTTGATGGTGAGGACAACTGCACCTGTGATAGAACTGACTTGGTCTCCACTCCCTGGAGACTCTTGCGCTCCTGTACATTGGCCCAAAGTGGCCATTTTCTTTCCTGAACTATAGGGCTCAATCCATCTCTAAAATGCTTCTGTGGTTATGAAGTACATGCCTGTCATTTTCAGAAGCATCTGAAAGGTGTTGAAGAAATGTAGGCTTCCCTCTTGAGGAGTACTCTTCAAAAGAGTACTAGAAAGATTTTGTAGCAATAAAAAGTTGCAAGAATATTGGGAAAGAGATAGAATTAGGGCACAGTGGATGGAAAGAGCTGGGTAAAAAGTGGAGGATTCAGGTTGTGTTGAGAACCTTAAGATGAGCTGTCAGGAGCACAGAATCAGATTCAAATTTATTTATCACATGGACATCGAAACAACCAACAAGAGCTCTAAAAGAGGTGGCTGAAGGGATCGTGGAGGCACTAGTAATGATCTTTCAAGAATCACTAGATCTCTGGAATGGTTCCAGAAGACTGCAAAATTGCAAATGTCATGCCACTTCAAGAAGGGAGACAGGCAGAAGAGAGGAAACTACAGGCCAGTTAGTCTGGCCTCAGTGGCTGTGAGGCTGTTGGAGTCCATTATTAAGGATGAGCTCTCAGGGTATTTGGAAGCACCTGATAAAATAGGACATAGTCAGCAAGGTTTCATTTGGGGAAAATCTTGCCTGACAAATCTGTTGGAATTTATTGAAAAAGTAACAAGCAGGATTGACAAAGGAGAATCAGTTGATGTTGTGTGCTTGGATTTTCAGAAGGTCTTTGACAAGGTGCCACACGAGGCTGATTAACAAGTTACGAGCCCATTGTATTTCAGGAAAGATTCTAGTGTGGATAAAGCAGTGACTGATTGGCAAGAGGCAAAGAGTGGGAATAAAGGGAGCCACTTCTGACTGGTTGCAGGTGACTAGTGCTATTCCACAGAGGTCTGTGTTGGGATCAATTCTTTTTCCATTATATGCCATTGATTTGGATGATGGAATTGATGGCTTTGATGCAAAGTTTGCAGATGATATGAAGATAGGTGGACGGCATGTAGTTTTGAGGAATTAGGGAGGCTACAGAAGGACAGGCAGATTAGGAGAAAGGGCAAAGAAACGACAGATGGAATACAGTGTTGGGAAGTGTATGATCATGCATAGAAATGAAAGAGTTGACCATTTTCTAAATGGAAAGAAAATACAAAAACTGAGGTGCAAAGGGTCTTGGGAGTCCTTGTGCAGGATTACCTAAAGATTATCTTGCAGGCTGAGTTCGTGGTGAGGAAGGCAAATGTAATTTTAGCATTCATTTGAAGAGGACTAGAATATCAAAGCAGGAACTTTATGAAGCACTGGTGAGGCCTCACTTGGAGTACAATGAACAAGTTTTGGCCCCTTATCTTAGAAAGGACGTACCGAAACTGGAGACGGTCCAGAGGATGTACACGGAAACAATTCCAGGATTGAATGGCTTGTTATATGAAGTGCGTCTGATGACTCTGGGCCTGTGTTCACTGGAATTCAGAAGAAAGAGGGGTGACCTCATTGAAACTTAGTGAATAGTGAAAAGCCTTGATATTTCCTATGGTAGGAGAATCTAAAACCAAAGGACACAGCCTCAGAATAGAGGAGAGTCCTAATTAGAATGGAGATGAGGAGGAATTTCTTTAGCCGGAGGGTGGTGAACTGTGGAATTCATTGCCACAGGTGGCTGTAGAGGCCAAGTCTTCATGTATATTTAAGGCAGAGGTTGATAGTTTCTTGTTTGGTCAGGTCATGAAGGGATAAGAGAGATGGCAGGAGGTTGAGGCTGAAATGAAAATTGGATCAGCCATAACAAAATGGTGGATCAGACTCAATGGCTCGAATGGCCTGATTCTACTCCTATATCTTATGGTCATCACACATGCAGGTTCCAACGTAGCACACCCACATTTGTCCAACACAATAACGTCACAACACAACATACAACACCAGTAGCAACAGCAATAGCAACAACAACAACAGGACAAAACAGCAACATCAAAACAAGTACCTTTCCCACCTCGTATACCAGCCACCCACCGAACCATCCCATCAGGAACCCCCTGTCACATCTGTGGGAACAAGTCTATATTTCTCAGAAATGTCTCATCATTTCAGGTCCCACCAAGCCAGAATTCTAATTCCTGAGGGATTGCCAAAGATAGACAAGGAATCAATGGGCTGAATGGCCTACAGCCCTGTATTATTCTATGAATATGCAGAAATACTTACAGACTTTGAAGCATTAGAAATTGTTTGCCCTCTTTAACCAGTGGCCTGTTGTTGAAAATAAATGGTAAGAACCTCAGGCAGTTCTAGGAGAGGATTATTCTGACTGAAATCTGTCGATAATGCAGCAACAACATACTTCATCAAGTGTCTCACCAGATTCTACCTCAGTAATTACTCCACAGGGCACCAATTATCATCATATGGGAATGGGGGTGAGATGGAAATTGCTGGGAGGAAGTTTCCATTCAAAGGTTAGTAGATTCATGGAATAAGCTACCAGGAAAGGCCAATGAAGGAAATGTTACAAATCAGCTCAAAATAACAGAATGTGATGTGCAGTACAGTGCCAAAGTCTAGCCACATATATATGGCTAGGGTGCCTAAGGCTGTATTTGTCAGCATGAAGCAGAGAGGAAATTTGTAAATCTGATGGGAGCAAAGGATGCTGGGAATGGTGAGGGTGGAGCACCGCAGGTGAGGTATAGGACCACTGGCAGAGAAGGAGTGCCGGGGTGAAGGTTGACGAGGGTGCAGACACTCCCAGCTCTGAGATGTCAACCAAGGTCATTTGATTCCAAATAATTGGTTTATTAATCATTATAGGATGCCTTTCCAGTGCTTCCTGCTCCGTCCCCTCTCCCTTCCCCTTTTCCCAACCATGATTCCCCTCTCCCTGCCCCCTTCCCACTCTCAGTCCACAATACAGACCCATATCAGAATCATCATCACTCACATATGTCATGAAATTTGTTTTTTTTTGTGTGGCAGCAATACATAAAATTACTACAGCACTGTGCAAAGGCCTTAGGCAACTTAGCTATATATATGTGCCTATGATTTATGCGCAGTACTGTACATGCAATGTTCCTTTCTACTTCGTATTGACAACTTCACAATTAATTCTCACCTAACTTTTGTTCCCAAGTCACAGATGCCATCGCTCCCCTTGAACCTGCTGGAAATTCTGCCACGTTGCATTCACCCATCCAGCAACTGTTCAACCAACGCATCTGTGCTTGTGACTTATAATGGCTCCTAGTTATGCACTGCTTCAGTTTCAAACTTTCTTCCTTGTTCATGAGCCCCTCCATGGCTCTACGGCTTCCTTCTCTCTGCAGACTCCTTTAACTCTACCATACTCGGGATCGCTGGGCTATCCGACCTCCGGGCTCTCGAGCGTCCCTGAGACTGGTGCGCCGTAGACGCGCAATGCTTCTGCAGCACCGGTGAATTGGTTCAATGCTGCCACTATCTGCAAGGAGTTTGTCCATTCTCTTTGTGTCCCTCTGGGTGCTCCGGTTTCCTAAAGACGTTAGAGTTAGTAAAATAATTGGTTACATGGATGTAATTAGATGATGCAGGCTTGTTGGGCTTGTTGCTACCATACCTAAATAAAATAAAATAAATCATTTTTGATTATTTTATCTTTCTTGATTATTGTTGTGGTTCCTCTCTCCATGCCTCGCGGTGCATGAGGTTGCAACCTTGCCAGTTCTTTAGCACTTGTCTGATTTTTATGAGGCCGCGTTGCTATGCTATGGCTCAACTCAGCACGGATGAACAGCGTGCAAGGAGCTGGCTGGATTCGAACCCAGGACCACGCGCCTCGATGTCCGGTGCACTACACCACTGGCCAGCTTTCTTTCTCAAATCACTTTCAAAACCATTACCTCCAATACTGGGCTTTCTTGGTATGGCTTGGATCTTGGATGTGGCCGAAGCATGAATCCTCGAGGAATGTACTGTATAGCTAGGGTGCTAAGACTTCTGCACAGTACTGTAGTAATTTCATGTAATGCTACAGCAAAAAACAAATTTCATGACACATGTGAGTGATGATAAACCTGAGTTTGATATGGACTGAGAATGGGAAGGGGGCAGGGCGAAGGGAATCATGGTTGGAAAAAGGGAAAGGGAGAGGAGATGGAGTGGAAAGCGCCAGAGAGACATTCTGTAATAATCAATAAACCAATTGTTTGGAATGAAATAACTTTGCCAGGTATCTCAGGGCTGGGTGTGTCCACCACCCTCCCCCCACCCCACCGGCCTGGCAGTCCTTCTCTGCCTCCTGTCTCACATCTCTCCCATGGCACTCCACCCTCGACATTCCCAACATCCCTTTCTTCCTCAGAGTCCTCTGCTCAATGTGGACAAATACAGTGCTGTACAAAGTGTTAGGCACTCGTGTGCCTAAGGCCTTTGCTCAGCACTGTGTGTAGTTATCAGTGAGGAGATGTTGTTATCAATCCTCACTGACTGAGGACTGCCAATGAGGAAATCGAGTGTCCAGTCAGAGGATAACATAGGAACAAAACTACTGCAAGAACTTTGAACCTTTGATCTTTGAGCTTCTCCAAGTGCATTTCTGTGTGGTATGGCAATTGTTCCGTATCAGACCGCAAAGCACTCCAGCGTGTGGTGAAAACTGCCCAGCGGATTATCGGCACCCAATTGCCCACCATTGAGAACATCTACCATAAACGCTGCCGAGGCAGGGCAAAAAGCATTATCAAGGATGCATCTCACCCTAACCGTGGACTTTTTGCTCTCCCCCCATCTGGTAGGCGCTACAGGAGCCTCCGCTCCTGCACCAGCAGACACAGGAAGAGCTTCTTCCCTGAGGCTGTGACCCTGCTGAACCTCACATCACAGCGCCAAGCAGTATTGCACCCATATTGTACTGTCTCGTGTGCTGTAGCACTTACTTTTTATTTGCACTTATTTTGTAAATAACATTAATCTTTGCATTTCTGGTTAGATGCTAACTGCATTTCATTGGTTTTGTATCTGTACTCGGCACAATGACAATAATGTTGAATCTAATCTAATCTAATCTAAAGTCAATACCACCCTGATTCGGAACGGACTGTTATTCCTTTATCACTCCGGGTTGACAAACACTTTGGACAGGATTTCACCCAACAAACTGAGGCACTTCACCACTATCTTCACAAAGTTTACAAAAAGTAAATGCTGGCCTTACTTGTAAAATCAGTGTTCTCAGAGTTAAAAATAAAACTGTAGGGCTTTTTTCAAGGATTCTCCAGTCCACAGCTGCGCCCTGCAATTTGAGAGGGAGAAGCTGAAGTCAAATGTATCTGTACAACGATGGAGTAAAGGAATTACAGAGGCAAGAGAGAGAGGGGAGCTGGCCAAGGTGATTGGAAGGGCGCACTGGCAGGGATGACAGCAGAACAGTAATGTCTGGCGTTTCTGGGAGCAACTCGAAAGGAGCAAGATAGATACCTCTGAAAGAAGAAGCATTCTAAAGGCAGGATGATGCAACCATGGCTGACATAGCAAGTCAAACCCTACATAAAAGCCAAGGAGAGGGCATATAATACAGCAAAGATTAGTGGGAAGTTGGAGGATAAAAACCAACAAAAAGTAACTAAAAAGTCATAAAGAGGGAAAAGATGGAATATGAGGGTAAACTAGCCAATAATATTAAAGAGGATACCAAAAGTTTCTTTTTCTTTAAATATATAATGAGTAAAGAGAGGTGAGAGTGGATATCGTACCTCTGGAAAATGATGCTGAAGAGGTAGTAACAGGGGACAAGAAAATGGCGAATGAACTGAATAAGAAACTTGCATCAGTCTTCATTGTGGAAGACACCAGCAGTATGCCAGAAGTTTGAGAGTATCTTGCGACAGAAATAAGTGAAGTGCCATTACTAGGGAGAAGGTGCTTGGAAAACTGAAAGGTCTGAAGGTAGATGCATCAGAAGGTATCCATCCCAGGGTTCTGAGAGAGGTGGCCAAAGAAATTGTGGAGGCATTATTAATGATCTTTCACGAATCAATAGATTCTGACATGGTTCTGAAGGACTGGAAAACTACAAATGTCACTCCAGTCTTCAAGAAGGGAGAGAGGCAGAAGAAACAAAATTGTAGGCCAGTTAGTCTGACCTCAGTGGTTGAGATGGTGTTGGATTAGGTTGTTAAGGATGTAGTTTCAGGGTACTTGGAGGCACATGATAAAAAAGGCTGATGTCAGCATGGCTTCCTTAAGGGAAAATCTTACCTGACAAGCCTGTTGAAATGCTTTGATGAAATAACAAGCAGGATGGACAAGGGAGAACCGGTGGATGTTGTGTACTTGGATTTTCAGAAGGCCTTTGACACGGGGCTGCTCAGCAGATTAAGAGCTCATGTTATTACAGGAAAGATACTAGCATGCATGGAGCATTGGCTGACCGGCTGGAGGCAGAGAGTGGGAATAAAGGGAGCCTTTTCTGGTTCTCTGCCAGTGACTAGTGGTCTGTATTGGTATTGCTTCTTTTTATGTCATTTGTCAATGACTTGAATGTAAATGTAGGGTGTGCTGGGAGTAGTGTCCACAGAATAGTCACTCATGACACACAGCTGTCATTTGATTGGCTAGCATTTATTGCCCAACCCTCGCTCATCCCGAAAGAGAGTGCCACTTAGGAAGTTCAAAAACTTAACAGTCTATTTTACACACAGACTTAAAATCAGGCTTGGCAGTGGGAAAACAAACTGACACAACAAACCTGCAATTAAGGCCAGTCCTCAACTGCTGTCACTTAGTGTCAAGCTGATGACATGAGTTAAATAGAAAAGAGAAATACAAGTGACAGAGATGCTGGCATGAGTACTCCCAGGTAGGTGAGGAGCGATTGGGGACCAAACACACAACGTGCCAGCAGTCAGTGCATTCCAATCTTTGGAAAATTACACTATTATCTTTAGAAGCATGATTAATAAATGACTCTAAATGATCGACCACAAGATAAAGGAGCAAAATTAGGTCATTTGGCTCAATTGGTCTGCTACTTTGTTTTCAATCTCTTTTGCTCTCCCTCTTTCCAGAACCCTTAGCCCACTTACCATTTAATAACCTATCAATCTTACACCCCATAACTCGTCCACCACAGCCCTCTGTGGCAATGAATTCCATATATTTGCCACTCCAGCTGAAGAAATTCCTCATTATCTCTGTTTTAAAGGGAAGCCCCTTTACTCTGAAGCTGTGCCTTCAGATCCTAGACTCTCCGGCTAATGGAAGCATCCCCTCCATTCCTACTCTTTCCAGTCCTTCACGTATCTGTCCATCAATGTTGATGGACACTCTGTAACATGAGTGGAGATTCCTGAGATACGGAGAGAAAAAGACTCGCCTTTCACAATATTAACTGGACTCCAACAATGCAGAGGTTTCAAAAAGTTTTGCCCGGGTATGTTTATAATGTGCAAAGCAAGCAAATGTCAACAGCAGGATAATTCTTCTGTGATGTTGACTGAAATGAAACTTGGCCAGAACATTAGTTGGGAAACTGCTCTCCGCTGCAAAACAAAGCTGAGGCATCGATCCATTAGCCCAAGAATACCGATGATGCCACAGTTTCACATCTTATCTGACAGCCAGTACCTCTAGTATCATAGCCCTCTGGTTGAACTACATTGGCAGGTCAATATACATTGTTATATTCAAGTTCTGGAAGAGATTTGCTCCCAGTGCCATCTGCCTTGGCTTAGCATACTACCAACAAACTAATGCCGGTTAATGATGGGAGAAAGGTATTAAATGAGTCGGAGCTTCAGCCTGAAATATTGACTTTTATTCCTCTCCGTGCATGCTGTCTGATCCAGCATTGTGTGTGTGCTGCTCTGGAATTGCAGCATCTGCAGAATCTCGTGTGTTTCTGTTTTGCAGAAAAAAGAAGTCCATCTTTGTAATATCCTGTATGGATCCAAGACAGCTAAACTGAAACCTCACAAGAGCTGGTCTATCTAAGCGTTTATGACCATGCAAAGAATGGAGGGATCTTACATTGAGGCATGTGAAATCTTGAGAGGGTGAACAAACTCAGACCAGGACTGGAGAATGAAGAACTAGAAGGTATAGGTTTAAGGTGAGAAGGGAAAGGAAGATTTTCTTTACACAAGACGTGGTACAAATGGAAAGGGCTGCCAGCTGAAGTGGTTGAGGCAGGAGCAATACAACTTTCAGAGGGGTTTAAAGAGTGTGAATACAGTCAGTGATTTCCCCAGGAATGGGGAATCAAGAACTGGAGGGCATATGTTTAAGGTAAGGAGGGAAAGATTTAAAAGAAACCTGAGGGGCAACTTTGTTTTTTACGCAGTGCGTGGTACAAACATGCCAGTACAAAGCTGCCAGTTGAAGTGGCTGAGGCAGGTGGGATACAACTTTTACAACTTTTGAAAGGCAGTTGGACAGATACATAACAACACACACACACACACACACACACACACACACACACACACACACACACACACACACACACACACACACACACACACACACACACACACACACACACACACAATGCTGGAGGAACTCAGCCGGTCAGGCAGCATCTATGGAAACAAATAAACAGTCAACTTTTCAGACAGATACATGTATTATTCAGGTTTAGAAGGTTATGGGCCAAATGCTGGAAAATAGGAGTAGGTTTGGTGGGGCATCTTGCTCAGCAAAGACCAGTTGGGCCAAAGGACCGATTTCAGTGCTATATAACTTCATGATTCTACGTGCATACAGGTATTAATTTAATTTGTCATTTTTCTCAACACAGACATCATGGGTTAAAAGGCCTGGGCGTGTACTGTTCCAAGTTACATATGAAGGCACTGCATCACATCTTCACTTTATTGCTAGAGGGGAGGGTGTTATATCAAAGGCCTGTGCAGAAACCAACCCCTCATAGCTAGCAGAGCTGACCTTGGAACACTTCCATCTGTACCACTGTTGCCTTAGTGTTTTGGGTTCAAGGTCAACAAAACATCACCCAGGCTGGGATGCAGGATGTGTGAAATGATCAAAGGTTTGCAAAACATAGCCTTGCAAAAATTGAGAAAGGAGAGACACAAGAGAGAGCAGATGCAGGAAGCTGGAGGAACTCAGTGGGCTGAGCGGCATCTGAGGGGGGGGGGAGGCAGGAAAGGAAAAGTCGAGGTTTTGGGTCAAAACTACATCAGGACAAAGCAGACAATAGACTATATGAAGTAGGCCTTTCACTTCATTCCTGTCCCAGCTCTGCATTAACCACTGTTGCCTCAGTTCTGAAGAAGGGTCTACGACCCATTCACTAACGGGTTTCTTTTTCCACGATTGCTGCTTCAATCGACCATAGGACCATAAGATGTAGGAGCAGAATTAGGCCACTGAGCCTATCGAGTCTGCTCTGCCATTCCATCATGGCTGATTTATTATTTCTCTCAACTCCATTCCCCTGCCTTCTCTCCATACCTTACTAATTAAAACTGTTATCAACCCCTGCTTTAAATATACCCAATGAATTGACCTCCACAGCCATTTCTGGCAATGAATTCCACAAATTCACTACCCTCTAGCTGAAAGCATTTCTCTTCATCTTTGTTCCAAAGCTATATCTTTGTATTCAGAGGCTGTGCTCTATGTTCTTAGACTCCCCCACTATAGGAAATATCCTCTCCATGCCCACTCTATCAATATTAGATAGGTTTTAAGGAAATTCCCAACATTTTTCTCAACTCCACTGAGTACAGGCCTAGAGCCATGAAACGGTCTTCATGTGTTAAGCCTTTTGTTGCTGGTATCCTTCTTGTGAATCTCCTCTAGATTCTCTCCAATGCTAGCACATCCTTTCTTAGATAGGAAGTGCAAAACTGCTCACAATACTCCAAGTGCAGTCTGATCAATGTCTTATAAAGCCTCAGCATTACATCCTTGGTTTTAAATTCCAGTCCTGTCTAATTAAATACTAACAGTGCATTTGGCTTCCTTCCCATTGATTCAACCTGCAAATTAATCTTTAGGGAATCCTGCATGAGGACTCCCAAGTCCCTTTGCACCTCAGATTTCTTAATTTGACCTCTGATTAGCTGAGTTTTTGCAGCACATTCTGTTTTTGTTTCAGATTCCAGTATTGACAATTTTATTTGGTTTATCCTCGCCTCATGACTAATTCCATTAGCTCAGGTAGACAGTGAAAACCACATGGAGCCAGACAAACAGAGCAAGAACTAAATGTCGTGATCAAACACCTGGCAAGTGCAGGCTGTGTGGACAATCAGCTAGTGAGCTGGTGAGCCCTTACTCAGGAGAAGATGACCACAGACATTCTGGCGTCACGTACAACGAAGCTGGTGACAAGTAATGGAATGGAATTAAATCATGGGGAAGCCAGATACAGAATGGGCATTTAATAACAGATCTATTGATCATATTGTGTGCATCACTCATCTCCTCAGCAACAATGAAGCAACACCTATCTGTTCCATTGACCGAAAAGATGCAACTTACATTGTGCCACCTCCTAAACAATGGGGCTGAAATGCAAAGTCACACTGAAAGACTTTGCATTTGTAGACAGGGTAATGTTGTAGAAAAACTAGAAATAAGGGGCTTATTTTTGAACTCACTATTCCTGACAAAAGGACTGTGATCAAAGTTGAACTGGATACATGTGTTCCATCTTTGCCATCCTCTTGAATAAAAAATCTTCCATCCTTCCCAATTCACGGATATAAGTGTCCCTTCTTTCCCCACCCTCAGATACACCAGTTCCTTCTTTCTCACCTTCTCCTGAATACATGAGTCCCATCCTTTGCATCCCCTCGATACAAGTGTCCCATATTTGCCAGATACATGTTCTTTCATTGTCTGCTTCTCAGATTCAATTGTCCCACCCTTGCCAACTACCAGATACAGGTATCCCGACCTTGCCCACCCTCTGGAACAAACCTCGTCCCATCTTCTCCATAACCTCTGCTTCGGGCAGATTGAGGAAACAGCGTCACTTCATAAGCAGCCCCCACCCTCCCCTCCCCAGATCACAGTCACCATCTCCACTTTGATGAGTCAATGAGATCTCTGAAGTATAATTACAGAACCTACGCAAATACAACGCAGTATCTGAAAAAATAGAAACAAAGTTAACGTATCATGTTAAAGACTTACTAAAGTCTTCAGTCTGAAATGTTGATATATTTTCTCTCTTTGGTATTTTCTGCCTTCCATCCACTACATATGATGTTCATTTGCTGAGGTCTCTGTCCTGTCCAGTCCTGGTCTCTTGCTCATTCCCATCATTGATGACACCTTTACTTCCCAAGACTCTAAAATTCTCTTTCAATTTCTGCTGGAGTTAGCTCCTTCGAACAAGTTTTTGGTCATCTGGTTCAGTGTCAATGATTGCTGCATGATTCTCCTTTGCTATGGTGTGAGGCATTTTATCACATTGGAATCATTTCAGAGACGCAAGTTGTCAAAAAAGGCAGAGCAGTTCTGTGCTTAGATGCTATATATCATCTTGATCCTTACGATTAATAACTAGCCGCTCAAAATTACCAATACAATAAAACTCTGCTTTCTGACTATTTGCAAATCCCACTAGATCAGTTTTTGGCTTACCAAGTAATGTTTTTATATTAAAATAAGCTATACATAATAATTAAAAAAATCATAAACCGAATAAACGGTGCTACAACTTTACATTCTACCATTCATAGTCAATGATTTCAGTACTGTCCTAGACACCAAAAACACTGTTGCTACTCCTGTGCCAAGTAATGTTGGCCATGCTTCATTTTTCAAAATATACTTTTATTGAAGGAATGACACAATACAGAATACATAATGGTTACATTTTCCTCCATCTTGCTTTTATATCTTACCCCTAAACAAACCTCCCCTCACCTGCCCTCCCCGAACATACCATGGCAGCTAATGTATTTACAGTACAACAATTCATAAATACAAGTACAGACATTTCACAGCCATACCCTCACACTACTTCAAAATGAAGGCCCACACACATCCGCAACGTGTCAGATGATCCAGAATACACTCATATTACAATTCATCAACCACCCTGTGAGGTAAACCATATGCATGTTAAAAGGGAGGCACCTTCCCAAGTACAATCAAATGCCCTAACTAATAGGTAATTCCTTAAGACTCCCAAGATATGACAAGAAAAGCCCCCATTTTGAATAGTACTTTTTCACAGACCCCCTCAGAGTGAATTTAATCTTTTCTAATTTCAGGAAAAACATTTCGTCCTCTAACCAAGCAGCAGCAGATGGGGGAGAGGCAGATTTCCAGACCAGCAAGACAGCCAAAAGCGATATAAATGCAATGATATCCGACTGGTTTGCACTTAAACCCAAAACATCATCCGCCACACCAAATACAGCTATAAGCGGGCCAGATCTCTGTGTCACCCCCAAACCACACCGATAATTTTAAAACCCAGTGCCCAAAAGCCATCAAGCCGAAGGCAAGACCAAAATGCGTGCACTAAACCCGCCGGAGAGAAGGAACACCTGTCACAGCCAGCATCTGTCCTGGGATATATGTCAGCAAGTCTAGCTTTACTTAAATGTACCCTGTGTAAAACTTTAAATTGCATGAGCCCCAGTCTAGCACATGATGACGAGGAATGAACCCTATTCAATGCTTTTGGCCAATATTCCTCAGCCAGATCCATACTAAGGTCATCCATCCACCCAGTCTTAGTTTTGTTTAGATCTGGAACTCCCAAAGACATCAACTGAGAGTACAGTATGGAGATCAGCCCTTTATTACAAATACAAATACTTTATTGTCATCAAACAATTGATACTAGAGCCTAAATCATCACAGTGATATTTTCTTCTTTGCTTCATGCTCCCTGAAGTATAAATCGAAGTAAATATAATAAAAATTTAAATTATAAATCATAATTAAAGCTAAGAGTGAGTTTTTCCCACAACATAGCAGGTGGTAGATCAGGAAAAGAGGGAAATTTTTCCTTGACACAGTGGTGAATCTGCAGGTATTTGAAAAAATGATTATGCCGAAGGCCATATTTAGGCCATGCTTCATTTTGACTCTTCAGGGCTTCAAATCCTACACTCCCTTCCCACTCACCAGGGTCCCATGTCCTACCCTCCCCTTAAATTGACAGCATCCCATTTTCAGTAACACCCACAAAATGTTGGAGGAACTCTGCAGGCCAGGGGGCATCTAGGGAGGGAAAAGAACAGTCAGGGCTTTGGACAGAGATGCCTTATCAGGACCCCTTGAAACTTATCAGGATCACTTAGGCACATATATATAACTAGGGTTCCTAAGAATTTTTGCACAATACTGTAGTAATTTTATGTATTGCACTGTACTACTGCTGCAAAAGAAAAACAAATTTCATGACACTTGCGAGCACTGATAAAACTGATTCTGATATAGGTCTCTATTGAGGACTGAGAGTAGTCAGTTTTGTTGAATGGTTGGATTCCATGTTGTAAACTCCAATTAATTTAATTATTTTGAGATAGAGCATGTTAATAAGCCCTCCCAACACAAATACCACCAATAGCACCTGCCACCCATTGCACCTATGTTACTAATTATTAATCTCCTAATCTGTACACCTTTGGAATGTAGGGAGGAAACTGGAGCACCCAGAGGAAACACCCGTGGTCACGGGGAGAATGTACAAACTCCTCTCAGACAGAGGCGGAATTCTGCCATAAGATATGACGTTGCCCGATTCTGCTTGTTTTCCATGGGATATTGTGTACATCACACTGGAATGAGATGCTATGTCTTTCCACATACCATCCTTCAGGGACTGTTAATTACTGACACATGTGACTTAATAACTCCACTGTTTGATCATGGCTTGATATTTGCACTCTGCCCTCCAGTTATCTACAAGTGAATACCTAAGATTTGACATTCAAAAAGCTGAGTTTGGGCTATTCTGTCAGTACCTCCCGTTCTCTATCTTTTTGTGTGCTCCCCCTAGCCGTCAGTCTGTGGTTTTGTATTGCCACGTGCTCCTGCTCTACTCCAACCCCTATATTACAGAGTACTCATCTGTTTCTCATTATTACCTGTATTGCTGCTGCCTGTGTCTCATTGTACTCCACTTATCATCCGCCTCTCTGTTTATTGCTCAGTATATTTTAGTCCTGTGTTTTCACCTGTTTGTTGCCAGATTGTGCCAGTGAATTTTCTTGAGCTTTTCCAGCATTCATATCTGTACTCTGTCTGAGTATCGATTCTGCATGTTTCCTGATTCTGGTTTTTGGATTTCTCTGGATGTTTTGATCTCTGCCTGAACTTTGATGCCGACTGTGTTTGCACCTCGGGATTTGTTACTCAATTAATATCACTGTGTGCACAGTACTGGGTCTGCAGTTGGATCCGTCCTGGAGCGTCCTGACATATTCAGTCCGTGGCTACTTCAGTAGGTACACCTGCTCTTTAATGTAAATACCTATTCAGCTAATCATACAGCAGCAACTCAATGCATAAAGGCATGCAGGTAAAGTCAAGAGGTTCTGTAGTTGTTCAAACCAAACATCAGAATGGGGAAGAAATGTGATCTAAGTGACCTTGACTGTAAAATGATTGTTGGTGCCAGATGGGGTGGTTTGAGTATCTCAGAAACTGCTGATATCCTAGGATTTTCATGCACAGCATTCTCTAGACTTTACAGAGAATGGTATGAGAAGCAAAAAAAAAATCCAGTGAGTGGCAGTTCTGAGGGTGAAAAATGCTTTGTTAATAAGAGAGGCCAGAGAATGTCCAGTCTGGTTCAAGCTGACAAGAAGGTGACATCAGATAACCATGTATTACAATGGTGGTGTGCAGAAGAACATCTCTGATTGCTCAGGATGTCAAACCCTGAAGTGGATGGGCTACAGCAGCAGCAGATCACACTGGGTCCTATACCTAATAAAATGGCCACTGAGTGTCTATTCATTGAACTATTGTTTGAGTGCCCAGACTTTGATCTAAATGTACTACTAATGAGATGAGATATCAATAACTCAAGCAAATTCTATTGATGCTGTTGGTACTATCGTTAAATCACTTGAAGAATACTGGATGACAAATAATTTAGTACCGTTGTAATTTCAAACCTTTCTGAACTTGGGCACATTCTAAGTGAAAACAAAATAAATTATAACGGTATGCAATTTATGCTGTCAGTGCTTAAAATGCATGCTATGAACATACGAAGTAATGGATTTGATTTAATTTCTATTATGCCATGATGGAAAATAAGACATTAATTTCAGTGAGTGACTGACTCCATTCAGAGGGCCCTGTGATGAAGCTCCCTTCAGAGTCAGTGTGGCAGTGTATGCAGAGGGAGTGCTGTGTTGTCCAAGTGGCCTTTCAGATACACTGAGGGTATGTCTGCTGCCTTGGGTGCAGGTAGAAGATGCCATGGCACTACTTCAATGTCGGTAAGACCAAGGATCTGATTGTAGACTTCAGAAGAGGGAAACCAGAGGTCCATGAGCCAGTAATCATCAGAGGATCGGAGGTGGAGAACATAGGAATAGTACAGCACATTACAGGCCCTTCGGCCCACAATGTTGTGCTGACCCTCAAACCCTGCCTCCCATATGACCCCCCACCTTAAATTCCTCCATATACCTGTGTAGTAGTCTCTTAAACTTCACTTGTGTATCTGCCTCCACCACTGACTCAGGCAGTGCATTCCACGCACCAACCACTCACTGAGTAAAAAGCTTCCTCTAATATCCCCCTTGAACTTCCCTCCCCTTACCTTAAAGCCATGTCCTCTTGCACTGAGCAGTGGTCCCCTGGGGAAGAGGCACTGGCTGTGCACTCTATCTATTCCTCTTAATATCTTGTATACCTCTATCATGTCTCCTCTCCTCTTCCTTCTCTCCAAAGAGAAAAGCCCTAGCTCCCTTAATCTCTGATCATAATCCCTACTCTCTAAACCAGGCAGCATCCTGGTAAGTCTCCTCTGTACCCTTTCCAATGTTTCCACATCCTTTCTATAGTGAGGTGACCAGAAGAGGGTCAGTAACTTTAAATTCCTGGGTGTCACTCTCTCAGAGGTCCTGTCCTAGACCCATCATATAATGATGACGTTGACTCAGCATTGGGCATTTTCTTGCCTTACATGGCGTGGAGCGAAAGACTGTGTGGCGCGCCACTCCTCACACAGACATTTTGCAGTATTTTTCTTTATTTTACGAGGTCAAGTTGCGAGCTCAACACTCAACTCGGCACGGATGGAAAGCGTACTTGGGAACAGCCCGACTGGATTCGAACCCGGGAACCTCAGTTCCGGAGTCTGGTGCTGATGTCACTGCACCAACAGCTGATGACATGAATGCAAAGAAAGCCCAACAGCATCTCCATTCCCTCAGGAGTCTACGTAGATTCAGCACATCATCAAAAATCTTGGCAAACTTCTAGCGATGTGTGGTGAAAAGTGTGCTGACTGGCTGGCGACTTCTTATTTCCGAACAGGGTAGGGAATTTATTTTGCATAATCCAGACAATGCCTCTGCTTCCAGAGAAATACTGAAACCCATAAAAAATGCGCAAGAAATTTGTATGCAATCGAGGCTGACAAGTTAATGGCTTACTGCATTACAGAAATATTGTCTTTTGATAAGTCATTAAAAAAAAAACATGAGGGTTCTTTCAGCGTCCTTGTCAACATTTAACCAAAGCCTGATTATTTATTTCATTATTGCTCCTGCAAACTAAATCAGGTTGCTGCATTATTCAAAGTTCAAGGTTGAAAATAAATTTCAATTGTTCAATGGATCCGTTTAATATTAGAGAATACAGTATACAACCTGAAATTCTTACTCTTTGCAGACACCCACAAAACGGAAGGAAACCCCCAAAGAATGAATGACAGAAAAATGTTCGAACCCCAAATTTCCCCCACACCCCTCCCGCACACAAACAGTAGCAAAGCATCAACCCTGCCCGCTCACTTTTCCCTCACTTGCACCAGCAAAAGTACCAACCCTGCTCCCCCCACCATGCAACTAATAGCAAAGCCCCCAAAGTTACCTTGATCTGGTCTCCATCAAAACTATAGTCCATCCCAACACTTCGACATCTCAGACAGGCTCTTGCTCTCTCTCTCTCTCTCTCACGAGCGAGGGAAAGAGAGATTGATCTCGCAACAACGAAAGCAGGAGACCAGCAGCGTGCTGTTTTGATGCTACCATCTTCCGCATCGCGTCCCCTAACTCGAGGCTCTCACTCACCATCAAAAATTGGGCTGATACACGTTCAAAGTAAATTTATTATAAAAGTATGCATATGTCACCAGATATAACCCCTGAGATTCATTTCCTTGCTGGTATTCACAGTAGAACAAAGAAACACCATAAAATCAATGAAAAACTATACACAAAAAAAAAGACTGACAACCAACGTGTGAAAGAAGACAAATTGTGCAAATTCAAAATAAAACTTACAAAATATTAATAAAAAATAGATAAGCAAACTTACATTTTCCAGCATGAAATGATTCTAGAGGTAATCTGCGAAACACTTTTGGGAATTCATAGACATTGAAAGGTGACACGTAGGTAGTCAAAGAAACCACCAGCACCTAGAACACACGGCCTGCAATATGTCTTCCATACTTGGATGAGCGATCAGGGTAACTGAGCTTTACTCAGACTGGTGCATTCACTTTAATTGGCGACGAGAAGTTTTCTGACAACAAATTCTGTCCAACACAACTGAACGCCAGTTCACCTGCGTTGCCCAGGTAGCATCATCCTGAATCATTTAAATTTATAGAACATAGAACAGTACAGCACAGTACAGGCCCTTCGGAAGAGGAGGCAGAGTGAAAGTGAGATGGGGGAAAGGGAGAGGGAGGGAATTACCGGGAATTGCATCGAATTCTCCAACTTACAGTAATTCCCTCCCTCTCCCTTACCCCCATCCCTCTTTCACTCTGCCTCCTCTTCTAGCTGCCTATTACCTCTCTCATGATTCTGCCTTCTTCTACTACCCATAGTGCTTTCCCCTTACATTCCTTCTTCACCTCTCCTGCCTATCCCCTCCCTGCTTCCCCTCCCCCACCCCTCGATCTTTCCTCTGATTGGTTTTTCACCTGGCACCTTCCCTCCTTCCCCCCACCTTTACAGGTCCCTACCCCCTCCTCCTTCAGTCCTGACAAAGGGCCTCGGCCCGAAACGTTGACTGCTCATTTCAACGGATGCTGCCCGACCTGCTGAGCTCATCCAGCTTGTTTGTAAGTACTTAATCTAAGTGCTTAAGCATCTTGTGATCATAAAAATTATACTTAAAAAAGACAACAGCACCTTTGGTTAGCCGTGTAGAACCTGGTGCGACTGAACTTGATGCCGTCTTATGAGAAATGGGTTTCATGGTCAAGAAATCCTCCAAGAGGACCGCAAACTTGCCGCGGTTTGGAGGCTTGAGTGCCTCAATATTGGCTGGAGCCAGGGCCTTGTACTTTGGTTGTTGGTAGGGTCACTCATGCTAAACAGGTCAAAGGGTAGAGGCCAGACTAAGAGTGGTCCACTAGAGCGAGGTTCACGGGTTCAGCTCAAGGCCGACAATCATGACTGGTAAAACAAAACTGTTACGGATAGAACAATACAGAACCCTTCTACATCTGAGCGTGACGGTGTTCCTGTGTCCCCACCCAGGACTTGCATGGCTGACAGTAGTGAAAACCGAGAGGAAGCTACTGACACGCTGAAGGGAGCCCTGAACACCGCCAGAGATGGAGGAACTTCACGGCTGCTCTAAATGCCAGTGGTGTAACGGGCAGTAAATAACTAAGCAAGGTCAAGAAATAGTTAGAAGTCGGCTTGCTTTTTGGATGAGTTTTTAAATTAAGGTCTTTACTCTCAGAGCTTGGTGTAAGAAGCCTATTGAACTGTCTTGAAGACAGCAACACATCTCTCTTGATGCTCTGATCAAATTTGAACCCTCAGTCTACGAGGAAGCAGTTGACTCACTTGTCCCTTCATTCATTTAGTGCACCCTGGCTGTAAAGTATCCGGGATGCCCTCAAACCATTAGAAATGCAATACTTCCTTTACCTTGAAAAGGTAAAGTGTCATCCCTAATTCAAGGAGACACACTTCATTGAAAAAAAGAATGATGCTTACTGTAGCTGATGTGGAGATGAACTCCAGTGAATGAAATGACACCCTGGCACTAAGAGCACCAGGGTGACCCCGATAGGCTTGCAGGTGAACTGTTGCCTCACCTGCAAAGACTTTGTGGGGAATGGTGAGGCTGGAATGGTGCTTCTATCTCCCCATGACCACAGTCATATTGCTTGTGGAAGTTTGGTTCTACACATTAGTTGCCCCGGTTTCTACATTGAACTTAGTGGGATCATGTTTTATTCAAGTTTGAAGTAAGCTGGGGCTGCAAAAGTTTTTACTTTCTATCAGTGTAACTGGGCAAATATACGGCTGCAAATTGCCAGAACTAAAGATGTGTGCCATGGAAATCAAAAGGTACCAAATTCTGTGATGATCCCTTCACATTTTGGGAAGCGTGGGATCTCTTGTCAGTAGTGCCCAGTGGAGAAGCTGGCGATGACTCTTGCTTCATTTGTCCAATGCTTGACAAACCAGCAAACCAAATTAAGTGTGATAAATCCTTAGATAAACTGGAGTTACTTTGTAATCTTAGGAGCCATGCTTTCTGTGTAATTGGGCAGGAGAGGGACTTCAGATTTCAGACTTAAACTTCAACCAAACTTTGAGAGAGTTTCTAAAAGCTCTGAAAATTTCACAGACAACCAAGTCACCCAAAGTGATGCCCAGTGAAGGAGTAGCACACAAAATGATCTTGCATGGAATACATCTCTAACCAGGCATCTACAGCTGAAAGAGTCCCTTCTCCTTCAGACTTAACCAATTTTTTGGTGAATCTCCCACTCTGAAGACTGATATTGACCAGACACTGTACACGTTTGGAAAGACAGATTCTCACACTATTAAGGCAGCTGGTTGTATACACACAGTGGCTTCCTGAACACTGTTGGCTTGCAACTTCGGCTTCTTTTATTTGATTTTTTGATATGTCACAGGGTAGGCCTTTCCGGCCCTAAAAGCCCCAGCAATCCCGACAAACCCAACTAACCCTTATCTAATCACAGGACCATTTACAATGATCAATATTTTTTACTTATTCACTTATGGGATGTGGCCGTCACCAGCTAAGCCAGCATTTATTGCCCACCCCTAGTTGCCTTTGAGAAGGTGGTTAACCTACCCGTATGTCTTTGGACTGTAGGAGGACACTAGAGGACCCAGAGAAAGCCCATGCATTCCACGGTGAGGATGTACAGAGACTCCTAATAGAACGGTATCAGAATTGAACTCCGGAACAAGTTGAGCTGTAACAGCGACGTGCTAATCGCTCCTCTACCATTGCCCCCTTTAATTAATCCGCAGATGATTTGAATGCCCCCATCTGCAGATTAGTGACCTCACTGTTGTATCACTGTTCACACAATGTCCTCCAACTTGTGCACTCTGTGAAGGTCATGCAAACTAGTGAATTTGGAATGAGTTTGTAGAGCAGTTCCAATAAATTGAGGTCTCAGTGACTTTTCACACAGACATTTGTAAACCCTCAGTGTTCCAATTACAGGATCTTTCCTCCCATTCATGTGGAAAAATAAATCTTGGACTCAATGCCACCACCAAAGGGTTTACTGTCACAAACAAGAAGAAGGATCTAAAGTCAATTTCCTGAATTATTTGCAATCTTTTATTAATAATAGAATGGAGAAGATTGCTTTATAATCATATTACTGAAGGGTGAATACTAATGTATCTTGCAGTACATTGACACTATTCAGTTTTGTTAATTCTTTGGCTTATTCCAAAGATAAGCTACCACAGGATTATACAGGATCTACATTTGGAATAAGATTTAGTCATTTATTTAGAATAATTTTAACAATACATATTTTCCCTTGATAGGGTCCATACAACATTACATAAGAAGCCATATCTGGAGTTGTTTTTTTAACCACTTTTGTCATTCACAGTTGACTAGTTTTTATTTATTTTCTTTCCCACTTGTTCATGCGTGTTGTGTCATCTTCGTAACATTCTCACCTCAGTGACAGCAGGTCAGACCTGAGGAAAGCTATGTGCCAAGGATATTGAACCTCAGCAGAACTGGAAGCCTCAATCACACCAGGCTTTTGTTTACAGAAATTGTTATGTAGTAGGTAGAACTCAGCGTGACAGCTGCCCTGAAAGAGAAGTCCACAGTCCTCACTCAGTGGCCACTTTATTAGGCACACCTGTACACCTGCTCTTTAATGCAAATACCTACTCAGCCAACCATGTGGCAGCAACTCAATGCATAAAGGCATGCAAGTGTGGTCAAGAGGTTCAGCCCAAACATCAGAATGGGGAAGAAATCTGACCTAAGTGACTTTGACTGTGGAATGATCGTTGGTGCCTTGCGAGGTGGTTTGAGTAACTCAGAAAATAATGATCTCCTGGGATTTTCATGCACAACAGTCTCCAGAATTTACAGAGGATGGTGCAAAAAAAAAAATCCTGTAAGGTTCTGCCTCAGTCAGCCCACTAGGTCGTGGAGACCAATTACAACCTTCACTCGAGGAAATCTGCAGATGCTGGAAATTCAAACAACACACACAAAATGCTGGTGGAACACAGCCGGCCAGGCAGCATCTATAAGGAGAAGCACTGTCGACGTTTCGGGTCAACACGTCCTGACGAAGGGTCTCGGCCCAAAACGTCGACAGCGCTTCTCCTTATAGATGCTGCCTGGCCTGCTGTGTTCCACCTGCATTTTGTGTGAGTTGTTACAACCTTCACTCCATCAGATCAGTCCCTCTGCATTACTTCAGTGGACTGAATAATCCCTTTACATCCTGGTGGTCAAATCTTTGTGATAGATTCAAGTGTGTTTCAGCTTACAGAAATAACCTTGCTCTGATTCTATTAATCATTAAACCATTTCAGAATAAGAATCAGGTTTAATATCACCGGCATATGTCACGAAATATGGTAACTTTGCTGCAGCAGTACATTGCAATACGTAGTAATAGAGAAAAAAAATGAATCACATAAAATAGTTAGATTAAACGTGTCACGCAAAAGATAGAAATTAAAAAAGTAGTGAGGTAGTATTCATGGGTTCAACGTCCATTCAGAAATCTGATCTTCCTGGAAAATGGATGCCTCACAGTGGTGACAGAAGTTGACATTTTGGGTTACACAGAACATAGAAATCTACAGCACATTAGAGGCTCTTCGGCCCACAATGTTGCGCCCACCATGTAACCTGCTCTAGAAACTGCCTAGAATTTCCATAGCGCAAAGCCCTCTATTTTCCTTAGCTCCAGGTACCTACCTAAGAGGCTCTTAAAAGACCCTATTGCATCCATTTCCACCATCACTGCCGGCAGCGCATTCTACGTACCCACCAATCTTTTCCGAGAAACCTCCCCCTGGCATCCCCTCGGTACCTATTTCCAAGCACCTTAAAACTATGCCCCTTCTTATTAGCCATTTCAGCCCTGGGAAAAAGCCTCTGGCTTTCCACTCGATGAATGCGCCTCATCATCTTATAGACCTCTATCAGGTCACCTCTCATCCTCTGTCACTCCAAGGAGAAAAGGACAAGTTCACTCAACCTATTCTCATAATGTATGCCCTCCAATCCAGGCAACACCCTTGTAAATCTCCTCTGCACTCTCTCTGTAGCATCCACACCCTTCCTATAGTGAGGTGACCAGAACTGAACACAGTTCTCCAAGTGGGGTCTGACCAGGGTTTTATATAGCTGTAACATATCTCACAGTTCTTGATCTCATTTCCATGGTTGATGAATGCCAACATGCCATACACCTTCTTAAGACCTCTATCAACCTGTGCAGCAGCTTTGAGCGTCCTATGGACACGGATCTCTCAGATCCTCCACACAACAAGGAGTTTTACCATTAATATTATATTCTTGTCTTCAATCTTGACCTACCAAAATGAACCACTTCACACTTATCTGGGTTGAAGTCCACCTGCCACTTCTCAGCCCAGTTCTGCATCCAATCGGTGTCTGGCTGCAATCTCTGACAACCTTCCAGACTATCCACAACATACCCAATTTTTGTGTCAGCAGCAAACTTACTGAGACCCACCCTTGGGACCCTTCATTTGGACTGATAGACAGAGCGGAGATAGCCAGGATAAAATGGTGAAGGGAGGGGAGGAAGAGCTAGCTAGTGGTAGGTGGATCCAAGTGAGGGAGGGAGGGAGGCACAAGGTGGAGGAATCGGTGGAGGTAGCGACAGAGGGCTGGGAGGTGACAGCTGGAGGAAGCAAAGGACTGCAGATGATGGAGTCTGATGGGAGAAGAATGTGAAACGCGGAACCTAATAAGGAAAGGGATGAGTACATGTGGGATCATTGCGGGGAGTGGGCCAAGAGTGTGGGTGATGGGCAGATGGAATAGGTGGAGGAGGAAAAGAGAACAGGATTTTAGGGGCTGGGGAGCATTGGAGAAACCATAGCATGTCAACCCAAAATATAAACAGTGCATTCCCCTCCTCTGACCCTGACTGATCCACTGAGCACCTCCTCCATCTTACCTGATGTTCCACCGTGGATTGACACAGTGGGAGAGAAAGTTGCTTTTGGCAATGTCAAGACGCAGGCAGCAACGTGGCCGTTATCCATTACAGTGGTATTCTTGCTGCCTGGCAGCCGCTCTCACTAAAGTCAGTCCAGCTCAGCCCACAACAATCCAACCCACAGGTTCGGCGGGTTAAGAAACAAAGCAGCTTGCAACAAGCGCTTAATGCATAAGTACAAGGGACCTGAGTGAAAAAGGACGAATTCTGAACGGATTTTCAGCTAAGCCACCTGTGTACATCTGTCCTTTTGTCCCTGTCTGTATGGACACTGGTTGCAGCTGTATGAATGATATCCAGTGAAGTGTTACAGTACGGCTTGAAAAAGAATCAGGCAAGGTGCCATCCACTCATGCTACACTCTATGGTCACTTCATTAGGGTACCTCCCGTTCTTAATTAAGTGGCCACTGAGTGCACGTTCATGGTCTTCTGTTGCTGTAGCCCATCCACTTCAAGGTTTGATGTGTTGTGTGTTCAGAGATGCTCCTCTGTTGTAATGCGTGGTTATTTGAAGTACTAACACCTCCCTGTCAGCTTGAACCAGTCCCACCGTTCTCCTCTGACCTCTCTGATTGACAAGGCATTTTCGCCCACAGAACTGCTGCTCACTGGATGTTTTTGTTTGTTTCCTGCACCATTCTCTGCAAACTCTAGAAAAGGTTGTATGTAAAAATCCCAGGAGATCTGAGATACTCAAACTACCCTGTATGGCACCAACAATCATTCAATGGTTAAAATCAGTTACGTTGCGATTCTTCCCCAGTAACTGAACTTCTTGACCATGTCTGCAGGTTTTTATGCAGAGTTGCTGCCATATTATCACTGATTAGATACTTGCATTAGTGAGCAGTGCGTAGATGTACCTAATAAAGTGGCTACTTAGTGCAAACTCACTTGTCTGGCCGCCACAGCTCTCTGTGGCAACAGCTTCCACAGATTCACTGCCTTCTGGCTGAATAAATCCCTCCTCCCCTCAGTTCTAAAGGGACACTCCTCAATTCTGAGGCTGTGCCCTTGGGTCACAGACTCTCCTACTAATGGGAACATGCTCTCTGTATCCACTCGATCCTTGGCTTTCGGTGCTCAAAAGAATGAAAGGGAAAAGGATTGCCAATGGATTCCAAGGCAAAGGTTCAAAGACTGAAACTACATTTACTGTCAAAAATTGTACAAATTATGCAACCTCGAGATTTCTTTGCTCACAGGCAGCCACAAAGCAAGAAACCCAAAACAACTCAATTAACGAAAAAATACCTATATAAAAGACCAACCCCTGGTGCGCAAGACAATGAAAACAAAAAACACAAATTGTGCAACCAATTGAAGTGAACAACAACGTTCCAAACCAAAATCAAGTCCTCAGGTCTGAACCGTAGAGCAGCCAGGAGTAGGCCCAAAGCCTCACTAACAGTTCATCATATTAGTACGCACAAAGCTCAGCAGCCTCAGTCTTCATAGCCTCAGTACCATGGAGAGAGGAGTGACCATCGCAGAGAATGAGCAAAGTAAGCTCTAACCCCAGATCCCGACACCCCTGACTTTTCAATCTATCCGGGCTGGTATTTCAATTGACCAAACAATGAAACAGCAAAAGGTTCCAGCACTCCGGAGAGGAGATTGAACATCGTGGAGAGCAAGTGAAATCATCTCTTGCCTCCAATCTGGACCGGTATTTAAACTGTCTAAACAAAGAGAGATCAATAATAAACTGGTTTAAGATGGCACCTCTGAAGATGTACAAGAGCTTACTGGTAGGTTGTAAAGAAAGAAGTTTGATTGAAAACATCACTTATAACACTTTTTCTGAAGCAAATTGTGGGTGAACTATCGCCACAGACAGTGAGGAGGTAGGATAGGTGGAGGCGATACTGATTCGGGGGATGAGCTGTGCTGGGGAATTGCGAGGTGCAACTTGTTCACACCAGGGTTGCAGACGGGGTTCGCGGTATCACAGACAGAGATGGAATGAGCGTTTTGGAGAGGAGCCCATGTGGCGGAGTTTTGATGCCCATCCACCTAACCATGGTGGGAGGCTGGATTGCTCCAGGCCTTGAGCCGATTTGGTGAGATCAAGACCGGCTTCAGGCAGGGCAGCCCACGCATATCAGGGGACCAGGATCCTAGAGCATAGCAGTCCCAGTACAAAGACAATTTAAACATCGGCCCAGATAGACTGGAATTCAGAGTGTCGGGTATGGAGGCGAGGGTCAGGCTGATCTTCACTCGAATGTTCATTCCTTTCTCCGTGGCACCGAGGCTGTGAACCGATCCAGCTGTTGTGCATTTTTGCACTGCTGTTGTGATGAATTGGGACTGAGGCTTGGGCCTAGTCTGGCTGCTCAGGAAGTGAATCAGGGACTCAGTCTGGTCCAGAATGCTGCTGGCTTGCTTCTATTATTTACATGATGTGTATGATTTTTTCTCTCTCTCTCTTTCTCTACAGTGGCTTTTGATCTTTTTTATAATTGGATTATTTGGGTTTCTTGCTTTGTGGTTGCATTTATGCAGACAGATTTCAAGGCGTATAATTTATAGATTCCTTAATAATAAATGTGCTTTCAATCTTTGAAATAGACACAGGTGAATATGAAGAAAGGTCAAGAGGTAAAAATAGAGGATCAGGTGGGAAGTCCACCACCAAGACGGAGTGGAAGGGACAAAAGATGCCTACAGTACTTGAGGAGATCAGTGATGTGAGATAGGACAAGGACACAGGATCTAGTGGTTGCATGGGAAGGTGGGATAGCAGGAAGGAGTGAAATGGAGGTTTGCTCAGAGTGTTGAGACCTACCCAACTATAACCTTTCTCTACACCTACCGGATCAAACCTGAACATCACCTCGCCTCCTCACACAAACTCCTACTGCCTGTCTCTCACAGACACAGACCACAGACACACACACACACACACACACACACACACACACACACACACACAAACACACACACACACACACACACACACCAATACTCCTCGTCTCTCAAAGTCTACTAGACTTCTGTGCTCTTGTTCTCTATCTCTCTCTTGCTCACTTGCTGTCCCTTTTGGTTAAATGCCAGAAGCAGCACAAACACAAATAATTTGTAAGAACATACACTGACCTAACCCTGAGCCCCAGCATCACATAGCTGGCACCTGTGAGAAGGCAGATCTAGAGTCTAAAGATTTTTTGAGTATGAGAGAGAGATAGAGAGATAGATAAATAGAAAGAGGAAAAAAGAGGGGAGGGGAGAGGGACAGGGAGGGAAGGGAAATGGAGAGGGAAAGGGAGGGTGAGAGAAAGAGGGAGAGAGTGAGAGGAAGAGGGAGGGAAAGGGAGAGGGAAAGAGAGAGGGGAGAGAGAGGAAGAGGGAGGGAGGGAGAGCAAGGGGGAGAGAGTGAGAGGAAGAGGGAGGGAGAGGGAGAGGGAAAGATAGAGGGAGAGAGACCAGAAGAGTTACAGTTTCTGAAGGCTTGAGAAACGAGAGCCAGCCAGGGGAATGAATTAAGCTAGAATTATCTCCTAAAAATCCTTGAAAACAAATGCAATTATTATAATGTTTTCTGCTGTGTAATAAAATGGTAGGGCAACTGCAGCAGATCAGGAATAAACTTATTGGGAGAAGGATTTAGTGTTTCGCTCCTGATGGAATTGGGAACTTAATAAAACAAAGTGATAATTCTGAAGCAGGATATACAACTTATAGAAAATATTACCATAAAAATTAACATTTTCTCATGAAACTGCAATTACTGGCAAACTCCCAAGGATCTCTGTAAACATGAGTGCATCTCAAGGACTCCTCTAAATCCCCGTGTACTATGCAAGCAATGAGAAATAGTCTGAAGCAACACACACAAAATGGAGGACCTCAGCAGGTCCAGCAGCATCTATGGAAATGAATAAACAGTTCAATTGGAGCCATGATGGGGATGTCCTGATGAAGGGTCTGGGCCTGAGACATCGACTGTTTATTCTTCTCTATGCCCTGTCTGACCTGCTGAGTTCCTCCAATACTTTACTTGTGTTGCTCCAGGTTTCCAACATTTGCAGAATACAAACATTATAAATTTTGCAGATGCCAGAAGCCTAGAGCAACAGACAAAATGCTGAGTGAACTCAGCACATCAGGCAGTATCCATGGAAATGAATAAACAGTTGATGTTCCAGGCTGAGACCCTTCCTCAGGACTGGAAAGGAAGGGGGAAGATGCCAGAATGAAAAGGTGGGAGGAAAGGGAAAGAGGATAGCGGGAAGGTGATAGGTAAAGGTTAAAGGCTGGACAGGAAGGAATCTGATAGGAGAGGGGAGTGGACCATAGGAGAAAAGGAAGGAGGAGAGGATCCAGGTGATAGGCAGGTGAGAAGACATAAGAGACCAGAGTAGGGAATAGAAAAAGAAGGGAGGGGGGTAACACCCTCCTCCACACACCCCTCCAACTATTCTTCCAGTAAAAAATATATCTTTTGTGTCTAATTAATCAGAAACTCTCTTGTAAATGTTGAGGTTCTCACAGGGACCCAACTGACACAACGTGAAGGACCTCTGTTTGTATTGAAATTCCTGTGAATATCCTATAAATACTGGCATTATCCAGATACCCTCTCTAAATACTGACACAGTTCAAGAAACACCATTTAAGTATGAATATGCGTCTAAAGATGTCCTTAGACTGGCATACATTTCTGTAACCTCTGTAAAATACTGAAACAATCCAATAAAGAGAGATTCAATCGTAATTTCACGTAACAAAAGGTGAAGTAAACTGACAACCCGTGGTGATTGAAAGAACCCAACTATCAATTAGGAGCAGAAGAAACAATCTGCTGGAGGAATTCAGTGGCTGGGCAGCATCTATGGAGAAAAGGAACTATGGGAACTTTACAACTGGACTGGGGCGATGAAGGAAGGAATGAAAGGGAGATGGACTCAAAAGGATCCGAAATATCGGTGATCCCTCTGCTCTCATAGATGTTCCTCCAGCAGACTGTTGCTCCAGGTTCCAGCATCTGCAGTCACTTGTGTGCCAGTTTCAATAACTAGGAGAGGAGACCTAGGAGTCCTGCTCCGGGGGAAGGGCTCTGTGTTCAACTGGTCTCTCTCTCCCTCAATGCTGTCAGAGGATGTTACCATAAACATAGAAAACCTACAGCACAATACAGGCCCTTCGGCCCACAAAGTTGTGCCAAACATGTCTCTACCTCAGAAATTACTAGGCTTAGCCATAGCCCTCTATTTTTCTAAGCTCCATGTACCTATCCAAAAGTCTCTTAAAAGATCCTATCATATCCACTTCCACCACCGTTGCTGGCAGCCCATTCCACACACTCACCACTCTCTGAGTAAAAATTTACTCCTGACATCTCCTCTGTACCTACTCCCCAGCACCTTAAACCTGTGTCCTCTTGTGGCAACCATTTCAGCCCTGGGAAAAAGCCTCTGACTATCCACACGAGCAATGCCATAGTTCTCCGATTTATGGACTCTGTAGTTCAAATTGGACTCTCTTTCAATTTTATGTTTTTATATTCTGTGTTTTTGCCCGTTCTTTTTTGTTAGCGCTTGGCGTGATTTGTTGGTTTTTTTTGTGCGGGGGATCGGAGTTTGATGTTCCTGGCATTTGCATGGTTTATTTTGTTATGTGCGTTGTGGGATGGGGGGGGGGGGGTAGGCTGATGTTCTTGTTGCCATCTGCATAACTTCTTCCACATGGGAGGGGCTGATGATTGTATTGCCATTTGAGAGGTTTGTTTGATCTTGTGCGGTGGGTGGGGGGGTGTTGACGTTTTTCTTTGAATGGCTTCTATGGTTTTCTTCGCTTTGTGGCTATCTGGAGAAGACAAGACTCAGAGATGTACCCTGCATGCTTGCTCTGATAATAAACCTACCTTTTGAACCTCTGAATTAAGACCTCACCCACTCCCGTTCCATCTCCGCCAGAACTCCATGCCCATCGTTAGCACACACCGGATGCAGCTGTTGCAGCGACTCCAGCCATGCAAGGGAATGCCTGTTATCTTTGCAGAGCATGTTGTTATTAGCATAAGCTAACAGAAGTAATGTGCATGTAGGCCAAACAAGCACAGATAAATTCAGAAATCTGATGACCTTGCAAAACAATGCTCCCCAGTTTGCTTCATAGATGCTGATAGGCCTGTCTTCGGCTTCAAGCAGATTTTTTTTGTTGCTTTATTTCTGAGGAACTCGACCTGCTAGATTTGGCTGTCAAAGCAGCCTCTTTCATTAGGCTGAGCAACCTGGAGAGAATCTTCGCAGGATCATTTTTATTCTGATAAATATTCATCAGGAGTTAAAGCCTTAGTGTCAGTGTGAGATGGTGGACATCTGGGCATCCTCTCAACATGTTTGAAAATGTCGGCTCATCATCGTTAGTGTATATAAGTGGAAACGAGTAAGTTGGTTTAAGAATGCAAGGTTGTATAACGCTGCTATTCAAAGGGACATTGCTGTGTTGGTATGCAAGTTGCTTAATAATATTTTTGTAACTTATACTAATTTTTATGTCTTGCACTGTACTGGTACTGTACTGCAAGACTCCAAATTTCACAATATATGTCAGTAATAATAAACCTGATTCTTATTCTGAGGAGAGACTAGCGCTAGCTAAGGTCCCCCACCTGAGCCTGGCCGGCTACCTGTCTTTGACCCACCTTCCCTCTCTTCTCACTATTATCATGAGGCAGGAGGTGCAGGAGTCTCAGAGCAGCTGTTGCCCCGCAGTCATCGGGCTCCTTCACTCGCCTCTGCTCTGAACTGACTCCGCTGCCCATAGACACCCTTTCGGGGACGCTGCAGCTCGAGTTCCACGTATTGCTTGTTTACTTTTCTTCATCATTAACGCAATTTCTTCTTTTTCACACACGGATGTTTGTCAGTCTTTGTGGTGTGTGATTTGCTGTGGATTCTGCTGTGTTTCCTTGCTCTGTGGCTGCCTGCAAGCAGATTAATCTCAATGTTGCATATGGTTGGGCATAGTTTGACAATAAATTTTATTTGAACTTTGAACTTAACAAAGCAAATAATATGTGATCATGACAGGATTAGTTCGAAGCCAACAGTTCAAAGTACTTTTACTATCAAAGTATGTATACATTATGTAGCCTTGAGATTCGTCTCCTTGCAGGCAGCCACAGAACACAGAGTCCCAATAGAACCCTTTGAAAAAGAAGACTGTCTTCAGCTAACTTGTTTGGATTCCACCACCACCTCAAATCCTCATCCTTCTTGACCTCCAGACCAAACAAAGCCAACCCAACTCTGGGCTGGTCTCCCTTATTCTACTCTCTACAAATCTGACTTCCTACAAGTCAACGCTAACTCAACAAAGCAGAAGAAGCAGAAGCAGTGGCAGTCTGTCTTGTCCTCTTCACCTTCTTTCCCACATGTTAAGGTCCTGGCTGATCTCCCAACAATGCACTATCCCTGTGGCTCACTTAATGTACAGATATGTATTATACCTTTTTCAGAAGAACACTGCGACTGACCCTGAAGAGTACAGGACTTCAAAGGGCAACCACTCGCTGCATTTAGAAATTTCCTATCATCTCATTCCAAAACAGCCAATCCCTTCCTCTTAAAGCATGCCACACAATAGCATCTACGTGAAGAAGGCAAAATCCATCATTAGAGATCCCCACCATCCAGGCCGTGCCAGCTTCTTGCAGCTACCATTGGGCAGCAAGCCCCACAGCAACAGGTTCAAGAGCAAAGTTTAAATGTTCAAAATTCAAAGCAAATTTACTATCAAAATATGTATATGACACCATATACTACCCTGAGACTTAGTTTCTTGTAGGCATTAACAATAGAACAAAGAAATCCAATCTAACCAGTGAAGAACTACACACAAAGACTGACAAGCAGTCAATGTGCAAAGGATGGCTACTTCCATTAAATCATGAACCAACTTGCAAAATCCCTAATCATTACCCCAATATATAGGCATCTCGACCATTTTGATTGCTTTGCACTAAAATGGTCTAATAACGTTTTTCTTGTAAAATCTAAGTTTAATTTTTGTTTTTTTCTTGTGAATGCTACTCACATGATGCTATGCGCCCGTGATGTTGTTGCAAATAAATTTTTCATTGCACCTGTGCATATACTTGTACTTGTGCATATGATAATAAACTTGACTTTGACTTTGATCTTAGACTCCACAGTCAGATGAAGCATTTTCCCTTCATTCAGCAAGTTGAACCCTTAAAGACTTTTGTATGATTCAATGAGATCGCATTTCATTTTTCTAAACTCTTAAAAAATACATTTCTCGCCCGCTCAACATCATCTCATTAGGCAAAGTGCCAGCTCCTGAATCCTCCACTGAATTTTCACTGCACTTTCTCTGGCGCATCCCCTTTGGTCCGATGTAAAAGTACTCCCGGGATGGTTTCATCATGCCCCATATTAATATAATAATACTTTGTTATTTCTGTATTCAAATCTTCTCATAATACAATATGCCCTCCAAATCACTTTTGGCACCTGCACATCAACTTTCAACAACTTGCATTCAGGCAGACGAGGTGTTTTGAACATCACACTATTCAAGCTGTGACCAATAAACTTTTCTGTTATGCATATGGATGTGACATGTTCCCACATTTCATTGTTAGCCCTGTTCTCTAACTGAGGCAACACAGTCGTTAGCGCCCTCACTTTGCAGCGCCAGCGAACCTCAATTCCCACCAATGCCGATAAGGTGTTTGCACATTCCCCCTGCGGCAGCACGAGTTTCCTCCACACGCGCCACATTCCAAAGAGGTACAGTAGGTCGCGGGCATGCTGTGCTGGCGCCCGAAACTTGGCAACTCCTTGCAGGGTGCTCAACACAATCCTAAACATGAGTGAGTCTGCAGATGCCGGAAATACAAAAAAAAAATGCACACAAAAACGCTGGAGGAACCCAGCAGGTCAGGCAGCATCTGCGGAAATGAATGAACAGTCGATGTTCCGGGCTGAGACCCTTCTTTCAGGACTGAGAAGGAAAGGGGAAGACACTAGAACAAAACAAGGTGGGGGAAGGAGTCCAGCTAGAAGCTGATAGGTGAAGCCAAGTGGCTCGGAAAGGTAAAGCACAACCTTTGCTGATTTGATTTGATGCAAATGATACATTTCACTGTCTGTTTCAATGCGAGTTAATCTTTAAATCTTTCTCTTTAACCTTGTTCCTTCTTTCTCTTTGACCCTGTGCCCTCATTCTCTTTAGCCTCTGGCATTAAGTCCACTCCCCCTTACCCCAATGTCACCCTGGCTTCCAGTTAAACAATTCTTCAATTGCTTGTACTCAAATCCCACACTCCTCTCTATCTCTCTAGTGTTTTATAATACATTATATAAAATATCCTGGGGCATCACTGCTTCATGAAGATGTTACATAAATGGAGGTCCTTGCTGTGGTGAATGAAGACAGAAAGAAGATGATTTTCTAAGATGTATATGAATAAATTAAACCTTGAGCCAGTTCTCACACACTTAGATTGCCTGTGAACTGATCATGTTGCAGATATGAACACACAGCAAATTTGTGTCTGAGAGTGTTCATCAGTTGTGCTGCCCTCCAAAATAGAACACAACCTTGACTGAGAATTATATCACTGGCTTTCACAAGATGGAGCAGATAGGGGAGAAGACGAGGGGCAGGCGGAGGCAGAAATAGGAAGGTGAGGTGAAACCAGATTTGGGAGGAATGATGAGCAGATAGAACCAAGTGGGGGAAGGGATAGGAAGGGTAGGCCAAGGGAGAGATGGGAATATAATAATTCCAGGTAACTAGACTAAATCCTGGAAATTCCTATTCAACAGCACACTGAGGATGCCTTCACCAAAAGAACTGAGTGGTTTAATAGAGCAGCTGACCACTGCTTTCTCAAGGACACATAGAGATATAAAGTCTCAGAGGGCAGCGAGAAGGTGTACGGGAGTGAGGTAGCAACTTGAGTGACGTCACAACAACAACCTTGCACTTAATGTCAGCAAGACCAAGGAAATGGCTGCAGACTTCAGGAAAGGGAAATCAGGCCAACACACACATTGAGGAACAAACACAAAATGCTGGTGGAACGCAGCAGGCCAGGCAGCATCTATAGGAAGAAATACAGTCAACATTATCGGTCGAGACCCTTTGTCAGGACGAACTGAAAGAAAAGATAGTAACAGATTTAGTAAATCTCTTATATACTTAGTTTCTCACTGTATCTCGGTCGATCTAATAATAAAAATACCACTTACTAATTTGTTTTTCTTTGCATCAAATTCTAGTATTTGCAGTCTCTGATGTCTTTGTATTTTATCAGTTCCACTAATCTATGGATATTGATTACAACAATACAGGATTACTTTTGGATTAGAAACTGGATTTGTACT